>NC_090450.1:659946417-660571417 GCF_031143425.1 Pleurodeles waltl | reverse complement strand
CTGCTTTTCAATAAAGCTGTTTTTTTTTGTAATGCAGCCCGGAAAATGAGATGCATTACAAAAACAAAAAATTTTGTTTCATTTTTTCAGAGGAGGCAGTGGTCCATAGGACCACTGCCTGCTCTGAAAAAATGTTTACAGTGACATTCACAATGGGGAAGGGGTCCCATGGAGACCCCTTCCCTTTTGCGAATGGGTCACCACCCATTTGAAATGGGTGCAAAATGCGATTGGTTTGTGACCAAAGCGGTCACAAAACAATCCTACATTGCACTGCGACTCGCAATTAGGAAGGGAACACCGGGCCAGATGTAGCAAAAATAAAAATTGCGACTCGCATTTTGCGAGTTGATGCGACTCGCAAAATGCGAGTCGCAAATCGGAATGCCAGAAAAAAAAGCGATCCGATTTTGCGACTCGCAGCCGGACTCGCAACGCTGTGTGCGAGTCCGCAGTTTGCGAGGTCGCTGTTTGCGAGTGTGCAAAAAACGAACTCGCAATTAGCGAGTGGGGGTCGCAAATTGCGAATACCTTCAAAATTGCTTGCAGATGCAGCAGAACACTCCAGAAAGCATACCAGAACACCCTGGAAACACTTCCTGGCACATGATGATGACATCACAGCCAGGAAGTTAACAAATACACCTGGGAGGAGGGCTCAACAGTGAGCAGTGTCTCTGCCACTCACAGTAGGGTGCTGAGGAGTGGTAGGCACAGCACCATGGACGCAGCAGGGACCAGCCAGGCTGGCAGGAGGGGCAGGAGATCATAGATAACAGCCAGGACAGATTAATGTGGCACATGGCGTTAATGTGCCACATGACTGGTTGGCATTTTCCTGCCCATGGACAATTTCAACTTGTATATAGTTTCTTCATGACATTAATAAAACAGTTATTTTTGTTCCACTTAACAAATGGTTAATAGGTGAGTATGGTGGGAGTTGACACGTACCGTCCAAAATATTGCGTTGCAATGTGGTCCCGTCTCAGTCTGCCTTGATTAGCTAGACTCCTATCCCCATGATGGCGATGTGGTTGTTCTTGCTCTTCATCATCAGGATCTGAGTCTGCAGGGGTGAGAGGTAGCCCACGTCGGGTGGCTATGTTGTGGAGGATGGCGCATGCGACCACAATTTTGAAAGCGGTAATGGGGGTGTATTGGAGGGCACCTCCACTGCGGTGGAGGCATCTGAATCTTGCCTTCAGCAGTCCGAAGGTGCGCTCAGTCAGGTTCCTGGTCCTCTTATGCGCACTGTTGTATTGCCTCTTTGATTCAGTTCTGGGTGTTAAAAACGGAGTCATGATCCAAGGCCTGAGAGCATATGCACTGTCACCTGTTGGGCACAAAAGTACACGGTTAGGAAGTCCAGATTGTCGTGCACAGTGACCTGTGTGTATGTCTGCAAGTGTCTGTGGCTCTACCTAGGAGGTAACCGTCTCCAAATTCCCCACGTTCCAGGCGTTGATGTATCCCACTATGCCTAAAAATGTATGAGTCATGGGTACTGCCAGGAAACTTAGCTACGATGTCCGTGATGACATAATGGGCATCACAAACAACCTGTATGTTGAGTGAGTGGGTACACTTCCTGTTGCGGAAAATGTGTTCCAGATTAGCAGGGGGGCATATTTGAATGTGTGTCCCATCTACACACCCTATGACATGAGGAAAGTGGGCAATGCGGTAAAAGTCCAGCTTGGTGCTGTTAATTTCTGCCTCATTCCTTGGTAAGTATATGAAGTGAGACATGTGCGTGACTAAGGCATCTAGGAATGCCCTGAGGAACCTTGACACTGCACTTTGGGATACCCCACCTGCCACGGCAATGACCCCCTGATAGCTCCCTGAGGCCAAGAGGTGCAGTGCGCATAGCACTTGCACATGCGTAGGGATGGCGCAGCCACGCAGAGTCTTGTGTTCTAGCTGTGGTTTCAGTAAATCTATTAATTCTAGAATGGCTGCGCTGCTAAGGCGGTATTTGTCATAGATCTCCTCTTCAGTTTGCTGAAAAAGAGTCTGCCTGGTTCTATATATCTTCTCCTGTCTGTGGCCCCTCCTCCTCCTCTGCTGGGCTGCGTAGACTCTCCTCCTCACTGCTATCAGGTATATCTCCGCCATCTTGAGTAACCCAGATGCCTTCTGGGTCCCATTTTATACTTTGGTAATGGTTACCACCTGCTCTGAGTTAGTGGTAAATGGGACATGCAAACTGGGCTTTTTGCGACTAGTCGCAATTTGCGAGTTGCAATTGCATGAGGATTGCGACTCGCAAATTGCGACTTGCAATTTGCGGGTCGCAAAATGGGGTCGCATCGGATGCGACTCGCAAACGGGTCCCATCGCTTTTTGCGAGTCGGAAATGGGCTTTTTGCATCCCATTTCCGATTTTGCACTGTCGCAAATTGCGAATCGGCCCGTTTGCGAGTCGCAAACGTTTGTTACATCTGGCTCACCCTTTCCTAATTGCGAGTCGCAAACCCATTTTGCGATTCGGTAACCAGGTTACCGAATCACAAAACGGGGTTTGTGCATTGCAATGTGCATTTTTCACATCGCAAACAGCTAAATTCGCTGTCTGCGACGTGCAAAAATCTACCTACATATGGGCCATAGTATTTCAACATACATTGCCTTCATTGAAGTTTTGTGCCGACAGGTTAGCCATGATCCTTTTTAAGAATAGACATGTCATGTTGAAGAATCCTTTTGTGAGCTTGTAAAATGGTGCTTCCTTTATATTTCACAGCGGCTGATACTCTGGTAAAGGGAAGATACATCCAAAGTTTCACAACAGGAATTAATTCTTCTATTGTACGCCAAATATCTTTCACAACATGTCAGAAGTGTCCCTGAGGTAGGAAAGTATGGTTTCTTTGTGCTAATTGTATGGGTCTAACAAGAAAATGTGTTTTGTTTTTTTGCACCTTAGGGAGCAAGTATAATACCAATATTCTGGGAAAATCGTTCCTCAAAAACAGGTACTCGGTACTTCTCCAAAAGTCTCATTAGAAAGCATTATAATTCTCATGGAAATTTGTTTCCATCTTTGTGTATTCTATTGTACTTCATAACATGCCTTGTTGTTCAATTGAGTGTTTGCTTCAGGAATATACATCATAGGCCTCGGGTAAAAGAAACATATTTCCACCGTGATCTAAGGGTCCACTATGATATACGTATCTAGTTGCAGTTCGTTAATCGTTTGAAAATAAAGTTTTTGTTTTTATGTTTCTGTATTCTTTGGGTTGATATTTTTCCTTTCTTTAGGTCTGTAATCACTAGCTCATGACTAATGTCCACCGCATCAAGGGGTCTTTGTGGCACAACTTTTGATTTAGGTCCAATATTTGTCCTAATATCTTGGTCTTAAGTTGTCCATTTAGGTCAAAGTTTTCAACATATCAATGTTAGAAATAAACAGATTATGACCCAACATCCTGCCACCAGTAATGTCCAACAGCAAGTGTTTTTCTATTCTTTCAAAAAGAATTGTAGAGGGAATTTCTCTTTCCACATAAAATTATACACATTTATTCTTGTTTCTGTATCATCAAAACATGTTTCAGGACAGTACTAAAGACCTAAATATATCAATTATTACTCAGCTATATGTCGTGGACACTCATTATTTTCCACACTAAAGATAGGTATATTCCCCTTAACTGCTGCCTACTATTCAGACACCGACGTTAAATCCCTAATAATTGCTTATAAGAGAGTCGCAGCTTTATTTTTCATCTTACTGTTGCATCTGAATAAAAAACGGATTCTCTCTCCCTTTTTGGTTAAATCCCTTATAGAAACTCAAACTCAGAGATGAGTATTCATCTACTTTACTCTTGCAACTCCAAAGGCGCTTAATCTTTCTTCCTCCCCTTTCCAGCTAAGTCTCTCATTAAAAGCTACAACGTACAAATAGTTTAAAAAAAAGGTTGCTACTGTTTTCCAGAATGTGCCCCCTAGAATTGATTCTGTAGTGGACAACAAATTATTATGTGACAAGTGCCAGCTTTATCAGCTCGTTTATCCCTGTTGTAACTCTTCCACCCAGGGGCATCTTTGTGGGGCTGCTGTTTTTGGGACAAAATGTACTTTCCACATTGTGTGTTATCGCCACGTATTGTACTATGTGTACATCATATTCAAATATACAAACATACACGTGAAATTACCTGCATCGGCAAGTCATACTTTAGATAAGCAATATACCGAATGCCATAACGAAGCTGCAGGAAGTCGAAGTGGTTAAACTTTTAATGCACGACTTTAAGCTTTTCGACAACTATTCGACTCATACCTCTGGGAGCAGTGTGTAGTCCTGGCAAGCAAACAAGAATTCCAAGCTTCTGTAAACGGTGAGCCACAACAATAAGATGATATTGACTAAGACCTTCTGCCCATTCAGAAGATGGGATAGGGCTGGAGGCGGACCATGCACCTCTATTTCAGCTTCTGATAATGCTTAGGATGTTTTGATGGACAAATCCCAAAGAAGTACTTTTAACTTACGTGAGGAACGAGAGGGGGCATGGGATGATGGTCCCAGGGCTTTAGCCCTTCCTGGGAGCCACAAAATGTAGCATGGCGGCTCTCACTGCCATGGAGGAAGGGGTATTCCCTAATATGATGCCGCTGCTTTGTGGAAGTGGAAGATAATATATATTTTCTCTCCATTTTGAAACTTGTGAGTCCCCACTGACTTCCAAGTTTCAAGATAGTGGGAAAAAATATTTCTGGCATAAAGGATGTGCCACACAGTTGGGGTTATGTGTTGGTTTTGTGTAGCTGTGAGGTGGAGTCTGCTGTTGTGGTCAAGGCTGTCATCGATGAGAGATGGGAGGGCCTCTGCCAAAGATGCTTTGCTCAACAGAGGCTCTACTGCAGCGATGGCCTGTAAAGGCTGCGGATCTTGGCGATCGCTCTAAACCATGCAGTAGTGTTGATGCCCGGGGTGCGTTTGTTCTCCTAGATCCACAGAGATTTGGCAGATCACCTTAGGCCCATTTCCAATGGTCTACTCCTCAGGTGGCACCACTTGACAGGGTAGACTCACAGACAGCAGAGTCCAGGTGCAGGTGCTAGGGGGTTGAAAGCCTTTTTTTTGTCCTTCAGTTGTCATGTCAGGAGGTCAACTAAATAGCCCTTGAAGTCACTCTGGGTTCTAGGCTATAGCTATGCAGGTGTAGTCCTTCTCACCCAGGCGAGGAGGTAGCAGTTCTTTAGTGCCGCAGTCCAGTAGAGTCACAGACCTTTCAGCAGCATGGCATTCCTTCTTCCTGGCAGAGTATCCACAGTTACAGAACTGTACTGAAGAGTTGGAGTCTAAGGTCCTGTATGTATACCCAGTTGTGCCTTTGGAGTGGGAGAGAAGCTTCTACACGTTTCCCTTTGAATTCTCCAGCCATCCTGTCTTCCCTGCCCTGGCTTCAGACTATCAGAGGGGGTATGCAGTCCTTTGTGTGGAGGCAAGACATAGCCTATTCAAGTGTAAATAGGAGCTGGTCCAGCTTCATCCTCTCATTCTTCCAATTGTGGCCAATCCTGACACACCTATGCTGTCTATTGCATGTGGCTGTCTAGGAGGAATAGACAAAGCACAATTGTTAGCTACACTCATTCATGTGACTCAGGACAGGCTGCAGGCACTAAAGAACTAATGCAGGAAAAAATGACTTTGCAATTAGTTGCGATTTTTCATTACAATTCCAAAGATACCAATTATGAACTGGTTTCCTGTTCCCATTTCGAAATTACAGCTTATTAATTGTAATAAGGTAACTCCAGTGTTTATCGTAATGTTTGAGTTAGGCCTTCCTGTAGTGAAAATTTAACTTAAGTGTTCTCACTTCCAGGACATTTAAAACGAAAGGGTACATGCCCAACCCTTTGTATAGATAGCACTCTGACCTCTGGGCTGTCAGGGACCTAACCTACAAGTGGCTTATATTTATTAAAAAAGAAGGTTTAGGCCTTGCTAAAGGTTTGTTTGGCCAGGTTGAAATGGCAGTTTAAAACTGCACACACATGCTGTGATCACAGGCCTGTGACATCCTTAAAGGGCTACTTCAAATCAAATCAAGCTTTATTCGGTCAATTAACCATCAAAGCATCACATACATTAAAGGAAAAATTTCAACTCATTTTATAATCTGTACAATAATTAAATAATTTTATTTAAAAAACACATAAATAAATACATACATGTGATATCAAAGTATTCATCTAAAATCCTGCCTGGGCACGCTTCATGGGTCCTTGATTAAAATGGTGATCACGTATATGCCATGCTGCCACTAAAAACTTGCTGACTGCTAAAATTAATTAATTTGATCTATGGCTTTTTTAAAACCCTTATTGCTATACTGCAATTTTCCAGCCCCATTTCCCTACAGGTTTTTCGAATCCATTTTGACTGTGGAAAAAAATATGTTGGGCAAAAAAACATAAAATGTTCAACTGTTTCCGGGGCACCGCCACAAGCCGGACATATATCTGAAGTAGTGATTGGCCCGCAGTTGCAAGTTAAAGACAACATTGGTAAGGACCCAAAACGGAATCTAGCACATAAACCTTTGCCCTGTAAATCTAGTATAATATCTAAATAGGATTCATACTGCGGAAACCACTTAAAATCAATAAAAAGATTAGATAATCGACCATGAGTTTTACAACAAATATAATTGTTTCATACATTGGACCAGTAAGCTGATTTCAAAGCAGTTTTATGGGATTTCACTAATTTTTGGGGATTCTCCCAATAATCTCCGAACCCCAAGATAGAAAACCAATTGGACACATATTTAATCCAAGGAATAATAGCTGCATTTGGTCTCTTTAGCAGGTCAAGCAATGATGCTTTGTATAAATCCAATTCAGGGTGGTCCAAATCCTTATCCAATATAATAGAGGTCATAGGGAAATTAAATCAGCTACTTGGTTTAGCCCCAAATCAAGAAACATTGGGATCAGTTGTGTACTTCGGGGGCACACTATCAAAGCCCTCGCAAAATTGTTTTCTCCCACAGTTATATTTGTACATACATAGCTTTATTGGTTACTTTCAACCCTAAAAGCAAAACAACCACCGGTAGAAAGATAAAAGATAAGTAAAAATTAAGTTCAAAAGGAAATAAGAGGAATAAAAAAGAACATCCTTTACAGCCTTAAAACACATAAAAACCAAACACCTAATCTCCTACTGACTGTCATTTAAATCAATCATGGGGTATTGTTCCAGTCTAGGTGTGTGGTTAAAATTTGATGACTAAAACATTCCATTGTCAGTTTTTCATGTTGTCCTTATTTGGAAGTAAGTTCTGCATCAGCAACTTTCCCCAAGTGATTAATACGTACATGCCAGGCAGCTGTAATGTACTTACTAACCGCACAGGGCAAGGGGGGGGAACTTTCCCTCATCAGAATTCTTAAGGCAACAATACAATGTCTTACCCCCATATTTCTACACACTGGCCGTAACCACTTTCGACGCGCAATCAAATAGGCAGGACATAAAAACATAAAATGTACAATGGATTCTGGATTATGGGTACAGCTCGGACATAAATCAGATCTTGTAGTTGCACTCCACTTACTGCCATATGATTTGAGAGGCAGACAACCATATCTGAACTGGATATATAAACTCTTACTTAATGGGTCAAGAATTATATCCATAAAAGATTCAAAAGACGGATACCATTTAAAATCAAAAAATTGTGAGGTCAATCTGCCGTGAGTAAGGCACAGCAGATAGTTTTCCCTGACGTAAGTCCAGTATACAGTTTTCAAATGATTCTTCTGCTCCTTCCTTATACTTTCTGGATGACTCCATAGCTCACTAAGACCCAATTTGTGAAACCATTTAGAGATGTGATTAAACCAGGGAATGGTGAGTACATTAGGTCTATCCAAGATGTCTTGGATAGACTCCTTGTATGTAGATAACTCAGGGGTGGACCAAACACGGACCCAAAAAAGCAGAGGTCGTAGGGCAACTACATCTGTGATGCGTGGAAGGTCAAGGTCCCAGAACAATGGCAGCCGTGGGGTACTGCGAGGGCAGGCCAAAGTAGACCTCACGAAATTGTTTTCCCCCACTGCAAGCCTGCCAGTGTTTGAGGACCCCCAAATTTCTGCCCCATAGACCGCAGCACTTTGTGCCTTTGCTCTATAAATTTTAATAATTGGAGTAATCACTCTCTCAGAAGTAGACTTATGAAAACGAAGATTGGCTCCAGATGACTGTACCAGGCGAGCCAAACTTTTGTCGATTTGGGCCCCCCAATGCAGATTGTTGCTGATTCTCACCCCCAAGTAATCTATAGAGTTTACCAAACCTAGGGGCGTTCCATTGTAAAATATTGAATATCTCTTAGTGGGGCCACAACCCAAAGTCATGAGTTTAGTTTTGCTATGGTTAAGTTCCAGACCGTAGTCACCGCAAAACGAACTGAACTTGTCCATGAGTACCTGGAGGCCCATAGGGGTTCTGGAGATCAAGAGAGAATCATCGGCAAATAACAAAATTGGAATTTTATGGTGATTCAAAGATGGGGCATCATTTTGACAATTGGACACGACTTGCACCACCTCATTGATGAACAGTGTAAATAGCGTTGGGGCAAGAACGCAACCCTGGCGCACTCCTCTCTTGATGTCTATTTTGTCTGTGAGTTCCCCCTGATTGCCCCATCTTACTTGTGCAAATGTTTTTTCATGTAATCTTTGGATTAAATGCACTAAGTTCCCTGGGATACCAATTTTGTACAATACTTCCCACAGTTTCTCTCTTGGGACAAGATCAAATGCAGATCTTAAGTCTACGAAAGCCACATAGAGTTTTTGCTTAGATAAGGTGACATACTTCCAGAACAGTAATGACAGCCTGAAAACTTGGTCCATAGTATTAGTTTTGGGCCGAAACCCAGCCTGTAAAGGAGATAAAATTTGCTGGTCTTGAATCCAGTCAGTAAGCCTCACTAAGACTTGTTTGGCAAACGTCTTCTGAAGGATATCAATAAGGCTAATTGGTCGATAATTTACAGGCAACCCTGTATCACCCTTTTTATAGATCGGTATTATTTCAGCACCTTGCCAAGACTCTGGAATAGGGCTGCCAGCTGCTATGGCATTAGACAACAAATTGATATACCATGCCCATATCTTAGGTTCTGATTTGAACAAATCCCCTGGAATCTTATCCGGGCCAGGGGCTTTTGCTGGCCTCAGAGAATCAATAGCAGTTGTGGTTTCAGCTAAGGTAAAAACAATTCTCTCAGTTGAGATCTTATTAGCAGCCCAACACTCGACATGTGCAGGGTCCTCCAGAGCTTGCTGTACAGGCAAAGCATAGATTTCAGAAAAGTAGGACACCCATCTTTCGGGCTGTATATGCAACCCAATATCGTCCTTACCCCTTTTCGAACTGGAGGTCAACAACTGCCAAAAAGAGCTATCATCTTTACTTTGGACTGCTGCAAGCAGTTTCTGCCATGTCTCATTCTCCCAGTCTCTTTTGGCTCGCTTCAGGGCATTAGCATACCTACAACGAGCCTCTTTAATAGCCGCATGCGTAGAATTTTTAACAGCCTCTTTTAAGGTGGATCTTGCTTGCGCACAATCCTGATTATACCAGTCCCTGCGAAGGGCTACTTAAGTAGGTGGCGCAGTCAGTGCTGCAGGCCCACTAGTAGCATTTAATTTACTGGCCTTAGGCGCAAGTAGTACCAACTTACTAGAATCTTACCATGTTTAAGCAGTGCGAACATGGACTTTAGCACTGGGTAGCAATGGAAAGTGTGCTGAAGCCTAAGGCCAGCAAAACACATTTAGAAAAAACACTCTCAGGCTGGCAGGTCTTGCAGCGAGGTATACATGACTGGAGTTTTAACACCAGTAGCGGCTGGTAACTTTAGCAGGGGTGGCAGGTGGGAAACACATGCACACATACACTCACTTACACTCATTCATTCACACACACGGGCTCACACACAAACATCCATTCATAACACTAATTACCAAATATAGACTGGACTGATCTTAGTTCAGCCAATGAGAGAAGGCAGCAGCCCCAACCTCGTCACAGAATGGAATGGAGTCAGTGAGGTTTCTGACCCCACCCTGCTCTGTGATGATCTGTCAATGACTGACACTCACCCTGGGCACTTCAGGGCTTAAAACTGAAGCACCCAGGTTGGAGTCAATGGGTGACGCTTCCCCTCGTCACTGAGTTAACCTCTGCTCACCACTTTCCTAAGTGCAAATGCTCCTGTGTAAAGGGAATGTGTAATTGGCTTTTCCATGATTTGCATATTTGATTTACTAGTAAGCCTCTGGTAAGGTGCACTAGAGGTGCCCAGGGCCGGTAAATCAAATGCTACTAGTTGGTCTGCAGCACTGGTTGTGCCACCCACATTAGTAGCCCTGTAAACATGGCGTAGACCTGACACTGCAGTCTCTGTGTGTGTAGTTTTAAATCGCCAATTCACCTTGGCAAGAGCACCCACTTGCCAGGCCTAAACCTTCCCTTTTTGTACATGTAACATATACATGTATGCAGCTCTATGGGTAGGGTGCAGTTTATGTTAAAGGTGGGACATGTACGGATATGTTTTACATGTCCTAACAGTGAAATACTGCCAAATCTGTTTTTCACTGTTGCAAGGCCCATCTTTCTCATAAGTTAACAGGGCATCTGCCTTTAAATATTTTTAAAGTGCAGTTCTCCTTTGAGAGCAGATAGAAATAAGGAGTTTGGAGTGTTTGAACTCACAATTTAAAAATACACCTGTTAGTGGAGTTGGTTTTTAGATTGTTATTTTGAAAATGCCACTTTTAGAAAGTAGGCATTTTCTTGCTTAAATGACTCTGTGACTCTGTCTGTTTGTGGATTCCCAGTCTCTGTCAGACTGAAAGTTGGGCTGTTTGTTAATCTCCTCTAGACAGTGAAACAAAGGGAGCTGGGGTGTAGCCTGCATATCCTGATGTGCCACCTGGGCTAGAGTGGAGGGATGAATGGTCATTTACACCTGAATGGGCTGTGCCTGCACTAACACAATGCTGTCTCCAACCACCTGATGTGTGTCTGGGGCCTGGCCTGGGCAAGGCAGGATCCTGTAAACAACAGAGACTTTTCTTTCAGGTTTGCCTACTTCAAAGCAGAAAGGGGTATAATTAGTGGACCCACAACCCCAGACTTTAGATTTCTTCAAGATCACTTTTGGAACCAAGTGGAACCTCTGTCAAGGAGAAGAGTGGAAGAGCTGAGGAGAAGTGCTGCCCCTGACTGTGACTGTGCTTTGTTGTGCTATCCTGCAGTTGCTGCTTCTGCCTGTGAAAGGGGACAAAGATTGGACTCTGTTCTGCATTCCTGTTTCAAAAGAATCTCCAATGGCTTGAACTGAGCTTGCCTCCTGTTTTGAAGTCTCAGGGCCATCAAAGACTTCCTCTGCCAGCACCAGGACTCTCTGCTGAGACTCCTGCCATGCCCAGTGGTGCCCTATCCAGTCCCTGGGGCCTTGAAAGGTGAAGCTGGCATAACAAAGACTACAATCCATTTACAGAATGCCATGCAGGGAAATTTTCGATCTGCAACTCGGCTGATAAACAATGTGCAACCCGGTTTGCGGCTGAATTCAACAGCATCGCGGCTTGGAGATCGATGCATCGTGTATGGAAAAACGATGCAACACCCACTTGCGGGTGCCAATTATGACCCAAACCCCACACAGCACAGTTTTCTAACATTGTGCAACCAAATTTCTCACACATCGTCCCTGGGCGGCAAACTCATTGTGAACCTGCGTGGATCCGAGATGTCCAGTCCGAAAATCAAGCATCATCACCACATCAAGCAGAACACACACCTCAATGGCAGACTCCTCACAACATCCATGCACACGTCGCCTGTGTCCTTTCTCACTGTGTCTGTCCCCCCTAAAGTACCCAAATACAAGCACTCAGACACCCAACAGCCATCCACCTCACAACTGCATACAGCCCATGCACCTAAATCAAGCAGACACCTCCAACAACAACTCCCTCATCTGCCACTCCTATTCCTTCTCCCTCTTCCCACTCCAATGTCCCTAAAAACGACTCCTGTACACCATTGAACTCATTCCTACAGAGAGTCCTTTCACTTCTGAGGTCTGTTTCCGCCAGGCATTTTATGTCATTGGTACCACCCCGGAAAAGGTGGCAGATTGTGTTGTTGGAAAGTGGTGGGCGGAACTTTGTCTTCTGCCTGGCTGTAGGTGGCTACCGCTGTGGTGCCTGTTGTTTCTGCCCTGGTGGTCGGTGTTGTATATTGGCTGCCTTTCGGAGATCTTTCTGTCATGGACATTATTTGGAAGTAGTTACCACCAGCCTGTTGGTGGTATTACCGCCACTTTTTCACCAACCGCCAGGGTAAAAATGAGGGCCAGTGTGTGTTGTTACAAATACTTTACAGATTGCTTCTGGAATAAGCCTTCCTGCTTATGCCAAGCTACCAAGGGGGTGAGTGGGGGTTAACCATGTATGTTTCTCCTTTGCCCTGAATAGAGTGAGGGTCCTTGCTTTGACAGGGGGTAACCTGACTGCCAACCAAAGACCCCATTTCTAACATTGGTGATCAGGGGAGAGGATTGGACTTGTATTTGTACTTGACATACAATGATTAAGCGTACACTACTGTTTTCAGCACAGACAATTACATAACCACATACTACTTGTTTTAGTTTTTTCTCTTTTTGGACTTTTTCCTGCTTCCATATTTTTTGTGATCTTTTTGTTGATTTTTTAAACTTCTCATTGGGAACTCTTTTTTTTTGCCTTGGAACTTTGCACTTTTGAATTGCCATCCTGTCTCAATCTAGAGATGTACCAGCTAGAGATGCTTTTGAGTTAGGGAAACTGGAAAGTTACACAGTTACTCAACTGAAACAGTTCTGTAAGGATCTTGCCTCCCCCATTAGGCGTTCCACCAGGAAGGAGGAGATGCAAAAGGAACTGAGGGCCTGGGTGACAGCCAAGGAGGCTCGGGGCAAACAGAGGTAGGAGGAGGTAGAGGTGCAGAGTGTTCTCAATGGTGTAGTGAATTTACCTGTTATGCCAGGGGGAGGGTCTCCAGGCCAGGAAGCAAGCAGTGTGCCATCCAAGGGTTTGACTCCTGAAGAGTTACAGGACAGACAGGCAGAGAGGGTGCACCTGATTGAACTAGAGAAGCTTAAAATGGAAGAGAGGAGGTTGACCATTGTAGAGAGCAAGATGTTCTTGGCTCATGAGCTCAGCTTAAAGGAGCTGGACCAGAGGAACCTGTCTAATAGAGATGGTGACAGCAGTACCTCAGTGCAGCCTGAGATGAGGGTACACATTCCAAAGGACTTAGTAAAGGATTGCAGGAGGGAGGATGACATATATCTGTGGTTCAAGGGACTTGAGTCTGCTCTCCATATGAACTTGGTCTCTGAAGCACATTGTGGGGGCGGTTCCGTGGAAGCACTTTGACGTGGAGGGGAGGGATACTCTGACATCATTAGGGGATCCTGAGGGGCTCACTTACTCTATCATGAAGAGCGCCCCACACACAAGGCATGGTCTCACCCCCGAGCAGTAGAAGGACAAGTTTAGGTCCTACAAAAAAAAAGAAGATCGTCCACGGTGTGGGAGACTGAGTCTGACCCACTTTGGGTGACACCTGTCACTCTAAATCCGGGCTTTTCTCCAGCTAACTAGCAGTGCCTCGTCTCCGTCACAAGATACAGATAATTGGCCAGCTGAGAGCATGACATATTATACTTCTTAGGGAAGTCGTGGTCACTCAGGTCGCACACGGTTCTATCATTCACAATCCGGTCCCATATATAAATGATAATGAAAGGCAGTACGAGTTATAAAGATTGGTTTAATAAAACAACTGCAGTTTAGATAGCAAAGTGTGAGCTGCAATAACCAGGATGAAACAACATGACAATATTAAAATGGTGACTAGGAGAGTGAAACACAAGAATAACGCTATCATATTGTCACTAGAATTTATGGACTATTTCCTTTCTAAGTCATAATCTGAGCACAGCATGTTAAGCTCTAATTCTGCCTTTCTGGTTCCCCCGGGAGGACATCGACCCTCATTCCTGAGCAAAGGCCTGTAGTCTGCCTTAACATATGCAGCGTAGCATTCAGCAATCAGAATACAGTTGTGGTTCCCTGTCTGGAATCTCCCTCTTAATGTGTAATGGAATTAGGAAGTCTTTTTATAATAACACAGCTGATGTACTAAGAAAATGTCCCTACCTAAGGATGTGTATTTTCTACGAATGTTGGAGACTAAACTTCTACCACGTTCACCAGCAATGTACCAAACTGTAGCCTTGACTGAAGCACAAAGTGATCAAAAATGTCTTGTTTGAGAACACAGTGCTAGGCTAAGCAAAAACAGTGAAATAGATGAAAATAAAACAAGACCGTAAAACGTGTTATTGTAAAAATAACAATGTGAAGCCAAATAAAATATATCTAGGTCAAAGTGCACAGCGGCCTAGTGTGTTCAACTAACGTGCATGGAGCTATAACTAAAATGGCTACACAACAAATGGACATAGGGTGGAGGCTCTGAGAGACACAGGAGCCAGTGTGACTACAGTGAGACGTCACCTGGTGTCTGAAGAGGAGATAGATCCCCATGTACTTCACTAAGTAGTTGCGGTAGACAACTCAGAGCACCTGTGCCGAGTGACACATGCTCCCTTTGAATTGGGGGGGGGGGTCTCAGGTGCCTTGAGAGTAGTTGTGATTCCAACTATGCCTGTAGATTGTCTGCTTGGCAATGACCTGGTGGATTCCTGTTGGAAGGAGGTGGAACACAGGTCTAACGGTTGGGTCTACCTGGATGGTTGTGTGTATCCACCTGGTCAATTACAGCCCGTCAGGGCGATCAGGAGACCCTGAAGCCTGAAAGAGTGGCCCATGTTTCTGCCAGAAGGAGGAAGGGCAAGGGGCGTGGGAAACCTGCTCCAGATGTTCCCATGGTCCAGAAGGAGCTGAACCTAAGGGGGATGGCCTGAAACCTACAGGGAAACAAGTGGCTGAACTAAGGGAGGTCCCTGACCTGACTCAGTGGCAGCAGGAAGGGGGACCCATCAGGGAGGCATTCTGTAAAGCACAGCTCTACTCTGGATGATGTGCAGCTTCAGGCTGCAGACCAGGCATCTAGCAAAGAGTCTAGATCACACTTGATTTACTTGGAGGTTGGCCTCCTCCTCCATAGTGAGCCTAAGGTTGCTGAGCCTGGGTCAGCACGTGTGCTGGTGGTACGCCAGTGCTTCAGAGCCTTCCTACTGGATCTGGCTCATGATGTACCTTTAGCTGGACATTTGGGGCAGGACAAAACCTTTGAATGGCTTGTCACCCACTTCTACTGGCCCCAAATGTGCAGGCACTCAGATGCACACTACATGTCAAGCCAAACTTGTCAGGCAAGTGGCAAGAGTTGGGGGAATGTAAGGCTCCCCGCCAGACTTTTCCTGTTGTCAGCACCCCCTTTGAGAGGATTGATATTGACATTTTGGGGCCTCTGGATCCCAAGACAGCCATGGGCAACAGTTGCATCCTGGTCTTGGTGGACCATGCCATCCGGTACCCAGAAGCCATTCCTTTTAGGTCAATCACCTCCTCTGTGGTTACCCCCAAATTAACAGTCTAGTTGAGAGATTCAACTGCACCTTGAAGAGCATGATCATGGGCCTGTCAGAGCCATTGAGGCATAGTGGGACATCCTCATGCCATGCCTTCTGTTCACTTACAGGAAGGTGCCTCAACAGGGTCTTGGATTTAGCCCTTTTGAGTTAATCAATGGCCACCCTGTCAGGGAACCCTTAAGTCTGGTAAGGGAATGCTTGGAGAATGCCTCTAGTAAGCCCCCCAGGATGTATTCATTTACATGCTGGCTTTAAGAAACCAGACAACCCCTACTAAGGAAGCACGCCCAAGAGAACCTTGGAGCAAGTCAAGAAGAAATTAAGTGCTGGTACAACCAGAATACCACTCTGTTTGAGTTTCATTCCTGGCCAAAAGGTTTGGGTGATGGCCCAAGTGGAGCTTAGGGCTCTCCAAGATAAGTGGACTTGGCCATTTGAGATAATGGAGCGCAAGAGTGATGCCACCTATCTGGTGAACTTACAGACTCCCAGGAACCCTTTGAGGGTCCTACATGTCAATCGCCTCAAGACTCATTTTGATAGGTCAGTAGTAACAATGCTCTTGGCAACAGATGATGGGGTGGAGGAAGAGAGTTAGCCTCTTCCTCACCTCCTGTCTGCCAAAGAGAAAGATGGTTCAGTGGAGGATGTGAACTTCTCCCTCTCCCTTACCACAGAGCAAAAGAGGGATTGTTGCCAAGTGTTGGGACAGTTTGCCCCTCTATTTTCCTTGATCCCAGGGGTCACTCATCTGTGTACCCATGATGTGGACACTGGGGACAGTCCTCCTGTTAAACATAAGTTTTAAAGAGTGACTGACATGGTTAGGGCCAACAAAAAGGATGAGGTATCCAAAATGTTAGCCCTTGGGTTAAGTGAGTTTTCCAGCAGCCGTTGGGCCAACCTTGTGGTCTTGGTCCCAAAAGCTGCTGTTCCTGGTGCCACCCCAGAACTCAGGTTCTGTGTGGATTACTGGGCACTCAATGTGGTCACTAAGACTGACATGCATCCCATCCCATGAGCTGATGAGCATATTGATCCGTTAGGGGCTGCCAAATAATTAAGTACTTTTGACTTGACCTCTGTATATTGGCAGATTACTCTGACCGAGAGGGCTAAGGAGATGTCTGCATTTTCCACCCCAGATGGGGACTGCCAATTTAGGGTGATGCCCTTTGGGAGGAAGAATGCCCCTGCCACCTTTCAGAGGTTGGTCCAAAGAATTTGTTGTGCAGACTGATGCTTCAGAACATGGTGTAGGGGCAGTGTTATCACAGCTAAATGAAGAGTGCCTAGACCAGCCTGTAGCCTTCATTAGTAGGAGGTTTCTTCCCCGGGAACATAGGTGGAGTACAATTGAGCGTGAGGCTATTGCTGTGGTCTGGGTGTTGAAGAAGCTAAGACCCTAATTGTTTGGGACTCATTTGCGGGTTCACACCGACCACAGGCTCAGATAGTTAATCAGATGAAGGGTGAATATTCATAACAGTGGAGTTGGTCCATTTCCCTACAGGTGATGGACTTTACAGTGGAACACCGCCCTGGAACAGAACACGCCAATGCTGATGATCTGTCCCGATTCTTCTGCCTTAGTTATGGGAACTTGCATGAGGTTAGGTAGTTCTCCCCACTTTTAGCTGGGGGGACATATGTTAGACCTGGCATCCTTGGTGGGGTCTCCCCTGTCTTTTTCTGCCTCTGCTTCCCATGTTTTGACTGTGTGCTGGACTCTATTTTTGTTGTTTTTGGTACTCTGGGCACTTTACCACTGGTGACTAGTGCTAAAGCGCAAATGCTCCTGTGTAAAGGGTTATGTGTAATAGGCTTTTTCATGATTGGCATGTTTGATTTACTAGTAAGTCCCTAGTAATTTACACTAGAGGTGCCCAGGGCCTGTATATCAAATGCTACTAGTGGGCCTGCAGCACGGGTTGTGCCACCCACATCAGTAGGCCTGTAAATATGGCTCAGACCTGCCACTGCAATGTCTCTGTGTGCAGTTGTAAACTGCCAATTCGACTTGGCAAATGCACCCACCTGACAGGCCTAAACCTTTCCTTTTTATACATGAAAGGCACCCTTAAGGTAGGCCCTAGATAGCCCCATGGACAGGGTGCAGTGTATGTTAAAGGTGGGACATGTACTGATATGTTTTGCATGTACGAACAGTGTTGCAAGGCCTATCCCCCTCATGGCTTAACATGGGTCTGCCTTTAAATATTCTTAAAGTGCAGTTCCCCTTTGAGAGCAGAAAGAAATGTGGAGTTTGGGGTCTCTGAACTCACAATTTAATATTTAATAATATGTGTTAGTGAAGCTGCTTTTTAGATTGTTAGTTTGAAAATGTCAATTTTAGAATGTCTGCATTTTCTTGCTTAAACCATTCTGTGACTCTGCCTGTTTTCTTCCATTTTGTAGTGTTTTCACTTTATCACTGTGTGTGTTGGTACAAATACTTTTCACATTGTTTCTGGGCTCTGCGCAGCCTTCCTGCTCCTGCCAAGCTACCAAGGGGGTGAACCCGGTGTGTTTCTCCTTTGCCCTGACTAGAGTGAGAGTCCTTGCTTGGACAGGGGGTAACTTGACTGCAAACCAAAGACCTAATTTCTAACAGTAGCCAACATGGGACTATGGTATGCTTTATTATAATGGGTTCAAAGAGGCTGCTATGCTTTGTCTCTAAAAACAGCTTTTAAGTGTATTCATCAGTGGTGAATGAAAATGGCTTTGACTGTATGGTACACACTGCCCTCTATACCCCTTCCCATCAGTTGTATCAGATCAGTACTGATGGAATGGAACTCAGTTGAGAACAAGGAAAGAGGCAACCTGTTTAGCATTTCCAATAGCTAATATATACACCCCCAAATGGGAATGCATTGTTGAACAGCCAGAGAGGTTTTTATTCTGTTTACAATGACCTTGCAACTAGATTGTGACATTTATTTTTGTATGAAAGAGTGTAAAAAAGTGAGTAATGCTCAAAGAAAACATCCACACCACATTTCTTCTTGTTTACCAAGTCTATGGAAAAATTTCACAAAAAAGGACTTCATTGCAGCATCTGATGGACAGTGTTACAGGTAATTAATATTTTAATGTGCATCATGGTAAATTCTATGAAGAGTTTTCGGTGTCTCCATTACTTCACAATTCCAAATCTTTCTACCCTTCATCAGATTAGCACAATTAGGAAGCTTTCAATGTCATTAAGATGACTTCTTCGTAACCTAGTATCTCACTGAGGTAGCAGTAGAAACTGCCGCACTAAGTATCATTTTGAATAGTAACCCGAGTTTACAAGTGGAGAATTGTGCGCAACAGATAGAGAAAATACAGGTCAGGGGATAAGGGGTGCAGGAGCGACGAAACCCCCTCATCTACTTCTGTTTTACAGGTGTCGACGGCGGTTGGCACATCGCAAGGGACGGTGCGGAAAGCAGACCGAGGGTGTCAGGTGCCGATGGCACCGCTCAGGGCTGTGCCCAGAGTTCAAGGTAAAGGATAATGGTGGTCGGTATGGGGTAGTGGGCAGGCTATGACTGTGTCAAAGACACACAAGTCTATTGGGATAGGTGATCATTCCATTCACAAGACAGCAGTGTCAAGTGTGACACAAGTGGGTGAAGGTAAGACGGGGGCATGCCTAAAGCGCAGGGTGTGGATAAAAGTGCGAGCACAACGCTGCAGGAAAAGGACAGTGAGGAAAAAGTTGAAGGGCATAAGAAAAGACTTCCTTATATGGGTTTGACAATGCCATTGGGTTCGCATGTGGCGGACAAGTCGAAGGCCCAGTCTTGGAAGCATGAGTATGTTGATGTTTTTAAGCTCTTGAATATAGATATTCAAACAAAGGAAGGGTCCAAGGAGGAGGAGTGGGAGTTAGCTAGGCGACCTAGGGTCCCGGTTACTATGGATAATTGGACTTCTTCCTTTTTGATATGTGGTATCATATATTGTGAGAAGTTTACGGATAGGGCCATAGCACTCTTTAAATATATGGATATTATTAGGAAGGCCCAGATGCATTTCAGAGGTTTTGCATGGCTCAATTATGACAAGGAGTTTTGGGCAAGGGTTAGTGTGAATCCTGACAAACCCTGGGGGGATGTGGACTCACAGCTTTGGATGCAGTGGATGGCATCTTCATAGTCAGTGGCCTCCACTCATATGGTGATTGGGCTCCCGGTACTTTATAAACCCTTTCAGTCTCGTCCTGCCTTGGCCAGGACGGGGATGGGACAGGGATCACAGGGACCTACCTCAGGGGCATGCTGGAATTTTAATAAAGGCTTTTGTTCCAGACACCCGTGCAAATTTAAGCATGAGTGCTCCAAATGCGGGGGAAGCACCCGGTCACTCAATGTTTCTCCCTCAATAGCCCTGCGGAACAGTGGAGGGCGACTAGGTGTCGAGGGGCGCAAGGCACTCCTGGTCCAAAGGGCACCTATGCCAATTAAGTTAGAGGTATTGCGCCCCTGGATGCACGTGTACCCTGACAGGGACATAGCGAAGAAGCTGGAATGGTTTTTTTTGGAGGGGTTTGGGATAGGTTACCAAGGTCCATGGCACAGGAGATGGGAAGACAATTTGTAGTCTGCCAAAGACATGCCTTTGGTGGTAGCAGAAAAATTGGGAAAAAACATTGCTGAAGGTAGGGCTCCTTTTTTGATTGGCCTATGGATGACTTGATGATCTCCCCTCTGAGCGTGGTCCCCAAAAAAGTGGTGGGGGAGTTTCGTCTTATTCATCATCTGTCTTGGCCAGAGGGAACGTTGGTGAATGATTTCATTGTTCCTGAAGATACGCAAGTGGTCTACACGTCTGTTGATGACCCAATTCGCCTAGTGCAAGGCTGTGGGAAAGGGTCCCAGTTGGCGAAATGCAACATTAAGGCAGCTTTCAGGCTGTTGCCCATTCACCCAGAGGATTTCAGTTTGCTTGGCATGCAATTGGTTGGGGCGATTTTCGTGGACAGGGTCCTCCCGATGGGATGTGCTATTTCTTGTGCACTCTTTGAGATGTTTAGCATGTTCTTACAGTGGGTTTTTGTTAGAGTATGTGGACACTGGGAGGTGACTCATTATCTGGATTATTTCTTGTTCATTGGGAGATCGGACTCAGACTACTGCGGAAGGGTACTGGCATGTTTTGAGGGGTTGGCTAGAGAGATGGGCATTCCATTGGCCCCTGAGAAGACCGAAGGCCCAAGTTCTGTTTTGACGTTTTTGGGTATTGAACTGGACCCGGTCAACCTGGTGGCTCGTTTGCCACAGGGAAAGGTGGCGGAGATGTTGGACTTTTTGTGGCACATATGATCCTTACATAATATTGAGCTACGTAGAGCGCAGCAATTGTTGGGTTACCTGAATTTTGCATGTACGGTCGTGAAAGGGAGCAGGACTTTTTGCAGGCATCTGGGCTTGGCCATGTCAGGCGCTTCCCTTCCTCATCACAGGATCCGAGTGTCTATGGGTCTACGGGAGGATGTCAAAACTTTTTTAACACAGTTCAACGGGGTCTCCATGATGTTTTGGGAAGAGGACACAGTTTGGCAGGTACAAATGTTCTCGGATGCCACGGGCTTTGGTCTTTTTTGGGATGGACGTTGATGTGCGGAACAGTGGCCGCACGCTGGTTGGAACAAGGCAGGAGCATTGCTTTCTTGGAGTTTTTCCCCCTGTTAGTAGACTTGTCTGTGTGGGGGGATGAACTGGCAAACAGGACGGTGGTGTTCCACGTGGACAACATGACAGTGGTGGATTTAGAGATCAGACAAAGGGCAAGGGATGTGAGAGTGTTGCGTCTCTTGAGATATTTCATGCTCAAATGTTTATCACTGAATGTAGTATTCAAAGTGGTGCACATTCCGGGAGTCAGTAATGCAATCATAGATTCCCTGTTTCGTTCACAGTGACACCGTTTTCGGAGTTTGGCACCAGCAGCAGAACAACACAAGACGGTGGGCTCGGCCAACATTTGGGAATGGGGGGCGTGAGAATCATTGAACTGGTAGAGATGTCCCTAGTGGATTCCCCACGAAAAAAATTACTGTCTGGCATGGTTGGAGTTTCAGAATGCTGAGAATGTTACAAGGAATTTTTGGGAGCAGAATGAGGCAGTGCTGCAAGCTCGTACGATGCGCTTTGTTTTGTTTTTGATCAGTAGGGGTTTGTCGCCGTCAACTATTGGGGGCAAATTGGCAGCGGGTGTTTCCTTTCACGGAAAGTTGTTTTTTGTTTGGGACCCAGCACGGGATGACATCCTAGGGAAAATGTTAAAAGGTTGGGGCAGGACTAGGGAGTGTGTAGGAAAACCGGCGAGGGAACCCATCATGTTTGAGTTGTTGTTGGAATTGTTGCATGTTTTGCCGGTGTGTTGTTATGACGCGCATAAGTTGGCGTTGTTTCGCCTGTGCATGGTGTGGATGTTTTTTGGGGCTTTCCGTGTCTCGGAGCTTTTGGGAGTGAGGAAGGCAGTCAGAGTGAATGTGTCTGAGGTATATTTGAGCGGTGAACGATTGGGAATATGGCTGCGTAAGTCCAAGACAGACCAAATGGGACGGGGTAAGTGGGTTTGGTTGGAGATGGGGGGAAATGCAGCGGCCTGTCCGGTGAGGGAGTGGTGTGTTTTTCAAACACAGATGCATAAAGACAGCTATGTAGTTTTTAGGCATGCCAATGGTGAGAAGGTGATGGCTTTTCAGCTGTTGACAGTGTTGCGGACTGTGCTGCGCTGGGTAGTCAGAAGGGCACAGTGCTATGGGACTCATTCTTTCCAGATAGGTGCACCTACAGCAGCAGTCGAGTTGACATTTATTCTTTTTCAGGTTGTGTTGAGGGCCCCAGGAGTGGGAAAATAGTCACCTGGTTGGTGGGCCACTCATTTGTGCATTGGGTAGCGCAGTATGCCGAACTGCAGATCTATGGACGATGTTTGGGACTTCTGAGCTGTAGACATGAAGTGGTATGGTGGGGAAAGAGTAGCATGCGTTGGGGTAACCTGCTTCCTTTTTTGACATCCATCACGCCAAGCTAGAGGTGTCCAAATTTGCTGATATTGCACTTGGGGGAAAATTATTTGGTAAAACTATCAGGACTCACCTTACTGCAACATATGCAATGGGATCTGGAGCTGATTGGGCAGCAGATGCACAGTACGTGCATCGTCTGGACGGAGTTTGTACCCAGAAGGAAATGGCGGGGTGCAGTCAAGCATGGGGCTATTGACAGGGCCCAGAGGAAGCTCAATAGAGCAATGAGGGTTTTCTGCTGGATACACGGTATTAAAGTACTGAGACATGAGGGCATTATTGAAGGGGAATCCGGTCTTTTTCGGGTCGATGGTGTGCATCTTTCAGAGCTGGGTAATGCTTACTACCTGATGGAATTGCACCTGATTGTGGGTGATCTGTTGGGGGAAAGGATGTGGCTCCAAGAAGCTGTATGAGTTATTCCAATGTTGCAGTTGGTTCGCTGGTGGGGCAGCACAACGCCTATTGGGTTGTGCTGGGTGGCAGTAGATGGGGGAGTGTGGAGAGTCAGTTGCGGGCTTGGCCAGCCTTCCAGGGGAGTGGAAGAAGCAGGTGATGGATGATAGCATGGGGGATGCCTAAAGCAAGTTGGGGATGAAAGGAAAGGGGAAGGTATAGGTGAATTGAAGTGAAAGATGAGTGAACAGAGGCATAGTGAAAGGATGAAAGGGAAGAAAAATGGATAGAAGTTCAAAGGGTGGGGGGGGTTTGTTAAAGTTAACAGTTTGAATTTCAGTATACATAATGTTGATGTGTGACATGCAATCCTGTCCTAATAAATGGCCTTTTGCACTATGTACCAGTGTGGCAGTGATTATGTCCCGAATGGCGTTTTCTGACAGTGTCAGTGCATCTAAACCAGCATATTATGTATTAGCTCCTATAAATGTGGAATATCCTGTGTCCCATCCCATAGTGAATTCCCAATTCAGACAATTAAGGCTGCTATTTACCACCTGCTCCAAACAGCTCGTAAATCAGAGGGGGTTGCCTGGGGAAAGCAGGTGTGGAGAAGATGTTAGCAGAAGATTCTGTTTGCTTGCAGTGGGAGCATTTTATGCTCCTGTGTGAAATTGGGGGACATCTGTTGGAGCTGTGATTAGGCCCTGTCTGGCAGCCAACCTAAAGTGATTTTACTTGCTGGATATTCTGACTGGTAAAATTTGTCCCATGGTTCTGACCCCCAGAAAATCTGAATGCTGAACTCTTTTAAAGATTTAGGGTGAAAGCTAGCTGCATGTAGTAGACTATTGCCTGCTGTAGGTTTCCTATATAGTGTGGTCTGTAGCTTATCTTTTTCTATTATAACCTTAACATCCCAGAACTCAATGTCTTGAGTGTTGATGTTATCTGTGAATTTTAAATTCAAATCATTGACATTGATATAATTTATAAACTTTCCAGCAATCTCCACATTTCCCTTCCAAATCACAAAGATATCGTCTATGTAGAACAACCACATTAGGATATGATCATTCCGTATCTCTAAAGGTGTGCTATTGAGAACCTGCTCCTCCAACCAGCCCATGTATAGATTAGCATAGCTTGGGGCAAAGCAAGTACCCATCTCTGTTCCACACTGCTGTTCAAATAATTCATTTTTGAAAAAGAAGATGTTATATTGAAGACACCATCTGACCATATTTATTAACATGACACTATGGGCCAGATGTAGCAAAGTGTTTGCGCCTCGCAAACAGGGAAAAACGCCGTTTGCGAGGCGCAAAAGCCTCTTTGCTATGCAGAAATGCATTTTGCGAGTCGGATCCGACTCGCAAAATGCATTTCCGACTCGCAAATAGGAAGGGGTGTTCCCTTCCTATTTGCGACTCGCAATGCTATTCAATTTCATTTGCGACCGCGAAAGCAGTCGCAAATGAAATCGCAGTTACCATCCACTTGAAGTGGATGGTAACCCAGTCGCAAACGGGAAGGGGTCCCCATTGGACCCCTTCCCCTTTGTGATTGGAAAAAAGAAAATAAATTCAGAGCAGGCAGTGGTCCCATGGACCACTACCTGCCCTGAAAAATACTGAAACTAAAGGTTTCGGTTTTTTTTTCAAAGTGCAGCTCGGTTTACTTTAAGGAAAACGGGTTGCACTTTAAAAAAAAAAAAAACTGCTTTATTTAAAAGCAGTCACGGACCTGGTGGTCTGCTGTTCCCAGCAGGCCACCATCCCCGTGAGTGCCCTGAATCGCTATGGGGTCGCAAATTGCGACCCACCTCATTAATATTAATGAGGTGGGTCTTTGCGACCCCATAGCGATTCGCAGAAGGTGTCTGAGACACCTTTCTGCATTCCAAATTGCGAGTTGCAATTTGCAAGTCGTTGGGACTCGCAAATTGCAACTCGCAATTTGGATCCTACCTACATCTGGCCCTATGTTTATAGAATCTTATAGGTCTAGCTTTAAAAAAATGTTTCACTGATCTTACTCCATCATCATGCGGAATACTTGTATATAATGCTGTAACATCAAGTGTCATAAGGAGCATATCTGACTCCCAGCTCACATTGAATACTCGTTGCAAAACTTTTGTAGTGTCTTTCAAATAGGAAAGTAAATTGCAAACCAATGTTTTCAAGAAAGAGTCTATATTTTGTGACACAAATTCAAACAGACTGCCTTGAGTTGCAATTGTAGGTCTTCTTGGAGGTTTTTCAGCATTTTTATGTATCTTGGGAATAAGGTAGAACACTGGTAATTTAGGATGGTCAACTTTCATGTATCTGTATTAATCTTCGCTAATCAAACCATGTTCCTTCCATGTTGATAAAGCTTTACAAATTTGGTTTTAACATTCTCCACATATTCCATACTGATCCTTTTGTAAAAACCTTCATCATTTAATTGCTTGTATGCCTCCTCCGTATAATCAATTACAGGCCAAATCACTTTATTACCTCCTTTATCGGAGCCTCTAATTACCAATTCCGAATTCTTCGATAATTTTTGTATTGTTTTTCTATAACTCTTACTTAGCTCTGACTCTCTCTTGGTCTCTTTATCTCAGATTTTTTAGATCTTTAATCACAGTCTCCGCAAATTGATCAATTGAGTCACCACAATATGGAGGTATAGTTGTGGATCTCTGTTTTAAATGTGAACCTCCTTCTTTGCCCATCTGTATTCCTTCTGCCTCTAATCTTTCAACTACTTCAGCATTCTCAACAGATTGCATTGCATTATCTTCTAATTCCCATAATTCTTTCATCAGAAAGATGTCTTCAATTAAAAGATTGCCATGATCACTTGTTTTTGCATTTCCTGCTGCTCTAGTTTGCCTGTCTTTTTTGATTTTAGGAATCTTCATCAACTTGAGTTTGCTCACAAAGAGAAAGAGATCTATCCTAGTTTGCGCATAATCAAAGGCATTTGCCTCACAGTACAACAAACCCAGTTTAGGATTTTTAATGTCTTCATCATTCAACTCTGCCTCTGATAAGTTGCATACTGTTTTATAACCTGTTAATACCGTCTGTTGCTGCAAGTCACTTTCTCTTGCTCGTCGATGTGGCATTCTTTTTCTCTTACCATCTCTTCTCTTCTTCCTTTGCCTCTTCCTCTTGGCCTGCCTGCACCTCGCCATGGTCTGTGGTTGGTCTTACGATCTCGCCACAAAAGATCAAATTCTTCTCATAAGGTGGTATGCACTTTCATCTGCATAGATTCCTCTCCATCCGTATCAGAACTTTTACTGACTTCAATGCTAGTACCAGTAGGTGTCTGCTTCACTTTTTGAATATTACTCTCACTTAATTTTTGTTTTCTTCAATGGTCGAATTTTTTTGCAAATGTATAAATCTGACCTGTTTCATAGTCAATTTTATATCTATTAAACTTTCTTGAATGATATCTTCCTCTACTTTCTTCAATCGATCTTCAATAGCTTTATTCAAGGATTTCACATTTTTTTTTAGCTTCATATGAATCAGTTTTAGTGGTTATTGTTTCAATATTTTCAATAAGTTTGTCTCTATCGATTTTAGCATATTTGATCAAAATTTTCATCATACCAGCTGAGCTCTGTGCATTATGGATGGCCCATTCCTTAAGCATCTCAGGATTAGGATCATCATATGTTGGTGTAATCATTATTCTTAAACCTCTAGGGGTGCTTTCCGCATCAAGATATCTTTGCAAGGATTCACTTTCCCAGCATTTATTCAATTCTTTTTTCTTGAGTTTCTCCAAATCCCTAAACAAACTGTTTTGTCCATATTTGGATATGTGAGGGTTTCTCATATTGTTCATAGTTTTTGAAAAAAACATTTCGGCTCTCTGTTTTCTGTCTTGTTACTATGCAATGGGAATACCCAGTGGGAGTACCTACATGGCGGTGAACAACCTCTGTTGGTTGGGCACCGGCTCTGCAGAGTGGTTGGGCACCGGCATGTAGGTACTCCCACCGGGTATACCCTTTGGAGTGAGTGTGACTACAAGGGAAACCCCCCCCCTGCATGACCCAGACCAGAGGCTAATTGCCTCTATTTCTACGACCTACCTAAATAATGAACCAACTGTTCAGGTAGGTCCTCAGACCTCCTTTATTTCACTTAGCGAGCACACCCATTAGCTGCTGTGCTCTGGGGATTCTAGACCCTGATGAATGCCCCTGACCTTCCAGCACATAGAGAGGGCAGAAACATGTTGGTCATGATTATTTTTTAGATTCTAAGAGACATAATACTCTATTGAGTCTCTCCCCCTTTTTTATCCTTACCTGCATGCACCTTTATTAAATTTAATCAAATGAAATAGGTGACACGTATGGTAATTTTATTCTAACCCTATCTGGATCCCTGATATTTATTCAGTAAGATTCATTTCAGCATTCCCTCTTGTTCCTTTAACAAAGAGGTTGAGTCTGCCCAGGTAGTATCATCTTACCTGGGTGGGGCTAGGTGGTCAAATGATGAAGCATGACACTATTATGTGTGTGAGACCACCTAGTCCATAAAAGGAACTCCCCCTTGTTTAATACAACCACCCTTATAGAGACACTCATTACACATTTCCCATAGCACGAACCCCCACCTAGCTGGTATCAACAACTGAGGGTACACTGATCAAGTCCCACCCTCAACTTTTACTACCCCACACCTTCAGTGGTTGACAGGTCTGAGACATGATCACAGAGCTACTTATGTGGGTGGCACAACCAGTGCTGCAGGCCCACTAGTAGCATTTGATCTACAGGCCCTGGGCACCTCTAGTGCACTGTACTAGAGACTTACTAATAAATCATATATGTGAATCATGGGTAAGCCAATTACATACACATTTTGTAAAGGAGCACTTGCACTTTAGCACTGGTTAGCAGTGTTAAAGTGCCCAGAGTAACAAAAGCAGAATAATCAGAGTCCAGCACAGATCAACAACCTGGGAAACAGAGGCAAAAAGTTAAGGAAGACCACACCAAGGATGAAAAGTCTAACACACACTGTTTTGTATATTGGCTGGGAAGAAGATCTCTTCGCGATCGAAATGTGTCACCATTGAATACATTATTTCTGCAAACAACTAGCTATAGAGTGTGAGTTTTTGGGTGTCTGTAACTCATGGCACAGCACCGTTGTGGAATATATATATATAAAAATATATTTTTCCACTGGATTACAGCGATGTTTTAGTTAGGCTCACATTTCACTCATACAAAACTCGTGAAATTCAGCAGTTATAGTTACCTGAGCTAGCTATAACATACACCTTCACAATTCATTGTTTATGATCTCATTGTGACGGCCCAACACAGGGGCCTGTGGCTCCGGCCTACCTGACCCGGAGGTACTGCTGCTATCCTCCAACCCAGAACGACTTCCGGATGAAGGAGGGATCCGGAAATCCCTCATCAGGGCGTCCGGAAGGCGTCGGGGAGGGGAGGAAAGCGAGGACCACGAAGAGCCTGGACAGGAGGAGAAGGAGGATTGTGGGAAACGCCTGACGAATTCAGACGAACCGTCCGAATCCAGAGACCAGCACTGCAGGACTTCGACTCCACAAGCGGCACACAACACCGGCAGAGTCTTCTCCGAGGCCGGGACAGGAGGACCAGGTGGAGGCAACATCGAGAATCCGGCCACGCTTTGCGGAGAGCGTGGCCTTGGCAGGTACGGTCCCACAGTGGACAGATCTAATGTATAAGTGGTGCGAGGCGGGAGGCAGATAAACCGATTGCACACTGAACACTAATTGTAGGATTGGTAGTAGGATTTTTGGTTGTTTCGTTATTTGCTGCCTCGGGTTTTATGGGTAAGTTTTTGTTCCTTTTTCCCATATTTATTTTGTTTTTGTGTTTAAACCATAAAAATAATTAAAAAAGAGATTTAGGGTTGAGATAGTCGCATAAAACCGTTTCTTAATAACAAACAGAGGAAAACAAACAAAAAACCCTCAATACAGAAGGAGGTCCAAACCCTTCTTTCTTTTGTTTTTTCGGTCGCACTAAAGTTAACAAGAAAAGCCAAAACTGCTGACTTTTTGTAGTAATTTTTTTTATTATTTATTTTGTTAACATTAAGAAGAACAGCGACTAGAAGGAAGAGGGACAGAGACAGAGACAGGAAGAGAGATAAGAGAACCTCAAAAGAGTTGAATCGAGTCTGAGGAAAATTAGGAAGAAAAAAGAAGAAAGCTCAGAAAAGTAGAAGACAGTCAAAAAGTACTTCAGAAAAGGTCAGACTCAGAGAAGGGGAGCAAGATTTAAAGAGAAAGAACAGTAAACAAGAAAAGATCAGGGAAAAGATAAACCAGTGTACAGAAGAAAAATAAGAGAGAAAACAGAGAACCGAGAGAATCTTACCATTCCACCAACAGTTGTGTTTCTCTTCTTCTTCCCACATGCGCCTCTTGAGAATCCATCTGGAAGGAAGAGAAGAAAAGACGAAGATGAACACCTTATCCATTCCAAGCAACAGACCAAAGAAGCAACCAAGATTAGAAACTATGCACCATTGATACTATCTAAATAAAGACAAAGTTCACAGCATACCACTGGCTACGAGTTGTCATTACGGTATCCCCTGTCACACTTACGTATTACATCACTCATGACATGGTTAGTGACATCACTGATGACATCTCAAATGACATCACTGATCACATCAGCCAGTGAATGTGAGGCTTTTCTAACTGCTTTTGAGAATTAAGCATACATACCAAGGTTACTAGAAAAGTTGAGATAGTATACTCTCTGTACTACTAATGAGTGATACTATTTCTAACATATATTATGTGAGTGGCTGTGTGACTGTGTGTATCCATGTGTGAGTGGGTGTCTGAGTGCCTGTATGGGTGTGTGAGTTCCTATATGGGTGTATAAGTAGGTATGTGAGTAGCTGTGTGGGTGAGTGAGTGGCTGTGTGAGTGACTATATTGTGAGTTAGTGGATGTGTCAGTGGTTGAACTGGGGAGAGACTGGCTGTGTAAGTGACTGTATGGGTGGGTCAGTGGGTTGAAAGTGACTGTATGGGTGACTAAGTGGGTGTCTGAATGGCTGTATCAGTGAATGACTGGCTGTGTAAGTGGCTATATGGTTGTATGAGTGGCTGTGTGAGTGGCAGTATTGTAGCCTAAGGGACTCATTACGAGGCTGGCGGTCCTGGGACCACCAGACTCATGATGTCGGTCAGACTGCTGGGAAAGCAGCGGTCCAGCCTCCATATTATGACTCTAGAGGAGCTGCCACGGTCCGCCGCCAGCCCAACTCAAAATGAGGCCCTAAGTGTCTGTGTTAATGGATGTATGGGTGAGTGAGTGGATATGTGAGTGCTTGTATGGATGCATGAATGGGTATGTAAGTGGTTGTGTGAGTGACTGTGAGTGTTTGTATGAGTGAGTGAGTGTCTGTGTTGGGAGGCTGTGTGGGTGAGTATTTGGGTGTGTGAGTTGCTGTATAGGTGAGTAAGTGGATGTGTAAGTAGCTATATGGTAAATGGCTATATGGGTAAATGACTGGTGGTATGAGTAGCTGTATGAGTGAGTGGTTGTGCGAGTACTTGTATGGGTCTGTGAAGGGGTATGTGAGTGGTTGTGTGGGTGCGTGAATTGATGTATGAGAGGTTGTATAGAAGTGAGTCTGTGTGTGTGCCTCTGTGGATGATGTCATTTCAGTGATGTCAATGACCATGTCATGAGTGATGTATTATGTGAGGTCATAAGCAGTGCCTTGTGGGGGGTTTAAGTTATAGTTAGAACAGGTAAATCTAACTGCTGAATTCCACTTGTTTTATATAAGTGAAATCTGAGCCTACCTAGAACGTTCCTGTAACATTTGATTTTTTCACTGAATTTCTATTTTTTTTTTTAAATCTATGTCCTCACTATAATGTCCCTGTAACTTTTGTTTTTTTTCAGTTAATTTTTAAGGTTTTTAAAATTCTATTTCATAACTATGATGCCCCTGTAAGTTTTGATTCTTTCAAGTATATTTAAATTGTATTTTGTAACTATAAAACTGTATGGTTTTAAAATGGGTGTGTGAGTGGCTTGTATAGGTTGGTAAGTGGATGTAGGAGTAGGTTTATGGGTCTGTCAGTGAGTGAGTGATATGTTTTGTGGGTCTGAGAATGGGTGCAACGTTTTGAGCTGGTTTATGAGTGAGTGCATGAGTCTGCCAGTTGGTCTGTGAGTTTGTGCATGAGTCTGACTTGCTGTGAATGTGGGTGCATGAGTCTCTGAATGGGTCTGTGAGTGGGTTTGTCGGTGTCTCAGTGGCTATGTGAGTAGGTGCATCAGGGTCTGAATGGGTCTGTGAGTGGGTGCATAAGTGTCTGAGTGGGTCTGTCAATACATGCATGAGTCTCTGAGTAGGTCTGTGAGTGGGTGCATGAGTGTCTGAGTGGGTCAGTGAGTGGTTGTGTGAGTCTCTGAGTGGGTCTGTGAATGGGTGCCTGAGTGTCTCAGTGTATCTGTGAAGGATTGTGTGAGTGAGTGGGTGTGTGAGTGGTTGCGTGAATGTCTGAGTAGGCATGTGAGTGGATATATGAGGATCTGAGTGGGTCTGTGAGTAGGTGTGCAAGTATATGAGTAGGTCTGTGAGTGGGTGTTTGAGGGTCTAAGTGGGACTGTGAGTAGGTTTGCAAGTGTCTGAGTGAGTCTGTGAACGGGTGCTTGAGTCGCTGCGTATATCTGTGAGTGGGTGCATGAGTGTATTAGTGGGTCTGTAAGTGGATTTATGACTCTCAGAGTGAGTCTGTGAGTGGATGCATAAGTGTCCGAGTGTTTCTATGACAAAATGATTTAGTGTTTGAATGAATCCGTGAATGTTACACGGGGCCATGCTGAGCATCACAAGGTATTTCCAAATATTGCATGTGATTTGAAAAAAATATTTTTAATTTCTCCCTTAAAGATCCCTATATCACAGCCCTGGGATCTGGGTAACTCCACCCTGATGCCTTATTCCATTTTTCATATAATTTTGTAGCACCAATCATAGCAGTCCTGTTGGCATGCGAATTCAGGAATACGCCGCAATCACCCCAAAAAAGTTGCAACGGATCCGCAGCCCTAGATGTACAAATTTAGTTCTCTTTTAATATTTCATAAACTACTGAACAGATTTACACCAAATAACAAAAAGCATAATCTGCATACCAAAACCTAATTTTCAGCCAGATTTGGGCTTTAGTCATGTTCAAAACTCCTCTGGGAATTTATGTTGGAAACACAAATTTTTTGACCCCCTCGCCCCTTTTTTCAAGGCCCCCGCTTGACACGGATCACCCAGAGTCTTCCAATGCACAACAGAAATCACTGGCACACTTTTTTGTGAAAATTTCACGAAGATTCGTCAAAAGGTGGCAAAGAAATATCCAAGTTACAAAACACTTTTTCACTTTTTCTATGGAATCATGGTCCTAAAGATAACTACTACTGCCAGTACGTAATATATATATATATATATATATATATATATATACATTGTGTGTATATATATATATATATATATATATATATATATATATATATATACATGGCCCCCCGTCTGGGGTAATTAGCAGTGACGGGAGAGGGCGTTATAGGGCATTATAGAGAGTTCTAGGTACCTTAGGGTACAAGTTACAGTTACTTGAAATAATTCTAACTATAACCGCTGAATTTCTATGGTTTTGTACAAGTACATTCAGAAACTAACTATAAGGTCCCTGTAACCTTTGTTTTTTAAGTGAATTTCTATTGATTTTTTAATTCTATTTCCTACCTATACCATCCATGGAACCTTTTGTCATGGATCCATTTTAGATTCTTGGGTATAGGAGTTTAGCTTAGCTTTGACTTGCAGGCCTGTGCTCTTTTATCTAGAAAAATATGCTCTGTTTTATTATTAATTTTTATTCATTTTGGAATTTCTTGTGGTTCTTACATGTTATAAGAAATGTTTTTATTTTGTAATCAGATGCCATTCTGTGAAAGCGCCATTATCAGTAAAGTACGTATTGGATTGTCATCATATCCCTTTGCTTCATATTAGACAAGAACAGAATGTGAACATGTCGGGCATTTTGTTATGATATTGCTGGTCCAAGTTTGCGCACACAATCTAACGCTTAGGTGTACACCCACATCAGGATGTCTACGCGGACAATAACATTGGCCTTATAAAAACACTCTGTAGGAACAAGGTCATTAGAGAGGTTTCTATCCAAGAGATTCCATCCACACAGCATTTCAGTTAACAGCAGTTCTCAGCCTTTGTGTCTCGACACTGCCAGATTTGGAGACTGGAGGCCGACCTTGTTCTAAGCTAACTGGGGTTGGGACACTTCTCATGGGCATGGCTTGGGCACATTGGGTTCCGTGGTCTTAGGGACAATCATTCTCAGCTGTATAGGGAGTACCTATCTATATTGTAGTTTGTTAAACCTTGAACCTTAAAAAGGATTTATCCCCGTTGGTTTTCCCAACTCTGATAACCTCTCCTCAACATGGCAAATGCCATAAACATTCTGGAGAGCTACAGACAAGCATTTATGTACTTACTTCTCGCCAATGGCTTAACTGATGATGGTGGGGAAGTCGCATTTGAGGTGGAAGATCATGAAGCATACCAAATAGAAACACTTTTTTCTTGGGTCACCTTCCCTGAACCGAATGACAATTCACACACATTTCACACTTACAGAATAGCGAATGTACCACAATGGTACCAAGCTTATCAACATCTAGAAATACCAATTTCTTATCAAGAACACCAAAACTGGTTTGATAGTGCCCTTCCACATTTAATACAACCCATGAGATTAGGTCCTTTAAGTAGACTTTGAACACCGCCCAGGCGAGGGCTGCTCCAGCTATTCATCATTTGGCAGTTATAGGAATTAATCCTCAAAGAATACATTCAATAATGGGCAAAGGACCCACGGAATGGGAAAAGGTTCTGTTCTGGAAAGCACAAACAACAAATCAGATGGAAGCAGTGTGTCCCCATATGGGACCCTAAGATAAACATAGAATTCTCACAATGTGCTTACTGTTCGGAATGGTTCCCTCAGTAGAGGACTGCGCCACTTGGGGAAGAGTCTTTGCTGCAATATACACAACCACATATGTTACCCTGACACTTGCCAATCTACAGGATGCATTAAAACGAATTCAAAATAAACATGGGCGGCTCCAGCCCTGGACTTGGGGATGAAACTGATGCGTACCTTCAACACAGTCTCCTCAATAATATTAAGCAACATTAAAGGAGAAGTAGCAGCACTGCCCATTCACCAATGCCCCTGGGAGATTCCTCAACAGAACCAGGAGCACAAGCTGCCAAGGATTATCTCTGAGTCTTATACTAGTGTAGCTCAGGATAGTCTGGGGGCTAGACCAACTACACCACAAATTCAGAGTATCACCCCAAAGAAAGGCACTGAACAAGCACAAGAGGGTTCTAAAAAATCCTGGGATAAACAAAAACAACACAAAGACTAAAAAAGTCAGAATGCAGATTCTCCACATCCATAAACCTCTGAAAGAAGACATAGGCCCTCATTACAACCCTAGCGGTAAAGTCCGCTGACCGCCGTGCCGACGGCCGACAACATACTGTGTCCGCAGCAAAAATCCGCTACGGGTATTATGACCCACACTGAGAAATCCTCCACAATAGAGACACCCACATAAGTCTGCCACACCAAAAAATGATAGTGATAAATTGGCAGTAATAAAAACCCACACCGTCACGCCAACAGGAATACGCCCACATTATCATGACCCACAAATCAACGCAGCGGTCATTCAACCGCGGTAAACCATTGGCGGTACACACCACTGCGCTCAAAATACACACACACTTACAAAGCACAACCACATTGGACAATTCAAACTACACACACCTAACACACATACACACACCACACCCAATCCAATATAAAACACACACCCACATGACCTACAACCCCTTACAACAAAACATTTTGAAGAAGCAGAGAGAGAGAAAAGCAAAGACCACACCAACATACAGAGGCACACAACACCATCACACCCCAAAACATCACCCCACACATCACATTACACATCACCTCACACATCACTCACACCACATCATGGCACCTCAAAGACACCCCAGGTTTTCTGAGGAGGAGCTCAGGGTCATGGTGGAGGAAATCATCCGGCTAGGGCCACAGCTTTTCGGATCACAGGTGCAGCAGACATCCATTGCTATGAAGATGGAGCTATGGCGGAGAATTGTCGACAGGGTCAACGCAGTGGGACAGCATCCAAGAACACGGGATGGCATCAGGAAGAGGTGGAACGACCAACAGGGAAAGGTACGTTCTGTGGTATCCAGACACCAGGTAGCCATACAGAGGATTGGCGGGGGACCCCCACCTCCTCCCCAACATCTAACAACATGAGAGGAGCAAGTGCTGGCGATCATGCATCCTGAGGACCTCGCAGGAGTAGTAGGAGGACTGCACTCTGGTAAGGCAAATCTTTACTAATATATCCCCCACCCAACCTGCATGCCACCACAAACTCCTACCCCACCCTCACACCCATCACTCCACCACCTCACATATACCCCACTATCACAACCCACCCATCCCAATACCAAGCCCTGCATGTTACACCAATGCATGGACACCCATCACAGACCTGCATGGACACCCATCACCAAAGCATGTCTAAAGAGAGACTCACCCAGGGCACATAATCACCACTCACACAAGGGCCAAGGCTATATTGCAAGCACAGTGATAGAGGGAAACACACCCATTGCACAAGATGGCACACACAGATAAAATAACAATGCATTTACACCCGAACAGGACCCTTAATCAACGTCACCGGACAGGGGGTGCCAGACATATCCAGTCCCCCCACAGAAGAGGCCCACAGTGATGACAGCAGCTCTGCACGCCTGGATCAAGATGGCCAGCCTGGCCCATCGGGACCTCTGGACAGTCGGTTCCCCTGCCACAATTCCAAGCCACCACAGAACCTCCCCCTCAGGAAACACCACCACAGCACCCACCCAGCGGGCCCATGCCACTGTCCCCAGGACACGTCAATCAGCAGTGTGTCCACCACTACAGGGACCCCAGGCAAACCCACTAACCCAAGCAAATCAGGGACCAGGGGTCAGTGGCAGTGGGCACACGGTTAAGGGGACAGAGGCACAGGAAAACAGGGAAGCTGGGAGGACTGCTGTGCAAAAGGAGAAGGACAGGCCCATGGAACCCACTCTCCACAAGGCACTCTCAAACATCATGGGAGCATACAACCATTCCCAGGAGACCATGGGCACGGTACTGGCCAAGTTTCAGGAGACCCAGCGGCTGCAGGAAGGACAGTACCTGGAGATCAGGGAGGACTGGAAGTCCATTAACACCACCCTGGTCACCATTTCAGGGGTGTTGGCAGACATGGCCAACACCTGAGGGAGACATTGGCATACCACCGGGGCCCTGACACCAGCCCAACCGATAAACAGCCTTCCATGTCCGCCAGTGCTAGTGGACAGGAGGCCCGCCACAGGACCAACAGGACCAACAGTCCCCCCCAGCACCCCACCCCCTGCAGAAGGAGAACCACCCCACAAACGGTCCCTGCGATCCAGGCAAAGACAGAGAACATTGCCAAGACCCCCGCCAGGAAATAAGACTCTCCTGATTGTCACCCTTCTGTCCCACTGTTACCCTGTCCACCTTGAACTGCAATTGCTCCTCTTCCTATGCCCCATTGGACAATGCACCTGTGCTACCAAGAGACTGGACTCTACTATGGACCTTCCTCCACCCCAGCCCATTCCACCTCCCTCTATACACATTAGCCCATAAATACACAACCTTGAATCACAAACCAATCTGGAGTCAGACTGTTCTTTCACAAATGCATAATTACAACATCATCCACAAATATCAATGTAAATGTTCATTTGCTCATACCAATGTGTGACAGTTGTTGGGCAGCAGTAAATATAGGAGAAGGCAGAATGAGGTACCCAGATCTGTGAAATGGAAAGTCAAAGTGAACTGTCAGTGTCCATAGACAGAGGTTAAGAGGCTGATTTATACAATGTCCTACAGTAGTTAGATATGAGATGAGCAGTACCAGTCTTTTCCCTGTGTGTCACTGGAAGTACTGCATGATGATGTTTGTTCGGTTTTCAATATCTTCTTCCTCTGCCTCCTCTTCCCCACTGTCCACAGGCTCCACAGCTGCCACAAGACCATCATCGGGCCCATCCTCCTACAGAAAAGGCACCTGGCGTCACAATGCCAGGTTATGCAACATGCAGCATGCCACGATTATCTGGCACACCTTCTTCGGTGAGTAGTATAGGGAGCCACCTGTTAGATGGAGACACCGAACGTCCTCTTAATAATACGTGCAGTTCGCCCATGTGCCTCATTGTAGCGTTCCGCTGACCTTGACCTGGCATTCATCACTGGGGTCAGTAGCCATGAGAGGATGGGATAACCAGAGTAACCTGCAAATGTTGAGGGATATCTGTTAGAACAAACTAACCCTTAGGGACTACCCCATACCCAGACACCTATTCATACTGTGTGGGGACCTTGGACTCCCCTGTTAGCCACATCCGGTGCCTCCAGAGTTGGCCCATCACATAAGGGATACTGCTATTCCTCAAAATGTAAGCGTTATGCACAGAGCCAGGATACTTGGCATTCACATGAGAGATGTACTGGTCTGCCAAACAAACCATCTGCACTTTCATAGAATGGTAGCTTTTCTGATTTCTGTACACTTGTTCATTTCTGCAGGGGGGACAAATGCCACATGTGTACCATTAATGGCACCAATGATGTTGGGGATATGTACCAGGGCATAAAAGACAGCTGCACTGTGGGCAAATCCTCCACCTGGGGGAAAACGATGTAGCTGCGCATGTGTTTCAGCAGGGCTGACAACACTCTGGTCAACATGTTAGAAAACATTGGCTGAGACATCCCTGATGCAATGGCACTGTAGTTTGAAAGGAGCCACTTGCCAGGAAATGGAGCACTGACAGGACCTGCACTAGAGTGGGTATTCCTGTGGAATGGTGGATAGCTGACATCAGGTCTGGCTCCAATTGTGCACACAGTTCTTGGATTGTGGAACGATCAAGTCTGGAGTGGTGTGGATGGAAGATACGTGTGGGGGGGGCTGAGGCCTGCATGTGAGGATGGTGAGTGTATGTGCGTCAGGGCATGGGTGGGAAATGGTGGGCAATAAGTATGACGGCCCGGACGGAAGAGTAATTTCCTTTCATCCTGTACCTTTCCTCTAGGTCAGCGCCCACCAGAAGAAGGGTATTTGGCATGCCATCGCCAAGGAAGTGTGGACCCTGGGGGTCTATCATAGATGGAGCACCCACCACCGAAGAGATGGGAGGACCTGTGCCGCTGGAGCAAAAAGACGGCGGAGGCCCAGCTGGGGCTGGCCTCCCAACCTGACCCTCCTGATGTTCCGGATCCTGGCTGTGGCATATCCGGAGTTTGATGGGTGCTTGACGGCATCACAGCAGCCACAAGGGGGTGAGTACAGTGTCATTCATCTGACTCTGCACACTTTACGAAGTGTCTGGGTGGGGGATGTGGGCTGTGGGTTCCCCTAGGCCAGGGCGAACTTGGTAGGGTAGGTCCCTTGTTAGGCAGCCTCTGAGGCACTCCAACCCCAATAGTGTTAGTGGGCATCTACAACTAGTCAGGCTCCTGTGGATTCCAGGTGTGCAGCAAATGGTGTAATGCATAGTACCCCATGGGCAGGTGATTTTCCTACTAACTGCTAGTGCATGGCCTACTGCATAGGGCTGCTCTCTGTGTTTTGTGTCTGCCAACGGTAGTGGTGTTGCTGGAATTGGCCATGTGTCTCCTCTTACTTCCCCCCCTTCTTGTTTTATCACCCTGTCCTTGTGTGAATTAGCATCATCTGGCAGAGGAGGAAGAGGCACCAGCGACGGAGGGAGCTGCATCTCACATGGCCCATGAGGTTGAATCTACGGAGTCTGAAGGTTCCATTGGGGTGGAGTTCGAGGGGAGCTTCACGACGGGGACAGGAGGGGACACCAGCGACAGCGACAACTCCTCTGATGGGAGCTCCCTTGTGGTGGCGAGCACCTCTGTGCCCACCGCAACAACAGGTACAGCGGCCACCCCCCCAACAGCACCGTCCTCCCAGCAGCCCCTCAGCATGTTTCCTGTGCCCGCTCACCCAGGAGGGTGGGCATCTCCTTCGCCCCATGCACCTCAGGCCCAGACCCAATCTGTCCTGCTGCCCTCAGTGAGGATGCTATTGACCTCCTGAGATCACTCACTGTCGGGCAGTCAACCATTCTGAATGCCATCCAGGGTGTCGAGAGGCATTTGTAGCAAACAAATGTATCCCTGGAGGGCATTCATCCTGGCGGCCCAACAGAGAGCATTTCAGGCTCTGGCCTCAGCGCTGATGGCAGCCATTGTCCCTGTGTCCAGTCTCCCCCCTCCAACTTCCACTATCCAGACCCAATCCCCTCTACCTCCGCCTATCCTAAGCACACCATCAGACCAGCATGCACACACATCAACACACAAAAGTGGCTCAGGAAAACATAAGCACCACACATCCCTCAAGCACTCACACAAGCACCATTCCCATGCAGACACACCAACATCCACTGCCTCCACTGTGTCCCCCTCCTCCATGTCCTCCACCTCCTTCCCAGTCTCGTCTCCACTCACACCTGCATGCACTACATCTTCAGCCACTACCTCCATCACCAGCATGCCCATCTCTACACACCGCTCATGTGCAATCGTCACCCCGACTACCATTCACATGTCCCCTGTGTCCTCTCCCATTGTGTCTGTGAGCCCTCCTCCCCTATTCCACCATCTGTAAAGGTAAAAAAGGGGCATGCTTCCAGCAGGGGACAGTCACACCACTCACCCAGCAAGGCCTCGCACAAATACATAGTGGACAGTGCCAAGGTCCCTGCAGTGACTGTCAAGATCGGGAAGGGCCGCAAGCCAAAGGGCACATCACATCTGGGCACGATGGCACCTGGTGAGGGGCTGGTGACCACCAAATCATCAGGGATAGCAGCCACATGCACTAAAGTCACCACTGCTGCTCCGACCGCCACCTGCACTCCCACCTGCACCGCCACCTGCACCACTGCTGCCACAACGTCAATCGGCAGCCTCCTCCCCAAGGATCAGCCATCTGAGGCTGCCAGAGACGGTATGGTGTCTCCATCCACCGCAACATTCACTTGCACCACGGCCAGCACAGGCAGCATCTCCGCCGCAGCCACCGCTACTGCACCACCATCAGCACCGCCACATGCACAGCCGATGCCAGTCTGTCAGATGTCAGCCCCATCTCCATTGTGCAGCTGTCAGAGTCTGCAGGTGACGTCCTGGACACGCCACTTGAGACACCACCTCCAGCACCGACACAAACCAACAATTGGAAGCCTAAGTCGCTGCAGGATGGAGTGTGGGTCTACCTCCATGGAGTATCATGCTACCTGTTCCAGGGACATCGCGCAGCTGAGACACCCAGGTGAGACAAAGTCAACTGCCACTCTCCAGGTGCAGCATCACTGGGCACAAAGCCCCCTCCAGAACCAGCGGAGAAAAGCATCCACTAACCCAGTCCTTGCAGGATCAAGCACTCTGGGCACAAAGCCCCCTCCAGAACTAGTGGAGAAAAGCATCCACTAACACAGTCCTTGGCAGGATAAAGCACTCTGGGCACAAAGCCCCCTCCAGAACAAGTGGAGAAAAACATCTACTAACACAGTCTTTGGCAGGATAAAGCACTCTGGGCACAAGGCCCCCACCAAAACCAGTGGAGAAGGCATCCACTAGAGAGACTGTGGCCTTGCACTCCCCAGGACCAAGCAGTGGGCAACTCACCCACTTGAGAGACTGTGGCTTTGCACTCCCCAGGACCAAGCAGTGGGCAACCCACCCACTTGAGCGACTGTGACTTTGCACTCCCCAGGACCAAGCAGTGGGCAAACCACCCACTTGAGAGACTGTGGCTTTGCACTCCCCAGGACCAAGCAGTGGGCAAATTACCCACTTGAGAGACTTGAAAGACTGTGGCTTTGAACTCTCCAGGACCAAGCAGTGGGCAGCTCACCCACTTGAGAGACTGTGGCTTTGAACTCCCCAGGACCAAGCAGTGGGCAACTCACCCACTAAAGGGACTGTGGCTTTGCACTCCCCAGGACCAAGCAGTGGGCAAACCACCCACTTGAGATACTGTGGCTTTGCACTCCCCAGGACCAAGCAGTGGGCAAATCACCCACTTGAGGGACTTGAGAGACTGTGGCTTTGCACTCCCCAGGACCAAGCAGTGGGCAACTCACCCACTTGAGAGACTGTGGCTTTGCACTCCCCAGGACCAAGCAGTGGGCAAATCACACACTTGAGAGACTTGAGAGACTGTGGCTTTGAACTCCCCAGGACTAAGCAGAGGGCAACTCACCCACTTGAGAGACTGTGGCTTTGCACTCCCCAGGACTAAGCAGTGGGCAAATCACCCACTAGAGAGACTTGAGAGACTGTGGCTTTGCACTCCCCAGGACCAAGCAGTGGGCAACACACCCAATAGAGAGACTTGAGAGACTGTGGCTTTGCACTCCCCAGGACCAAGCAGTGGGCATGGAGCCCCCTCGAGGAGCAGTGGCGTTGTACCATCTTCTGGCTGAGGTGCCCCGCTCCCCCTGAGGTGCCTGTTTTTTTTTCAACCTGATGCCCCTGCAGTGTTCTCTCTACTTTGAAGCAGGTGTCATGTTTGGGCTTTACCCATGCTTTTTGGGACCACTGGTCCATGGACATTTAATGGGACAGAGTACAGACTTGTGTACTTGCTGTAAATATTTTTGTATACTGATTATTTGCTGTTCTCTTGGGCTATCTGATTGTTTGAATATCACACTAGTTAAACTCATTTTGTTTTGTCCTTGCGTTCTTCCAGGGGTTGACGGTGTGTATCTGTGATGTTTTTGGCTATGTGTGTGTGGGTTGTTGTGGGTGGGGGTGTTGCATTTTGTGTGTGTGTTTCACTCTCTTTTCCCTCCTCCCCTCCCCTGTGTGCTAGGTGCAGTACTCACTGTCATCGTTGCCGCCACCACCTTCTTTCCACTTCGTGGTGCATTAATACATACAGCAACATGGGCAGGACCTGTAACTCGGGCTCGATGGTGTCCTGGTTCTTCGTTGAGTGTCGAGAGGTGAGTGGTTTCGGTTCTGTGTATTGTTTCTGCTGTGCTTTTGATGGTGTTGGTACCGCCCTGGAAAAGCTGGTGGATTGGTGCCTTGTAATAGTGTGGGCGGTACATTGTCTTCCGCCTGTCTGTTGGCGGTGACCGCTGCAGTGTTTGTTGCTACCGCCGTGGCGGTCGGAGTGTTAAAGTGGCTGGCTGTGTTGGCGGTTTCCGCCATGGTCGTGATTCCATTTTTTTTAACCGCCGGCCTGTTAGCGATATTACCGCCAATTTAACACCGACCACAAGGGTTGTAATGAGGGCCTTAATTTCCGAAATAAAGAAACTTTAAAAACTCCTGATAGATATCAATCTGCTACTGGCTACCAATATACTCCTGACTAGGCAAGTCCTTTCAGGACATACCTAGTCAGGACACCGAACTGACTACACAAAGCTGAATAAGGACTCCCAATGTTCCTCAGAAGCTTACTTTAAAAAGGAAGACAAATCTTCTCAGCAAAAGCCCCAGTTTAAAAAGAAAAAGGTCTGCGGCGAGGCTGGAGGCCCACGGTTGGGCGTCGGGGCTCACCGTGTACAATGCGTGACACAGATGTTGTTGTGGAGTGCCTGCGCCCCCCCAGCCCTTTCACTTACCTGGTGCCCTGATCTAGGGCTTTCTCCTCTTCTTTCTTCTTCCTGGGGGAGGCATGATTTTCCTTTCCCAGTATACCATTCTTCTTCCCCTTCCCAGCATGCATCTGTTCTCCTTACCAAAATTGTGTCTGTCCTATCTTGTTCTATAGCCCCTGTCCCAATGCAAGATTGCGTCCCTACTTCTTCCTGCATGTCACTTCCTGCTAAGGGCTATATAAGGGGTTAGATTCTTCTTCTCTTTGTGTTGCAACACTTCTCCTGTGGTGGTCACGCTCTGGCTGGTCTTCTCTTGGATTCCAGTTTTTGCTCCTGTTTTTCCTCTGACTTTCCAGTTATAATTTCCAGGCGTTGAAGTTCTGATTTTCTTGTGTCCTCTTTTTCTGTTCCAGGGAGTTCCTGTCTAGAGGTTTTTTCCCTTCTTGGTTTTACCTCTGGGACTCCTTCTGGAGGGCACAGACTGTGGTGGCCTACTACTGTCAGCAGCACCGTGGCTACCAGAAGGGGTCGCCCCTACCTCAGCCAGAGCAGGACTTACAAGAACCGAGGCTGCACATCACCCCCACCTGATCAGGGCGGTAAGCGAAAGGTAAATCGTGACAGAAGCTCCCAACCATGTAATACCTCTTAGGTCCACACCCCAGCCCCAAACTTAATATCCAATTAAACATGAGGCTAAAGCTCCAGTGAGAGAGATCCTCTCACAATTCGAATACTAGGGAGTAACTGAGCCCTGTGTTTCTGCAATGAATAAGCCAATATTCCCCATTTCAAAATTGGACCATTCATACAGAATAGTCTTAGATTACAGACATTTAAACTGTCACACACGCACATATGCAATTCAAAATGCACACAGCGCTAATTAGCAATATAGTGTAGAAAAAATACAAAGCAACCTTTGATATTTCCACTGGGTTTTTCTGCCAAAACCTAGCACCTGAAAGTCAGGATTATAGCACCTTAAGCACATTACGCTCACAGTGGCACTTTTACTGTTTGTCTCAGGGGTTTAAGAACAGCCCAGGGGTGTTTTTAGCCCATGTAACTTCAATATTACTTGGTATTGAACCTGAGGTGTTGTCCTATGAAAATAATATTTATCTCACAGGCGACAACCTCAATATTCATCTTGCTAGGGTTGATCGGATCGTTCTTGGATTGACTGCCCAGGGCTATAAATTTAATTTAAGCACACAACAATTACTTTTCTAAGTGTCCTATTTCTGGGATACCCGCTATCTGATGAAGACAATAACCTGACCCTGCACTTTCTAGAGAAATGCTCACAACTTCAACCACCAAGTACCATAAATAAACTACAAGCATTGCAGGGTTTCTTCAACTTTGGCAGAACATACATACCTGACTATGCACAACTCATAAAACCTCTTTATGACTTAATTCATCCAGATGTTTCAAACAAACACTGGACACTTAAACATACTCAAATCCTCAGAGAGCTTCAGCAGGATCGGCTAGAAGCTAAACATTTATACACACACACAATAACAAAACAAACTTGGTCATCAGAGTAATTGCTGGTGCCACTGGGTTCACGTACGTGACTTTTAATGTGGATGACACGGTACCCATAGCATGCAAATCACATTTATTTTCAAATGCAGAACAACGTTTCTCACCCACAGAAAAAATACTAACTGCTGTACAGATGTCTGTCATTAAGGAGAGGCCACTAGCCCAAGAGAAATGCATCATTGTTGTTCCCCAGTGCCAGCCTTAAAGGCTGTTACCAAAGCAAACCTTCCAAATGCTAAAGCATTACATCCACGCTGGATATAATGGACAACATCCCTGACAGCCACTGATGTTGATTTCATTTTTGACCCACAATCACAAACACAAGATTTTCTCCAATATGAGCAAGAGCTCCCCACATCTACTAACATACTACCACTGGATCAATACTAAACTATCATTTACACCAGTGGTTCCCAACCTGTGGTCCAGGGACCCCCGGGGGTCCGCAAAGCCTTCTCAGGGGGTCAGCGAGAGCCTAGAAAATTTAAACATATTAACAACTATTGACAAATTAGGTCCCAAGCTTCCAGTAATGACTCAGGCGGGGATTCCCATGATGATTCAGTGGGGGTCCCTGGGTTCCATTAATGTTAAAGTGGGGGTCCACAGAAATCAAAAGGTTGGGAGCCACTGATTTACACTAATGGTTCAGCACAACCAGCTGTAGGCACCAAACATCAATATTCAGCAGCTTGCACAGCTATAAGCGGGGTAATGAAGAATTATGTATTTCACCCTTAAAATACCTATACGAAGACCTTAGGGGACTGCACCGCACAGCTGGCAGAGCTTAAGACTCTAAATTTGGCATGCACTTGAACATATGGATCCAGAATAGCCCACACTAATTGAGTGTGTTTCACACTACTGTGTCCAGTCCTACAATGATTATCTTAATCATTGGCATTTGAAATGGTTCATATACTCCAAGGGGAATACCATTTAACACAGAACATTGTGGGGAAAGGGTTGCTGATCTTAAGGACAGACTACCAGATGCTCATGTAGTACAAACATTAGGCCACCAACATGTAGGAGTACAAGTTGTAAGAAATACTTTGGCTGATGAATCTGCCAAATCTGGAGTAGCTACAACTTCTATTGCTGCAATAACTCGTTCCCTTATGAAATTGGATAATGAGACACTGGCTGACATGAAAGCTTCGGCTGACAACCAGTCTTTATCAAAAGCATACCCTGCAAAATATACTTACCATGCCCTAAGGTAACTATAACACATGCCCCGCCATGCACAGATTTTTCATCAAAAATGTTACTGCAAATATTACATAGATATTATCAATGATGTTAATAAAAATGTCATGAGTGCTGTAATTTGTGAGGTAATTAGCAGTGCATTGTGAGGGCATGAGCTATAGTTACCTCAGGGCATGAGTTATAGTTACTTGAGATAAATCTAACTATAGCAGGTGAATTTCTATGTTTTCGTATGTTTAAAATGTGAGCCTAACAATAACATCCCTGTAACCTTCGTTTTTTTCAGTAAATTTCTATTGTTTTTTAATGTCTAGTAATTTTCATTACTTTATGTTAAACCAACCACACAAATGTGTATGCAGAGAAACAGATGAAAAATTTACTTTCTGCTAGTGAGAGCTGTTTGACAGCTCTCACTTGCAGAAAGTGAATTGTTTGCTCTGATTTGGCAGGAGCTGTCAAAGCTCCTGCCAAGTCAGAGCAAACAAATATGTCCTGAGGGTGGGCACTCTGCAACATAGTAGGAGCTGACCCTGGTGGGTGATGGTCTCCATGGCCATCCATGAATCCTTGAGGGGTGTCACGCAGACTCTTCTAATGATTCAATTAGCCCCAGGGAAGTGGTGGTCCCTGGGGCTGCGTGGAGGGGAGTGCTGGGGGCACCAGTGCACCTGCAGCCCCGGGTGCCACCACCTCCCTGTTTCAAATAACAAATGAAATGCCGTGGGGCCCCCTGCACCCCACAGCATTTAATTTGTTATTTACAACAGGGAGGTGGTGGTACCCGGGTCTCCAGGTGCACTGGTGCCCCCCTTGCATTTAATTTGCTATTAGCCCCGGGGAAGTGACTGCCCCATGGATCTGGAAGGGACGCATTGTGTTTCATTGAAGCCCTGGGAGGTGGTGCTCCCTGGGGCTATGGGAGCTTTCACCCGACACTTGTAATTTCAATGCTCAAGGGAGCTGCCAGTCCCCGGGGCTGCAAGGGTTGACATGCAGCCACCTGCATTCCATTTTTTAAAACCCTTGGGGGATGGCAGTCTCTGAGACTGTTGGGAGGATGGGTGGCCCCTGCATTGTATTTGTTATAAGCCCAAGGGGAGGTGGCAGTCCCCCACACTCATAACATCAGTGCCCCAGAGAGGTGGGGGTCCCCATGGCTTCACGGAGGCCATGCAGTCCCCCCACATTAAATTGCTGTAAAACCATGGGGAGGTCCTCCTTTATTTCAAAATACCCCTATAATCTGGCCCACCCGTGGGCTTTTTAAAGCCGACGTTTGTTTATTTTATTATTTTTTATGCAAATTCACAGATCAATTGCAAATTGGCTGCATTTTTTTTAATGCTTTTTTTGCCCTTAGGGGTGCTGGGTCCATTTATGACCCCAGCACCAGACCTATGGATTCAGGGTGTCCGTACACTGACCCCTTTTTTTAAATCTTTTTTGTGGGACTCGGCTGAAGCAAAGTCCCAAGATGGCTGCCAACACTTCCTGGTTGAAGTGTTGGCAGCCAATCAGAGCTCTGCATTTCCCTTCACAAGCTTGTCATTATTTGCATAGATAGATAGATATAACATTTTGAGGTATTTGAGTAGTTCTGTCGTACAGAAAATCAGAAATCTAAAACCTACAGTTAATAGGCAATTTTTCCTGATTTGACTACCAATATGCAATGCTGAGTTAAAATCTTTTTCAGCTGGTCTTCCTGGCGTATACAGATGTTCCCACCTGTGTTAAGTAGGAAGGTGCCATTTACTGCTTAAAGGAACTGCTGGAGCAGGGAGTGATGGATTGTCTGATTGTCTGTTGTAAAATCCTTTGTCCCACCTAATGATCCACCAATCTAAGATCACACCAGGACCTGGCATCATTAATTTAAGCACAAAATGACTGACACAAGTTGCACCCTCTCATTGAACACCTGTTAGAAAGCAGCACAGGGGGGACAGGTTCAGTGGAGTGTAGCGTTGTGGTGGCATGTAGGCCACAGGCTGTCAGAATGTTTGAGCAGTATATAATGTCCAGAAAACACTTTAGACGAGTGTCGGGCAGGAGTGGAATTAGATTACAGGCAGGTAGAGGGCTCAAAGCAGGTAACAAGATGAACAGCTGGAAAACAGGGCAGGCCCTCTTACCGTTACATTACCCTCTTTTCTGTTTTAAAATACAGATAATTACACACTTTGCATTGGTATCATAGTTAAACAATATATTGGATTTGCATGCCATCAATGACTCATTAACTCCACACACCCCTACAGTTACATTAACAGTATCTTACTTTAAGGTTCTCTAGACATTAGGCTAACAGTATAACTTAGAACAGAACATTTCACATACTCAGCACAGCTCAGAAATGCCTTAAATCGCTGCCTTGAGACCCCAATGGCACTTATAAACAAACATAACTCTATACAGAGTGCAGACGTGCCACGTAATTGGGTGTCTACATGCTCCCAATAGTACTTACAACTAAATGGCAAGAGACACAAACTTCTAATAATATATGTTAGATAGAACACCTCAAAAACAAACAGAACTACACAGATACACTACTAAGACCAATTAGGTATGACCCCCAACCGAAGTCACTCGGACCAAACCGATATACAAGAGAAAAACATCTAAACAGAACTCTTAGGGGCAGATTTATAGTTTTTCACGCAAAACTGCGCTAGCCCAGTTTTGCGTGAAAAAGAATAGCGCTGGCTAGCGCCATTCCAAGACACCGGCCGGGTGCCGTATTTATGGAATGGCGCTAGCAGGCGCTAATGCTCTGCTAGTGTCCTTGGAAAGGATGCTAACAGGGTTGGGGAGGCGCAGGGGGAAAAGGGGGCTTGTGCGCCGAATTATGGCGCTACACTGTTTAGAGGCCAATAAAATTGCCTCTAAGTAGTCTATAAGCGCCATTTTCTGGTGCACAACCCCCATGGACTTGGCTCCTGTCTTAGTAAAGACAGGAGCCATGCCCAACACCCCACAGCGCCATGCAGGGGGCCCCAAGTGAGGGCCGAGTGGTGTTGGGGAAAAAATAAATATACATACTCACCCGGACTTACCTGGGATGTGTCCCCCATCCTTAGGTGTCCTCCTGGTGTGGGTGGAGGTGGGTGGGGGTGTCCCTGGTGCCTGGGAAGGGCACCTGTGGGCAATTTCCATGGTCTCTGACCATGGAAATATGCCTACAGGTCCCCTTACGCCTGCCCATGCCCAGGCGTTAAATGATGGCGCTAAGCAAGCTTAGCACCATTATTTAAGGCCTCCATCCCCCGTGATGGATTTTAGCACGGGTGATAAATATGGCGCAAAGGCCATATCGTCCTTTTCTAAACGGGAACGCCTACCTTGCATCTTATTGATGGAAGGTAGGTTTTCCCCTCCAGAAAACAACGTTAACTCCATAACTTTGGTGATATGGAGTTAGGTTTGCACTAAATTAGCGTAAAATTAATAACGCTAATTCAGCGCAAACTAAGTATAAATATGGGCATTAATATCCACAAAAACACAGTTGAAATACTCCAGCAGATGGACTTCTGGGCTCTCCAGTACCACCCGATACCTTCAGTTAATAGAGTTAACACAGACATACACATACAGGCATACAAATGAACAAGCAAGATAACATGTTAGCACTTAAGCACCTTCGTTGGAACGCCCAACAACCTTATAACACACGTAATTAATAAAACCATACTTTAACTTTCTTTACAATGCCGCCTACAAATTACAACTGAGGTATCACACAGGTTTTGGTGTTAGATGAAATCCAGCGCCTGAGTCACATCATCTATAGTTACACTTTTCCCTAAATAACTATTATATGACTTTCACGTTGCTGAACGGGATGACGTCACTCATTAGCTGTAACGAAACACCTTCAACATTCACGTGAGGAAGGAACCCAAAGTGTAGGCTCCTACAGTTCAGATGTGTAATTGAACTGTGGTCCTGCACCCAATAGTGTAGTTTTAATCCTCGGTAAACAATACAATGCACAGCATTAATCATTCAACTCCTTCTCAGTTGAATGTACTGCACACATCTAGGATCAGCCTTTGCCTCCACAGGACATGGACAGACAATTTTCATGATAAATTCGCAGTTTAATCCAAAATCATATTACAATGTATCAAAAGTTTTACACATAAAGCTGAGGGAGTACAATCTGGAATATATTAAATGCATTTTTCATTGAGACTAAAAAATGCATTGAAATGTTTGTAATGCATAAATCAGAAAATACGATCCAATTGGATTACATGCTGCCCAAGTGGAACGGCTGCTTGCGCAGAATCTTGTGAGTGCAAACACAGATGAGGGTAAAGAATTAGTATTTTAGGGAAAGGATGCTCTGATAAATAACGTTTCTAAATGTTGAGATCACCCACTGACTGACCTCCCTTGTCTTGTCAAATACTTATTTGGAGTTAAAATAAAAGTTGGTTTTTTTTCCACACTAAGAAAGGATGAGCAGACCAAGCATGTCCCCGCTGATACATCAAATCCAAACGAAGCCTGTCTTCCAACACTGTCTCCATATTTCTAATCTATTCCTCCAGCAAGTCTGCACCTCCAGATTTAGGATGTGCTGAGCGCGATAAGGTGCCCAGGCAGCTCAGGACTTTCCATGTCATTCTATTTCGGGGAGAGGGAAAAACCTGCATTCAGCACTTTGTGGTAACATGTACGGACGGGTTTGTGTTGCTGGCTTATGCTGCAGTCCGATACTAGACAGCTCCAACTAGCTCACTGATAAGCAGCAACGGCCACCACAGAACTTAAGGGGAGGGGTGGGTGGGAGGGGACAAAAACAGAGCGGGGAAAATAAAATAAACTTACCTTACCCGTCTCCATCTCCTGCACCTCTTGCTCCTCTTCCCTCCATGTGGTGTCCCAGCATTGGCTGGGACACCAGCACAGGCTCCCCAGCAAACCTGGCACTTTTTTCATGCCAAACATAGCATGAAAGCAGTGCCCACATTGGTCTGAACAGCAGTGACGTTCAAACAGTGCCCTGGGGTCTGTGCAGTTTCTCCAGCTTGGCTGTTAAAAAACACAGCCGAGCTGGAGAAACCTAAGTGTGCATGTGTGTTTGGCCGGGCAGAGACAGCCGGCCAAACACACATGCAAACTTATGTACACACTCTCTCCTTTTCCTAATCACCCACGTCTCGTGGCCCTGTCCTGCCCTTCCCTGTACTGCTGGCTGAGCCAGTAGATGAAAAATGAAACAAGAGTGCAACTAATGTTTTAGTTTTCATCTCCTGGCTCTTGGACAGGGGGGTGACGCTCCAATGAAGCCAATAAAAAAAAAAAACATAAGCAAGAGTTCAATAAGTAAATTGTGGGCACAAAATCATGTTGGTGCATATAATATTTAGGCTGGTAGGTGTATGTTTTTACTACCGATTTTAACGTGTAAAAATATGCGGAGAAATGCAAAAAAGAGAGTGAAGTATTGGCAATGCCTATGGGTCTGGCTTTAAAAGAATATTGCATGTTGATATGAAGCAATACAAATTGATAGCATAGAAATGAATATGTATTTCTTTGGGAGAAAATATCTGTGGAATAACATTAGAGTAGGTTAAAAGGTCTGGTGACAGTTGTACTGTCAAGCAAGACCTAAAAATCCATGTAGGCTATTGAGTGCCTTCCTCCCAACTGTGCTGCTGTCGGAGAAAAACACCATACATCATCTAGTTAGCTGAGACACCTTGATAGCATTACAATGCATGCGTGTGTCCCTGAAATTTCAACCTCAGGCAGCTGGTTATTATACAAAATGATCAAAGAGATGTGGAAGGAAACACTTTTTGTGTGGAAGCACACAACGTCTCCCCAATCAAAATGTTCTTTTGGCTCTCAACTTGTGGGCAGAGCCAGCACCCCTTTACTGATGATTCTCACATAATTGTGGATCATGTGGTGGCCAGACCACTATGAAAAGAATTTTCAGCAGCAGAGCCACCTGAAGCTGCAGATGGAAACCCCCTATTACCTAAAGGGGTTTGGGAACTGCGAGTTTGGTAAAATTGCTTTTTATGGTGGATGCTTCTTACCAACAAAATCAAAATAACCACTTTGATGCTTTGCTATAGTGTAGGAAAGTACCCTCTTTCTTGGCATGGTTACCCCCATTTTCTGCATGATTTCAGGGTGCTTGACTGTGTTCACTGGGATCCTGCTAACCAGCTCTCCCAAAACTCTCTATTTCACTCACAATTGGCATTCTGGTGCCCCTTTGTAAGTCCCTAGTTTACAGTACCTAGTTACCCAGGGCATTGGGGTTCCAGGGGATCCCTTTGGGCTGCAGCATATATTTTGTCACCCATCGGGAGCCCATGCAAAGGCTTCTGCAGGACTGCCATTGCAGCCTGCGTGAAAAGATGCAAGCTCCCTTTCACTACAATTTACACTGCGAAAGTTCACTTATAAGTCACCTCTATAGCAGGCCCTTCAGCCCTGAGGGAGGGAGCAAAGTACCTGTGTGTGAGGGCACCCCTGCACTAGCAGAGGTGCCCCCACAAACTCCAGGACCATTTTCCCGGACTTTGTGGATGCAGGGACACCATTGTACGTGTGTACTGGACACAAGTCACTACCTATGTCCAGCTACATAATGGTAACTCCGAATATAGGCATTTTTGGTATCAAACATGTTGGAATCATACCCCAAGGCTTTTGCAAGCATTGGTTGTATGTTTCAAAACACTCTGGGGCTCCTCAGAGGACTCCCCATTATTGCCATTTCATTCTTCTGAGGTTTTCCAGGCAGCCCCAGCTGCTGCCACATCACAGACTGGTTTCTGCCCTCCTGTTGCTTAAAAAGCTCAAGCCACTGGAAATGCTTTGAAGGGTACATTTGGTGCCCTCCTTGCATAAACCTGTCTACACCGGTTCAGGAACCCCTAATCCCTGCACTGGCACGAAACTGGACAAATGAAATGGGGGTGACCACTCCCGTATCCATCACCACCCCAGGGATGGTGCTCAGAACTCCTCCAGAGGATCCCGGGCCTTTGCCATCTTGGATTCAAGGTTATCTGGGAACTCTTCGAGCATCTGAGTGGCCAGTGCCAGCTGGTGAAGTCAGACCCTTCCCCTGATAGGTGCTTACCTGATTAGGTGACTAATGCTCCTTTCAGGGCTATTTAGGGTCTCTCCTTTGAGTGGTTCCTCAGATTTGGATTGCAAGACTCCAGCTGGAACCCTCTGCATCCTCCACCGTGACCTCTTACTGTAGAAACTGCATCTGGACCCTCCAGCAACTATACAAGCTGCAACAAAGAAGAAGGACACCTTCTGCATCATTGTATCTCTGGCTCCTGCCAACAACTGCAACTGTTTCCCGGTCATGCATCCTCTGAGGACAGCCTGTCTTCAGCCTGCACCAGAAGAGCAAATAAATCTCCCTTGGGGTGAAGGAGCCACTCCCCTGCTTCAGCAGGCACCTACTGCAATGATGACTAGTTGTGTGGATCCCCTCTCCTGCTGAGCTGAGTGGATCCTGTATCACGGGTGGGAGACTGAAGTGGCCCTAACGGTCCTCTCTTCCAACTCTCCAACTTTGGTGGAGGTACCAGGAAGGCAGTACCCACTGGCACCACATGTTTTTACAGCTACCAAGGTTTGTTGGCATCCTTCCTCCAAGTCCTTCATGCATTTTGTAGCTCCAGCCCTCAGCACCCTATCCTGCGATGCACAGCTTCTTGAGTGATTCTCCAGCCACGTGGGAGCATGCCGTAGTGCTGCATGTGACTCCTTTGCAACATCCTTGTCCCCATGCTGTGGGATTCCTGTGTGTGCTGCCAGGTCTTCAGTGGGCTCTCTGAGTTGCTGAGGGCCCCCTCTGACTCTCCCTCCTCAGTAGAGTCCACCTGGTCCTTCCTGGTCACGAGCAGTGACATTTTCATTGAACAGCGAACTTTGTGTGCCAAGGCTTGTTGACGGACTCTGACGACGCAAACCCGACTTCAATTCTCCATCCGATGTTGGACATCAGCTGTACCCTCCAGGAACCCGACTTCATCTTCTTGGTTGCAGTGCTGACTTTTCATCTTCACCGGTGGTTCTTCTTTTGCACCGTCATCCGGTATAGCAGGTGCTCCTGTTCTTCGTGGACTCTTCTGTGCTTCTTGGACTTGGTCCCCTTCTTCCACAGGTCTTCTTAGTCCAGGAATCTACTGTTGGTGTCTTCCAGTCTCTTCGGGGTTTTTGCATAATTCTTCTTCTTGTTTCTATGTGTGTTCTAGGAAACTTACTGTGATTTACTCCTGCTTTTCTGGTCACTGGGATGGGTTCTACTATTTACCTTTGGGGTTTCCTAGTACTCCCAGCTCCCCTTTACACACTATACTTGCCTGGGTGGGAGACCGACTTTCCTATTCCACTTTCTTAGTATATGGTTTGTGCTCCCCCTAGGCCCATTTCTAACTGTTGTGGGTTTCAATAATTGCACTGTTTTCTAACTGTTTGTATGACTATTTGTGCACACTAGTGTATATAATTTCTGTATTACTTACCTCCTGAGGGAGTATAATCTCTATGGTAATTTTGCTATTTGTGTCCCAAAATAAAGTACCCTTTTGTAACACTGACTATTTTCTTTCATGTTGGTGAGTACTGTGTGACTACAGTGGTATTCTATGAGCTTTGAATGTCTCCTAGAGAAGACTTGGCTTCTCATCCACAGCTACCTCTAGAAAGCCTGTGTAGGAGGCTGGCCTGGTTTATAGTGGGTACCTTGTGGTACTTACACCTTGTGCCAGGTCCAGTTATCCCTATGTTTGTAGATTAGAGGTGTTCTAGCAGCTTAGGCTGATAGAGGTAGCTATAGCAGAGCAGTTTAGGCTGAACTAGCAGCATGCAAAGCTCCTACTATACCACTTATATCACTTAGCACTATATCACAAGAAACACAACAGTCAGAGTTACTAAAAATAAAGGTACTTTATTTTAGTGACAATATGCCAAAAGTATCTCAGAGGATATACTCCCTTAGGAGGTAAGTAATATACATGAAATATACACATAAACCAAAATCAGGTATGTAAACAGTCAGAAAAGTATTGCAAACACTGTAGGACACAATAGAATGCAATGGGAGACAATAGGCATAGGGGCAACACAAACCATATACTCCAAAAGTGGAATGCGAAGCACGAATGGACCCCAGGCCTAGGGTAGTGTGTAGAGGGTTGCTGGGAGTGTAAGAAAACACTAAGGGTGTCCAAGATACCCCACCCCAAGACCGTGAAAAGTAGGAGTAAAGTTATCCTACTACCCCAGAAAGACAGTAGAGTCGAGATAGGGGATTCTGCAAAGACAACAACTGACTACAAAGCACTGAAGATGGATTCCTGGACCTGAGGACCTGTAAAGGAAGGGGTCCAAGAGTCACGCAAGTGTCCAGGGAGGGCAGGAGCCCACTAATCCCCGGATGACGGTGCAAAAGGGTTGCCTCCGGGTGGAAGAAGCGAAAGATTCTGCAACAACGGAAGGTGCCAGGAACTTCTCCTTTGGTCAGAAGATGTCCCATGGTGTGTTAGAGGACGCAGAGTTGTTTTCACACAAAAAGACAGCAAGCAAGCCTTGCTAGCTGCAAGAGTCATGTTTGAAGGTTTTGGGTGCTGCCTGGGCCCAGGAAGGACCAGGAGGTCACCCCTTGGAGGAGGAGACATAGGGGGCACTCAGCAACACGGAGACCCAAAGCAGAAGCAGACAGCACCCACAGAAGCACCTGAACAGGCGTTCAGAAGATTTAAGCACAATGGTCAACTCAGCACAACAAAAGGGAGTCCCACGAAGTCGGAGTCCAACTCAGCGAGTTGGGCAATGCAGGACGGAGTGCTGGGGACCTGGGCTAGGCTGTGCACAAACAAGTCTTGCAAAAGTGCACAGAAGCCCTAGCAGCTGCAGTTCACCCAGTACACAGAATTACTGTCTGGCGTGGGGAGGCAAGGACTTACCTCCACCAAATTTGGACAGAAGGGCCACTGGACTGTCAGGGATACTTGGATCCAGCTCCTGTGTTCCAGGGACCACGCTCGTCAAGATGAGAGGGGACCCAGGGGAATGGTGATACAGAAGTTTGGTGCCTGCGTTGGCAGGGGGAAGATTCCGTCGACCCACAGGAGATGTTTTCTTGGCTTCCAGCTAAGGGTGAAGGCAGACAGCTCTCAGAGCATGCACCACCAGGAAACAGTCGAGAAAGCCGACAGGATGAGGCGCTACAATGTTGTTGGTAGTCTTCTTGCTACTTTGTTGTGGTTTTGCAGGCACCCTGGAGCAGTCAGAGGTCGATCCTTGGCAGAAGTCAAAGAGGGAAGTGCAGAGGAACTCTAGTGAGCTCTTGCATTCGTTATTTGATGAGAAACCCACAGGAGAGACTCTAAATTGCCCTCAGAGGAGGATTGGCTTCAGAGAAAGGTAAGCACCTATCAGGAGGGGTCTCTGAAGTCACCTGCTGGCACTGGCCACTCAGAGCTGTCCATTGTGCCCTCACACCTCTGCATCCAAGATGGCAGTAGTCTAGGACACACTGGAGGAGCTCTGGGCAACTCCCCTGGGAGGTGCTGGTCAGGGGAGTGGTCACTCCCCTTTCCTTTGTCCAGTTTTGCGCCAGAGCAGGGCTGGGGGGATCCCTGAACCGGTGTAGACTGGCTTATGCAAGGAGGGCACCATCTGTGCCCTTCAAAGCATTTCCAGAGGCCAGGAGAGGCTACTCCTCTCAGGCCCTTCACACCTATTTCCAAAGGGAGAGGGTGTAACACCGTCTCACAGAGGAAATCCTTTGTTCTACCTTCCTGGGACTGGGCTGCCCAGGTCCCGGGGGGGGGCAGAAACCTGTCTGAGGGTTGGCAGCAGCGGTAGCTGCAGAGAAAACCCCGGAAAGTTAGTTTGCCAGTACCCGGGCTCTATGCTGGAGCCCCGGGGATGCATGGAATTGTCACCCCAATACCAGAATGGTATTGGGTGGAAAATTCAATGATCCTAGACATGTTACATGGCCATGTTCGGAGTTACCATGGTGACGCTACATATAGGTATTGACCTATATGTAGCGCACGCGTGTAATGGTGTCCCCGCACTCGCAAAGTCTGGGGAAATTGCCCTGAACAATGTGAGGGCACCTTGGCTAGTGCCAGGGTGCCCTCACACTAAGTAACTTTGCACCTAACCTTCACTAAGTGAAGGTTAGACATATAGGTGACTTATAAGTTACTTAAGTGCAGTGTAAAATGGCTTGGAAATAACGTAGGCGTTATTTCACTCAGGCTGCAGTGGAAGTCCTGTGTAAGAATTGTCTGAGCTCCCTATGGGTGGCAAAAGAAATGCTGCAGCCCATAGGGATCTCCTGGAACCCCAATACCCTGGGTACCTAGGTACCATAGACTAGGGAATTATAAGGGTGTTCCAGTGTGCCAATCAGAATTGGTGAAATTAGTCACTAGCCTGCAGTGACAATTTTAAAAGCAGAGACAGCATAAACACTGAGGTTCTGGTTAGCAGAGCCTCAGTGATACAGTTAGGCACCACACAGGGAACACATATAGGCCACAAACGTATGAGCACTGGGGTCCTGGCTAGCAGGATCTCAGTGACACATATCAAACATACTGACAACATAGGATTTTCACTATGAGCACTGGGCCCTGGCTAGCAGGATCCCAGTGAGACAGTAAAAACACCCTGACATATACTCACAAACGGGCCAAAAGTGGGGGTAACAAGGCTAGAAAGAGGCTACCTTCCAACAGCCTGGCTTCTAGACACTGCTTACATTTTACTAATTAGGGATAACTGGACCTGGTATAAGGTGTAAGTACCGTAGGTACCGAGTACACACCAGGCCGGCCTCCTACATATTGCATGTATAACATTATGCATACAGAGGTTCCATCAGAGAGGTGCTGGTATAACAACAGGTATAGCATACGAAAAGGTGCAGTTTAAGCTCAGCTTCTCATACATGATTACATGAAAGCGGGCACAAATTACATTTTTGCCATTTAGGCAGCACTCAAACTCTTCTCTTAGAACCTTTGCATATTTAGACAGTATTTCATTTCTGTTTAGTCAATCAACGGTATTATGCATATTAAAATGCCCTTTACTAATGTTCTATTTGATACGGATGATCAACCAGATTCTAAGGAATCTCAGTTTGAAAGATAAAGACACGTTGGTCCCGATTACATTAGCCCTGCTAATCCTATTTTAGTCGCAAACTCTCCTTAGCATGCTAAAGGGAATTAGGTTGGATGGGAACAACGCCGATTCTTGCTCCTGAGAGTTGCAGCTGGTGAGTACTGAACAGATTTCATGATCATGTGGCGCATAAGTGCAGCTTGTGCACTTTAAAATGAAGAATGACGTGCTATTTGATTATTTTCCCTCCCAATTAATAATTGGGCAAAAATTGGCGCTTCAGGTTATTTGAAAACTTAACGCAATAGCAACTTTCAGGTGCACATTTTAAGTTCAGATTTACCAAGCTGATCGTGACCAAGTCCCAAGACTCAGGAACATTAGGTATGAAGTCATTTTCTTTGGAACATATATGGAATTCACAACTTGCTTTGAGAATTGGAGAGCTCTGTACAGAGCATGATGGGGGAATGCATTCGACTACAAGAATATGGTCTGTGTTTCATTACATTGGAAGTGAGGCTCAAGGTTCTTGCACAATTACACAATTTAGTGGCAAGACTTGCAATTTCACTAAGTCGAATTGGTGATATTAAAAATGACAGTGCTGTATTCAAAGTCTTAGGGCCTCACTTATCGTTCAATGGAGTGAATTATTAGCTATAAATCGTCTGCCTCGCCAAACTTGTGGTTTACCCTTCTTTATCAGAAATGGATGAGGCACAGGGATTCTACTAGTGGAGCTTCCTCTTAAACTGCCATTAAAAATCCTTGATCTGGTAGCCTGTCTGCCACCAGGCCTCCAACTCATAGTATGGTCATTCGTCCTATTTAAAGTAGTGTGATTTTCAATACCTGTCGAGTACCACCATGCGAGGAACATTGGTCACAGGCAGAGTAATTATTCAATTGTCCTAAAGAAAATACTTTGCATATTAGGGCTATTTGTTTATTCCCGTTTTTCATAGACAGACTCCTAATTTGTGAGTTACTTCTTAAAAAACAGAAATGTTTGCTGATCTGTTGCAGCAACATGGCACCTGCTTGGCAAACCCTTGAGCCTCCAGAGTAACTGTTGCAGAGGTGGCTGGTCTTGACACCTAGAGACCTCCACCACGGATCTTAAAAAAAGATGGGCAGTCCTCTGCGAGTGGAATGGAAGCTGACTTCACAGGCTGGCCATTAATAGGTTTCTAGAGTCAAACTTTAGTAGATTATTGAATTGATAGTTTTGGCTTCAATATAATTTCCACGATTGTCGTGGCAAGCAAGATTGTATGCCAAGGAAGATCCAGATCCAAAAAGTATTGATTGAAAAATATATGTGTATATTTTTGATCTCTTAAATTTAGGCATTCCTCACTGTGCAACCTCTTGTTTCCGGATTGAACAGTTTCGTCCAGGAATTTAAGAGTTTCCTAGTTATGTACAAATATTGTTTCTGATATCCAAGTATGTGTATGTAGCAGAGTTGATTTCGACTAGAATGCATGCTTGCAGGCGATGAGCCAGTGGAGTTCCGTAAGGGTGGCATAAAGTGCTTGTAACTTTTTTACTTTTAAAAAGCTCTTTCATCCGGATATTCTTCCTTTGAAGGAGTTGGCTTTCGTGTGACATCAACCCTTGGCTACATAAAGGCTCCTGAGCACTCTGCTGAGTACCCCCTCTTCAGTAGAAGAGACCACAGTAATGAACAATTTTGGGTCTCGGACTCCCATCATTATAACGATTTCGGAGATGAAGGATGTGTATTCCAGGTTAGCGTCTTTGGAACTGATATGGGGTGGTTCCCCTTTCATGTGTTCTGGCCAGGTCACCTTCCAGACCTGCCTTTTGTCTGCAAAGCTGTTCTGACCATCAGGAGAGTCTCCAGCAAGAGTACCCACCACAGAAGTACAAACATGTGGGAGCAGGCTGCACCCAGCTTTTCATGGCCCCTGCCCTTGGAGCTCAAGAGGAGAGGGAAGAATCTGTGCCCCTTCAAAGGATACTTTCACCAATATAACCTTTACTAATATCGGATACTGCAGACCTCCCCCTGTCCTCTACCTAACAACAGCTACATTCAGATTCACTTACAGCCCAATGTATCAGGAAGGGCCTAAGCACTTCTAAAGAAAGCATGTCTTCTCATTCCCCATCATAGCGTCTGGTGTTCCCCCTCTGTTCTAGGAGCTGCCAGCATACACAGATACTGTCTGAGGAAAGCAACATCTTCTCTATCTTGTACACTGGCTGAGGGCTTCCAAAAGGGAATCAACAGGCTTGTATGATGTGGATATGGCACGCTATTAACCCTAGCACACATGCCCATGTACAAGGTCTCGAATGTCAGTGTTCAGGATCCCTGTTTTTTCTTCCCTTATTTATCACCAGGAGCAGATCTTTGTAAATTGATGGGGCAGTAGATGTACATTCATGACTCTCAAGTAAAAAGGCATGTTGTGGTAATTCACTTTACACAGTATGTTCCCACCACTGCACTCCACACATAAAACCCACAAGGATGGTGGTCCTCTGTCACTAGGGGTTGCACTTGGTGAACCCCTCACTGTTCGGAACAAGATCCAGAACTAATCCTTCTCAAAGACTGGGAATAAGTCAATGCTTGCTCACGACATTAGTGTGTGGCATGAACAAACGTCAAAAACCAGGATCACAGGTATATGTTGTTCAAACATGCAAGGCAGGAGCCATTACAGTACATCATGCAGGGAGCATTCCTGTTCCAACAGGCATCCTTCCCAGTTGTAACTACCTGGATCCTTAATCCACCATTGGAGAAGTCAGGTTGTTGGGTCGGCAAACCCAGCAGGATAGTCCTGCTTTATTGTGGTTCAATCCTGCCATCATCGTCATCAACCACTTGAAGAGTTTGTGATCTGAATGTACCATAAATTTAGTACTAAACAAATAAAGGAGAAACCTTCACAAAGGCCACACTATGGCAAAACAGTATTTTTCAATGGCTGGTCAGGTATGATCTTTGGTTAACAACCTCCAGCTAATAAGAGCCACAGCATGGTTTCTCCCTTTGCCATCAAGTTGAGCCAATACTGCTCCAACTCCTGTATCTGAGGCATCCATCTGTACTATAAAGGGATAAGTGTAGTAAATTATGTTCAGAACATATATATTTCTTAGCGCTCTCTTTAGTTCCATACATGCCTTCTGACATTCCTAAGTCTATATCACTCTTCTGGCCTGCTTTTTGGATGTCAGTGCAGTCAACTGGCCACTCTGGTCCCATAGTTAGTTACAATGTTTCTAAAGGAACTAGTGAGTGCTAACAAGGCTCTCATGTCTATCTGATAAGTGGATACATCCAATGGGTGAATTTTCCCATTCCCCCTCTGATGCCCAAGGTAGACTATAGTGAAATGCACCACCAGGGAATTTGTTGCCTTAATGTTTAGTTTCACCCTCTGTATCCAGTCCAACACCTGTTCAGTGTGCCTGAGATGGTCCTCCCATTAATTGCTAAACACATCAATGTGCTCTAGATAATACATACAGAACTCTTACAGTCCTGCAAGTACATGCTTCACCAGGGGTTAAAAAGAGTCAAGAGCATTCTTCAGCCCAAAGGATATTATCCTAAACTATAATAGTTGCTCTTGTTTTGAAAATGTGGCTTCTCCTTTGCACTTGGTGCTAAAGTGATCTTCTGGTAGCCGTTGGTCTGATCACAGGTGCTCAGGTACTTTGCAGCCCCCAGCCGCTCTACAAGCTATTCCGCTCTGGGGATAAGATGTGCATCTGTCTTGGTGAATTAATTGAGGCTGCATTTGTCCAGACAGAACCGCAAGTCCATAGAAACCTGCTTGGACACCCACACCAATGGACTGACCCAAGGGCTACATGAGCTCTCAATTTATCCTAAGTCCAACATCTTGGAAACCCTTGCCTTGACTCCTGGACTCGCTCAGACAAGCTGACAACAAGACTATGGATCTGATTTAGAAATCAGCAGATGGTTTACTCCATCACAATGGTAACTGATGTCCTGTCTGCCAAAACCTAAATCCCACTAAATCCTATGAGATTTAGATTTCGGCATCTGGCACCATTGTGATGGAGAAAACTGTTCACTGAGTTCTAAGACAGGCCCAAAATTTGTTGGCTATTTCATGAATAATGGCAGGTATTAACCCTGGGCTAAATGAGAGGACGTGGGAAAATTCTGCATCAGCTATTTGCACTGTCCCTGCTGATCAGGCAATAACTCAGGGGCTTCCCAAGTTCTCTCCTTCCTTATCACGTGGGCTCTCATTATCCTAATGAGGCTGCTGTATTCTGGTGGCAGCATTACCTGAATTGCATGGAACTGAGTCCAATCCCACACCATGTGACAACCGTCAGCCTAATCCGTTTCCAGCCAACTAGCAGCACCTCATCTCTGCCCAAGAGCAGGGATGAATCGTGGCAACTGGGCGCATGACCTAATGAGTTCTCAGGGAAATTGTGGTGTATCAGATCTCATCCTTTTATCTCATTTACATTAGTCTCACACATGTAAAGGCAAACAGAGGCAGAACATTGTTCAATTAGATGTATTGAATAAGCTGAATCTTAGATAAAATGGCTGCATGAATTGCAATAATTAGAATGATGAAACATGCTCGAAGCAAAATGGTGACGAGAAAAGTGAAACAGAGGAAAAGTCCCACTATACTGTCACTATGCGTGTAATATATGTGGTTCCTACCTAAGCTATGTTAGAGCACATCATGATAAGCTCTAATCTGTCCTTCAGGACCCCCCTGGGAAGACATCATCCCCAAAAATGAGCAAGGAAGCCTGTTGTCTACAGAGACACCATCCCCATATAGGATAGGGAACGGGCAGCCTCAGGAAACTGCTGTAGCAAAGTCAATCATCATGCGGTCGTGGTCATCTTGCTGGAGTCTCCCTCTAACATGCATGGGACAGAGAATTGTGCTGTGCCAAAGAACAACTAAATAAAGAAATTAAAACAGCACCATGAATCTGACTGAGTCTGAAATAATAAAATAAAGCCCAATAAAATATTATTAGGCCAAAGGGCACAAGCAGGCCTCGATGTTAAAATAACATGCTGAAAGACAGTGTTAAAATGACTACACAACACCCACCCCCTTACCGGTTTGAAGGTGGTAAAAAAGCCTAGCATAAAAAATATGAAAGCAATTAAATGCTATGCTCTAAAAGCATATATACATAAATGTCAATAAAGACAAGCTAAAACACACTTGAGCATGTGAAATATTAAAAGGGGCAATTTAAAATGTCAGTAGTGGTGCCAATAAAACCAAATTTAAAAGTCAATGCCTTCTTTTAAATCTCCAATTACACCAGGGACAATTGAAGCAAGGAAATGTTTCACTTCGGCAGGTGGTAAGGTAACCAAATCGTTGCCTAGGAAAACCAAAGAGCACTCACGTTCCAAAACCTGAGCTACAGCTGAGGCAGCAGCATTCCGTGTTGTGACCAATGTTGGGTTAAGAGCAGCATGATCCACAAAGGGCAACTCATAGACAGCTTCCCGTAGCAAGCGCACCCTCAACACGCATATATGGTAAGGAGCCGTCAGCCAGAACATCAACAGATCAGCGTCCAATTAAAGTAAGTGCCACATAGAAAGACAAATTTTAGTGCACATTCAAAAAGGCATCAGAGGCATCGAAACACGGGATGCACACAATCCAAAACCGGTCTGAATAACAGAGACCAGTTGTACTCCAGTTCATCCAGGAGTGGTGCTCTGAAATACTGCATCATGCGTTCATGACACAGTTGTGCTGGTAGAAGCGCTTTCAGTCCTCCTTGTTGTATTGGGACCGCCATTGTAAATAAAAAATAGCATCAGCAAGATGCTACCTATTATAGCCAAAGTAAGTGGAAATTCCCCAAAAATACTCAAACATTTTGAGTGTATGGCAAAAAGTATTAAGCCAAATATAGAGGAGAAGGTGTGAATGAAACCAGAACCAACAGCCTTAAAGAAATGTACAATCCTAGTAGTACTGGACACATTAAAAATTAGTCCCACGAGATCACAAAAGTATCTCGGAAAGTTTGTATTTAAAAAGGACTATATTTCTGCAGATGACCTTGCAACTTGAAGCAGGTAGCAAGCTAAATTCGCTGCCGAACCGTTACACGCCCCATGCAAGGATAGCTGCTTACAAACCATCAAATGGCTCACAGAAGCCTTGCATACACTGCCGCTAAGAAAGACCTCTTTCATGCCATTGAAACATTTGTGCGAAAATGGAAGCTCCCACACCTCATGGATGTAACTGTCTCCTAGCCTTTCATATCTGTCCACTGGAATGTCTATCAAGCAGGATGTGAATTCTAGTTTTGAAATAGGCAGATTAACTACCCCGTGTATTAACCATTCAGCTGATGGTATTTTAGCCACAGTAAAAGGCAAATTTTCTAATTTCTCGATGTTTAGCATAACTTAAGTCGCTTCCTTCTTAGCCATTATTTGTTGCTGTTGTGTCAAATTAAATGTGATGTGTGAAATATATCACTCGTGCTAATGTGTTGCCAGGGATCACAACCTGATTTCAGTGTTTGTAGTGTCCAACCCAACTGCATAATGGACCTTAGTTGACTCTGTCCATGTTGTAAGAATGACATGTCTCTTTGCACAATGTCTATTGCAGAAGAAACAATGTTGCTTAAAGTGTAAATGCGGGCAGACAGTGTTAATTCCATTATCTACAACAGCTAATGCTTTCTGTAAATTTTCCTCATTTATTTGCCTTAACCGCTCAGCAGCTTCTTGTTGATAAAGTTTCCAAATTTCATTGGTGACTGTATATGAGAAGCACTTTTTATGTTGTCTGCTGGGGCCTCACAGGAATTCCTGTAAATCTGTGTTGTTAGACAGGTGACTGAGGTGTTCTTTAACAGCATCTAGTGATTAACTTTTTAACCATTGCGGGCATAATTCTCCCTACACTGTATGTTATTACTATACCCGAATGTTCTGATGACACATAGCCAGGGTCTGGCCTATTTGTTCTAAAACCCCGTGGAGTTTACAAAACCTGCATGACAACCATTTGTGTATATCGGCCACAAACACCACCTACCAGGACGTGAAAGTGATGTGTTAAATGTTCCATTTTGGACCCACTCATCGAGCTGACCTTCAATTACATTAATGTATCTTTGCCATTTGTCAAATTTAGCAGGGGCAGGGATACTGGGCATATTCAAGTCCTTAATTGTTTCCAAGCCTAAGCAACTTGTCTGTTGTACAGTTTCATTTAAAAATATATTTTGATCAGGTAACAGGCATACTCTAAATAAAGCTTCCTTTCCCCTTATTTGCCAATTTTTAGTTCCCCACACACTTTCTAGGTCAATCAACTTCAGCCAGTATTCGTAGCCTTCCATAGCCAACCGGGAAACAAAGGAATCAGAATAAATCAATTTGATATCAGTAAATAAGGTATGTTGCATTTCCATCACAGGCAATTTAAAATAATACGACTCAGCATTTTTAACATTGTGCCCAGAAAAATATGCAAACTTTTCAGAATACGTTTTGAAACTCCCTACTGGCGGAGTTGGACAATGTCCTAATTGTGTGTAATTAAAAATAGTCTTTGGGGTACTTGCTCTCTGAATGTAATAATGTCCATAATAATTATAACAGAACATATTTCCATAGTTTTTCTTTGGATTGATAAACATCTTCAGTGTCAAAGGCAGTAAAATATTCTAATTCAGATAGCATAGAATCAACTGTTATTGATTACATCTCAGTCATCAGAAACAACTCCAGGAGTTATGGCATCGTTCAATGAAAGCTTAAATACATATGGAATTTGAGTAACCTCCATTGGCCCATATATATCAAAGAGTACTTTATTCCAAACAATCACATCAGGAATTAGTATAGCTGAAATGTTCACAAGGGACAATTCTCAGTGGATCTTATGGGAGGAAAAATGAAGTTTTAGGACCTCAGCTACCAGTTCAACTGTAGAGGGCTCAAGAATGTGATGACCATGTATTAGTAGAAAAAGGACGATGACAAACCCAACCCAAAGAAGGAAGGCAAGTACAGTTAATAAAAGCCACGGATAGTTCTATGGAAGAAAGAAATAGTTAATTTTGAGCCAAGTTATCAGCTTATGTTTTCTTGACAGTCTTGTTGGAGAAGAGGCAGATGAGTCGGTGAAAGTGTCATTGACATTGACAAAGTATTCAGAAGCAGTTCTTGCAAAAACTGGAGCTGTGTTTGGAAGAGGAGAGCTGGCAGAAGTCTCCCTTTGGTTGTTGATAGTGAATTATTCCATCCATTTGTGTTGAATTTGAGTAGAATCGCTCAAAATTGTTGACATTGCTTGTCACACAAGAAGTTAATGGGACTAATGAAAGATCATTTTCCACCCTCTCCAAGCTCGGCTAGGTGTCAGCATTGCTGTTTGAAACCTGTAGAGGAACATCCTAGTCTGTAGTGAGAGGGATTTGGGTACTACACAGGAGTCCTCTAGATCTGCTGTGCAGGATCGGCCATATGGTGTAGCTTGACATTGTCGATGGAGACAAAGTGATTTTTTTTAGAACTAGGAGGCAGTGGTACAATGACAGTTCTGGTACTGTGTATTTCCAGGACTGGAACCGGTACACAATAGGAAGGACCAAATTATTTTTTCACAGCAATCTTTTCACACACCAGATCCCCAACTTTAGGAATCCAGCCGGTAGGTGATACTGGTCATCCCCTATTCCCAAGGAAGTGGCACTGTCAGATGTGTTGTTGTCACACAACTGTTGCAAGTGCTGCAAGACAGTGGCACATTCATTTATGTCAAAAGGTGTATCTGCTGCCTCCGCACCAGAACCATAAAAATATGGAACATACATTTGTGTTCGAACAGGAATTCAATTGGGGTATGCCCTCCCAGGGACCGTTTGGACAGAATATTAGGTGCTGTCTGGACTCCATACAGGTGATTATGCCAACTATGACCTGTGCATAATACTCTGGCTGTTAACTATTGCATTAAATCACAGTTTCATCGCTCCATGACACTATTTCCCTCAGGATGATATGGAGATGAATAAAACACTTGGACCACTAGCAAATGAATGGTGTCCCTGAATGCCCTTGAGGCTAAAGCAGGGCCCTGGAAAGCCACAACTACATATGTGCCGATAAAGACTTGCAAATATGAGCATTGTGGCTATACCAATAGAAACCTGGAGTCAACAGCGACTAAGATGTTTTTGTATGCACTATCAGGTTTCAGGGGACCACAGTGGTCCGAATACACACATTGTAAAGGTTTGTTGGAAATGAAGAGTGGTGTCTGCGGTGGTGTTTTGATGTTGGACCTTTTTATTTGTTGATAGATGTCACAACAAAGAACATACTGCTTGGTCTGTTTGTATAGACCTGGTCATCAGTAGTGTGCTTGTAATAGTGAAATAGTAGCCGCTACACCAGCATGGTCAGAAGTAGCTTCCTGATGCACTGCTTTTATCATCTCTGGCATTGATCTTTTTTGGGGATCACACAATTGCCCACCCCTGGTATTGTTACTAAGGCAGTATTGAGGCTAGATATGCGGTAGGAATATTTAACAGTATATGCCTTTGGCATGGGTATGCCTTCAGCCAAAGCTTTCTCAGAAACCAGTGTTTCATAATCCAACCTCATCCGTGAATGAGTTATTGCAGCAACAGAAGCTTCAGCTACTGCTGACTTGGCCCCTTCATCATCCAAGGTGTTGCCAGTAACGTGTATTCCAACACGTTGATGTCCCAGTGTATGCACTACATGGGCATTGGGTAGCGTTTCCTTCAGCTCCTCTACTCTCCCCACAAGAGATTGTGTTTGAGGGTGTGGCCTTTTGAATCTCTGAACCCATTCTAGCACCACTAATGCAGATATTTATTGAAGGACTGGAAACATTAGTACAAATCACATACGATTAATGTTAACTTTCCTGGGTCCATGTATTCCAGTGCTAGAAACAGAGCCTTGAGCTCTGCTATCTGGGCAGTCCCCTGAGGTGTGTGTGTAGGTGTGTTGTGGATGGAATTCACCATCTTTCATGTAGCCACTCACACCCGCACAAGCATTGTAGTATTGAGGTTTAGTGCTTACTGCGGGCTGGGCTGAGCCATCAGTGTACATTATTATTTGATATTGTTCAGTAACCAATGTGTTTGCTGGAACAGGGTATTCAAGTTCATATTGGAGGAATTCTTGAGTTTGTAATTTTGGGTCAAAAACATAGTCAACATCAGTGGCCGTCAGAGACATTGTGCATTGAATCCAACATAGATGTGGGAGCAAAGCATTGTTCAGCTGTGGAATACAGGTGTGATTTGTATATAATAGGGACAGTATCACCTTCATTGAATGTTACATAGGTTAAACCAATATGACACCAGCAATTATTCTGATGACCAACTGTGTTTTGTTGTCTCTTGTGGGTAAATGTTTAGCTTCAAGCATGTGTTGTTATAAAGCTCTGAGAATGTGTGTGATTTTGACTGTCCAATATTTGCTTGAAAATTCAGGACGTATCAAGTGGTATAATGGTTTAATGCATTGTGCCGAATCTGGAATGTATGTTCTGCCAAAGTTTAAAAAGCCGAACAATGACTGGAGCTTTTTGATTGTGTTGGTGGTTGTAGTTGTGTGCATTTTTCTAAAAATTGGGGTGCTAGGCTCTTGCCTTCATATGATAATTTGTATCCCAAAAACAGGACACGAAGGAATGCTATTTTTGATTTTTTTAAATTACATTTGTAGCCGATTTTGGCAAATCCCACAAAAAAGCTGACATGTTGTATGAGATCATCATCCGTAAGGTAGATATCATCTACTTAGGACAATGCCTTTGGGTCAATGTCGTGTAAAACTGAAGTAACACGAACTGAAAACAATCCTGGACTGTTTTTATGCCCTTGTGTGAGACAGAATTTTTTTTCTGGGAGCCTAAGGCACTGAAATTTGTTAAGTCCCTACTTTCAGGCGCCATGTTATGGCAGAAAAGCCTGTTGGAGATGTACACGGTTGTTTTGTATTTTTTGTGGACTATATTGTTAATAAGTGCTGTGCTATGCTGTTTTATTTTGTATAGCAAATGTGCGTGTATGACTGTTTAAATGTCTTTAGTCTCAGATTATTCTATTGGGATGGTCCGGTTTAGCTACGGGGATTTAAAGCATTGGTCTCTGTTGGGACTCAGGTTTCGATTACACGCTGGTACTCTAGCTGTGTGACGATTTCCCTCCCAGGTGCTCTAGCTTCATGCTTTACTGGATATTGGGGTTAAGGATGAGGTTGGGATAATTGGTAGTATATGGGAGGGGGAATCTTTATCCCAACCTACATGGTTATTATATATAATTGTGTGCCTCCTCCTTCGCCCAATCAATAGCATAAGCCTCCCTGAGCTCTCTGGGAACAAGGGGCGAAAAAGAGGGTTTCCAAATACCTCTTCCTCATGCGGGAGACTGGAGACAAATTCTGGTGGCCAATCCTTTTCAGCCAGTAAAATATAATAAATAGTTGTTACGCGATCCCAAATGATATCGTCAATTGTGCGCTCAATGTCTCCTTTTAATTGTATTTTTAATTTATACACCCTATCGGATGTGGAGATGCACATGTCCGCAGTCTCAACTTGTACGATGTCATCAGTTGCTTTCACCACCAGATGCTCTTGAAAATTCCTGCAAACTATTGTGACCTCTGTCGCGCAGTCTAGCAGTGCCAGTGCCCATTTTCTGTTCTTTAGCAAAGCTCTCACCCTGAGTGGCATTTCTTATCAAAATCGCTGCCACTTTTTTTTATTTTTGAATTTGGGTTTTTGTTGGGGAAGTTTCTCTTCTTTTTTAACAGAAACTTTTAGCAAGCATTGTGAGTCCTTTCTTTGTTTCCCGTACTCATTTGGCTGCTCTGACTGCCCACCTCTCTCACTGCTTTTATCCGGTGGGTCCTGAAAAAAACAAGATTGGCATATATCAGTATACTGATATCTCTCAGGCGTTTTTCTAGTATCTCTATTTCTCAGATTTTGGCGATTTTAAGGGTCTCCGAATGCAGAGATTCTCCCCTTTCTTTTTTAAGTGTTTGTTTTTGTTTATCCTATTGTTTTTCAAACCCGCAGGTGCTTGCTTCGTAGAATCCTTATTGGATTTACCCTGTAAATGTGGTTTAGTAGGTCTGGCTCCCAGACTATGTCGACCAATGCTAGAGCAGGTCTCAGCGATAATCTTTGGCAGCTCCCGTTCTTGATCTCGTACAGGAATGTCCTACAGCTGCATTTTCAGTTATCTACTGTGGGAACCATCCCAAATGGCAAGCACATAGTGAGTATTCTGTTGTTATCCTGAGGTCCCGCATGGGGAAAAACTGCTTCCAATGCATTTATTTTTTGAGCTAAACAAAACAGAATCTCCTCTTATTTGGGGGGTACTTTACCTATGATCGAATGTACACTTGCAGGCTTGTATGACTGCATGTTGTTGTGCTGGGGCAGCGCATGCTGAGTTAGTGTATAAGTTATGCATTACGAACTGCACTAACAGTGTGTATATTGCTGTAAACTCAACATATAAGCAGCTAATCCCAACTACAGCCAAGGTGGCTGCATCAGGATGCTGTGCATATGTGGCAATAAAGTCCAGGTCGGACCATCATTGCTCAGAGGACCACCTAACCTAACATATAGGCACTCATTACAACCCTGGCGGTCGGTGATAAAGCGGCAGTAATACCGCTAACAGGCCAGCGGTCCAAAAAATGGAATTACGACCATGGCGGAAACTACCAACACAGACAGCCACTTTAACACTCCAACCACCACGGCGGTAGAAACAAACTCCACGGCGGTAACCACCAACAGACAGGTGGAACACAATGTACCGCCCACACTATTACAAGGCACCAATCTGCTGCTTTTCTGGGGCGGTACCAACGTCATCAAAAGCACAGCGGAAACAGTACACAGAAGGGAAACCACTCACCTCTCGACACTCAACGAAGAACCAGGACGCCATGGAGCACGAGTCACAAGGTCCTGCCCATGTTGTTGTATCTATTCATACATGACGAATTGGAAAGAAGGCGGCGGCTGCAACGACGGTGAGTACTGCACCCAGCATACAGGGGAGGGGAGGAGGAAAAAGAGAGTGACAAACACACGCAAAACACAACACCCCCACTCCCCACCAACAACAATACACACATATCCAAAAACATCACAGATACACCCCGTCACCCCCTGGAAGAATGCAAGGACAAAACGAAATGAGTTGAACAAGTGTAATATACGAACATTCAGATATAGCAAGAGATAATCAAAAAATCAGTATATACAAATATGTACAGCAAGTACACAAGTCCGTACACTGTCCCATGAAATGTCCTTGGACCAGTGGCCCAAAAGCATGGCCCAAAACGGAGAGAACACTGCAGGGGCATCATGTCGAAACAAATAACAGGCACCTCAGCGGGAAGGGAAGGGGGGCACCTCAGCCGGATGATGGGACGATACCACTGCTCCTCGAAGGGGCTCCATGTCCACTATTTGGTCCTGGGGAGTGCAAAGCCACTGTCTCTCAAGTCTCTCAAGTGGGTGGCTTGCCCACAGTTTGTTCCTGGGGAGTGCAAAGCCAAAGTCTCTCAACTGGGTGGTTTGCCCACTGCTTGGTCCTGGGGAGTGCAAATCCACAGTCTCTCAAGTCCCTCAAGTGAGTGGTTTGCCACAGTTTGGTCCTGGGGAGTGCAAAGCCACAGTCTCTGAAGTCAGTGACATGTTCCACTGGTTCTGGAAAGGGCATGGTGCCCAGAGTGCTTCATCCTGCGAAGGACTGGGTTAGGGGATGCTTTTCTCCACTGGTTCTGGAGGGGGCATGGTGCCCAGAGTGCTTCATCCTACCAAGGACTGGGTTAGTGGATGCTTTTCTCCACTGGTTCTGGATGGGGCTTTGTGCCCAGAGTGCTTCATCCAGCCAAGGACTGGGTTAGTGGATGCTTTTCTCCACTGGTTCTGGAGGGGGCGTGGTACCCAGAGTGCTTCATCCTGCCAAGGACTGGGTTAGTGGATGCTTTTCTCCACTGGTTCTGGAGGGGGCATTGTACCCAGAGTGCTTCATCCTGCCAAGGACTGGGTTAGTGGATGCTTTTCTCCACTGGTTCTGGAGGGGGCTTTGTGCCCAGAGTGCTTCATCCTGCCAAGGACTGGGTTAGTGGATGCTTTACTCCACTTGTTCTGGAGGGGGCTTTGTGCCCAGAGTGCTTCATCCTGCCAAAGACTGGGTTAGTGGATGCTTTTCTCCACTGGTTCTGGAGGGGACATGGTGCCCAGAGTGCTTCATCCTGCCAAGGACTGGGTTAGTGGATGCTTTTCTCCACTGGTTCTGGAAGGGGCATGGTGCCCTGAGTGCTTCATCCTGCCAAGGACTGGGTTAGTGGATGCTTTTCTCCACTGGTTCTGGAGGGGGCTTTGTGCCCAGAGTGCTTCATCCTGCCACGGACTGGGTTAATGGATGCTTTTCTCCACTGGTTCTGGAGGAGGCATGGTGCCTAGAGTGCTTCATCCTGCCATGGACTGGGTTAGTGGATGCTTTTTTCTCCACTGGTTCAGGAGGGGGCATGGTGCCCAGAGTGCTTCATCCTGCCAAGGACTCGGTTAGTGGATGCTTTTCCCCACTGGTTCTGGAGGGGGCTTTGTGCCCAGAGTGCTTCATCCTGCCAAGGACTGGGTTAGTGGATGCTTTTTTCCACTGGTTCTGGAGGGGGCATGGTGCCCAGGGTGCTTCATCCTGCCAAGGACTCGGTTAGTGGATGCTTTTCTCCACTGGCTCTGGAGGGGGCATGGTGCCCAGAGTGATTCATCCTGCAAAAGACTGGGTTAGTGGATGCTTTTCTCCACTGGTTCTGGAGGGGGCTTTGTGCCCAGAGTGCTTCATCCTGCCAAGGACAGGGTTAGTGGATGCTTTACTCCACTTGTTCTGGAGGGGGTTTTGTGCCCAGAGTGCTTCATCCTGCCAAGGACTCGGTTAGTGGATGCTTTTCCCCACTGGTTCTGGAGGGGGCTTTGTGCCCAGAGTGCTTCATCCTGCCAAGGACTGGGTTAGTGGATGCTTTTTTCCACTGGTTCTGGAGGGGGCATGGTGCCCAGGGTGCTTCATCCTGCCAAGGACTGGGTTAGTGGATGCTTTTCTTCACTGGTTCTGGAGGGGGCATGGTGCCCAGAGTGATTCATCCTGCAAAGGACCGTGTTAGTGGATGCTTTTCTCCACTGGTTCTGGAGGGGGCTTTGTGCCCAAAGTGCTTCATCCTGCCAAGGACTGGGTTAGTGGATGCTTTACTCCACTTGTTCTGGAGGGGGCTTTGTGCCCGGAGTGCTTCATCCTGCCAAGGACTGGGTTAGTGGATGCTTTACTCCACTTGTTCTGGAGGGGGCTTTGTGCCCAGAGTGCTTCATCCTGCCAAAGACTGGGTTAGTGGATGCTTTTCTCCACTGGTTCTGGAGGGGATATAGTGCCCAGAGTGCTTCATCCTGCCAAGGACTGGGTTAGTGGATGCTTTTCTCCACTGGTTCTGGAGGGGGCATGGTGCCCTGAGTGCTTCATCCTGCCAAGGACTGGGTTAGTGGATGCTTTACTCCACTTGTTCTGGAGGGGGCTTTGTGCCCAGAGTGCTTCATCCTGCCAAGGACTGGGTTAGTGGATGCTTTTTTCCACAGGTTCTGGAGGGGGCATGGTGCCCAGGGTGCTTCATCCTGCCAAGGACTGGGTTAGTGGATGCTTTTCTCCACTGGTTCTGGAGGGGGCATGGTGCCCAGAGTGATTCATCCTGCAAAGGACTGGGTTAGTGGATGCTTTTCTCCACTGGTTCTCGAGGGGGCATGGTACCCAGAGTGCTTCATCCTGCCAAGGACTGGGTTAGTGGATGCTTTTCTCCACTGGTTCTTGAGGGGGCTTGGTGCCCAGAGTGCTTCATACTGCCAAGGACTGGGTAGGTGGATGCTTTTCACCACTGGTTCTGGAGGGGGCATGATGCCCAGAGTGCTTCATCCTGCCAAGGGCTGGTGTAGTGGATACTTTTCACCACTGGTTGTGGAGGGGGCATGATGCCCAGAGTGCTTCATCCTGCCAAGGACTGGGTTAGTGGATGCTTTTCTCCACTGGTTATGGAGGGGGCATGGTGCGCAGTGATGCTGCACCTGGGGTGTAGCAGTTCCCATTCCCTCACCTGGGTGTCTGAGCCACAAGATTTTCAGGGAACAGGTATCATGATACTCCATGGAGGCAGATTCACACTCCACCCTGCAGCGACTTTGGCTGCAAACTGCTGGTAGTTCCAGTGCTGGGGTGGTGCCTCATGTAGTGTGTTCAGGGTCCAGGCCGTCTCCAGCAGCCTTGGACGGCTGTCCACTGGGGATGATGCTGATGTCCGCAGTAGTGGCACTGGCTGGGCATGTGGCGGTGGCTGCGACGGTGTCTGCAGCGGAGGTGCTGCCGGTGCTGCCCGTGGTGCATGTGTCTGTAGTAGTGGAGGTGGACAGCAGGCCGTCACCAGCAGGCTCGGACAGCTGCCTACTGGGGATGATGCTGGTGACTGTAGTTGTGGCAGCTGCCATGCAGGTGGCAGTGCAGATGGCAGTGCAGGTGGGGGTGCAGGTGGCGGTGCAGGTGGCGGTCGTTGCAGCACAGGTTGCTGGCCTGTCATGAGAAATGGGGGTCACCAGTCCCTCACCAGGAGGCTCCATGCCCTCAGGTGACTTTCCTTTGCTTTTGTGTCCCTTCTCCACCTTGGTAGTCACTGCTGGGACCTTGGTACTGTCCTCTATGGTTCTGGATGAGGCCTTGCTCGGTGGGTGGTGAGTCTTTTCCCTTCTGCATGCTGGCCCCTTCTTTAGCTTGGCAGGTGGTGGAATCGGTTGGTCCTTAGCTTCAGTAGTTGGCACCCTGTCAGCCCTGATGGGTGCCCCCTTCGATCCTCCCGGACTTGCAGGGCAACAGTGGATGCCGATTTGGTGGCTGAGGTACTGGTCTGGGATCTAGACATCCTGGCTCTAGGGGAAGGATGGTGGGGAGCTGTAGGGAAGAGGTGAATGCTAGCCAAGAAAAGTTTTTTTGACACACTGGGATGGGAAGATGGAGGGGGTGTGGGAGTGGAGGAAGAGGTAGTGGTTGTAGGAGGTGTACGACTTCTGAGTTTGGGTGAAGGTGCATGGGTTGGAGGCTGTTGTGAGGTGGATGGCTGTTGGGTGGGTGTGTTGCCTGCGTTTGTGTACTTTGGTAGGAGGACTCGCAGACACACTGGAAGAGGACACATGGGACATGTGATTGGTTGTGGGGGTGGTGATTGCTCGTGAGTGGTGTGTTGTGATGGGCGTGCTGGTGATGGAGGCAGTGGCCGATGATGTAGTGCATGCAGGTGTGAGTGGAGATGACACAGGGAAGGAGGTGGAGGATGTGGAGGAGGGGGACACTGTGGAGAAAGTGGATGTTGGTGTGTCTGCATGGGAATGGTACTTGTGTGAGTGCCTGTGGGATGTGTGGTGCTTATGTTTGCCATGTCCACTTTTGAGTGTTGATGTGTGTGCATGCTGGTCTGATGGTGTGCTTGGGATAGGCAGAGGTAGAGGGGATTGGGTCTGGATAATGGAAGTTGGAAGGGGGAGGCTTGACACAGGGACAATGGCTGCCATCAGTGCTGATGCCAGAGCCTGAAATGCTCTCTGTTGGGCCGCCACGCCAGAGTGAATGCCCTCCAGGTATGCATTTGTTTGTTGCAAATGCCTCCCGACACCCTGGATGGCATTCAGAATGGTTGACCGCCCAACAGTGAGGGATCTCAGGAGGTCAATAGCCTCATCAGTGAGGGCAGCAGGGCTGACTGGGGCAGGACCTGAGGTGCCTGGTGTGAAGGAGATGCTCTCCTGCGTGAGCGGGCACGGGAAACACACTGAGGGGCTGCTGGGAGGGTGGTGCTGGTGGGGGGGTGGTGGCTGTATCTGTTGTTGCAGTGGGCACAGAGATGCCCACCACTGCAAGGGAGCTCCCATCAGAGGAAGAGTCGCTGTCGCTGGTGTCCCCTCCTGTCCCTGTCGTGGATCTCCGTCCCACTGGTGCCTTCAGACTCTGTAGATTCACCCTCCAGGGCCATGTGGGATGCAGCTCCCTCCGCCTCTGCTTCTCCGCCAGATGATGCTAATTCACACAAGGCCAGACTGACAAAACAAGATGGGGGGAAAGACAGAGGAGACACATGGTAAATGCCAGCAACACCACTAGTGTTAGCGGACACAACACACAGGGTGCAGCCCTATGCACTAGGCCATGCACTAGCAGTTAGTAGGAAAAACGCCTGCCCATGGGTGACTATGCCTCACCCTATTTGCTGCACACCTGGAACCCACAGGAGACTGATTACTTGTAGAATGTCACTACCACTATTGGGGTTGGAGTGCCACAGAGCCTGCCTAACAAGGGACCTGCCCTACCAAGTTTGCCCTGGCCTAGGGGAACTCACAGCCCACATCCCCCACATGGACACCTCGTAAAGCGCGCTGAGTCAGCTGAATGAGACTGTACTAAACCCCTTGTGGCTGCTGTGATGCCCTCAGCACCCACACAACTCCGGATATGCCACCGCCAAGATCTGGAACCTCAGGGGGGTCATGGTGCGATGGGCACCCCTTCCACGTTGGGAGGCCAGCCCCAGCTGGGACTCCACCGACTTCATGCTCCTGCGGCGCAGGTCCTCCCATCTCTTGCAGCAGTGGGTGCTCCGTCTATGATAGACCCCCAGGGTCCACACTTCCTTGGTGATGGCACGCCAAATACCCTTCTTCTGGAGGGCGCTGACCTATAGGAAAGGTATAGGATGAAAGGAAATTACTACCCCGTCCGGTTCGTCATACTCATTGCCCACCACTTCCCACCCATGCCCTGACACACATACACTCACCATCCTCTCATGCAGGCCTCAGCCCCCAACCCCACATGTATCTTCCATCCACACCACTCCATACATTCATGTCCCACGCATCATTCTCACAGTGTACTCACCTGTTTGTCTGGAGGACCGTAGAGTAGCGTGTACTGGGGAGGACCCCATCCACTAGTCTCTCAACTCCTCCGAAGTGAAGGCAGGGGCGCTTTCCCCAGACACTCGAGCCATTGTCGCTTCCAGACACAGGTCACAGCAGCACTTGTAGTGTAGGTCCTCTCCTGTTGAAGGTCAGGTATCAAGTGAGTAAACAGATAGAAAATGGCTGTCACGTCTGCGGCGGTGAGTACTGTCACCACCGGCGTACATCGTCATTGGCTCCTGGAACCCATAGGGCCCATTGATAACCAATGCTGTATTGTGCGGCAGTCTTTAACCGCCTACCGCGACGCTGCACAACGCCAGTGCAGTTACCTCATTTCCCCTTGTCCCTCCTTACAGGTCAGGCAGCTGCCATTTCAGGGTGGCACATAGTATGGCACCTAACTGTGTCATAACACATTTGGGCAGAAATACAGACAGACAAGCTACACACGGATTTACTCACATTACAGCAAAAAGACTTGTTAAACCTATGTGGTTCATGACCCTCTGGTCACCATTCTCCTCCATAGGGCACATCCGCTGGGGCAGGTGATGAGATGGTGTCATCTTCCAGTGTACAGCCCCCTGGTGGACCTGTCGACAATGGAAGACAGGCACATTATTATCACCTACAGACTTGATCGTGCCACAATCCAAGAACTGTGTGCCCAGTTGGAGAAAGATCTGATGTCAGCTTTCCGCCATCACACAGGTATCCCCCCTCTAGTGCAGGTCCTGTCAGTGCTCCATTTCCTGGCAATTGGTTCCTTCCAAACAACAGTGGCCATGGCATCAGGGATGTCTCAGCCAATGTTCTCTAACGTGTTGACCAGAGTGTTATCTGCCCTGCTGAAACACATGCTCAGCTACATCGTTTTCGCCCAGGTGGAGGATTTGCCCACAGTGACAGCTGACTTCTATGCCCTGGGACATATCCTCAACATAATTGGTGCCATTGATGGTACACATGTGGCATTTGTCCCCCCCGCAGGAATGAACAGTTGTACAGAAATCGAAAAAGCTACCATTCAATGAATGTGCAGATGGTGTGGATGGCATTCCAGTACATCTCTCATGTGAATGCCAAGTATCCTTACATTTTGTGGAATAGCAGCATCCCTTATGTTATGGGGCAACTCAGAGGCACCTGGTGTGGCTATTAGGTGAGCCCAAGGTCCCCACACAGTATGAATAGGTGTCTGGGTATGGGGTAGTCCCTAAGGGTTAGTGTGTGTCTAACTGATTTCCCTCAACATTTGCAGGTGACTCAGGTTACCCCAACCTCTCATGGCTACTGACACCAGTGAGGAATGCCAGGACAAGGGCAGAGGAATGCTACAATGAGGCACACGGGTGAACAAGGTGGATTATTGAGTGGACTTTCGGCCTCCTGAAGGCCAGATTCCGTGCCTCCATTTAACAGGTGGCTCCCTATACTACTCACCGAAGAAGGTGTGCCAAATAATCGTGGTATGCTGCATGTTGCATAACCTGGCTTTGCGATGCTAGATGCCTTTTCTGCAGGATGATGGGCCTGATGATGGCATTATGGCAGCTGTGGAGCCTGTGGACAGAGAGGAAGAGGAGGCGGAGGAAGAAGATATTGACAACCGAAACAACATCATCATGCAGTACTTCCAGTAAGACACAGGTAAAAGACTGGCACTGTTCATCTCATATCTGACTACTGTAGGACATTGTATAAGTCAGCCTCTTAACCTCTGTGTATGGACCCTAAGAGTTCACTTAGGCTTTCCATTTGACAGATCTGGGTATCTCATTCTGCCTTCTGCTATGTTTACTGCTGCCCAACAACTGTCATACATTGGTATGTGCAAATGAACATTAACATTGATATTTGTCGAATAAGTTGTAATAATACATTTGTGAAAGTACAGACTAACTCCAGATTGGTTTGTGATTCAAGGGTGTTTATTTAAGCGCTAATAAGTAGAGGGGGATGTGCAATGGGCCGGGGTTATGGTGGAGGAATGTCCATGGTAGAGTCCAGTCTCTTGGTATCACAGGTGCATTGTAGAAGGGGGCATAGGAAGTGGAGCAATGGCAGTTCAAGGTGGACAGGGTGACATAGTGGGACAGAAGGGTAACAATCAGTAGAGTCTTATTTCCTGGCAGGGGTCTTGGCAATGTTCTCTGTCTTGTGCCTGGATCGCAGGGAACATTTGCAGGGTGGTTCTCCTTCTGCAGGGTGTGGGGTGTTTGTGGCCTGTTGGTCCTATGGCGGGACCTGCTGTCCACTCACGGCGGTGGACGTGAAAGGCTGTTCATCGTTCGAGCTGGTGTCACGGGCCCGGTGGTATGCCACTGTCTCCCTCATGGTGTTGGCAATGTATGCCAGCCCCCCTGCAATGGTGACCAGGGTGGTGTTAATAGACTTCAAGTCCTCCCTGATCCCCAGGTGTTGTTCCTCCGGCAGCTGCTGGGTCTCCTGAAACTTGGCCAGTACCGTGCCCATTGTCTCCTGGGAATGGTGGTATGCTCCCATGATGTTGGAGAGTGCCTTGTGGAGAGTGGGTTCCCTGGGTCTCTCCTCACCTGTCTCACAGCAGTCCTCCCATCTTCCCTGTTGTCCTGTGCCTCTGTCCCCTGAACCGTGTGCCCACTGCCACTGACCCCAGGTCCCTGATCGTCCTGTGTTAGTGGATTTGCCTGGTGTCCCTGTAGTGGTGGACACACTGCTGATTGACGTGTCCTGGGGACAGTGGCATGGGCCCGCTAGGTTAGTGCTGTGGAAGTGTTTCCTGAGGGGGGAGGTTCAGTGGTGGTATGGGACTGTGGCAGGGGAACCGACTGTCCAGAGGTCCTTGATGGTCCGGGCTGGTCATCTTGAACCAGGCGTGATGAGCTGCTGTCATCACTGTGGGCCTCTTCTGTGGGGGGACTGGAAATGGCTGGCACCTCCTGTCCGGTGACGTTGTGTAGGGGGCCTGTGGAGGTGTAAATGCATTGTTATTGTATCTGTGTGTGCCATCTTGTGCAGTGAGTGTGTTCCCCTCTCCTACTGTGCTTGCAATATCGCCTTGGCCCCTGTGTGAGTGGTGATTGTGTGCCCTGGGTGAGTCTCTCCCTTGGAAATGCTTTGGTGATGGGTGTCCATGCAGGTCTGTGATGGGTGTCCATGCATTGTTGTCACATGCAGGGCTTGGTTTTGGGATGTGTGGGTTGTGATAGTGGGTTATATGTGAGGTGTTGGTGTGAAGGGTGTGAGGGTAGGGGTTGGGGTTTGTGATGGCATGCAGGTGGGGGGATATCATAGTTAAGATATGACTTACAGGAGTCCAGTCCTCCTGCTACTCCTGCGAGGCCCTCAGAATGCATGATCGCCAAGACTTGCTCCTCCCATGTTGTTAGTTGTGGGGGAGGAGGTGTGGGTCCACCGCCAATCCTCTGTATGGCTACCTTGTGTCTGGATACCACAGAACGTACCTTCCCCTGTAGGTCGTTCCACCTCTTCCTGATGTCATCCCATGTTCTTGGATGCTGTCCCACTGCTTTGACCCTGTCGGCAATTCTCCGCCATAGCTCCATCTTCCTTGCAATGGATGTCTGCTGCACCTGTGATCCGAATAGCTTTGGCTCTACCCGGATGATTTCCTCCACCATGACCCTGAGCTCTTCCTCAGAAAACATGGGGTGTTTTTGAGGTGCCTTGATGTGGTGTGAGTGATGTGTGAGGTGATGTGTGGGGTGATGTTTTGGGGTGTGTGGTGTGTTGTGCGTGGATGATGTATGAGTGATGGTTTGGTGTGCCTCTGGATGCTGTTGTTGTTTTTGCTTTTCTGTCTCTCTGCTTCTTCCAAAAATTTCATTGTAAGGGGTTGTGGGTAATGTGGGTGTGTGTTTTATAGTGGAGTGAGTATGTGGGTGCGGTGTGTGTATGTGTATTTGGTGTGTGTCCTTTGAATTGTCCAATGTGGTTGTGTTTTGTAAGTTCATGTATATTTTGAGAGCAGCGGTGTGTACTGCCAATGGTTTATCGCAGTTGAAAGACTGCCACGTTGATTCGTGGGTCGTGATAATGTGGGCGTATTCCTGTTGGTGTGAGGGTGTGGGTTTTGCTATCACCAGTTTATCACTGACCTTTGGTGTGGCGGACTTGTGTGGGTGTCTGTATTGTGGAGGATTTCTAAGTGTGGGTCATAATACCTGTAGCAGTTTTACGCGTGGACACAGTATGTTGGCGGCCGTCAGAACAGCGGTCAGCGGACTTTACTGCCAGGGTTGTAATGAGGGCCATAATATTGTATGTTGTAGAGCGCCATCAAGCCAGTTATTGTGGTCTTGAAAAGATAGAGGTATATCTAAGTATGCATATGCTCTGTATTGTTCAGCTATGTTGGCAGGTGTGTAGTGATAAAATGTATTAGTGTTCCAACTGACTGCTAGAAAGGTGACCCAAGAGTAGAATATGTCTGGTCTGTAGGTTGTCTTGTAACAAATGTTACAGGACAACCCTGGGCTGTAAGGCCATTAGCTAACAAATTAGCAATAGGAGGAAGTTGCAAGTTTACTGCAATTGCTACCCGTTGTGGGTTCCCCATTGGTGGATATACCTGTTTCAGAGATAAGGACACTGTAACAGACTGGCTGTTATGAACTTGCCTGGACTGCGAACCTGGTTCCCCAGGGGCGCCTCAGAAGGGGGCACAGCTCTCCTTACGAGCGTGACCCAGGAAGCCAGAAGAGGACACTGGGGGACTCAGACTGGAGAAAAGGACGCCAGAAGGGGAAGTCGGGGTCTTGGAGGGCAAGGAAGAGACCGAGAAGGAGTGTGTCAGATCGGAAGAAGGAAAAGGAGCCCAGCTGAATGGAGGAGGCGGAGACCATGGAACAACGGAGAGGTCCCGAGAGACAGAGTCATCGAATGAAGACGAGAGAACACCTAAAGACGCTTACCCTGGTCACCATGCCCTAGGAAAGACATGGCTACTATAGGTACGGGCACAATTACCAGCGCTCTATAAATTGGTGATTGGGAGGAAGGGAGGGGAAGGAGAAAGGACATAAATGTGGGAGGGAGAAGTCGAGCATATTTAAAAACGACTGTACATGAATAATACTCTCACCTCATTTAGCCACAAACCCTCACGCCCCTCCCCAATAGAGATGGGAGAATAAACCCCAGACCATAGTAAAATACTTACCTGTTCTCAATTTCTTCTTTGTTCTTTGCCATTGGGAATGACGCCTCGACCACAGAGGGACCTGAAAGAAAAAGAAGGAAGAAAAGAATCAGTCATCAGGAGTATTGTGAACTACCTACAGAAAGGACAAAGAAGACCAAAAGATACTAAAACAAAAAGACAATCAGAAAACAGCGAGGAAAGAGTACAAAAGAGAGTAATCAAAAACAAGGGTATTGTGTATGGTCAATAAAAAAAACAACAGCCATTTAGAAAACCAGTTTTCTTGTACTTTAATCCTGACCTAGACATCTACCCACGACAGGCACCAAAGGGGATTAATCCTTTTAAGATACAAGCTTGAACAACCTACCGTGTTGGATAGGTACTACCTACCTAGGTGAGGAGGAAATCCTCAATACCACGGACGACTCGGTATATAGGGGGTCATTCCGACCCCGGCGGTCAAGGACCGCCAGGGCCGGGGATGCGGGAGCACCGCCAACAGGCTGGCGGTGCCCCGCAGGGCATTCTGACCGCGGCGGTTTGGCCGCGGACAGAAGAGGAAAACCGGCGGTCTCCCGCCGGTTTTCCGCTGCCCTGGGAATCCCCCATGGCGGCGCAGCTTGCTGCGCCGCCATGGGGGATTCCGACCCCCTCACCGCCATCCTGTTCCTGGCGGCTCCGACCGCCAGGAACAGGATGGCGGTGAGGGGTGTCGTGGGGCCCCTGGGGGCCCCTGCAGTGCCCATGCCAATGGCATGGGCACTGCAGGGGCCCCCGTAAGAGGGCCCCACTTTGTATTTCAGTGTCTGCTTTGCAGACACTGAAATACGCGACGGGTGCCACTGCACCCGTCGCACATACCCACTCCGCCGGCTCCATTTGGAGCCGGCTTCCTCGTGGGGAGGGGTTTCCCGCTGGGCTGGCGGGCGGCCTTCTGGCGGTCGCCCGCTAGCCCAGCGGGAAAGCCAGAATGGCCTCTGCGGTCTTTCGACCGCGGAGCGGCCATATGGCGGCTCCCTCCAGGCGGGCGGCTCCCGCCGCCCGCAGGGGTCAGAATGACCCCCACAGTGTTGAGATGCCTTTAGCACAGGAGGATCTGAAAATCAGCGCCTGATCAAACGATGTTGACGCCATGTTGCGTGGGCTCTCATTATCTTATAAGGCTGCTGTGTTTGGGTGGCAGCATCATCTGAATTGGGGGCAACTGAGTCCAATCTTACACCATGTGACAACTGTCAACCTAATCTATTTCTGGGTAAATAGCAGTGCCTCATCACTGCTCAAGCAAAAGAATAGATGATGGTCGGAATGCTGAACAATGAAAACCTTCACCTCCAGTCACAAACATCTGGGTTTAATTCATCGTTTTTTTACCACCACACCACTCCAATTTGGACCCAGCTATATGCAAAACAGTCCTGACTCTTTTCACCATCGGAACAGTCTAGCCCGAAATGCCAAGCAAGGTCCTCCCTGAGCCAAAAGCAATCATCCTGGGACCGGTTTCTGGGTATCACCCTTCATCAGTAAGGCTAGTTTGATTCCAGTGGTGTAGTGAACACAAAACCCATGTTTGGGCATACCCTTTTCACTTAGGACTACAAAAGCACAAAGAACAGATGATGTATGGAATGATGAATAATGCAAACATTCACACCAGTCACAAAGATCTGGGTTTAATCCATTGTTTTATTGCCCACCACGCCACCCCATTTTGGACCAGCCACATGCAAATCAGTCTTGACCCTGTTCCCCATGGGAACAGTCCAGCCTAAACTTCCAAGCCAGGTCCTCCGTTGACCGGAAACAAGCATTCTGGGACTGGTTTCAGGGTATCACCCTTCATCAGCCAGACAAGCTTGATTCCAGTGGCGCAGTGAGCATGGGAGTGCAGAGCATAACCTTCCCACTTAAGGCTACAAAAGCAAAAAGAACAGCTGATGGAATGCTGAACAATGCACACATTCACCCCCAATCACAAAATTTGGGGTTTAATCCATCGTTATTTTGTCCACCACCCAGCCCAAGAGCTTGGATGATTTGTGGCAACTAGGCGCATGTCCTAATGACTTCCTAGGAAAATCGTTGTGTATCAGATCTCATTGTTTTCTCTCAATTACATTAGTCTCACACATGCAAAGAGAAACTGAGGCAGAAAATTGCTTGAATTGTAATAATTAGAATGATTAAACATGATAGAAGCAAAATAGAAACACAGGTAAAGCCCCAACATACTGTCACTATGTGTATAATATATGTGGTTCCAACCTTTAGCTATGTTAGAACACAGCATATCCTCCCTTTATGACCCCTCTGAGGAGAGATCATCCCCATATCTGAGCAAGGAAGCCTGTTGTCTACAGAAACACCATCCCCATATAGTCCAGGAAACCGGCAGTCTCAGCAAGCAGCTGTAGCAAAGTCAATCAGCATGCATTTGTGGTCATCTGGCTGGAATCTCTCCCTACTATTCAATGCATAGAGAATAGTATTTATAATAAAACAGCTGATGTTCTGAGAAAATGTAAGGATGTGTGTGCTTCCTGTAAATGTTGGAGACGCAGTGTACCACTTTGCCGGCAACCCTATCTCGCTGCAGCCTTGAGGAAAGCAAAAAGTGAAAAGAATGTCTTGCTAGGAAACACAATGCTTTCCTGGGCAAAAGAACAATTAGATAAAGAAAATAAAACAGCACCGTGGATGTCTGAGATAATAAAATGAAGCTGAATAAAATATAACTAGGCTAAAGGGCACAAGCGGTAGGCCTAGATGCTAAAATAAATTGCCCAAAGTTAGCGTTAAAATAACTCTACAACTCCCTGGCACTCTACAAAAAGTCAGGAAGAGGCTCACTGTCTTTCTTGACAGATGGTATGTCAAACAGAAGTGGGGTATTATACCAATTTGCTTCCACATCTCCCTCATGGACCAGAAGATGAACTGTACCCAGGTCGGAAAGTACCGTATTTGAAAATTCAACCCCGTAAAAGATCCCTAGTGTGGCATCTACCCAGCCTGATTCCCACTTAATACCTTGGCCACACATGCAGCTGTAAATCACACGTCTTTATTTCTCTGCATGTACCTGTGATCAACATTCTAAACCAAGCTCTCATACATTCTATTCTAGTGATTGCATCATACTGATATGGAGACCTCAGTGAGTCAGAACGTTTCTGGTCTAAATCATGCAAGCCACTACACTTCCGAGAGCCCTAAATACTACCTTGCAGGCATGCTACTCAGAGGTACCTCCTCTGGATACCGGATGGCACTTTTTCTGACATTGCCATGATATTCAATGTGTAATCCCTCTAGAGGTAAGACTTAACGTAGTTCACATCAGATGCTTTCTTCACCATTCTGTACCATGTATCTTCCACAGCTCTAAGACAAATGGCCTTCAGCACTAACATCTTCTAGCCTTACAGGTACCAAGTCAGTGCCAGCTTCTGGTGATGTCATTTCTTCATCAGCACTTGACTAGCCTGCAGATATTCTTCTACTTCATCTATATACTGCACCATAAAATTCTAAAGACCAATCACCTCCATTTGGGGTGATTCATGTGTTCCTTTCCGTCCTTCTCTGATAAAGGTGAGTGGTTCCTGCACAGGGTGTCCAAACAGAGGTTTGTAGGGGCTAAACCTGACTTCCTGCTGTGAAATCTTATTGTAGCTAAATAAGAGACAGGGCAGGAGAAAATCCCACTTCTTCCTGAGGTTCTCTGGTAATGCCCCGATTATGTTCTTTAAGATTGTGTTGAACCACTCCATTATCCCATTGGTTTGTGGACAGCCTGCCATGGAGAAGTGGTACACCAGTTTGTCCCTAAGTCTCTCTCATGTACGAGGCAATGAAGTTTGTTCCATGGTCAGATAATACTGTCTTTGGAAACACAACTCTAGAAGAGATCTCTAAGAGAGCCCTAGCTACCATATTTGCAGGCGTTATCTGATAATGCCATGATATACTTGTGCCTTATGCCAAGAGTAGGTCAAATTAACAAACAATGCCTATTCCAACCCACTCTCTGATCAATAGAACAGGGATTCCAATCTATCTTTGGTCTTTTTAATGCCCAAGAGTCCTATCAAGCTCACTTCGTGGGCCAGTGGCAACCGGAAATTCCTATTGCTAGTGGAACAACTAGTGTCTTGCTAGTAATTGGCACAGGAGGCACTGACTCACTGAACAGTTGTCTATCCTCCCAGCTGACACAGCTGACCACTCCTTTGCTAGCCTGTTCCTGGGCTTCATTTTTAAGTCCCACAAGTGTAGGAAAGGTCCTCCAGCAGCGAACAATTCCTGCAGGTTTTTCAGTGACCCAGACTCAAAAATCTGGGTTGCTTTGGGTATCTCACTCTGCTCTCCGTATGGAACAGGGCAGTGGATGCACCACAGGGTCATTTCATAGCTTGCCCTGATCCACTGTCTACCTTGAGCTATATTCTGCAAATCAGGAATGGTCCCATTCTCCTCCTGAGACTGACATGCAGTCTGTGCTCTGGCCAATACAGCTAACATTGTCAAAGCTATATAGGCTTCAGGTCCTGGTACTAAACCAGGCCAATCAAATATCTGGTCAGGAGTCATCCAGAACCTTGCTTCTCCTGCACCCCTCATCTACCATGTCAAATGCAACTAAGGCAATGCCTCTGCTGTTAGCACGTGGAGAGTCCTTTCTTGAGATACTTTGTTTCTGCCATAGTTCTGTGAGCTCCTGCATCCCTCAGTGCAGGCATCCTCCGGTCATTGATACTAGACTCTAGCACAATCCCCATCTAATTTGGATGTATGTGCTTCAGGGTATCTGGCTTCCTTTCCCAAATTTCCATAGCAACTAGGTTAAGATCAACACAGCTCTTCCAGGTCCTTTCCCACATACTGAGCACACTAGTTATCACATGTGTGGCTGATACAAGGTCTTTCACCTGACAATCTCTCTTACAATGGCCCTCCTTGTGATACCTGAAGCAGGTTATAACTTTATGCTTCTAAGAACATTCCTGTCTCCCATTTCTTCCTTTGTTTCTAATTAGAAACCAAATTCTCTCTTCACTTCAGCCCTCCTCTGGAACCTTGGGAATTGCTCTAGCCTTTACCTTCTGGTTTGTAAACAGTCTGAAGAGTTTCTTTCTCTTTATAACTTACAGCTGTGATGCTCCAGAACTTTATTTACTATGTTGACTAGCCACTCTTTGTTGGCTAGCCACTTGTCAACCAATACTGCAAGTTTTCTGAATCCTTCTCTGTCAGATCTGACAAGTATTGACTCACTGAGGTAGAGTACGACTTTATGAATTACTCTCTAACCATCAGCTGGTTCTAGATATGAAAATCTGTAGCCTCCATCCTTCTAACCCACTCATTCCAGTCATACAACACTTTGTGAATCCAAGTTTCAAATAGATCACCATCTGTTTACTTGCTATATTTAAACTTCTGCAAGTAATGATCTTATTTCAGCCCAAGCCTCCTAATCAGAACTTATGTAATCTGTTCATAAACCATTTTCTAAGCCATAGACAAACCTCCAATGACTGCTTTCACTGCCAGCAGCAAATGGCTCATCAGCTTTGTGTTGTTAGACACATCCTTCAAAGCACGAGCCTCACAAGTAATCTCAAGACTCACAAAACATTCCAAAGTATTTTGTCCTTCCACATACATGTGTGCAGGTTCTTTTGGAACTCGACAAGCACACCAGAAACATTTAGAGCATAATCAACTTTCCTAGGGGCAACTGTCTCACATGCTGTCCTAAGCTTGTTGCTTCTCAAGAACTGTCTTCTACATCTCCAATTTATCTAATTTTCCTAGTCTTGCTTTTCTCTCTCTCTTGTTTACTCTGCCCATGACAATTGTTCCTCTTTCTTCCTCCTTCTGAACTCTTGTTCCTAATGAACTAATCTTAGATTTTCCTGTCAATCTCCCTGGTCTTCCCTTCATCCTCAGCCATCACTTTCTGGAGAACCAATTGGAAATTCAGCTTCTGCTAGACGTAACCCTCCCAAGGAGATTATTCCTGGAGCCAGTGTCAACAGAACCCTAGAAATTGGTGGTGTTGTCTGCCATAGGGAATTTCTATTAAGCAAATTTTGGGAATCACACACATTGAACAATGGGGCTTGGTGGACTTCTTTCTTCAGCACTCTACCTTGATATTGTCAATGTACCATCCCCATAATCCACTGCAGTTTCTTCTCCCCTCTCCACCCTCCAGTTTTTCTAACTTGTCTGTCAGAAAACACACATGGATCTTCCTATCCTTGCTTCTGGGAGCCTTTCACCCTCAATTCAATACAGATCCCTCATTGATCTTAGGACATGGTGTCAAGGTCTACTCCCTTCAACCAATTATCTGATTGTGTCTGAGTTTCAAGAAAATAAGGTTGGACCTATTGTACTGCTGTGCAGCCTGTAGCTTGGATTTGTAGGATTTAGCTTTGCTTTTCCCCATTTGTCAGATCCCATTCAGGAGTCCAAGGGGAGGGCAGGGACCACTGGGCCACAACTGTGTCTGTTGAGGCCTTTTGCATGGCTGATTCAGTGCCTCCTACTATGGGTCAGCAAACTGAGCCAAGTACAACCATTTCCACACTTGACTGTGGACAGTAGTGAAGTGAGCTGTCACAGTCTTCTCAGTAAGGATAATGTGGGGATATTCAGGCTTAGGAATCAATACCACTGCCCAACATCACAATAAGATCTATGTCTGGCCCAGTGCTTTTCTTTATAGAAAAGACAAGTACAATCATTTTATCACACGGTCAACAGAATTCCATAATAGATTTAATAATGCATGAATACCCAATTTCTATGTGTGAATCCAAGTACTTTAAGGGGTCTCTGCTGACTGAGGGCCACATTTAGAACTTTGCGGATCGGTACTCAGTCACAACGGTGACAGATATCCTGTCCACCAAAATCTAAATCTCATTGCATATAACAGGATTTATATTTCAGCAGACAGGATATTTGTCAGTGTTGTGATGGAGTAACCTGTCGACAAGTTCAAAATCAGGTTTAAGTCAATTACCCCTATTTCTGTGCCTTTGTGGGTTCCCCCTTCTCATGGTGTCATCTTCCAGTTCAGAGTTCGAGGTAGGGTCTGTTGGGGCTGCTTGTGCTCCGTCTTAAAATTTGGCCTTAGCACAGAGTCTTTAGGGCCTAGGCCTGCTCCATCTTCCACCTAGTTTGTAGGAGCAGTGAAGGACCATGTTTATCTCTCTGCTGCTTTGTAATCTCAACGGTTGCAGAGAGTTTCCAGGCAGCACATGACAGTCCTCCACAGAGCTGCAGGAGTTGAGAAGTCTGTCAGTGGCCTTCTTTCAGTGGCTGGCTCTGGGTTGCTGCTTCTTCTGACACTCTAAGGGAAGGGGAGGTCAGATACTTGGCACTTGTTTTTTTTAAAGTGATGACCACATGCTTGCTGGTCATGGCTCTATAGCTAGTGATGCCAAGTGCTATTTTTGGCATGCAATGCAGTGCATCGAGGCGATGTCCTTAATTCTTCTTGAGGCACCTCAGAGACACCTCTTTTGTCCTCTAGAAAGCTCTCAGCCCAACAGCACACTTGGGAAGTTCCACGGCCATGCAGTTCAATAGTATGGACGACGGGTGACCACCAGTCACATATCCCAGCTTCACATACCTTGAAGGCAATGACAAGGGTAAGTGGTGAAGATTTCACTATCCAGTCTGGCAGTACTGTAGTTTCTTTGTTTAATGAGATGGACTCTACACGAGGGTCATTTGTGGTAGCCTCTTCCATGATTAAACCCTCCTGGAGGGTTGGTGCTTCTTTCCTTACTCACAGGCAGGATGTCCACTAATTCCTCCTTCCAGCTCAGACTTCAGGTGATGTTCCCTCACCTCTGGGGAATTATCTGCATGTGCAACACCAACCCTCAGCTGTGTAGTAGCCCATGAGTACTCTGCAAAGTACCCACTCCTCAGTATAAGATGCCATAATAACAAGCAACAATGGGTTGCTCTTTCATCTTTCTACCAGTTTTGCAGATGAAGGATGTGTAAACCTGGTCTGCTTCCTTTGATCTGGTTTGGGTCAGTTCCTCTTTCATGTGTCCTGGCCAGACCACTTTCCAGACCTGGCCTCTGTCTCTGAGGAAGCTCTGCCCAGTAGAACAATATCCAAGTATTAAGGCATGTGAGAAGGCTACGCCCAGCTAATTACAAATGCTCTTCAGAGAGATCAGGAAGAGAGACAAGAATCAATACACCTTCAAAGAGCTCCTTTTCTGAATAGATACTGCTGGCCTCACACTGCACTCCCTGCCATCTACCTAGTGGAATCTGCAGTCAGTTTAATTTACAGCCCAATGAATTTAGAAAGGCTCTGGCACTTCACTTCACCATAGCGTCTGGTGTTCCCCCCTCCCTTTTCAAAGCTGCTTGCAATACATATATGTTGTCTGAGAAAGGTAACCTCTCCTTCCTCATGGACAGTGTTCCATGCTGTGGGCTTCCAAAATGGAACCCATGGGCCTGTGTTCCTTATGCATGGCACACAACAGCAATCGTAGCACAAACACACATGTATAACCCATAAGATTTTGCATTCTGGATTTTTGGTTCATCATTGGCAGCAGAACTTTTTAATGAATGGGCCTGCAGGCATGCATTCATGTGTCACCGGTGAAAAGGTCTGTTACTATAACTCACTAATATGGTGTGCTACTAGCACTGGAATCCCTGTATGAAATCTGTGACAAGCATGTGAGTTCTCTGTCATTATGGGGGCACCCTTGGTGCACTCCTCCTGGTTTAGAACAAAGGTCCAGAGTCTATCATTTTCAAAGTTCACCCCTAGAGCAATGCATGCATGCTGGGTTAGTGTGTGGCATGAACAAAAGTCAGGATCCCAGGTACTTTTATAGCTATAGCATGTAGTTCAGGCTCTCATAATAGGGATCATGACTGTACATTGTGCAGGGCACATTTCCATCCCAACAGGATACAGTCTTGTTTTGATGTGATATGTTTTGCATAATCTTATTTTATTGGTGTGAAAAATCCATTGTTGGATTCTATCCTCTTTGCATGGTTAACCCCAAACGTTTTGCATTTCCCCCACCTGTTCTGAACCTGTTTTTGTTGACTTCTAGGAATCAGATTCATTTGTGAGCAAGTTAATGTTAGGTGGTTCACAGATGGGGGGTCTTCATTTGAGGAAAAGGGTTCACCATCGATCAGTTCAGTGGCTCAGAAGAGTGTCGACAGAGCAATCCAGCTGAGTTCAGTGGGGCATAGAACTGATACGTGCCACTGCAGAGGAGGCCCATCATACATGTTCTATTGTCTAAGCACAGAAGCCTAGCAATGTAAGAATTAGTCTATTTGTCTCGAGAGGGGTCATACTGTATTTGGCTCTCTCTACAGAGTCACCCCCACACTTTTTTCCTTCTCCGCCTCTGTTTTCTAAACCCATTTTGTTGGCTTTTAGGGCTCTGTGCACGTTACCATGGCTAACCAGAGCTGAGGTGCTTCTGATTTCTTCTTTAAACATGGGAAAATTGACTTACACCCAATGGACACATTTAGTTTACTTGTAAGTCCCCAGTAAAGTGGTGTGACATGTACCCAGGTCCTGTAAATTAAATGCTACTATTGGACCTACAGCACTCATTGTGCTACCAGCTAAAGTAACCATTTACACATGTCTTAACCCTTCAAATCCAGCCTGTGTACAGTTTTAAACTACCATTTTGATGAGACAAAATAAACCTCTTGCCAGACCTAGAGCTTCCTTTTTAATGCAAATGTTACCCCAGCATAAACCCTAAACAGCCCATAGGGAAGAGGGTAGTGTATTTAAAACACAAACTTTTAGGTTTTACATGTTCTTGTAGTGAAAACACTTAATTTAATTTTTCATTACTGCAAGACCTACAACTCCAGTAGGATAATATTGGGTTACCTTATTACATTTAATAAGTGATAACCTTTGTGTAGAAACAAGTAGAAATGTAATATTTGGTGTCCAAGGAATTGTAATTTAAAACCTGCTTCAATGGTATAGGTGGATTTTAAGTCACAATTCTGGAAATGCCATTTTTAGAAAGTTGTAATTTTCTTGTATTTACCATTTGATGCCTGCTGCTTGTATCCTAGTTCACATGACTAGGTATAGTTTTCAGATCGCCTTTTGTGTATTCTTCTCAGACAGTATCCCAAAAGGGGGGGGCTGAGTGTTGGAAGGATGGGCACCCTGACTAGATAGGAGGGGCACAGCTGTCACCTACCTCACTTGTACATCAAATGAGCTGCCTCAGAACACACAGAAAGAAATTCACACTAGCCTTTTGTGACACCAGATAGCCTAGAACCTAGCCAGGTAAAGTTAGGAAACTCCAGTACCAGATGATGGAATAAGTTCAGAGGCCTCTCCCACTTCAAAGCTGGTACCAGGTATAAGTATTGGACCCTCAGACCAATGTTTGAGTAGACTCCTAGAATCATGGATGCTACAGAAGAAGGACTGCCCTTCTGCAAGAGGCCTGACTTGCTTCTAGAAAACGAAGATTGGACCTACTCCCTTCATCCTAGGCTACCGGAAGTTACTTGAAGGGTCAGATGACTGACCTCCTGTCCAGATCTAAAGGGATGTGACAAGCTCCAGAGGCTTCCCTTTACCTGCTGAGCGTATTCTCTGCAACTAGACCTGTTTGAGCCTTGCTGGGCCTCTGCAAGAGTGAGTCCCTGGTCCCCAAAAGGCACCTCCCTGGTCTCGGGCTCTTTGTTGGCATCAGAGTACACTCCTCTGACTACAAAGTAGAAATCTTGAAGTTTTGAACTCTTCTCAACTGCAAACAGGCCCTTTCACATCAAGATCTTACGGCCCAGGATGACCAATAACAATAAGCTTGGGCGAACCTGACTCTTTGATCTACAATGACCTCAAGCAATGACCCGTCAATGACACCTAACAGGATCTTTTTGCTTCAGTGATGTTCATCCACGATGCCCAGCCTGCTCTTCCCACTACAGTGACCACCATCTGTGACCCTCTCCCTGCCTCTCGCAGCCTCGTCAACTGGACTCTTTGAGCAGGACTTTGAGAAGGCAACTTTTTTAAAGGGATTAACCTGGTTCCTGTATCCACTCAAGCTCCGTTTTGGTTGCCCTGAACTTGTGACTTTTACCTGGTCTAGCACAATAAGTTAGCAGAGAGTGGCACTGTCTGCGTTTAGGCACTAAACTTACCTAAAACCTTTGAAATTGCATATCTTGGTTCTAGTGATTGGATTTTTATTATTTTGGTGCAAATAGTTTATTACATTTTACTCTATGTTTCTAACTTTTTGTGGGATTTTTCCTGTGTTATTTTTCACTTTATTATTGTGTGTGTTGCATACATTCTTTACACATTGTATCTAAGATAACCCTGACTACATTTGGGCCAAACTATCAGAGGTTAAGCATAGGTTAATTTAGTGACTTTTTGTGGTTCATCCTTGACAAGGATTGTGGCTGTTGTTTGAGTAGGGTTTATCTCCGTCAACAACCCAACTCTTACATCCACGCATACATATTTAATGACATGGAAAGATTATTCAAAAGTTGGGTGGTGTTCTTTTCAAATTTGGAAGTTACCATAATAACCATTTATTGGAATGAGCCCAAGAATCTGCACTAACAAGGTAAATGTCAAAGGAACAACTGTTTATGAAAACAGTCATAGAAAAAGTGAAAGCCATGATGATTTTGGGCTTTCACTGTTTTGAAAGATATGCTTGCCTCAGATATTTCATCTAGTCTAGTCTAGTCTCTAGGATTTATAAAGGACATGGCAGCCCAGACAGGGCTTCCCAGTGCCAGGCAGAGTTCAGGAGAAAGAATGTTTTGTTATTCAAATAATAATGTTTTTAGCAGTTTTCTGAAGGAGAGCTCAGATTTCATTGTCCTTATCTGTAAGGAGAGGGCATTCCACAACATAGGAACAATGATGGCAAAGGAGTGGCTACCTGCTTTTGCTCTATTGAATCTAAGAGCAGTAAATTGTTGCTGGGTGGAAGACTGTAAATATCAAAAAGTCTGATGAAGTGTCAAAAGGCTTTGGATCATTGTAGATTCTTTGTTGTGTATTGCTTTGTGCCATAATCAGGGTGTCTTGAAATGTACCCTCTTTTGCATTGGGAGTCAATACAAAGATGTTGTGGTGGCTGTTACTCATTGAAACATGGAGATGTTCAGCGCTGTACATACTGCTGTGTTTTGTATCATCTGCAGCCTTTAAATAACTGATTTGGAGCTGCCCAGGTATAAAGGTGAGACATGACCAGGCCCTAAACTAGGATGCTATGTGTAGAGACTGGCAACCACCTCAGTAATCTCCAGAGAATACACCGCTAATTGCTTGTGTTGCCATAGTGAGCCCCTCATCAATCCAGAACCCAATACTTATCATCTCTTACTTAGGGGCACGTTTACTGCCCATGCATGCATGCCAGGTCAGATGTAACCACTGCAAGGTTTTTTTTCCTACTACCAGCACTTAGGTATTACGTTCATTTAATTTGAGGCTGCTGGCCACCATCCGGTTCACTACATGATGCAGACACTTATCAAGAAGGATGATTCTTGGGTAATTTATTTTTATAGTCTCATTTATCAATGGGTTTTAAACGAGTTACATAGCTGACCTTTAAGATTTTGTTGATACCTTACAAATAATGGAGGTAGTCCCCTGCTAATATGTTTTCACAGTAGTCCATTAAATTGCAATTACAGTATATGTTGTTTGATGTGGTGATGAGGCTTCCAGTGGCACTCTAGTTGCAGGATTTGAAGTTTTGTACAAAAAACATTTTAGAATGTTTATAACATTTCACAGTTGTAACTTTTACCAAGGAGCTCTGCAGTTTTTTTCTAGAAGGCAAATTATTCTCCTTATGTAATCATTAAGTGTATCTTGAAAAACACAACTATCATTTATTAACTGAAAATGTTATACTAATCTAATGACCTTAGTTAATTGCTCTATATATCGTTATTGAGGTTATTAGAATGTATCTATAGTCGAGTCAAGTTAATTTGGCCTAATATGCCTATCAGGCCATTTTTTCAGAGTTGAGGACCACAGTAGTTTTTGAAAAGTGTAAACAGCGAATTCCGTGAGATGATCAGGATAGTGGTAAGAGTTTTCTCTTCTCAGAAAGAGTATTCAGACTGCAAATTTCATAGAGTAGTTGCAGAGTAGTAGAAGTAGTGTAGATTATACTGTTGTGAAATTTAGAGTACAGTGAAGTGTATATGTTAGAACATTTGTCAGTTAAGCACTATTTTCTGTGTTTTTAGTTTCAATAAACCACCACTGTACACCAGGAGAAACATAAAATAGTTTTATATATGACATTGGACTGGACTTATTTACAGATTTGAATTTGTATTCATTAGTATTCATAAAATGTGAAATTACTTGTAGTTGGATTTACTCACGTGTACAAGGACACCAATAGGGTGTCATTCTGTGTGTGAGTAGATCTTCGCACAGGTACAGTAAGTGGCCTTTCAGGGTCGGCATTGAAATGTATGTGATCATGGACAAAACATGTAAGTTTGTAGGTATTTACAAGCCTTCTGTATATGGCATATTCCCTGAATAAGGTCTTAGATATGTTCCTATTATTGGCATGAGTAAACCTGTATTCAAGGTGGGTGTTAATGGGAATAAAACACTCTCAAAATGTGTAAGATTGAGACAAAGAGTTTGTCCACTGGAACAACTATTTAACATATTGAGAAAAAAAGTTTCAAAACTGCAAAGGCACTTTTTTCTAAAAGCCTAATTATGAGGTCCTAACTATTTTTCATGGTAATTTACCTGATGTGTAAGGACTGTCAATTTTCAGAATTTGGAATGAGGACTAACATGGTAATATCACATTGTCCTCCGTTCAGAGATGTACTGTATTTGAATAAATGATATTCGCCCTGACAAATTGTGCAAGATGGTCCTGGTGCAAATTGTATGGGCAACAAAATAAGTTGCTGCATTACTGCAAATCTCAGAATCTTTGTTCTCTCGAAACTTCTGTTTGCACCGAGTAGAAAATTCGCAGGACCCTTGTAGTGAGGACCTAACTATTTTCACATGCGTAAATCAACATTTGTTCCCTTCATGTTAATTAACTGTATGAACTACAAGTTTGCACTTCAACAAATGTTTGAGGAAGCTGATGTTTACTGTAAATCAATCTGATCAATAAATCTATTTGAGATGTCTTAAGTTAAGTTGCCAGGCCTCAATCAGAAGCCATCCCTTTCACATGACTCCTTTTTCTAGATGTATTTTTTCAATATTTTTTCATGTTCTCTTTGTAGCATTTGTTTATGGGTACCTTATGATGTGTGTGTGCTACTATGTTCTTTATATGTTTTAAGGATTCTGTCTTATTGTGAGTATCAAAAGAGTTAAATAGTTAACAGACTGGGAAACGTAGTCTAGTGGCTAGGCTGTCTGATTTAGAATCTGATGCCAAGGTTAATTGCTAGCTTTGTTCAGCCCATTAAATGCACAATGAATGATTATTTGTAAATCGCTTAGTGTCTGATTTAGATCTTAGTGGTGTTACCACCAAAATGCTGTGGTGGCAGACCAGAGATGATTGTCAAGATGATGGTCTTCTCTCCACTGTATTTAGATATTACAGTCCTGTAGGAGGTGGACTAGTGGCAATATGCTGACAGAGGGAGGACATTGTGGGATCCAATAGACATCAAACAATGGCTACAAAATAGAGTTAAGTCTCACACATACACTGTACCCTAGCAGTATGTGCCCACTGCATCACAAATTACACAAACTCCACATAAACACTATTATACATTGGCATTCCACCACACCACAACAATTAAATGCCACAAACACACATTGACATACAGCCATAATGCAACATAGCCCCACTATCGACATTGCACTGCACCTATATACCCAAACAACCACAACAACCAACACAACTACATCCTCATCTGCACACACACACATACACACACCGACACACACAACATCACAACTACAAACATCACAACAATAAATGCCACCCAACAACACTCACCTGAATGTTGTACACAGCAACACAACATTTACAACAACATCAATGCCATATGCAAGTGGCACACATACTGACACATTCACATCACCACTCCTGCTCCCTTCACCTCACTCAGCTAATTGCATAACACACACACACACATAAACGCAGTGACTCACACACACAACTGGAAGCACAACATGACAGGTACAGGTCCCCTTGAAATGTGCACACATGGACACAGATGATTGTGATTTTACCGTCATTTTGGTGCCAGCATTCATTTGCCAATTAATACTGACACCATAATGACAGTTTTCTATGTGTGTGATATGTTTTGTATACCAGTGTGTCCCCATCCGTGTCTGACCCACTGGTGCCTCTGACATATGCATGTCACAGTAATTTAAAAGAATTACAGTGGCATGTATATGTCTGCACTGGTTCTGAGCTCATGTGCAGGGATCCACCAACATACAGAGCCTATGCGGGATCATCACCTTCATGTCAAGCGACAGGGTGTTTGGCTTATCTCTGAGGTCCAGTGGCAGCAGTGGGAGAGGGTGCTCTCCATTCGTGTCGGGTCCAGCTGGAAACAAAGGTTGAATCAGGAAAAAAGGTGGGTTTTCACCCCTCCCCCCAATCTGTCAAGTCAGAAGTGGAGGTCGGACTTCCACTTCTTGCTTGGTGGTAAGGCACATCTAAATCTGCACGGCAAGAAGTGTGGCTGGAACCACCAGCCACTCTTTCCTATCGCTCCATGGTGGAAGATGGGAATCCTTGACAGAGTCGGCGGGACTCCAACAGCTTATCGTCTATGGGCCTGCCAACAACTAAATCAGGCTGGCGGACCTTTCTGTTGAAAGAATGGCAACAAACCAAATACTGCTAAGATCTAAATCAGGCCCTTAATCTCCCTGTGTCAAAAATTATAAATACGTGCAATGCAACTGTATATATTCTTCAATCAAGTTAAAGAGGTAAATCCCCACTTGATTTACACTACTTTGTATTGTGAAAGCAGAATTTACTTACTAATGATTTTCATCTGTTTTGGGTTAAGAATTTGCATAAGAGTTTGAATAATAAAGAAAATAATGTACGACTTAGAAAAATTGCCCACGTGAGTGGCTGTCATAATATATGTGTAATGCTTTTATTAAATGAATAATAATAATAATTAAAGTGCCTGCATTAAGAACAATGGTGGTAGTCTGTCATAATAATGATTTTACATTATGTATTTAGCTTTATTAATTATAGGCCTTAAATTAGCGAGGTTTAGGCCTAGTCTGCAGAAGCCTCATATTAAGCTGCACTGTTTGATAAAATCGTGGGAATGTATGTCCAGAAAAATAATACTTTTATTGTTCACACTGTGTTGAGCAAACATTAGCAGATGTTTTAACTTTCTCATGAGAACTGCCTGCTAGAATGCCTTGTAGTAGAAGTCATTATTTTGGATAATTTGATGCATGAGACAGCAATGTTTCCAGGAGCTAGCAATGGATGCACTGACTGGAGTACAGATCGCTACAAAAAGGTTACCTGATGAGTCTGATGATGGGAACAGGAGAAGAGGACCCAATCATCGACATGTGAAAGATAGTTTAGTTATATCTTAGATTTGGGTTTTTGTTCCTATTGGACTAATTGTAAACGTATGATTTTCTGACCAATGGCAATGTGAAAAGTTCTTTAGGTGATTTTAACTTAGCCCGACTCCACAGAGGAGAGAGGCGCTCATTCTATTCTGTTTGAATGGTTCAGATAGTTTAGAGCCCTCTGTGTCTGAACCATCCCCTATCACTGCCATTGCTGAATCTGACCGAACAGATGTCCAACTAATGAAGATAATCACACACTTACTGATCCATATGAGGAGAGGTACAACAAATGTTCTTGTTCTTGTTGTAAGTTTGTTCTTTGTTTCTAGGTACCAACTGCTTTTTTGATAGATCCGTAGCTAGATGTTTTTGCCAAATTAACTTTGACTAAAATTGGTTTGCATGAAGCCCAAACATGCTATTCTAATCACAGGCTATTTAGGGAGACTCAGACATTTTTTACAAATTATTACTAAAAGAGTTGATGTTGTCCATTTGCTGAATCTAGATGTATGTTGTTTTTATTACGCAGTTGTTCTTGCTTCTAATTTGTACTGTGACTCTTGAATGTTTAATTGTCAATTCATTAGCTGAATTAAGATTCTTTAGAAGATTTGGTCATCCGGTGTTGTTTATGTATGTTTACCATTTGGTTCTGAGGCTATTATATGTGACATAAGCATTGTTAATGTAGGGAAATAAACTTCCTAACTTTTACATAAAAGTGTGGTTATTCGTGGTGCAATAGGTCATGGTGCATGAAGATTACTGATTTGAAAAGAGTATTTAATGATGTTTATTTATTATGGTGTTGTAATTGCATTGAATTAAGGACTAATGGTGAAATCACTCTAAGCGTAGTCAAAAGTCTATCGAACTTCTATGGCTTCCCCTTATAAATTAAATTCAAAAGACCAAATAGGACCGATATGCTAACAGTATCACCATATTTACTAAGGGTTTGTGCAGGCTCAAAGTAGCAATGTTACACAAAGCAGTTCACTCACTCCAGGGTATGACCTTTCCAGTGCAAAAAGTATTTTACGCTTGCAAGGTGCCCTTTTCTCAGCCCAAATAGTAGCATGTACTGCTATGTGCCACTTTGTGCCACTTTGCATCACATCAGAATTACTTGGGTACAACCTGGGTTAACACCCAATGTATGGGCTACCACCCATTGTTTATGACACAAACCACAGTTCACTAAGGTAGCCAGCCTAGGCTTTGTGTAAAAAAAATGTCTTCTTGAAGCTTGTGCTTAGATGATAAATGTTTTAATTTCTCCAAACATTCCATACAGTGCATATGTGTGGCACTGTACAGCTCTCATACAATGTGCTGAATGTTTATGAATTTATCTCAGCAAAGGATTTTGTACTGGATGAGTATGCTTTCGGTACAAATCAAATGCAAGACAGCACTGAGAGAAAGTGCAATTCTCCAAGTAATCCACACATCCAGAAAGGGAGATAAAGCTTTATTGTAAAGGCACCTCAGCCACAGCTTCTCCAATAGCTTCTGATTGAAATAAAGCCAGGCGTTCACAATACACATAAAATGGATTCTAGTATAGAACTGTCAGACTGAGTGTACAAGATCAGAACTGATGACTGACACAGCACTGCACATTCTAAGCAAGTTATTACTCATCTCCCTTTATTAAACAACAAATAAATGTTATCAGAAAATGCAACATGAACAAAACAGAATACATTATATACCAAGAAACAAATAACAGTTATATTGAAAGAAATCTCACCAGATGACATAGTACAAAATAAACAACGTAGAGCACATTATATGCAAAGAAGCACTTAAAAATTAAATGTAAAAGAATCTCAACTGGTGACAGAGTCCTCCAAGAACTGGAGGGGATTTGAAATGTAAATAGTCACTCTTCCCCACCCACCAGTATTTCCACTGGGCTCTGAATCAGATTGAGCTTGACTATACAGACTGTCTCCAAAAGTTCCCTCACCCAATGCTGAGTAGGGCAAAGTGTCATTGAGTCTTTTAGCCCATCTTGCAACTCCTCCCAAGTTCCATTTGCACCTATCCTGGGTTTACACTGTTTTTTAAACAATTTGACAACCCTCACGGGTGACCCAATCACCCACCACAATCCAAATGAAACCTGTGTTATTTGCTCATATCAAGGGCCACTGGAAATATGTAATTTTGTGCCTATAGAGATTTTTGCATAATTATGGATTTGCTACATAATCCATCATCTTCCGCATAATCTGCAGATTTTAACAAAGAAAAATGTTTCAAGCTCAAATGGATTAAAAAGTTAGAAAACATATGGCCACTTGGGTTCCTGCGAACCAGAAGGATTTTTACAAACATTGACTGGTCATCTTATAGCTGCTTAGCTGAGTGTTAAATTGGTATTAATTAAGGTAAACTCTTTTCTCAGACACTGTTATCAGGTCCAAAAATGACAAAATAATAAAAGTAATACTGTCACAAAATGTGCCACACTTATGCTGCATAATTTACTCTACCCTGCCACAGAATTTGATCCTTGTCTGCTGCATAATATCAGTGGCATTGCTCATAATATATCCATCCTCATGCTTGGACTGAACATTCAACGTGTTAGCCATCAACACATCCTCCACACTCACACATCCATTTTGCGATTTCATTCAACCAGGACGTATTTCAGAGTTTGGTTTCCTGAATTGGGTTGCCTGCCCTTGAACAACTGAAGTGGACATTTACTAGTAACCTGATGAGGAGTAAGCCACAGTTCTTTTATTATTTTCTTCCTTTCATTGTAAACCATTCCGTGAAGCTAGTTGGATGCCCACCTTCAGTGTTCTGTTAAATATTTTCACGATTCAATTTGTTTCTGGATGGTCTAAGGCACATAGGCAATGTCTGATCCCTTTTTGTTTAAGATACCATTGTATCTCCTTTGAACAGAACTGCACACCATTGACTGTCAGAATTGCAGTGCGTAAACCCTCTCTTTCAAATACCTTGCTGAAAAAGTTAGGACACTCCTAGAACATATATTACTAACACACTTCACTTTGGGCCACCTAGAAAACAAATCAACAGGTGTAATTAGGTAAGACATAGCTCATTCACCTGATAATGGACCAAATCGGCCCATTCCTACCTCTTCCCTTGGACATGTCAGCATCGGCTGCACTGTAGAAGCGACTTTCTTGTGCGCACAATCATGTCACAATTATCACAATCAAAACACTCCGACCACTCTCCGCTTGCAAATCTATACCTGACCACCAACGTTCCTATCTTAGCCACTCCTTGTTTTACTTATACCAAGATGACCCTCTTAAGTCGTATCTACTAGCCTTTCACGCAACACTCTGAGTAGTATTAGCCTTGGCCCGATGACCCTTATGAACCTTATGTACTAGTCTTTCACACAACGTTCTGGATGGTGTCAACCATGTCCCTGTAAATGACAAATTATCTAGACAAGGCAAGGTTTTAAACTCCTCCCATAGACCACCATTATGTTTCCATCCACTGGTCAAGTTTTATCTCCCTTTCTGTATGTGTGCATTAATTGGACAATTGAACGTTCTCACACTGGTGAAGAGCTGGAAATGGGTTAACTCAACACATCCCCTTTATATTTGATTGGGGGAGCATCATATGATTGAATATGAATTTCAAGGTATTAAGCTCTTGTATGAAATTGCATTTTTGTAGCTGGGGAAAAATATTAGTGATGATTTGTGTTATGTTTCTTTAACCATATCTTATTTTAAGGAGAAGATTGTCATCACCAATCTAGTCTGTTAAAATGCTTGGTGCACCAGAACTGGGACGACTGTTGCCTGCTTATGTAGTCTTCATGAGTTTCTTGCTCAGGGCTATTACCTTCTTGCTCAAGGCTAATCCTCCTCGTCAAGCCTCCAAGCGACATGCTGTTTCAGGTTGTCTGCACCCGACCTACAAAGTGCACCCTTAAATGTCAATACCTACCTCATGGACATCAGTTCATCAAAATGGAGGGGTTAGCGGAAGTGACATCACACACCCTTTGACCTTCACTTTCACACACATTCACACATACACAGTCTCTCACGTAAATACACTTTCACCTGTAAAACGTACACAACATACATTTAAAAGCATTTTTTTACTTACCTCAGCAGTCAGCTCCATTTTTATTAAAATAATATTTTTCTTCACATTTAGTGTAATAAAAACTTGATAGAAAACAAGGAGGATTGCAACCCAACGGACATCCATATGGAGCAGCTATGGAGAAGCTGCTGCTCTATTCCAGGCACTGACCTTGCCCCCTTGATGCCAGGGGTCGCAAAGGCAGTGCTAGAGGTCACAAGTGGTAAGCCAGGGGTCACAGCTGCAACCCCTGGCAACCCCTAAATGACGTCCATGACCTACCTGCCCCTATAGTTGAATGTTGACACAAATAATAAATTCAGAAGTGCCCATCTCACTATTATCTGGAAACAATGGGCAGAAGAGATGATGGAATGTTTGGATAGGGACTGTGCTCTTCTGCTCTGACATCAAATGAAACATATTAAAGGCACAAGGCATTTTGTGTTTAACTGTCAGGTTGCTGGATACGTCTTAGCAGATTTGTATTTTAACTTTAAAATTTCCAAGGTGACATCTTATGATCCAAAAAAGAGGCTCAGCTTTGTGATATTTAGGTACTCTCAGTTTCTGTCTGTATTTTTAAATGTTATTAGGTCTGACTGGCTAGGTCATTGACATGCAAAGGGTAACTCGCCCACCTTTTTTAGGTCATAACTGAGTGAACCACCCATGTGGGGGGGGGGAGTGGAAAAACATTTTTCAGAATTATCTGGCTACATGTGGACCAAGAACAGGTCAAGAGAAACAAAACGTGCTTTTCTCTCCTACAATGATTAAGCAGTAAAGGGTAGAAATGTTGAGCCCATTTACCACAAGTCGCTCATGAAGAATAGAAAGGTTTAAATATTTATGACACACACACACACACACACACATATATATATATATATATATATATGTATATATATATATATATATATACATAACAAAAAAAACTAATTGGTCTCAGGGCAGCGCACACTCACTGCTGGGGTTTTGGAGAAGACCATTACCCCAACATATATGGTAAAGCAAAAAATAACATTGCACTCCCAGGAATAATAAACTTTCTGCTTTGTTTATAAAAAGCACTCAATTGTAATTGACACGTTTTGACTAACCGTCTTTCTCAAAATGGCATCAGATTTCAATGAGTCCTTTTTTGCTGATCATTGATACGTTTTATTAGGAGGCATTTTAGTAGTTGGAGTCCAACATTCTTTAGTTGGGTTCTTTAACTTCATTACAGCCATACAATCTCCTCCTACCAGCCAAATGCAGTCACATATATCTCAACGTTATTATTCCTGGGAGTGCGGTGTCATTTTTTGCTTTACCATAAATATATATATATAAAAATATATATATTCACTGAAAGGTTACAGGGACCAGGGACGTTATGGTTAGGTTCTGAATTTACTCATATAAAACCATAGAAATTCAGTAGTTATAGTTAGAGTTCTTTCAAGTGACTAGAGCTTGCACCCTAAGTTAACTATAACTTGCACCCTCACCATGCACAGTTGTCTCATGAATAAGTTTATTGCAAATGTTACATTCAAAGTATGAAAGATGGCATAGAATATGTCATCAGTGATATGATATGTGGAGTAATTAGTTGTGCATGGCGAAGGAGCGAGTTATAGGTACCCTAGGGCGCAAGTTTTAATAACTTGAAAGAACTCTACTGAATTTCTGTGGTTTTGTATGAATAAATTCAGAACCTAACTATAACGTCCCTGTAACCTTTATTTTTTTCAATCAATTTCTATGTTTTTTTAATGTATGGTAATTGTACTTGCTGTACATGAATCCAACAAACTCTGCTATAAGCACCCATACTTGCACCGTGCACTACCTTCACCCATCCGTCGTAGGGTTGCCTGCAAGGGCTGGCCTGAAGCCTATCACTGTGGGCGACCCCTCTAACCACCCAACCCGATGTTGTGCACAGCCCTTTGCACATGTACGGGAGAAGTTAGTCGTGGCCTCTCTGGATGTGAAAATAGGTGTGAGAGGCTGTATCTGTGGGTAAGAGGGCTGTTAGAGTGTTTGTCTGGGAATGAGAGTGCGTACATCAGTGTTTTAGTGGGTGTGGCAGTATGTCTGCGGGTCTGTGAATGGGTGCATCAGGGTGTCAGTGAGTGTGTGACGTCTGAGTGGGTGTGTGAGTGCGTAACTGCCTGAGTGGGTCTGTGAGTGGGAGAATTGATTGAAAAATTAAAAAGAAACAGAGAGAGAAAGAAAGTGAGAGGAAGGGGTATAGAGTTTGTAAGGCTTTGATGTCTCATATAGCTAGAATGAGTTATTTGTCTCCAATTTTAAACAAAATAGTGTATTTGTTTTTTTTAAAAACATAAACGAATCTTTTTTTATTTAAAAAAAAAAAAAATCAGTCCAGCTGGACTCGAACCCCCATAGCTGCGACCTTCACACTGAGCTATGGGGGTTTATTGTTTTTTCCATATTATTTATTAAAAAAATAAAAACAATTTAATAAAAAACCCTTTACGGGCTATCTGGCACTATGGGGGAAGCCTTAAGGACAGCACCTCCCTCCTTGCTGAAGCATTTTCATTAAAGCTTTGCTGTTTGACAGTGGGATCTGCTTTAAAGGACCTGCTGTCAAACAGCAGAGTGTTTGCTGTGCCTTGGCTGCAGCTGCAGAGCTGCAGCCAAGCCACAGTTAACAGCTAGGTCCCTGGGGTGGGCCCCCCAGGGATATAGCAGGAACCTGCCCTGGGCCATCAGCAGCCCCCCTCCAACAGGACATAGCACCAGGGTGTGCTGGTTCCGGGGATCCTATAGGGACCACTTTTCTATTTTCACACTTTGCCCTGGTGGTGGTGGTCCCAGGGCATGGGGGGCAGTTGGCCCCCCACATGTATTTAATTAGAAGCCCTGGGGACCACCATCCCTCGGGGCGCAGGCCCCACATACATAAAAATTGAAGCCCTAGGGAGGTGGCAGTCCCCAGAGCTGTGGGGGGGGGGTGGAAAGCCCCCCACCCAAAAATTTTAATGCCCCTGGGACTGGCCCACCCGGTGGCCTATAAAAAATACAAGCACTTTTTTTTGCCTTAGGATTCGTGGCAAAAATATAATAAAATAAAAAAATCCTCTGGGGGGGGTGTCCCTCTGGGGGCTCAAGCAGAGTCCCAAGATGGCTGCTAACACTTCCTGGTTTGAAGCATTGGCAGCCAATCAGAGGTGTGCAATTCCCTGCACAAACTTGTCTTTGTTCGCGAATACTTAACGGTCAGAGATATACAAATCTGAATTTCCCTAAATTTCTCAAAAAACTACTGAACGGATTTACTCCAAATAAGCAAAAGCATAATCTGCGTACCGACAGCTAGCTTTCTGCCAAAGTTGCCGTAATTCCATCCAGTGGTTCGGCCTGTAGTCGTGTCTAAAGCATCCTATGGAAATGAACATGGGAAATGCTTTTTTTTTTAGCCCCCTTTTTCTCGTCCCCCACTTGACGGAGCACCCCAGAACTTTCCATGGTGAACAAGAAACACTGCAACACTCTTTTTGGAAACTTTTGTGAAGATTCGTCAAACGGTGCCAAAGACGTAGGCAAGTAGGCAAGTCAAAAAATGCTTTTCCTATGGGAACATGGTCCTAACTATAGCTACCTACTGACAACAGCCAGTAGTATGTACATATATATATATATATATATATATATATATATATATATATATATATATATATATATATATGTATATATATATATATATATATATATATATATATACATATATATTCAAAAGTTGAATAATATTTTTTTACCAAGGTGATCAGCATTCTAAAGCGATATCACTTTGCTAAAAGAGCTCCAATGGAGGGTAAAGCAGTTGAGGGGGTTATGTATCAACTTTGAGAAAGTTATTATCAACTTGCACATTTGGAAGGTTGCGAAGAATTAGGGTAAATTTTTGTTAAATTGTAACATTGACAAGAGATTTAGTTAAAGGGTGAACTTCGTATAAATTATCTTTTGGTGGTAGCTAAGTGCATATAACATATGATATTGTGTGTGTGATGAAGATAAAGAATAACTGCTACAAAAGCAGATAATAGCTTTCATGATAAAAAATAGAAAGGAAAAATATATGGATGTTGGGTTCAAGAGTCAATCATTTCGATGTAAACATGTGAGATATATGGCATTTTCCAAAAGAATGCCCAGTTGAAAATGCCACATACAATAAGTGTTGGAAGAAATGTCACTTTATGGAATGTTGCAGGAGTTCTAAAAGTGGGAAAAAACTACAGTTATGGAAGAAGTGTGTGATGAGATTGTGTTACAGAACCATGATAGTGATTCAAATAATCCAAGGAACTGAGCATAGGTAAATGATGTCAAAGTCAAAATAATGTTTGATTCTTGTTATTTTTCGAATTTAATTGATGAAAAAACTTTCAAACAGCTCCTTCATGACAGGATCTGTTTGAATAAAATTGAAATTCAACTTGGTGGCCATGGAGGTTAACTAATCACAATGAAAGGATACTTTGAGGGAGATGTGAAATATGGAGGGACATAAAGCTTTATTGCAAAGGCACCTCGGGCACAGCTTCCCCTAAAGCTTCTGATTCAAATAAAGCCAAGATTCACAATAAACATAGAATGAAATCTAGAATACAACAGTCAGACTGACTGCACAATATCATAGCTGATGATCGACATCGCAAATGGTGTGCATGGTCCTAAGGAGCATATTTGTCCATCAGCACAGGAGTGTGAACAGAAGTGGGCAGCTTTTAATAAATATTCATGCCCCGCTTTCTCGTCCTTTCACAACACAGCACAGCAACTTTGGTTGGTCTACTGTGCAGCACGTAATTATTATTATTATTAAATAGGTTTTATAGAGCACATGGCTACCCAAGAACAAGCTTCCCAGTGCTGACAGACCTAGTGAAGTACATTGTTTTACCTAAACAAATGTGTTTTCAACTGTTTCTTGAAGCTTAGCAAGTTCCCATTAGTCATGAGTTATAAGGGAAGGGAGTTTCAAAGTTACTAGTGGATACCAGAAATGCAAAGTAGCAACTCCTACCTCTTGCTCTCCTAGTTCTCGGCGGACTAGCAAGCAGGGAGTGGTCATTGGATCTCAACTGTCTGGAGGCCTTGTACGGGGTGATAAGATGCTGAAGAATATTAGTACCAGTTTCACATTTTAACTTATGGGCAATACATAGCACTTAACATTCTATCCTTTTGGCTATTGACAGCCAAAGCAGCTTAGCGACAGCCGAACAAGCCAATTTCATTTTGGAAAAACCCAGCAGTCTAGGCAAGAGAGAATAAGACCTTGAACAAGTATACTTAAAGTTTTTCTAAGAGCTCTTAAGAGGCCGAAATAAGGGCCAGATGTAGGAAACAAATAGCGAGTCGCAAACGGCAAAAATTGCCGTTTGCGACTCGCTATTCGCGTTTCCCAATGCAGAAATTCATATTGCGAGTCAGTACCGACTCGCAATATGCATTTCAGAATCGCAAATAGGAAGGGGTGTTCCCTTCCTATTTGCGTTTCGGAGTGGAATGCAATTCAATTTGCGACCGCATATGCGGTCGCAAATGGAGTCGCAGTTACCATCCACTTGAAGTGGATGGTAACCCACTCGCAAATTGGAAGGGGTCCCCATGGGACCCCTTCCACTTTGTGAATGTATCCACAAATATTTTTTCAGGGCAGGGAGTGGTCCAAGGGACCACTCCCTGCCCTGAAAAAATACCGAAACTAAAGGTTTCGTTTTTTTTTTAAGTGCAGCTCGTTTTCCTTTAAGGAAAACGGGCTACACTTAAAAAAAAAAAACTGCTTTATTGAAAGCAGTCACGAACATGGAGGTCTGCTGACGACAGCAGGCCTCCATGTTTGCGAGTGCCTAGACTCGCTATGGGGCCGCAATTAGCGACCCACCTCATGAATATTAATGAGGTGGGTCATTGCGACCCCATAGCGAGTCGCACTCGGTGTCTGAGACACCGTACTGCATTCCAATTTGCGAGTTGCAAATTGCGAGTCGCAGGGACTCGCAATTTGCAAGTCGCACATTAGCATTTTGCTACATCTGGCCCTAAGTCCCTGCAACTTTCTTTGCTTGCGAGGCCATGATCAGGTCTTTAATCATAAAACCCCCAGGTGCCTCACTTCTGGTTTGGGGAGGGGCACTCCCCAAAACATGGGAGTTGGTCCCAAATCAAATTCCGATCAACATGACCTCTGTTTTGTCCTCATTTAATTTGAGGCAGCTAGTCATTGTCCAACTGGACACTTGTTCCAAGCAAGTGGAAAGCCTTTCTGATGTTAAATCGATGTTTAGTGATAAAGAGACAAAAATCTGAGCCTTGTCCCCCTATGACACCTTGTTGAAATCTGATGCACAGATGATGTCTGATAGCGGGCAAACATACACATTGAAGAGTGTGGGGCTCAAAGCAGAGGCCTATTCTCTAGGAATTATATGAACCATTTTAGCACCTTGCTTGTGACACAAACCTTTCTCAGTCTGTTACATAGGACTGGGTGGGGGACCGTGTCGAAAGCTACACTCAGGTCAAGGAGAATGAGTGAAGCAGACCCTCCTTCCAATAACTTTTTTAGGCCTTCTGTATCTAATACGAGATGTGTCTCTGTGCCGCAACCAGCACAAAACCCAGTTTGAGTCTGATGAAGTAAATTGTTAATTTCCAAGCAGGTTATGAGATGCCCATTTATCAGTGTTTCTTAGACTTTTCCGACCCCTGGAAGAAGCAATAAGGGTCTATAGCCCGGTCAGGATCCAAGGGAGGATTTCTTCAACAGCAGATGAATAATTGTGTTCTTCCATCGATTCAGAACACAACCAGTATCTAGGGATGGATTTGTAGATGGTCATTGAAGCTGATACTATGGCATTTCCCCCTTTCAGCAGATTGTCTATAAGGGCTGGATCCAGTAGAGAACCAGATTTCACTGAGTTTGCTGTCATCAGAATGTCGTTAGTACTTAATGGCAGAAAGGTCACAAATTCTGCTCTGCACAGCCCTGCAGTGGCCCCAGCTGTAGATTAAGTGGAAGGATCTAAGCCCTCTGACAGTGAATTGTATGTGGTTCTAACCTTTCCAAGAAAGTAGTTGGCCAGCTGTTTGCATTGTATCTGAGAAGGGGGGATCCACAACTGTCATGTTAGGTTTCAAGAAGGAATTCACAATGGAGTAAATTTCCTTTGAAGGTTGTAAGGAGTGATTGATTCTGTCTGTGAAATCTTGTACCATAGCTCCACAAATTGTGTGCTGATACGTTTTTAGAGCTCTCATTCTATCATCATCATATTACCGTCCCCACATCCTCTTGTGTCTCTTGCATTCCTTTTTTAGCTCCCTTATCTATGGTGAGAACCATTTACCACAGGATGTTGCCCAGGTAAGCATACCGTCTTTCGTGGCAATTAGTGTTTCTAGCGTTGAGTTTATCCATTCCCTAAAGGGTGAATCAAAGGCAGATCCACCGCCATCCAGTTTGGTAATGTTGTTGTCGAGAGCTGTTTCCCACCATGTATTATCCGATTTGGACCATTGTCTAGTTGGTTTTGCCAGCAGCTTAAAATTTATCACTTCAGTCCTGGGAATGGAAAATTCAACCAGCAAATTATCCGACCATACAGCTAGCAAAGGGGCGTCTACCTTCTTGCAAGACAAATTTGTATAAATATGGTCCAATAAATTACAAATTACAATAATAAATCCACCTCTTAGCGTTCATGCCTGCCCATCCTTAACCCTCACACTCTCACACAAATGGTAGCAATTAAACTGAAAAATATATTGTGTAATTTCTCTCTCCTTGCTTCACCTCACCTCTTCTACCTTATCCCTCTTGCTGAAGCTCTGTACCTCTACATCGCTGGGTACCACCATCCTTTCACTCCATGCTAGCTCTCTCTACCTCACCCTTGTCTTGCTCACCTCTTTCTATCAACAACCAATATACCATAATCAAATTCATCTCTCACCACTTTGTCATGACTTGCCTTGCCTCTGTCACTGTATTCCCACACATATAAATCTATCACTTGTGATACCCATGCTCTACCTCAACTCTCTCTCTCTGCTTCATCCCTCTTTCTAACATCATTGCACTTTTTCCATCTAACATCCCTAGATCGTTTCTTCATCTACTTGAATTCTCTCACATCTTCATCTTTATCTTTATCTCACCTCTCTCTTTTCATGTCTCTACTACCTTACCTCCCTCCGTCCTTCTTCTTCCTCACCATACCACACCACCTCACGTCTCTATCTCATTTCTCTCTTCATCCTCCATCCCTCAGTAACTCATCTCTCTTCACCCCACCCCTCTACCACTACTTAACTTCTCACTTTGGATCACCATTAGTTCAGTACCTCAGCTCACCAACTTCCCATTTCCCTCATTCTGCCTCTCGTCCGTTTCTTTCATTTCTCTTAATATCTTATTTCATTCTGGTCACATCTATTTCTCTAACTCTAGCCTTTTTTTCTATATTATCAACTCCACTGTTTCTCTGTCTCTCTCTATATATATCGCTCTCTAACACACAGATATGTACCTCTTTCTGGACCTCAATCTCTCTTTAAACTCACACTCTCCAGTTCAACTATCTTTCTCAACCACCTTCATAATAGATCTCCATACTTTGCCATGCCATCCTCTTTATCCATCACAAAATTCTACCTCAGTATAAACTTCACCTCTCTTTCTATATTTATGTATGTCAGCTTCCACTTACCTTTCTACATCACATTTCTCTTTCTACCCCTCAACCCTTTTTTCATCTTTCTCTCTTCCCCATTACTATCTATGCCTGACTTGATTTTCTATACCTGTTTTCATTTTACTCTTTCATTTCCTTGCTTTTCTTTCTTTTTACTTATCTCTCTGTATATCTTTATTTTACTGCCTTTAGATCCCTCATGCACCTCTTTTTGTAAACTGCCTGCTTCTCTTTCTCACCTCTCAGAGTACTGTACTCCTCTGCCTCTCTCTGTACTTCCTTCCTCCTATCACTAGTTCTCTGTCTACCACACTCTATAACCTTACCTGATTTTAACCTTTCTCTACGTATACCTACCTCATGTTTCTCTTTTTATTTTAGTTTTCTCTACTTTTAATCCTACCTCAGACATCTTTCAACATCACCTCTACCTCTGACCTCTTCACCCTCTACTTCACCTTTCTTGCTACACTGTTCTCTGTATGTCTTTGTCCATCTCTTGTATCCTGCGCCAAGTAATTTGTCTTACTCAGCAGGGTCACAGGTGGCTGTCTACCCAAACAAGTACACACAACAGGAGAAGAGGGGAAATGCAGGGCGAGATAAGTCAGGAGACAGTCATTAGAGTTTAACCAATAGAATGCTGGAAATTCTCATACCAGCACTCTGCTTTTGACTGTTAAATTAAGAATGGCAGTCTGAAAAGGGTATATTTTTGTGATCAAACATTTCCTTTGAATACAGTTGCATTTTCAAGTGATATGTGCATACATCTTACTTTAATATTATGCACTGGTACACCAGGCATCTAATAAGTCATTAGCATATTTTGCCTCTAAAAGGAGTAACACGCTGATCAGACACTAAGGCCCTTATTACAACCCTGGTGGTTGGTGATAAAGCACTGGTAATACCGCCAACAAGCCGATGGTAAAAAAATTGAATTATGACCACGACGGAAACCGCTAAAACAGACAACCACTTTAACACACCAACTGCCACAGCTGTAGCAACAAGCACTGTGCCTGTAACCACCAACAGCAGGCGGAAGACAATGTACCACCCACTGTATTACAAGAGGACTATCCACCACCTTTTCTGGGGCAGTACCAACGACAAGAAAAGCACGGTGGAAACAGATCTCAGAAGTCAAAGGACTCACCTCTGGAGACTCAGGGAAGAACCACGCAGCCATAGAGCCCGAACTGCAGGTGTTCCCCATGCTGGTCTACCTCCTCCTACACCAGGAATACCAACGCCGGCGACGACGACCACAGTGATTACTGCTGCCTAGCACACAGGGGAGGAAAAGGAGAGTGACACACACACGCAACACCCTCACCCCCAACAACATACACACAAACAGATACAACAACATTCAACGTCCACCCAGTACCCCTCAGGAATAATGCAAGGACAAAAGGAAGTGATTGAAGTGAATGTCATAAGATAAAATTCTAGAAATATGTCATCAAAATTCAAAACAGTATTTACATATATACAAATGGAGGGACACTGCCCAGTCCATAATGTCCGTGGGCCACAGAGCCACATCACATAAACCAAGGCCCCACCTTACTCCTGCATCAACACGGAGAGAACAGTACTGGTGCATCAGGTCGAAAATACACTGGCACCTCGGGGGGATGGGAAATGGGGGGGAACCTCAGCCGGAAGATGGTACAACACCACTGGTCCTGGAGGGGGCTACATGCCCTGTACGATGTCCTGGGGAGTGCAAATCCGCAGTCTCTCAAGTGGGTGGTCTGCCCACTGCTTGGTCCTGGGGAGTGCAAAGCCACAGTCTCTCAAGTGGATGGGTTGCCCACTGCTGGTCCTGGGAAGTGCCACAGTCTCTCGAGTGGATGCCTTCTTTCACTGGTTCTGGAGGGGGCTTTGTGCCCAGTGTGCTTCATCCTTGCAAGGAGGGGATGAGTGGATGCCTTCTTCCACTGGATCTGGAGGAGGCTTTGTGCCCAGTGTGCTTCATCCTGGCAAGGAGGGGTGAGTGGATGCCTTCTTCCACTGGTTCTGGAGGGTGCTTTGTGCCCTGTGATGCAGATCTTGGGGAGTGCAAGGTCACAGTCACTCACCTGGGTGTCAGACCCACATGATTTGCAGTGTCCAGGGTGCATTACACTCCATGGAGGCAGGACTACACACTGCCTGCCGGTGGCGACGGCTGCTCAGTGGTGGCAGTGCCAGTGCTGGTGTCGGTGCTGCCAGTGATGAGGGGAGGCTTCAGCCCTTCCCCTGCAGCCTCTGATGGCTGAAGCGTCATGGTTGGTTTTGGGGGCTCAGATTCAGTCACAGCACCAGGCCTCCTGTCCCTCCTGCCTGGAGGGGCAGGCTCTTTGCCCTTGCCTTCTGGTGGTGCCTCCTTGCCCTTGCCATCTGGTGGTGCCTCCTTGCCATCTGGTGGGGCCTCCTTGCCCTTCCCCTTAACATCTGATAGTGCCTCCTTGCCCTTCGCCTTATTAGCTGGTGATACCACCTTGCCTTTCCCCTTGTAAGCTGGTGGTGCCTCTTAGCCCTTGGCAGCTGGTGGTATATCCTTGCCCTTCCCCTTGGCAGCTGGTGCAGGAACACTACCAGTGCTGATGGGTGTTTCCTTGGAGCCTGTCACACCTGCAGTAGCTGCCGAAACTACAGTGGCCGTGGACTGGGTACACTGAGGTGCTAGCCTGGGTTCTGCCCACCCTGACCCGAGGTGAAGTATGGGGGGGTAGGGAAGAGGTCAACGGTGGAGAGGAAAAGCTTCATAGGGGCACTCAGGCGGGAAGAGGGTGAACGTTTGGGAGTGGAGGAAGAGGGAGTGGTTGTAGGAGGTGTCTGTCTGCCATATTTGGGTGCAGGTGCATGGGCTGGATGCTGTTGTGAGGGGGATGGTTGTTGGGTGTCTGAGTGCTTGCATTTGTGTACTTTGGGAGGAGGGGGCACAGACACAGTGGAAGAGGACACAGGGGACGTGTGCATGGATGTGGGGGTGGTAACTGCCAGTGAGGGGTGTGTAGTGATAGGCGTGATGGTGATGGAGGCAGTGGGTGTAGATGTAGTGCATGCAGGTGTGAGTGAAGACGCTACTGGGAGGGAGGTGGACGACAAGGTGGAGGGAGACACCGTGGAGGCAGTGGATTTTGTTATGTCAGCATCTGGATGGTGTTTGTGTGAGTGCCTGTGGGATGATGTGTGGTGCCTGTGTTCCCCTGAGCCACTCCTGTGTGTTTTCGTGGGTGCATGCTGGTCTGATTGTGTGCTTGGGATAGGTTGGTGTTCAGGGGAATGGGACTGGGCAGAGGAAGTTGAAGGGGGGAAGCTAGAGACAGGAACAATGGCTTCCATCAGGGAGGAGGCCAGAGCCTGGAATGATCTCTGTTGGGCCGCCTTGCCAGAGTGAATGCCCTCCAGGAATGCATTTGTATGTTGCAAATGCCCTGCCAGGCCGAGGATGGCATTCACTATGGTTGACTGCCCAACAAAGATGGATCGCAGGAGTTCAATAGCCTCCTCTCTCAGTGCAACATAAGTAACACAAAAGGATGATGGACGGAGTGCTGACAATGCAAACACTCACCCCCAGTCACAGATCTGGGTTTAATCCATCGTTCTTTTGCTCACCATGCCACCCCAGTTCAGGCCCAGCCATATGCAAATCAGTCTTGACCCTGTTCCTCATGGGAACAGTCCAGCCCGAACTGCCAGCCAGATCCTCCCTAGACCGGAAACAAGCATCCTGGGACCGGTTTCAGGGTATCCCCCTTCTTCAGTCAGGCTAGCTTCGATTCCAGTGCACAGTGAGCAAGGGACCCACGTCTGGGCATACCCTTCCCACTTAGGGCAACATAAGTAACACAAAAGGATGATGGACGGAGTGCTGACAATACAAACACTCACCCCCAGTCACAGATCTGGGTTTAATCCATCTTTCTTTTGCTCACCATGCCACCCCAGTTCGGACCCAGCCATATGCAATTCAGTCTTGACCCTGTTCCTGTGCTTCTCATGCCACAGGATTCAAGCTAGCCTGGCTGATGAGGGGTGAAACCCCGAAACCGGTCCCAGGATGCTTGTTTCCAGTCCAGGGAAGACCTGGCCTAGCAGTTCGGGCTGGACTGTTCCCATGGGGAGCATGGTCAAGACTGATTTGCAAATGGCTGGGTCCAAACCGGAATGGTATGGGCAGCAAAAAAACGATGGATTTAGGCCCAGATCACTGTACTGGGGGTGAATGTTTGACAATGTTCAGCATTCCGTTCATCACTTGTTGTTTTTGCTTCTTCACTCAGTGCAGCAGGGCTAACTGGGGCAGGGCCTGAGGTGCAGGGGAAACTTGCTGAGGGGCTGCTGGGAGGGCGGTGCTGGTACGGGGGTGGTTGCTGTACCTGTAGTTGTGGTGGCCACAGAGGTGTCTGCCACCAATAGGGAGCTTCCATCGGAGGAGGTATCACTGTCCGAACTGTCCCCTCCTGTCTCTGCTGTGGTGCTCCCCTCGCCCTCCGTCCCACTGGTGCACTCACCGTTGGAGGATTCATCCTCCTGGGCCATGTGGGATGTAGCTCCCTCCGTCGCCGGTGCCTCTGCTCCTCCGCCAGATGATGCTAATGCACATAAGGACAGGATGACAAGACAAAAAGGGGGGGAAGAGACAGAGGATACACTTGGTCAATGGCAGCAACAACACCACCGTTGGCACACACAACACACAGGGAATAGCCCTACACACTAAGCAATGCACTATCAGTCACAATGCTAGTCACCATGCCATGGACAGTAATACCTAATGCCAGTTGCAGCATACCTGAGACCCAAGAGCCCTGCCCAGTAGTGGATGCCCACTAGCTTGGTTGGAGGTGGAGTTCATCAGCCCCTGCCCAACATGGAACCTACCCTGCAATGTCCACCTGGCCTTGGGGCACCAACAGGCACACATTCCCCACCCAGAGACCACCCCACCATGCGCAAGTAGTATATTGGGATGTGTACTCACCCCCTTGTGGCTGCTGTGATGTCCTCAAGCGCCCATCCAGCTCTGGATATGCCACGACCAGTATGCAGAACATCAGGGTGGTCAGGGTTCGACGGGCACCCCTTACTCGTTGGGAGGCCATCCCCAGCTGGGCCTCCGCCATCTTCCGTGCCCAGTGTCTCAGGTCCTCCCACCATTTGCGACAGTGGGTGGTCCGCCTGCCGTAGACCCCCAGGGTCCATACATCCTTGGCGATGGCACGCCATATACCCTTTTTCTGATGGGCGCTGACCTGCAGAGGAAATACACATAGGAAGAGGGTATCAGTCATACCGTCCAGCCTGTTACACTAATGGCCCACCATATCCCTCCCAACCCCTTAAGCACATACATTGCCCACCATACATGCAGCAAGCAGCCCAGCACCCCTCAACAACCCCCTTACACAAGGACCTAACACACAGCACTCCATGCATTCATGCCCCATGCATTGTGCTCACAGTGTACTCACCTGTTGGTCGGGAGGCCCATACAGCATTCGGTACTGGGGTAGGACCCCATCCACCAGTCTCTCCAACTCCACAGTGGTGAAGGCAGGGGCGCTTTACCCATTGACACGAGCCGTAGTCGGTTCGAGACACAGGTCACAGCAGCACTTGCAGTGTAGGTCCTCTCCTGTTGAAGGTCAGGTAGCAAGTGAGTGAACAGATAGAAAATGGCAGTCACGTCCGCGGCGGTGCGTACCGTCACCGCCAGCATACATCCCCATTGGCTACTGTAACTCATAGGGCCCAATGTTAACCAATGAGGAGTTGCACGGCGGTACTTGACCGCCTCCCGCAACGGCGCACAACCCCAGCAACATTATCTCATTTCTACCTGTCCTTCCACACAGGACAGGCAGCCGCCATTTCAGGGGGGGCAAGCCATGGCACCTAACTGCGTCACCGGACACATAGGCAACATTTGGGCCTATACATCAACATACTATTTCTGTAACAACATACAATACACTGTACATTTAGTAAATGTTGTAAACTGACTAGATGCTCATCATTTTGCCCCCTAGATTAAACCTGCTGTGGATGAATAGGAGATGGAGACATCCCCCGTGTACAGGCCCCTGGTGGACTTGGCAACAATGGAGGACAGGCACATTATCCTCACCTACAGACTTTACAGGGCCATAATCAAAGAGCTGTGTGCCCAACTGGAGCCAGACCTGATCTCTGCTATCCTTTCACCCCTCTGGGATCCCCCTTCTTGTGCAAGTCCTATCTGTGTGCCATTTCTTGGCAACTGGCTCCTTCAAAGTGACTCTGGGCTTGGCAACAGGAATGTCTCAGCCAATGTTCTTAATAGTGCTGACCAGAGTGCTGTCTGCCCTGATGAAACACATGCACAGCTACATTGTTTTCCCCCAAGTGGAGGATTTGGCCACAGTGAAAGCTGACTTCTATGCATTGGGACATATCCCCAACATTACCGGGGCAATAGATGGTACACAAATTGCCTTTGTCCCTCCCACCCCCGGAGAAATGAACAGGTGTTCAGAAATCGAAAGAGCTTTCTCTCTATGAATGCGCAGATAGTGTGCCTGGCGGACCAGTACATCTCCATTGTGAATGCAAAGTATCCTGGATCTGTGCATGATGTATTTATCCTGCGGAATAGCAGCATCCCATATGTGATGGCTCAGCTCCAGAGGCACAGGGTGTGGCTAATAGGTGAGCCCATGGTCCCCACCCAGTATATGTTGGTGTATGGGTATGGGGTTGGCCTTAAGGGTTAGTGTCTGGCTAACAGGTATCCCTCGGTATTTGCAGGTGACTCTGGTTACCCCAACCTCTCATGGCTACTGACCCCAGTGAGGAATCCCAGGACAAGGGCAGAGGAATGTTACAATGAAGCACATGGGCGAACAGGAAGAATTATAGAGCGAACCTTTGGCCTCCTGAAGGCCAGGTTTCCGTGCCTCCATCTAACAGGTGGTTCCCTGTGCTACTCACCCAAGAAGGTGTGCCAGATCATCGTGGCATGTTGCATGTTGCACAACCTTGCCTTACGTCACCAGGTGCCTTTTCTGCAGGAGGATGAGGTTGGAGATGGGCGTGTGGCAGCGGTGGACCCTGTGGACAGTGACGAAGATGATGCAGAGGATGAGGATGTGGACAACAGAACAGCAATCATTCGACAGTACTTCCAGTGACACACAGGTAAGACACTGTAAGTTCACCTTCCATTGCAGTTTTGTAATGTAAATTTTCACTTGCAGACTGATATTCCCACTACTATGGCCACTTACTGTACCCTTTGACATTTCTATTTGCAGATATCTGTGCCCCAATCTGGCTCCTGGTGTATTGACTGCAGCAAACTACAGGCCATACCTAAGTATACATTACTTTACAGTTGAATTGCAATGTCTACAGATTGTGAAACAAATACATAGTTCAATCACTTGACAGACTCATTACTTGTATTTTTTACAAGGATGTTTATTCATGTGCTAATAAGTTAATGGGGTATTGCTATAGGCTGGGGGGTGGTGAAGGAGAGTCCAGGATAGAGTCCAGTCTATTTGTATCACAGGTGCATTGTCCAAGGGGGCATAGGAAGGGGAGCAATGGTAGTTCAAGGCAAAAAGGGTAACAGAATGGGACACAAGGGTGACAATCAGGAGAGTCCTATTTTCTGGCGTGGGTATTGGCAATTTTCTCTGGCTTCCGCCTGGATCGCAGGGACCATTTGCGGGGTGGTTCTCCTTCTGCAGGGGGTGGGGTGCTGGTGGCCTGTTGTTCTTATGGCGGGGCCTTCTGTCCACTAGCGTCAGTGGAGGTGGAGGGCTGTTCATCGGTTTGGCTAGTGTCAGGGGCCTGTTGGTGTGCCACTGCCTCTCTCATGGTGTTGGCCATGTCTGCCAGCACCCCTGCAATGGTGACCAGGGTGGTGTGGATGTCCCTCTGGGCCTCCCTGATCCCTTGGTATCATCCCTCCTGCAGCCGCTGGGTCTCCTGCAACTTAACCAGTATCGGGCCCATCGTCTCCTGGGAATGGTGGTATGCTCCCAGGATGTTGCTGAGTGCCTCATGGAGAGTCGGTTCCCTGGGCCTGTCCTCCCCCTGTCGCACAGCAGTCCTCCCTGCTTCCCTGTTGTCCTGTGTCTCTGTCCCCTGAACTGTGTGCCCACCGCCACTGACCCCAGGTCCCTGATTGTCCTGTGTTTGTGGTGTCGCCTGGGTTCCCTGTAGTGGTGGACACACTGCTGATTGACGTGTCCTGGGGACAGAAGTATGGGCCCGCTGGGTGGGTGCTGTGATGGCGTTTCCTGATAGGGGAGGCTCTGTGGTGGTATGGGACTGTGCCTGGGTAACCGACTGTCCGGTGGTCCCTGTGGGCCAGGTTGGTCATCCTGATCCAAGCAAGCAGAGCTGCTGTCATCACTGAGGGCCACTTCTGTGGGGGGACTGGATGTTGCTGGCACCTCCTCTCCAGTGACGTTGTGTGGGGGACCTGTGGGGATGTAAATGCAGTGTTATTGTTTCTGCGTGTGACATCTTGTGCATGGGTGTGTTGGCCTCTATGGTTGTGAGTGCCCTGTCAGCTTTGCCTTGTGTGAGTAGTTATTTTGTGGGATAGGTGATTCTCTCTAGTGTGCATGCTGTGGTGATGAGTGTCCATGCAGAGCTTTGAGTGGTGTCCATGCATTGGTGGTGCATGCAGTGCTGGGTACTGGGATGGGTGAGTTGTGATGGTGGGGTGTATTTGAGGTGGTGGAGAGATGGGGGTGAGGGTAGGGGTGAGGGTATGTGATGGCATGCATGTAGGGGGGTGATAGTAATAGAAATTTAACTTACCAGAGTCCAGTCCTCCTCCTACTCCTGCCAGGCCCTCAGGATGCAGTATTGCCAAGACTTGCTCCTCCCATGTTGTGAGTTTTGGGGGAGGAGGTGGGAGTCCACCACCAGGCCTCTGTACTGCTATCTGGTGTCTTGACACCACGGAACACACCTTCCCCCGTAGGTCATTCCACCTCTTCCTGATGTCATCCCTTGTTCTTGGGTGCTGTCCCACAGTGTTGACCCTGTCCACAATTTTCTGCCATAGCTTCATCTTCCTAGCGATTGATGTCTGCTGCACCTGTGATATGAATAGCTGTGGCTCTACCAGGATGATTTCCTCCACCATGACCCTTAGCTCCTCCTCTGAGAACATGGGGTGTCATTGTGGTGCCATGGGTGTAGTGTGAGTGGTGTGTGTGAGGGTGTGTGGGGTGATGTGTTGGGGTGTGTGCTGTGAGGTGCATGGATGGTGTATGGGTGTTGGTGTTCTGTGGCTCTGGATGGGGTTCTGTGGGTGCTCTTGCTGTTTCTCTCTCCAGTGGAAATTCTCGTTAGTCGTAAAGGGATGTGGGTTATATGGATGTGTGTTTTATAGTGATGTGGGTGTGGTGTGTATGTGTGTCAGGTGTGCGTAGTTTGAATTGTCCAATGTGGTGTTGTTTTGTATGTGTGTGTGTGTTTTGAGCGTGGCGGTATGTACCGCCAATGGTTTACCGCGTTTGAATGTCCAACACGGTTATTCATGGGTCATAATATTGTGGGTGTAGTTCTGTTGGCGTAATGGTGTGGGTTTTGGTACAGCCAGTTTATCACTGACCTTTGGGCTGGCGGACTTGTGTATGTGTCTGTATAGTGACGGATTGCTGTGTGTGGGTCATAATATGGGTAGCGGAATACCGCCGCAGTAGCGGTATGTTGGCGGCAGTCAGCATGGATGTAAGTGGGACTTACCGCCAAAGTCATCATGGGGTCCTAAATTTCATATATAACGTTGATGTAAGTAAAATACATTTTGATCCAAATCCCAAAACAAATTATTTATTCAATGCTTGATAAAAGCATTTTTGGTACTAATTGACGAGGGAGATTGAGCTTTCAACTGTGTTTTTGTGCCCCTTTTTCAAAAGGTTTAACAAGAGACTTTAACAAGAACTTGAATTAGCTGAAAGGGCTATCAAATACATGGTTGCTCCAAACAGGGGGCTCCAATATACATCTTGCTATATGGCCCACAAATCTTGAAGACGTCACTGTGTACATTGGCTCTGCATCATGTAGCAAGGATAGTTCATGTTGATGTGCCTGGTCCATTAATTTTAGCTCGTCTTACCTAAAGAAGAAACAGCCACAGTAAAAACATAAATGCAACAAAAGATCAGACTCTCAACACCTTATCAACCCCTCCCCCCTCATGTGAGATCTGCCCTAGTGAGAGCTCCGGCCTCCACAGTACTCACTACTGGAATGCTCAAAGAACCATGCAAAAACTATTAGTCCCCTAAATCACAGGAAGCTCCTGAAGACCGTACCTCTCCTGGTAATTAATGTCCACTCAGTGCTAAGGGTTCCTCTAAAACAATTATTGTTGTATTTTACTACTCCAAAACCAATGAGAGTGCCAAAGTTACAAAAGGTAGGAAACAATTTCTAAAGGATTAATAGGGAATTTCACGGAGTGATGGGACAAAGGGCCACATGTAGCAAAGTTCCGATTTGTGACTCGCAAATTGCGATTCAGAGCGACTCGCAATTTGTGAGTTGCAAATCTGAATGTAGGGTAGTGTCCTTGACACTAGTTGTGACTCACAAGGGGGTCGCAAATGCCCACCCCATGAATATTCATGAGGTAGGTCGCAATTTGTGACACCCTTGGGAATGGCGGCCCTCACAGGGATGCTGGCCTGCTGGAGACAGCAGACCACCATGTCTGTAACTGCTTTTCAATAAAGCAGTTTTTTTGTTTTTTTTGTAATGCAGCCCGTTTTCCTTAAAGGAAAATGAGACGCATCACAAAAACAAAAAATGAAACGTTTTTGTTTAATTTTTTCAGAGCAGGCAGTGGTCCGTAGGACTACTGCCTGCTCTGAAAAAATGTTTTCTGTGACATTCACAAAGGGGAAGGGATCCCAGGGGGACCCCTTCCCATTTGCGAATGTGTTACCACCTGTGTGACACTGGTGGTAACTGCGATTGCTTTGCGACCGCGTTCGCGGACACAAAACAATCCTACATCACACTGCGAGTCACAATTAGAAAGGGAACACCCCTTCCTAATTGCGAGTTGCAAACCTGTTTTGCGATTCGGTAACAATGTTAATGAATCACAAAACTGGGTTTGTGCATCGGGAACTGCTTTTTGCACATCGCAAACAGCCAGATTTGCTGTTTGCGCGGTGCAAAAAGCATCGTACATGTGGCCCAAAATGAATTAAACAAAGAATTAGGGGAAGGAGGGGGGAGAGTATACGGCCAAAAAAGAGTTAGGACGAAACAATTGAAGAAATATCGGAAGGGGTAATCAGAGAAAGAAGGAATTAAAAGACATGTAGATGAAACGATAGCAGAACATTATAAAGGTGTCCATGGGAGAGGTGCTGCACGAACTTGTGTGTAAAGAACCAAAAAATATGAAAACGGAGTAAAAAGATGCTAAAGACGCAAGGCACAATAAAAGGGTAAGGAGAAAAACTAAAAGTGATTTATGCAGTGAGCTGGCTAATCCTATTTGCTGAATGAACATAGAGATGATGTGAACAACGTGGCCTACGCAGCCAGACTTAATCAGAAATATTCTGCAGAGCAAGGGATGACCCTAGTCAGAAGACCACGTGGTGTATATGCAGAGCAGCATCTTTCACCCCGGCCCGACTCTATTTAATATGCCAAAGATTTCATCTACACAATACTTATCAAAGGGAAAGCTGCTTTCACGCAACCTTGAATGCCTTCTCTTGCAATATATCAGCTCATCAGTCTGGCTTAACCAGTACAGCTTTTTCATATTTTATGACACCTATAAAACCTTGGCATGGAACACTTCGATTTTTCTAGCAGTAATTTTTATTACTTTTAGTCTTTTTTAAGTACTTGTCTGCAAGGCGCAGGCTCCTTTCTGTACTGAGAGCATTTTGCAGCCCTATGTGGTGTATTTCATCACGGTGTATTTTACAAAGCGTAACATATACGATCAATTGATTTCCACACATACATTTTAGTGGTACAGTACACCAATAATTCCAGTGGGCAGGAACCAGCTGAAAAAGCTTACCGGCTAAATCGTGGGCTTATGACCGAGGAACAGAAACAGACCTGCCCCCATTGAAAAAAGATGATCTCCTAGGGCAGTATTATACAATTCCCCGGAGGCACGCCAGGCATGTGTGCCAACTTTGCGCACCCCTGGGGCACTTTGGTATTACAGGAGGAGACACGCTGGCAGATATACAGTGCCAGCGCTATCACCAGAGGGTGTTCCCTCATTTGCATGGAGCCATGGCCCCATGAAATCAGGGAATCCCTTTGCCTCTGTACCCGTGTTGTATCATAGACACAGAAGTTGAGGCAAAGAAGCTGTCAGGAGGTGCACTGACAGTGCACCACCCAAAAGGCAGCCCTTTGGAGGGTAGGGGGATCTGATGGACCCCCAGACATCACCTTGCAGGCCGGCGCAGTCACTCACTGCACCTGCCTGCAAGAGGCTCTCTAATTCCCCTTAAAAGTGCATGCGGGTTGCCGCTTGCACAGTGAAACATGGAGTAGCTTTAAAAAAGCCACTCTGTTTTTCTCATGAATGCGCTGACCCCAGAGCAATGTGAGTTTGCAGCTGCCCTTGGGTCAATGCAATCATGCTAAAATGGTGCATTTTCCGTGTTTGCGCTAGGTGCACTCTTTGAAATGTGCACCCAGCGCAAACAATGGAAATGCGCCGTGTGATATGGCCCCTGGTGCATCCAAACCTCTGAAAGTTATGACAGACCTAGTCTGAAAAGCATTTAGGGCCATATGCATTTTCCTACGTAACACATATTTTGCGGGTCGGTAACCTATCACATCTTTGTCATATTCTGCTATCGTTTCATCAACATGTCTTTCAATTCCTTCCTACTCTGATTGCTCCTTCCAAAATTCCTGCTATTTGTACACTCTTAAATGCATTTGTTAATTGGACCGTAACATCTAAACTGGAAATAAAATGGGACTATTCAATGAATATTCATATTGAGTTAGTACAAATAGAAAGGACTATATACCCTTTGCACTTCACTAATCAGGAGCTGGACCTTTATGGGCTGATTCACAAAGGCTTGTAAGAGTACACAAAAGGTATTCCTGTAGTACTTGTCATAATCGTAAATGTGTTTTTTTTTTAATCAGCCCTTAGTGCTGGGGCAGATTCACCCACACTTCTCTCATCCATCCTACTCATTTGGCAGTCTCTCTAGGAAGCTTCAGCAGCCAAGCTAATGGATGAGTGAATTTTTCAGTGGTATCTTAGAGAATGTCTCCAATTAGGGGACAACACTCCACACCCATTTTTTATTGCCAGACCGGCCAACACTGGACTAGTTTCCACAATGAGACCCAGCACTGTATTGGGAGGATTCATGTGTATTGGGGACATTGAGAGAGTTTTAAGGCTTTGGCATGAGTACATGCATGGCTACTAGGGCTCCTGCGGGTAAGTATGATGTGTATTAAGAATGACTTATTGGGATTCATATCGTCATACCTGACACTGTCCTACCAAAGCAGGCACATAGCTCTGGGTATTTCAGGTGCACACCCTCATAGCAAGCACTGGGTGCAGCCTGGGCCATGTGCCCAACCAGAAAAATTCAGGGCCATATTTTTACTTTTTGCCGCAAAATGGGGCCAACACAGTTTTGCGTCAAAAATATTACCGCTGGCTAACGCCATTTCTTTGCGCCGTGCGGGCGTCAAATTTATACTATGATGCACGGCAGCGCAAACCACAGGTGTGAGTCATTTTTTTTACTCAAACCAATTCGTCACGTCATAAAGGAAATTGACATTAATGCGGCGAAAATGACTGTGAGCCGGTTTACGATGCCGCAAACAGAATACGCGCCGTTTTTTTATGGAATTGTGTCAAAAAGTGGTGCAAACACTGCAAAATGTGCATGGGAGAGCCAAAATGATTCCCAGATGCTTGCACAGACCCCAGGAAGATGACAATAGACCAGGAACCAGCCAGGAGGACCCACAGAAGACCCAGGACAGGGAGAAGAAGAAAAGAAAGTGTTGCTTCAGTACAGAGGAGCAGGAAATTCTGGTTAAAGAGGTGATGGAACACCAGCACCAACTGTTTGTCACCTCAAAGTTGCCAATCAGTAGGAGAGAGGCAATATGGCAACAAACTGTTGACAAGATCAACAGTGTGGCAGAAGTACGGAGAACAGTCATCGAATGCAAGAAACGCTGGCATGACTGCAAGTGCAGGACCAAGGAAAAGATGGCCAGGAACAGGAACAGGAACAGGAACGCAGCACTGCAGACTGGAGGTGGGAGTCTAGCACCGCAGGAGGCACTAGACCACATGGAGGAGATCATCACAGGGATTCAAGGACAGGACAGCGCAGACTACCAGGAGACAACACACATGCAGGGTAAGTCGCATGGGGAATTAAAATGCACAAATAATAACTGTGAGCAGGGGGGTGGACATACCTACTACACAATGCATGTAAGTCATGATATTCCGGGAGTGGAATGGGTAAAGGGGCACGGCACGGGGGCATGGCCCATTCAGAGGAAACCTGGGGCACACTACTACACAACACCAACAACCTTAGCATGGGGGTATGCTGCCATGCCAAGGATGTTGCAAAGGTAAACCCAGGCCAGGAAGGCAGGGTACAACGTAAAACTGGCAGCCCATGACACGTCAGCCGATATTCTCCCTACAGTAACTAGGGCCCAATTAACAACCTCTGGCCATACCTGCAAGTGGAATGTAACATTGACAACAGTTGCCACTACCACCTCTCCTGTGTGTGCAGGTCAAGTAGCTAATGGCAGTAACGTCCCCATGGATCAAACACACCCAAATTCGAGGGTTCAGGATGACAATGTTATCAAACCCCTGAAATCAATACGAATGTTCCAATCCAGTCAAATGTGATTGTCCAAAGTTGCTACAAACATCAGCCATTGTCATAAACATTAGGAGGTACACAGCGCTAATGCCATACCCAGGCTGCATATGTCAGGGTCTACCCTGTGCCTGGGTCACAATAGCTCCAATGCCACCATGCAACATCCCAAATGTCATACTGCTCAGACAACAGCACTGAGGGGGAGGACACATGTAACTGGTTACAGAAATACACCTGCACAGTCAGAGGATGAAATGGAAAACTGCTAGGACTAACAGTGCAATCCAATGTATCACACATTCCCCAACATCAGCAGTACACATTAACAATGCTGACATCCATATTGTGCCATAACAAAGCTATACATAGTATATGCTAGATCTCAACAACATATAGGTATATGTGAATGATCGGAGACTGGGGCAGGTCCAGATTGTTAAGTGTGGTGCTAGTGCCATCAGAGCACCCACAGCCAGTGAAAGGCCTCACCATGAGAATGAAAGTAGACGGAGGGTTGAGTAGGACAAGAAGGTGGCAATTCACAATTTGGCCTGAACCAACCCCTGGAGGATGTGATGCTGACAAGTCCACAAACTGACCACAATACATGTGACATGCAGGTGGGGCATAGGCCTGGGAGAATGCCAATATGAAAGACAGAAACAATGAACAGGAACCAAGATCACAATGTGCAACGAATAGGAAGGCAGGCACGTCACATTACAAAGCCCACAACACAGACACACTAATTGTACCATATCTCATTGCAGAGGACGATGGCTCTCCTGCAGATATGCCTTTCCAGGACTACCCTGATGACATGGATGACGAGCTGACAAACATCAGCCAGCAGACCCTCCAAGATGTCCTTGGAACCCTCCGGACCCCAACTTCAGTCACAAGGAGGAGCACAGAACTAGCAGCCATCACAGAGGAACCACCCACCACCCCAATTGTACGACCTGCCAGCTCCAACACAGCTGAGGACTCTGACGACCCTGGAACCAGCTTTGAGAGAACTGTAGTTGGAGTACAGCGGGACCTGTCCAAGGAGATGTGGGTGGATGCAAACTCTGGCAGCCAGCCTAGAGGGTGTGCGTTCGTGCATGATGTCAACTGAAGAACAGGCAGCAGCTATGCAAGGGCGAACAACAATCTTGCAGGAACTTGAAAAAAGGTTGAAGGAAATCAGCACAGCTGTAATAGAGTTGACCCAACACCTACAACAACAGTCCTGTCATCGCATGCACGAATGCAATATTGAACCCCTCAGGGCCGACCTAGCTCCCTACATCCGTGATGTGGCTGGTATTCTTAAGAACCAGCAACTCCTCCCTGCTGGAGTACTGCCCTTAAGAGCCCCACAGTTGGCAGCTACCGGGATGTCTGACTCCACGCCTTCAAACACTGAGATGTGTGTTGCGCTTTCACAACCACCACCACCAAGGGCAGAGGAGACAACACACACATCAGAAGATGAAGACGTGGAACAGATCACCTTCACCCATAAGAGTACCCGGTAGCACTAGGCCCTGCCACATGGCCACCTATCACCTAGGTCCTGTGCTTTGTAACATGCCAGTCTTGCAACAACTGTACTCAAGCACTGTTCTTCAACCCACTGTTTATCTTGTCACCCTGCCCTGTGATTGTCTCTCACTAACTCATTGGCAAATCCTGTCCCTCTGCACTGTCTGACACTTCACCCCAGCATGTCCAATGACATGTCCTTTTGCACTTGTGTAGGATCACAAAGGAAGATGTTACACTAATGGACTCACAATCATGGACAATGTACATATGGCACTACAGCACTTTTAAATAAATAGCACTTACACAGCAACTTTGTCTCTGTGTAATGTGACACATCAACTGTGATGGCCATCAGTGATGTTTACCTCAGGTCAATGATCATTGATTGTCAATACACTTGACCTAAACGAATCTTGGCCGATAACTATGCACAGTGGCCTGGATTGTACCATCATCTGCCCTCCCTGAGCTTTATTTCCTAGGAAAATATAAACTATACACCATAATGCTGTGTTGTACAGAATAACGCTTCCTCAAGGGATGTCTAAGCCAGAAAATAGTGCTTCAATTTTTACTGAAAGTCAAAACTTACGTATGTGACATTTGCCCCAATTTTTAGCTAACACACACCAAACAGCATGAATGGATGTGTATGTTTCCATACAAATACGTCACCGGGCTGAACATTGTAACAAATGATAGGTGTCAGTTATGTATACAATACTACATGAGAGCATACTACCACTCACCTTATAAGGATTTGCTTGGACATCAGGCTGCAGGCAGACTTAACACAGTGTCCCCAATACCAAATCTGTTAGCAAAGTATGTGACATTGAAAACATACATCACAAAATAACCACACTTTGGGATCCATAGTAACCGTGAGTGGTGGGTGCAATGGATGGCCGAATCTTAGCTAAGTAGCTTTGGTGTAGCTGCCAATGTAACAGCTCAGTTGGGATATGGTTGCAGCATGGGACACAAAAGTTAATACAAAATAGACACTGTTCACTCATGGCAAGGCCCTGATCTACAAGCATTTGACACATACTGTAGAGGGTTACCTAGATATTTATTAAACAGTAAAAACAGAAGCTAAAACCAGGGATACACCTTACCTAACCTAAGCTACTCTAACTACACATTACCCACAACTGTCTCTAACTAACCTAAGGTAAACTTACTTTTCACATTTAACGAAACGATCTAAACATCCACCTCCCTTATAAGACGGGACACATGGAGGACAACATATACTAACCTAAACACATGCTATCTTATACTAAACAAATATATATATATATATATTTTTTTTAAAACACCAAAACATCAACATCGGCAAAACACAATATAAAAAACAGTTGTAAAAAGTATGATACCCCCGTCTCCCACCCACTACTACTAACTAAACTAACAGCCTATACTAACCTAACACTAAGCCCCCTAAACCCACTAATTTAAATACCCAGGAAAGAGGAGGTAGTGGAGGGAATCATGGCTGAGTAAAAGCATACAAGTTGGCCCTCCGCAGGGCCTTTTTGGTGGCACGCACCCTCCGATTCACTTGTGCCACCTCCTGCTGCACTCTAGTGATTTTATGTAACACACGGTCCAAGTTCCGTTGCATCTGGTTAAAAGCTGCAGGGTCTATGACTGCAGCAGGGATGGTCTGGGTGCCAGTGGAGAAAGTATGGGCCCTGCGCACTCCGGAGGCTCTTTCATGGCGATAACGCCTTGCCATGTTGTGGAACCCAGACTGCACATCCAGAATGTGGCAGTAACGCATTACCCTGCGCTGAAACTCTCGAATCTGGATTGGAGTCATATTGGCAGCTGTTAAGATAAATAGAAAACCAAACATAAGGTACTTCATTGTGTGAAATGGTTCAAGAAGTAAATCTGACAACACAACTAATGTACCTGAAACAGCCCATATCATCATACAGATCACTGATTGTCCCTGTGGAAGTACATGCCGAGCCAGCCTACACATGTCCTATAATCAAACAGCACATCAAAACCCTAAAAGATGGGTAACAACTGGAATGACTTTGGCATCATTGTTCAGCCACTTGTCAGGTATAATTCATGCTGCAAATCCTCCGCTACTGACAGGCCAACAAATTACTATGTTCTTGATGACAATCTAGGGCCACAAGATCTGCGAGTTGTAAATGGAATGGCAGTACAGAATGCAGGTGCTTATCATGAGTGGGTATCCTAGGTTTGGACAAGTGATTTACAACTTTACATGTCTGTGTACTAAAATTGGATCATCAGTTCTAGGTACACTATTCACAACCCTACGTCTGTGCCTGAGGGGGGGTTGACAAGCAAATAATAATTTCTAACAACAAGGGCACCCAGGAAGCTTTGGAAAGCTGTACATGGGTTTGGTCAGCACACCACAGGTAAAGAGGAAGTCCAAGTAGGATACACCCAAATCTTGGACAATCCCATCAACACTTATCTTTGGAAATGCAGACCATTGTCAACATCATTTCCTACCAGTAACCCATTACTTATAACAAACAGGTAGATGCAAGCACACCTCCTGCCATGAGCTGCATGCACACCTAGGCCATTGTACTCAAGTGCCTCATACTCGTAGCACAACATGTGGAGCTACATGCTGCTAGGAAGTTATACATACAGTCAAACATGTTCATTAGTGAATAGGGAAGCTGAAGTCTGTCGGTAAGACTTTGGCATCCCTATTCTGGGAGAATCAGGGTCTGGCTGGCTGACTAAATCACTAATATGGTCCACTGCTACATTTTCTGATTTCAAGTTTTATCCACATAACTCATCCCTATTCACATTGCCATGCCTACAGGACTGACCTACAATCCCAAATTATGACAATACGATAAGGATTGGCCAACTCAAAGATGGGGAAAATATGATACTCCACTCAAGGAACAAAACAGATCATTGACCAGCGCATCACACCTTGCTATGTGTCCAAGACACAGGAGTCAATCACACATCATCAGCAAACACAACACAGAACAGAAATATCAACACTTATTGGAGATGTCTGGGTCCGCAAATCGAGCCACCTCTCCGATAATGTAGGGTGCAGGTCCATCTGTAAGGCATGGAAGGGAGAAATGTGGTCAATGTCTGTGCACTGTACAACACTTCCAAATCCTACATACCACTGCAAACATGTACAGACCCGGGCACTCCAGTGAGTGAGTTACACATATCTGCTCACATGGAGTGGCCCTAACTATCATGTGGTGGCAAACATGCTCCTTCATTAGTTAGCAGACAAATTCATAGAGTGTTTTCCTCTCATCATGTGTACCCATGAGAGACATGTAAAGCCACTTTCTGTGAAGACTGCAATACCAGTCACCCAGGCATTGTGACTAAGACCAATTTAAGACACACAGGTACAATGTAGAGAGGACCAGGGATAGTTGTTAGCCCTCAATTTCTATAATTTTCTACATTTGATGTGCCACTGCTATGGTAAGTTGCACCAACCATAGAGATATTAACCCATGTGCATACCTTTTGCCATCCATCCCTAATTAAAATGTGGCACTACAAACTCAAAATATCAGTCTAAGATGTTACCTGAGGTAAGCTATGACTTGTTACGTATGTGTCAGAATCCAGTTAAGACATGTATCCGAAAACAATAGAGGGACACATCATTTCTTGAAAAAATCTGGATTTCAAACATATGTTTCCTGATATACTCACAGACCACACATGAAACATATGTTAGAGCCACATTGGCTTCATCAATTGACATGAAGGCAGCACTAATTTACAGGCTCCTGTTGTGTTTTCAAAGTTAGTCTAGCTGTTGCGTCAATAAATTACGGTAATATGTAGGAAATATTGTATACCTCACAGGCAACTGTGGCCCATATTTATAAAAAATGTGTACCACATTTGTGCTGCTTTTTGACACAAAGGTGGCACAAACTTACAAAATACAATTGTATTTTGTAAATTTGCACCGCTCTTGCTTCAAAACAGGTCGCAATTGCGGTGCTAACAAAGTAGAAATATGGCCCTGCATGTTTAACTAGCACTCCACATGTTCATACACATTGCCGGCAGCATATCAACAAATTAGCTACTGTCACTACAGAGCATTTAAACATGCACATTACTCTGATTTGTACTCACCAACAGGGCCACCAATCACAATCCCCAGGTGGTCAAGCAGGTCTTTGTCCCTGGCAACAAGGTCAGCCCAGTGGTGCTTCAGCTGGTGGTCATTGCACAGTGTGTTGTATATTCTCTGGAGATGGTACAACACCTTTGCCCACCGGAGCCTCCTTTCCTCTGTGTGGTAGCCTTGGATCACACGACCACCTACCTCTATCATTAAGGGTAGGAAGTGGCACACCAGACAAATAAACCCACCCAGCTCCTCATCTCCCATCCTTCCAAGACAAGGCCTACCCAACATTCTTGCACACAAAAAAAAGGGAATAAAGGAGTACAGAGGAGAATAGAGGGAAAGGAGGACAGGGAAATGCAAAATAACTAAGAACACAGCCCAACTATACACAAACTACCACTACCCACAACAGACTCCCAACACAACAAAGACAAATGTTGACACCACAAATGACCAAAAAAACACTAATACAGGATACCACAGAGAGTTATGGAACACAAAAAGACAATTTAAAGACCACACTGGAGCAAAATCACAAAATGTACAGAGAGACAAGTCTAAACACAGCCACACAGTCAGGAAATATAACAGACTGCAAAGTGAAAGTGAAAGTACACCCACTGTACCAATTCTGTAAACAGGATATCCTATTACATCACGTCTTGCCTCAAATGCGGTGCATTTTTATTGTTATCCTTCAAAATATTAAGGTGCTTACAGTCAGTCCATCATTTTTTTTTTACGCACATGATGAGAAATAAACCTGTATCCATATTGTGAAATATGTTTCATACTTAACCTATTTCCGGGGGTACAGTGTGGGAATTACCGCTCAGGGCCAATAGATGTTCCATGGCAATGTGCGTCATATTTCGACGCATATGCGTCTTTTTTTTACACATGTGCGTTTTTTTTACGCACATGCATCAAAATTTCTGTCTTTAACCTTTTTAGTGCGGGCGTCGGCCACTGCCCGACGCCCACACTCCCTCCCTGGTGCGGGTCACGACCAGTGGCCGACACCAGGGAGGGGGTTAAAAATCCTCCGGTGCAATGCACCGGAGGATTTTTTTTTTTTTTTTTTTCCCGTCGGGGAAGCGGAAGAACTTCCGCGTCTCCATCGCGCCCCCCTCCCGCCCCCTTATGACGTCAGTGCGCCGCGAGGCGCGCTGACGTCACAGTTTTTCCCCACCGGAGAAGAAGAGAAGCAGGTAAGCGTTCTCTTTTTCTCCGGTGGGGAAAAAAAGGCCAAAACGGCCTCCCCAGATGCCAGGGAGGCATCGATGGAAAGGGGAGGCTCTCCCCTTTCCATCGATGCCTCCTTGGCACCGTTTCCTGGCCATGGATCGTAGCGCGGCTGCGATCCATGGCCAGGAAGCGCCCCTAGGCACCAGGGATCTTCTTTGGGGGGGTCGGCCCCCTTGTAAAAGGGCCACCCCCCCCCGGGCAATATTTTCTTATTCCCACTGTTTTGGGGGGCGATTGCTCCCCCCACAATTAAAAAAAATATATAAAAAAATTTCAAAAATTAAAAATAAATGGCGGGGTCGGCCCTTAGAACACGGGCTGACCACAGGGGCAAAAAAAAACGTGTAGTTTTGCCTGGGGGTCCGATCGCCCCCCCAGGGTAAAAAACAGGGAAAAAAAAACAAATTGTTGGTGGTCAGCCCTTAGGGTGACCATCAATGGCGCTATTTTTTTTTTATACATGTATGCTTTGCCAAGGGCAAGCACACATGTATAAAAAAAAAAGGTTTGTGACATGAGTGTCTTATTTTCTCTCTCTCTCTCTCTCATATATATGTGTATATATATATATATGTGTATATATATATATATATATATATATATATTTTTTTTTTTTTCAGGACAAGCATTGCAGCGCCCCATGCGCTGATTTTCTGACTTGTTGGTGTGTATCTGGGCTTCTAACAACGCCCACCTCACGCCCATCACTACCACTCGTTCGTGGGCTTGCCCTTCAAAAATCCTTTGATTACATTGGAAAATGGTTTACCTTTGTCCCTCCTTGGGGAGGTTTTGTTACCGCCTTGGCCATCGCCCCTGGTACATGGCTAATTGCACTTTTGCTGTTACGTTTAACTGCGAGCAAACTTCTTTTCCTTTTGTATATCTCTTCACCTGATGCTCATGGTGGCCGTGGCGCTGTGAATCGGCTCTCTTATGTGAAAGAGTTTAACTTTCAATTATCAATTTATGTGGCAAGAAAAGTTGGGTTAGGAGTTTATAACGCTAATAGCTCTAACTCGAGCAGATGCGAGACCCATTGCATTGTAAATGCTTGTTTTTCTTTTGTGTGTTGTTTTATAATGGTGAACAATTTCACCGCACTCCACAAGGACCGTGATCAAGACTCCTTGGTGAGTTGAAACACGTTGGTGGTTATTGACTGCAATAAAATACACGTTTATTTGTACTTCGTGGAGTGTGGTGAAATTTTTCGGCATTACATAATTTCTAGATTGGTCTTCTCTGTCACTGGGCACCGGCAGTGGAGTGTGCCGCCCAGCAACCCTTCAACCACTTCGTTTCTAAACATATATATATATATATATATATATATATATATATATATATATATATATGCAACACAAATTGGTTAAAAGATTGTTGCTCAGCACACTCCACTGCCGGTGCTCAGTGATGGAGGAGAGCAACCTCGAAAATATTTTGTGAACAAGAATCTCACCGCACTCCACGAGGTTCAAATTGACATGTTTTATTGCAAGTATAAACAATGAAAGAAAAGAGGGACTCATTTACTGTGATCAAGACTCCTTGAGAGTCGAAACGCGTACGTGGCTGTTGCTTGCAATAAAAGATGCCAATTTGAACCTCGTGGAGTGGGGTGAGATTCTTGTTCACACAATATATATATATACAGTATATATGCATGCATGCATGTCTTTTCTGTAGTGGCAGTTGCCATAAAGTAGCTGAGTGGATTAGTAAAGGGGAGCGTTACCTGCGCTTTAAAACGAATGTAATGCCAGAGGGACTATGGAGATATGAGTGGCACTTTTGCTGGGTAGTACTGAGGGAATTAGAAGAGGAGGTAATGGGAGGCAGAGCACCAAAAATGACTTTTGCACCGGGTGTGTGGTAAGGTGAAGTAATACATTATTTTTTTGTTTTTTTCAGTGTTTTCAGAGAATCTGCAGAATTGGAGAAGAAGCAAAGGTAAGGTGACGACATTTCCTGTTGTACACAACAAACATACCCACAAGCAATTTTGTGACTATCTGACTTCTACGTAGGCTAGTAATTTAGAGGGACAGTTTAGCCAGTTGCAGAGATGGCGTCTCATTGGATGACTGCTGATCAAGCCCTAGCTCGGGTTATGGAGGACAGTTCTGATGTAGGCTCAGAGACTGAGACAGCAGACACTGAGACAGCATCTGAGGGAGAGGACAATGGGGCAGATTCTGGGAGTGATTTTTCAGTTGGCGGAGTCCCATCCGACGACACCTCTTCCAGTGAGTCTGAAGGAGACAATGACGACATCCGTGCTGTCCCTTCGCAAGCACATTCTGGGCAGCGGGACCACATTGGGTTAGCCGAACCCAGAGAGCACGTGCTTGCTGCCGCAAGCACAGAGAGAGTGCTCTCTTGGCAGCCCCCCTGTTTGGTTCAGCCCCAAATTCCACCTTTTACTGGTGACGCTGGATGTAAAGTCGATACAGCTAACTTTTTGCCAGTCGACTACATCTATCTATTTTTGGATGTTGACTTTCTTCAGAAAGTTGTGCAGCAAACAAATTTGCGTGCAGACCAATTTCTGAGGGAGCGTGGAGGCACTCTAGGGCCCCGTTCTAGGGCACGCCAGTGGACTCCCACTTCACTGGCGGAGTTGAAGATATTTTTGGGCCTTACGCTCAAAATGGGGTTAGTGCAGAAACCCACCTTGCAGTCCTACTGGACGACTTGCACGGTTTGGGTAACTCCCATCTTCGCACCATACATGAGCAGAGATCGTTTTTTGCTACTGCAGCGCATGCTGCATTTCAATGACAATTCTGCTGCATTGCCCCGGGACCATCCAGATCATGACAGGTTGTTCAAAATTCGGCCTGTCGTGGAACATTTGTCTGCCAGGTTTCCAGAGATCTATACTCCTGGAAAGAATATAGCAGTCGATGAGTCCTTGATCCTGTACAAAGGACGGCTGCTTTTCAGACAGTACATTGCGAGCAAAAGAGCTCGCTATGGCATAAAGCTGTACATGCTGTGTGAGAGCTCTACTGGCTATGTGTACAGCTTGAGAGTGTATACAGGGAAGGATTCTACCCTAAACCCTGTAGGTTGCCCTCCCGCGTTAGGGTCACAGGTAAGATTGTATGGGAACTTGTCCAGCCACTTCTTCACAAAGGTTATAACCTTTATGTGGACAGTTTCTATACAGGAGTAGAGCTGTTCAGTGAGATCTACAAAGCTGGCACTGTGGCCTGCAGTACAGTTCGTTGTAACCGCAAAGGATTCCCACGGAAGCTTGTTTGCAAGAAGCTCCAGAAATCACAGAGTACTGCATTGCGTTCTAACGAACTGCTCGCAGTCAAGTTCCTAGATAGGCGTGATGTATACGTGCTCACTACAATTCATGATGAGAGCACTTCTCCCATCACGGTTTGGGGTCAGATGGCCGAAGTCCACAAGCCCATCTGTATACTCGATTATAATAAGTACATGGGTGGAGTGGACAAGAACAACCAGGTTCTTCAACCATACAATGCATGTCGTAAAACTCGCACTTGGTACAAGAAACTGTTTACCCACCTGATTCAGATGGCAACATATAATGCGTATGTTGTTTACTGTCAGACAACCACAGGAAGACTCATGACTTTCCTTGACTTCCAGTTGTCTATAATTGAAAGCCTCACTGCTGTTACAGAAGAAACAGCAGCCTCCACCTCATATGTTCTGGAGGATGTGGCAAGGCTGCAGGAGCGACACTTTGCTGATCGCATACCTAAAACACCCAAAAAGGATCGTCCATGTCGTCGCTGTAAAGTGTGCTCAAAGCATGGAAAGCGGCAGGAGAGTCGGTATTACTGTCCCCAGTGTCCATCACAACCAGGCCTCTGTATCCCTACTTGCTTTACGTTGTATCATACTAAAGCAAAGTTCTGGGAAATCGACTGAGGTTGAGCTGCTGTTGGGTAATCCTTTCCGTGGTAGTGCATGGATACCGAACGTCCGTGGGCCACTGCTTCGTTAGGCAAGGAGCCACAGAATTTTACTTCATCATGGACTTCCTTTTGGCGTGGTCGGTGTTCTGTTCAATTAACATGCATTATATTCCCCCTACTGCATATACTAGTGGACAGAACATATGCCACATTGCCACGGAGTACCCTTTCTTCACCTGCATGTCTACCTTACTTTCAACGGTAGATATGCTCTCTCAGTTCGAGGAATCACTTTGTACGGCATAATTGGAAACCCCCAACTTGCTTCCACAAACTAGTATAGGTTCACTTGGCTATTATACAGGATTAGCCAGGACTCTGATGAGAACAGAGACATGGATGGGTAAGGAAAGCTTATGGTAGGAGTGCCTTCACAGGGTTATTGCACAGGTAGAAGGCAGATAGTAAAGGTAGTACAGATGTACATCATCTACACCTATGGATTCAAACCCATTGGTGCCATCCCAGCACTGAAGGAGAATGACTTGTATAGGTCAGTGTTTGACCTGCTTTTCATGTTCATCCTCCATCAGAACTTAGTAGATGTTCAGTTTGCTGTATAAGTGCATTATAGTCACATCACTGCACATAATGTTGGCTCGGACATATGCTACATTCTCATGGACTCCCCTATGTACCAAACACTACCCTTTTTCATAGCCTATGACCTTCTCTTTAGGGAACATCATGAGAAATCCCCAGCATGTCTCCCTTAGTTTCAAAGGTAGATATGCTCACTCAGTTCGAGGAATCGCTTTGTACGGCATACTCGGACACCCCCAACTTGCATCCACAAACTGAAAGGAGTTGGATTTAGCACAGAGAGTGCGTTAAAGGCGCATGAAAAACATGTCTTCCTGAGCCTCAGGTGGCTGTCACAGGAGTCATTAGTAAAGGTTTGTTACGCATGCATTTGGTAATGTTAAGGAAGAAGGAGGCAGTTAGCCTATGACCTTCTCTTTAGGTAACATCATGAGAAATCGCCAGCATGTCTCCCTTAGTTTCAAAGGTAGATATGCTCACTCAGTTTGAGGAATCGCTTTGTACGGCATATTCGGACACCCCCAACTTGCATCCACAAACTGGAAGGAGTTGGATTTAGCACAGAGAGTGCGTTAAAGGCGCATGAAAAACATGTCTTCCGGAGCCTCAGATGGCTGTCACAGGAGTCATTAGTAAAGGTTCGTTACGCATGCATTTGGTAATGTTAAGGAAGAAGGAGGCAGTTACTTGACAGGTGGTAAAATGTAGTCAAACTTCTTCCGTTCTGTGGCGTGTGAATGTGATGGGCCCTTGTCTTGCAGCGGTAAGTTAATGTGAGTGCAGTGATTGATTGGATTGGGCCCGTGGCTGGCGATATGAAAGGGTTGTTTGTTGTGCGTGAATGGCGTGTGAATGGACCATAAAGAGGTTGGTGCCTGGACACGGCTTTATGGCCCACCTTCAGAAGGCTTGGTTTCAATATTCAGATACTTTGATAAGTAATCATGCTTTGAAACCATAATTTCTGGAGGTGCTAAAACCAACCAGTGTGAGTGGTGGGTTAACTTTAACAAACTAGTACCAGTTGAGTCCAAGGGTGCAGGACTTGCGTGGCTCTCACCAGTTTTCCTTCACCCAGAATCCCCTTGAAATCACAAAATGTGCTTAAAAAACACATTTTCCTTGCATTCCAATGAGCAGAAGTCCAGGGATCTGCAGGGATCCTCAAAATTCCTACCACCCAGTGTTTCCCCACTTGTCCTGATAAAAACACAACCCCGCTTGTGTGCCTGCGCCTAGTGCCTGCTTCAGGAATGAATCACTCCAGGGTTAACAGTAGACCTCAAGCAAGGACTACCATTGACCCTTGTGTGATCCATTCCTGTCGCGGGCGCTAGGCCTACCTGTCACCGAAATGTGAGGAAAACGTGTTTTTTTAGCCACTTTTTGAGGTTTGCAAAGGATTCTGGGTAACAGAACCTGGTCAGAGCCCCGTAAGTCACCCTATCTTGGATTCCCCTAGGTCTCTAGTTTTCAAAAATGCACAGGTTTGGTAGGTTTCCCTAGGTGCCGACTGAGCTAGAGGCCAAAATGTACAGGCAGGCACTTTGCAAAAAACAACTGTGTTTTCTGTCAAAAAATGGGATGTGTCCACGTTGTGTTTTGGGGCATTTCCTGTCGCAGGCGCTAGGCCTACCTACACAAGTGAGATATCATTTTTATCGGGAGACTTGGGGGAACGCTGGGTGGAAGGAAATGTGTGGCTCCTCTCAGATTCCAGAACTTTCTGTCACCGAAATGTGAGGAAAACTTGTTTTTTTAGCCACTTTTTGAGGTTTGCAAAGGATTCTGGGTAACAGAACCTGGTCAGAGCCCCACAAGTCACCCCATCTTGGATTCCCCTAGGTCTCTAGTATTCAAAAATGCACAGGCTTGGTAGGTTTCCGTAGGTGCCGACTGAGCTAGAGGCCAAAATGTACAGGCAGGCACTTTGCAAAAAACAGCTGTGTTTTCTGTCAAAAAATGGGATGTGTCCACGTTGTGTTTTGGGGTATTTCCTGTCGCGGGCGCTAGGCCTACCCACACAAGTGAGGTATCATTTTTATCGGGAGACCTCGGGGAACATAGAATAGCAAAACAATTGTTATTGCCCCTTATCTTTCTCTGCATTTTTTCATTCCAAATATGAGAGAGTGTGTAAAAAAATGTCTATTTGAGAAATGCCCTGCAATTCACATGCTAGTATGGGCACCCCGGAATTCAGAGATGTGCAAAAAACCACTGCTCCTCAAAACCTTATCTTGAGCCAATTTTGGAAATGCTAAGGTTTTCTTGATACCTATTTTTCACTCTTCATATTTCAGCAAATGAATTGCTGTATACCCAGTTCTTGATGAACCTACAAGCCCTTTATATCCCCGCAACCAGAAGAGTCCAGCAGACATAACGGTATATTGCTTTAAAAAATCTGACATCGCAGGACAAAATTACAGAGTAAAACAGAAAGAAAAATGGCTGTTGTTTTCACCTCAATTTCAATACTCTTTTTTTTCAGCTGTTATTTTCTGTAGAAAAACCTTGTAGGATGTACACAAATGACCCCTTGCTGAATTCAGAATTTTGTCTAGTTTTCAGAAATGTTTAGCTTTCCGGGATCCAGCATTGGTTTCATACCCATTCCTGTCACTAACTGGAAGGAGGCTGAAATCACCAAAAATAGTAAAAATGGGATATGTCCCAGTAAAATGCCAAATTTGTGTTGAAAAATGTGGTTTTCTGATTCAAGTCTGCCCGTTCCTGAAAGGTGGGAAGATGGTGATTTCAGCACCAGAAACCCTTTGTTGATGGCATTTTCAGGGAAAAAACCACAAGCCTTCTTCGGCAGCCCTTTCTTCCACTTTTTTTGGAAAAAACAAAATTTTCACTGTATTTTGGCTAATTTCTTGGTCTCCTCCAGGGGAAACCACAAACTCTGGGTACCATTAGAATCCCTAGGATGTTGGAAAAAAAGGACGCAAATTTGGCGTGGATAGCTTATGTGCACAAAAAGTTATGAAGGCCTAAGCGCGAACTACCCCAAATAGCCAAAAAAGGGCTCAGTACTGGGGGGGGAAACGGCCCAGCAGCTAAGGGGTTAACTGGGTTTGGGTAATTTCTCATTTGTAATGGTACATGACAGTTGTGACAATACAGAGATAGGCTGATTGCACCCATATTGGGTTTTACGGTGTATGGGCACATGTGACAGATCATACTACTGCGGACCATGGTCCTCCACTTGTTGTACTGGATTTGCACTCTTCACTGACGCAATAGATGGCAAAACGTGTGGGATACAATTAGGTATTACCCACTTTGGGTATGTTTTGCGTCAAGAGAGGATAGCAAGGCGACCCGACTCAATACAGTAACTCAATGCCTATGGGTCAATGTGTGTGATTGGGCTACTACTATTGTTGTTGTCCCACTGTGTGACAATCACAATATGCATTTTTGCAAATCTGCTTGTATGCATGTGGAGTCAATGTGTGGAAATGAGAGAGGACGTGTGTTAGTCATACACGTAGCAACAACTGCTGTGTGCACTTCCTAGGTTTTTTGGGACATAAGCATCACCAATGACAAAGCATGCACTGGATACATAGCAGACGGTTGTTCATGGCAATGTTCCAAAACTTAGCCATCATATGTCCTGGAATGGTGGATACTACTTCCTAGGCACTTGTTTGTTTACCCACCATGAGTCAGGCATGGGATGATGCTATGTGGGTACTGTGTTTGTGACACCGAGTCCTAAATATAATACACAACTATTACGCCACAGTTGGAGTCATATAACTGAGCCATGTCTCTCCTGTGACAGTGGAGGACCAGCAGACCAAGCAGCACGTGCTCACATATTTCCAGTGGTATAGTGCACAGAGGTGTCTGGTTCATGTGTGTGGGCCAATGTTTAGCCTGTATCATTATTGGGGTCTATGTTGTCACAGTTACGTGCAGGTCTAGTCATGAGTCTGTGGAGCCATTTCCTGTATCTACAAAGTATCCTTTGTAGTTCAATAGAAGGAAAGCCAATGAGGAATTGAGAACACACATGGGGATGGTCCAGCTCTGTCACTGCAAACATGTTATGAGACTGTCAACAGGACAACCTTGGTGTGCTGACAAAGTTAATGTCTCAGGAATCTTATACCGGCAGGTGTGCTCACAACATTTGTACACAGGTTTGCCTCTAAAATTCTCACTGCATCCGGGAACATCAGTGCATCTGTGCTGATTAATATCACAGCTATTCACCACACAAGCCCCATCAATATGTTGGGAGCAATGTGAATCAGTGTGTGGACTGGCAGGGTCCTAACATGTATAGATATTTCATGTACATTATCTGACGTTGTTTGTTGTGCTGGAGGCACAATACCCAATCCATGCATACAGCCATGGTACACTGTCACTATTTGTCACTCATGCATACATGAAACCCAGACAAGGGATAACCCATGGTTCGACTATTTGGAGACAAGTCCCCCCCCCCATGGTACGACAAATAACCTGATTATGCTATACAATGTATTTGAGTATGCATTGTAGACCCTCCTGACACAATACCCTAGGAGGAATATGAGGGTTGGGAAAGCAACTATGATACAAATGTAGGCACAAGGAACCTTTAGGGTAACGCAAAGACAGGAGCCTGTCAGGCTAACAGGATGCAGGGTCAATCAGGATCCAAATATTTCACAAGGTAAATACACAGTGGTCAGACTGAGACTGGTCAAAGGTGGAACAAGACTGTGGAAAATGAAAACGGTGTTTCTCCTGAGTGTTGGAACGTAACACATTAACCCAAGGGCTGTGTTACACAGCTGATTTATACGGCAATGCATAACAGTGTTACAGATAAAATGGCAGCTTCTATGCTGTTCCAGGCAGCTGCAAGGGCAGTGCATGTTCAAATGGCTGGTCTCCATGGAGGGGCTCACAGGTGTGTGCAGCATCAATCTCTCACAAGTCCTGTAGATGAGATTCTAGGTAAATGAGCCAACATTACCTTTCAAATGGGAAGCAATGTACAGGTGATTACAGGTCGTACAGACTACAAGCCAGTGCATTATTTAACCTGAAATCCATGCAGAGAGAAGTACAATGACTATGGCATAACATACTAAAGAGGGAAGCACACTGGATTAACATTGTGAGTCTGGGTGTGTGTAGAGGAGGGATTATCTGGGGACACATATTTCCATTCCAGGGACCTCTGAAGAAGGGTGGGCTGAGACAGGGAACATGGGTGTGGCTGGACTTAGGACATGGGCTGCCATGTGCAGGGGATGTCATGTGAGCAATGCTAGTCATACCTGGGGCACTTGTGCTATAAATTTGCTGCTTATATGGAAATCTTGTCACACATAGTCCTTGCAAAGATAGGTGATGTAAGACTTATTGCTGTCAAGGGTCTGGTCATACAATCCTGTTACAAATGCAATAGCACATCCACTGCCTCATGTATGAGGCATTTTGTTCTTATTGACTGATGGTGTCTTAGTTGTGTGCCACATGCTGCGATGAACCATGTTGCCAACATGTATGTGTGAAATAGGTGTGGTCCTCTGCTATTGCCCTTCAAATGTGAAAAGTACAGGATATATGTCATTTACAGTGTGAGTGAATGTGGCTGTCCATTCATGCGCATCAAAATAGTTTTGGAATTTTCTATGTCCTAATCTGTATTTCAGCAATGCCCCATGAGGCTACACTCTGATTCTGATAGTTTGAGATAATGTTATGCAAAAATGATTATCCAGACCATGATATAGTGATTAGTATAGGTGTTTATTTACATATGCTAAGACAGTGGTGATGGATGAGTAGAGTTAAAAGAAATTTTGGACAATCTGTTGTCTCCGACGCAATCCTGCAGCTGTGTTTGGTGGGTCCACCTCATGTTGATGGACAGCATTCTCCTCTTCCTCCTCTTCAGGCATTTGTGGGTCGGGTTCATATAGGGGAATGTTCCTTCTTACACATATGTTGTGCAGGATGGCACAGGTAAAAATTATTTTGCACACCATTTCAGGTGAGTATAGGAGGCTGCCTCCGGAGATGTCGAGGCACCTGAATCTTGACTTCAGAATGCCAAAGGTCTGCTCGACTATGGTGCGTGTCCTCCTATGTGTCTCATTATAGGCACGCTCTGCTGCAGTGCTTGGGTTTGCAAATGGGGTCATGAGCCATGGCTGGATCCCATACCCCTGATCAGCTGAAAGAGAAAATGAGTGAGAACATGTTGATGTACCTTGCACCATAAATATCACTTTGCATGGCAGTTGTTCTCTTGTGTTGTCTGTAACTCATTGGTGTTTGTGTTATTGTGTGGAATCCTAGACTTTTAGGATGTACCATCAGCATTGGGTTGTTTCCTTATCTGAATGGGTGTTTGGCTGTTGACCGGATGTCAGCAGTATTTTTGGAGAGTTGCAGTACAGTGTGTACTCCCTTGCATTGTGTCATGTGAAATAGGTGTCCCTGTGTCTTAACTGGGGGTGACATCATACTTCTATACACAGAATCAATTCGACAGTGGTGGTAACACAGTTGCATCTATATACCCTGGACATCCCATCCAATTTCACATATGCAATAGAATTATTTAACCATCAGTGAGATCCTTAGATTTTGCAAGGTGATAATGTGCAACACATGTCCGTACGTAGTGAGCACTGACGTGTTAACAATTGACTATGCACTAATTTCGCATGTGTGACAAGTTCACTGTAGACCTATTTCTCTGCCATTGCCAAGTCGACTCAGGTCGTAAAGTGTACCTATACAACTGAACATGTTCTAGTTCAGATGGCTAACTTGGTTGGGAGGTTGTCATTTAGAGTTTCAGAAGGTCCGTATGCCTGTACATCTGTTGTGTGTGTGTTAATTTGTCGCAATGCGTATGTGTAGGAATGTGCACTTTCAATATTGTCTAATCATGATGTGTTCTGAGCACAGTCCACTTGCTTATTGGTAGTGGGCAATGTGAGAGCAGGTGTGATGTGAGATATTGGTACAGCCTCAATGATTGCATGTGACCTTCATTGGATTCATCATCATGCTATGTGTGTCATGGTGTTTGACCTGCAGCAAAAAACATTACACACCCCTTACACAGTACGTATTGGTTTGAAGGGTGTTGGATTGAGTGTTATTGATGTGATATTGAAAGATTAATCTTCCAAATTGTACTGCCATTTGGGGTAATGTCTTTGTTATTGTGTTGTTTTAAATTGTCCCCTTGTGGCTCTGGAGTAGCATCTGTTGTTATTTGGAACTGTCATTTGTCCCTAGGTGTGTATCCCATTAGGTGAGGATATCAAACATGCCTTGCGGTGTCACAACCTCAGTGTGTTCCTGTCCACATGTAGATGTCGTGGTGTATGTGTTGTGTGTCCTAAAGGGTTGCTGTGCAGTGTGTATATAACTGGGTTTCTGTACTTACCAACAAGTAGTCCATTTCCATATCGTCCATCCTGGAAGTGTTGATTGATGGTGCAGTGACGGAAGATGAATGAATCATGTACAGTCCCAGGATACTTTGCCACAATGTTGGTGATCAATCCCAGGTGATCGACAATGGCCTGCACATTGATGGATTGTGTGTGCTTTCTGTTGCGGTATAGATGTATGATTGCAGCAGGTGGCACAATGCGTATTTGTGTGCAGTCAATGGCACCAAGGACGTGTGGGAAGCCATTAATTTGGTAAAACCCCTGTTTTGTCTCCTGCTGCTTCTGCTGTGTGTTGGGGAAGCTGATGTGGCGGGGTGTGAGGAAGATGGTGGCATCCAGTACCTTGGGTAGGAAGGCGGAGAATGATGGCTGTGAGATCCCAGCAACCAGGGCGCCAGTGGTTTGAAAGGAGCCACTTGCCAACATGTGGAGTACAGCTAGCAGCTTGGTTTCTGGTGGAATGGTGTGGGGTGTCTGCAAGCTGGCTGCCAACTGTGACTCAATGTTGCGCAGCAGCTGCTGAATGGCTTGCCAATTAAGCCTGTACCTCTGAATGATGTCTTGTTGGCGGAGTCCCAGAAGGGTTGTCCTGGTGTGGAATATTCTCTCCTGCCTGCTGCGCTGCCTTTGGGGTCCCTGCTGGTGTTGTGGAAGTTTCTGTTTTTGGTCCTGTGCTCTGCGTCTGCGTGCATGCTGGATGAAAAGCACCTCCATGGCTTCCTTTTGGAGCTCTACTGCTGCTTCTGTGTGTTTTCATTAAGTACAGGTGTGTTTCCCCATTTTAACGCCTGCCCTGACCCAGGCGTTATTTTTTTATGCAAATCTTGCTATGCGTAATTTTCTGCCTCCGCGCCATGCTTCATTTTTGTATGGTAGCATAAATAAGGCGCACAGGAGTATAAGTCATTTTTTGGACAGGAACGCCTACCTTGTATGTCATTAATGCAAGACGGTTTCCCGCATCCGGATAATGATGCACACAGTGGAATTTTGGCGTTCGCGGGCTCAGGTGTCAAAGTTTAAATATGGTGCACGGTTTGCGCTGATTGTGAGTCAAACTTTTTGACGCACATTCAGCGCAGACAGAGTATAAATATGCCCCTAAATGCGCTCTCTACATCAATTTGAACCTGCTCTGGCACAGAGAGTTCTGCATTATTCAACAAGAGTTTGTGCTCAGAGGCATAACACAAAATGGTGCTCCTCCCACAGAATGTAATGATGGACCCCTGAGTCTCCCATATCTAGCAGCTATTCATTGACCTTGTGCTGAATGGTGGACCAGAAACAATTAGGGGCCCCTGTTTGTGGCTTTATAGGAGCCTGCCCCTCTATGTAGTGTACGACTTTGATGTGCACTGTGCAGAGTCCAAGCAACCCCACTTTCTTATCCATAGGTAAAAAGCAGACCTCCTAATGCTCTGTTTTTGTGGTAGTGTGGGTGAGGATTTAGGTTTATCTTGGAGATGTGCTAAGCATTTGTTGCACTCACACTATCAATAAATGTTACCTCTCAGACCCTGAAGGTCACAGTGCCAACAAACTTGGCACTCTAGTAGTATTATTGTTGGGGTCTGTCTTTTGAATTTTTGTAAGGCTGCTGGGTCTGTTCAATTGGTCACCTGCCAGTCAGTGAACTGGACTTCACTGTTTGTTTGCTTGCAGGTTGTGGGAGAGTGATACCTTCACTCTGAGATTCTTGGCAATTTCCAGAAGGCTGGAAGCTCTGTGGGGTTTTGTGGAGACATTCAGGTTCCCAGGTGACATCTCATTGGTGACTGTCGAGTCCTGGGAGCAGCAAGTAGGGGTTGGTGCCCTTTTCTTTGCGCAGCAGGACTTTTGTTCTCGTGCCTCGGGTCTTCTTTGTTCCTGGTCTTCTTGTGTCCATCAAATCTGATCTGTAGGTGTAGGGGAGTACTTGGTAGTGGCCAATAAGCCACCTACTTTAGGGTGGCTACACCTTTTAAGTGGCCACTTCATGTGGGAAGGTGTCATAACCCTAACCCTGATTGGCTACTTTCCTATCATCCAAGATGGAGGAAAATGAAATGGACTGGTTACCTCATCTGCCATACGTGAGGGGTGGTGAATGCTGAGAGATCGCTCCCATTACTCTGGCTAAGTTTTCTCACCCGTTTTCCCACTCTAAGTGGGGAATAAAACACTGGGTGGCCATTTTCTGCTAGCAGCAGAGGAGAGGGTCAGATTTCTAAGGCAGTAAAGCCTTTGAAGCTGAACGCTGGTGCAGGCTACTTGCCAGGAGGAGGAGGTGTAACACCTCCACCCAGGAAAGGCTTTGTGTTCTGGTTCCTGAGAACACAGGCTCTCACCCCAGGTTTTCAGACTTCTGTCATGTGGTGACAGGCTAGCTAAGACCAGTGAGCAACCATGTCAGGGCTGTTAGGTTTTGCAGGGGGCACTTTGAAGGTGCCATCCGGGTACCTTTTATAATAAATCCAAAACTGGCATCAGTGTGAGTTTATTATTCTGAGTTGTTTGATACCAAACAACCCAGTATTCAGAGAGGCCATCATGTGACTGGGGAACTCGTAATGACCAGTGTCCAGCACATGTATTTGCTATAGCTCCCCAGTACACATTCTATATATATAGCTTTTACAAAGACGCAGTAGGGGCATATATGCTTATGCACACATATTCCCTCACATGCTTTATAGTGCACCCTGCCTTAGGGCTGTGAGGCTTGCCAGAGAGGTAACTTACCTATACTGCATGCAGTGTTAGTGGACATGACACTCTTAGTGAGTGTCATGTCGAGTTTGCACTTTTTAAATACACTAGGTCATGCACTTGCAATGGTAGTCTGCATGAGGCTGGTGTGGGGTCTCTCAGAATGGCACAATTGGTGCTGCAGCTCTGGGAGGCCTTCTTTAGTACCCATGCCCTAGGTAACAGTGGTGCCATTTACTATGGACTTACAAGGTTGACTGAAGTGCCAAACATAGTACAGTTTTTGGGGCAAGAGATACGAGCCTGGGAACCTGTTAGCAGAGGCCCAGGACACTTGCAATTTGAAAACCACATCAATTTACATGAAACGTGGCAGGCTCTGATGTCAAAAGAGGCCCTTTCCCACAGGCCTTGATACAGAAAATGTACCAGTAAAAGGCAGAGGGCACAATTGTGAAACACTGGAGGTTTTGAAACTGATGCTTAGTTTCTGGCCACTTCTGAAGGAGATCCTGAAAAGGTGCATCAGTTGTGCGCTATTTCCTACATAGAACACTTCTCTAGGGGTTTGCCCATGTGTCAACATCAGATTTATGGCAGAGGTGCAAAATCGTATGTGTTTTCTAATTGTCCTGGAGCTATATCCTACACAAGCACTAAGGAACATTAGCAAGAAGAAGCATGCTTGCCTTTGTGTTTGGACCCATTGAACTTAATTGATAATGTGTTTATAATGATTTTAAAAAGTTCAATATGTTAAATATTTGCCATGTCATTTACCTTAATTGTCTGGTATTCAGATTTATTTCAGGGTACATCCAGTTCTCTAGAGGATTATTTGGGATTCACTTTGATGCTCTGAATCTTGGGTCCGATAACTTTGGTCTTTGAAGCTTAAGTGCAGGTGCTCTGGCATACGGAAATGAAACACAACTGCCATGGACATCATTTAGGGGTCACCACGGGTTGCAACTGTGACCACTGGCTAACCCTTTGCTACCCCGGCACTGCCTGTGTGACCCGGGCCTCAGAGGTGGCTAATTCAGTACCAGGTGCACAGTGGCAGCTCGTCCTTATGGACGTCAGTGGGGGTTCCACTCTTTTTGTTTTCTGTCATATTTGTATTACACTAATAATAAATATTAATATACCATTCACTATTAGCGGAATAAACTGGAGTATAATTAGCTGGAAAATGCCATTCTGTGGCAGCTGAGATAAGTAAAAATTGTTTTTAAATCTATGTTGTGGGTGTGTTTGCGGGTGAGAGTTTGTTTATGTGAGAAAGAGTGTATGTAAGCATGAATTTGTGTGCATGTATAAGCTTTGTGTGTGAAGATGCATATCTGACCCCTCGCCACTCCCATTAACCTACTCCCTCTGTAGGGAACCACATAAAGTCCCACTATGGCGCTTGAATGTTGAGTCCTTAACCCTGTATTTTGAGGTTAATTGAAACACGACAAAGGACCAGGGCTAATGAATGGTACACCATCAGAGGACTATGTATTGCCTCAACAGCCAGGGCGCAACACACGTTAGAACGGGACCTGTCAAAACAAGAGATCGAACTTAAGAAGCTGGAAAGACGGCTTACCTCCGATGCATCCGTAGCCCTTTCTTGGGACAGGCACAAACATAGGCTTCTGGAATTATGAGATCATCTAGATAAATACGGCGAAAAAAAAATGAGACTCCGTTCGGTATGGCAAAGGGGACAAGGCAGAAAGGTTATTGGCTTGATTGATTAGATCTGAAAGGACACCCTCACCCATACTTTCAATAAGTGATACACTACACACAACATGCAATCGATGCAGTTTTCACTGCCCACCTGTGTGCAGTGTATGCAAAACCACAGCTTCAGGGCCGTGATGATAACCTAATAAACTATTTGAATCAAATCTCTTTGCCATGTTTGTCCCGAGAGGATAGGGAGGTGTTAGAGGCCCTAATAACCAAAGATGATGTAGTGGAGGCTCTAAAAGCTTTAAAATCGGCAAAGGCACTTGGGGAGACAGTCTAGCCTCTGATTTGTATAAAACTATCCCTGCTAGATAAACTTGTAGAGGTCTATACAGTGGCATACAATAGGAGGGAACTCCCAGGCTCAATGATCGAAGCATTGATTTCCTTAATACCAAAACCAGGAAAAAATTGGCAAGAGATTGGGTGCTATTGTCTCATATCAATGTTAAATGTTGACCTCAAACTTCTTAGTCATGTATTAGCAGCCCGGCTCCTCCCTTACCTGGCTCATTTGATCCATGAAGATCAGTCAGGGATTACTCCTGGGAGAAATACCCTAAGAAACCTACGACTGGAGCCCATGTGATCCATGATCTGCAAGTGCAGAAGAGAAGCTATGCATCAACTTTTCCAGACATAGAACAGGTTTTTGACACTGGGCATATGTATGGGGGGTCTTGCAAACAGTAGGCCTGGTCACCACCTACATTGAGTGGATTAAATTGTCTCATCCAAGAGCGATAGTGCGAACGTGGCGCTATGTGACAGAGGGGTTTGTCCTCCACCGAGGTAACTAACAGGGATGCCCACACTCCCCACTAATATTCGCTATTGCTATAGAGCCACTAGCTTACAAACTCAGGCACACCCTTGAACGATGGGGCATAAAAGTAGGACATGTAATTTGAAAAAGTAGGACATATAATTTCCTTATACATGGACAACATCATGATATCTCTCAGGTGCCCAGACATTTCGGTCCCAATACTACTGAATGTGATGCAAGAATACTATGAATTCTCAGGACTGAGGTTCACATACAGAAATCAAGCCTATAACCCTTTGGTGACCTGATAGACCAACAAGTAGAAGGTCACACACTTGAAGGCCTCCTTTTGGCCTCCATATTACCCATGATGAACACCAATTTTATACCCTCAACCTAGAGTCTTCAATAGAAAACCTAAAGCACTCTATACAATTTTGGAACACACTGCATTTATCACTAATGGGTAAAATAGCACTACTTAAAATGGTGGTGTTACCACATTGCCTTTACACCATACAAGGTTCCTATTATGAGATCCAACGGTCAGTTTTTCAGGAGTTGGATAGACTGGTGATAGACCTACTGGCAGGACAAAAGCTGTAGGGTCAGTATATCTACACTTCAAAAAGAATAGGAACAGCGTGGCTTAGAGTTGCCTGACCTCGAGCTGTACTATCTGGCCACTCAATTACAGCAAGAGGTACACCGGCTAGATGGGGAGCCTAACTGGGAAAGACGACTGCTCGAGGGATCACACAGGACCCATCAACTGGGAGAACTCCTAATGAAAGGCAATAGCATAGCATATCTAACACATTCCCCATAAAATACAGCAAATGGGTAGCATATGGGAAGGAACGGTACAGAGAGTCATTAGGAGAGTGCCCTATTCCCAGAACTTAGATATCTTTCCCCCTTCGAACAGATGAAACAGCTAATGACAAAAACTAGGCGGCAAGAAGGGGGATGCCTCACACTATCCAATCTCCACCTCAACAGCAGATTTATAGAATATCAACAAGCACAAGACTCATTCAATCTAGGTACAGGGAATTTTCTACAGATTGTCAAAATTGTAACTTTAGCCAAACAACTGAGGCCTACATTATCTGATGCATCCACGTCTACTCAAACACTCAGCACATTGCTCAAAATGGCCCGGGGGCACAGGCTTCTAACTCACTTGTACTGAGCATTGCACTCTGATAGACCACTACAACCTTTACGAGTGGACAACAGGTGGCACAAGTCCCTGGGAAAGGAACTAACCCCTAGGGAATTAGGCAGATAAATACATTTGGTTGTAAAACAAGTGGTATTTAGTGCCCGCTTTAAATTAATTCAATATAATTGTATACAAATGGCATATGTTAGAAATGGGGTGTTTGGTTGGCAGTCAGGTTACCCCCTGTCCAAGCAAGCACCCTCACTTTAGTCAGGGCAAAGGAGAAACACACCTGGTTAACCCCCACTCACCCCCTTTGTAGCTTGACACAAGCAGGACGGCTTATTCCTGAAGCAATGTGTAAAGTATTTGTACCAACGCACACAGTAATACAGTAAAAACACAAAAAAATGGACACCACACCAGTTTAAGAAAATAGGTAATATTTATCTAAATCAAACAAGACCAAAACAACATAAATTCAGCATACACAAGTCAATATATGAATTTTCAAAATAATAAGAGTCTTACTACCTAGAAAACAATGGAAACATTGATTTTACAAAAAGTACCTGGTTTGCGTTCAAAATTAAGGTGCGCGGGTGAGCGTGTGTCGCAAAACTCAGCGATGTGCCAATTCCTTCCTTGCACATGAGCTCGTGCATCATTTCTTCTCCGGTCAGGTAGGTGAAGTGTTGTTTTTGTCCTTCGCAATAGAGTGATGCATTGATTTCCAGACAGGGCAACTTGGATCCACGTAGGTTCACGATGACTTAGATGCCCAGGGACGATGTGTGGGAAATATAGTTGCACGGTGTTAGAAAACCACGCTACGTGTGGTTTGCATAATTATCAGCAGCCCCAAGAGGATGTTGCGTCATTTCTCCAGCCGAGATGCAGTTGGAGCATCGATTTCAGCCGCGAATCGGGTGGCGCATCGTTTATCAGCCGTGTTGCAGATGGTGCATCAAAAATTTCCAGCAAGGTATTCTGTGCGTGGATTTTAGTCCTTGTTCAGCCAACTTTGCATTTCAAGGGCCCAGGGACTGGATAGGGCACCTCTTGGCAGGGCAGGAATCTCAGCAGAGATTCCAGGTGCTGGCAGAGGAAATCTTTCATGGCCCTGAGATTTCAAAACAGGAGGCAAGCTCAGTTCAAGCCCTTGGAGATTCTTCGCAAGCAGAAATGCACAACAAAGTCCAGTCTTTGACCCCTTTCACAGGCAGAAGTAGCAACTGCAGGATAGCCCAACAAAGCACAGTCACGGGCAGGGTCAGCACTTGGCAGAGGATCCTCCTAGTTCCAGAAGCGATCTTGAAGCAATCTAAATTATGGGGTTTTGGGCAAACTTCAAAAGAAAGTCTCTGTGGTTTACACAATCCTGCCTTTGCCATGCAGGCCAGGCCTCAGACACACATCAGAGGGTTGGAGGCTCTACTGTGTGAGGGCAGGCACATCCCATTCAGGTGTAAGTGACCACTCCTCCCTCTACTCTACCCCAGATGGCTCATCAGGATATGCAGGAAACACCCCAGCTCTCTTTGTGTCACTGTCTAGAGGTGATTCACAAACAGACCAACTTTCAGTCTGACCCAGACAGGGAATCCACAAACAGGCAGTCACAGAATGGTTAAAGCAAGAAAATGCCAACTTTCTAAAAGTGGCATTTTCAAACTAACAATCTAAAAAACAACTTCTCTAAAAGATGTATTTTTAAATTGTGAGTTCAGAGACACCAAACTCCAAATTTCTATCTGCTCTCAAAAGGAATGTACAATTTAAGAATATTTAAAGGCAGCCCCCATGTTAACCTATGAGAGAGATAAGCCTTGCAACTGTCAAAACCGAATTTGGCAGTATTTCACTGTTAGGACATGTAAAACACATCAGTACATGTCCCACCTTTAACATACACTGCACCCTGCCCATGGGGCTACCTAGGGCCTACCTTAGAGGTGCCTTACAGGTATAAAAAGGGAAGGTTTAGGCCTGCAAGTGGGCACACTTGCCAGGTTGAATTGGCAGTTTAAAACTGCACACATGGAGACTGCAGTGGCTGGTCTGAGCCATGTTGACAGGGCTACTAATGTGGGTGGCACAACCAGTGCCGCAGGGCCACTAGCAGCATTTGATTTACAGGTACTGGGCACCTCTAGTGCACTTTACTAGGTATTTACTATTATATCAAATATGTCAATCATGGAAAAGCAAATTACACATACAAAGGAGCACTTGCACTTCAGCACACAGTCAAAACATGGGAAGCAGAGGCAATAAAGACAGGGGAGACCACGCCAAGGATGCCAGGTCTTACAGTAAATGTCTCCCCCAGGCACTTACATGCTATGTATCCCTCCCAAGATCAGACATGCCCCAAATGCAGGATGGATGAAGTCCATTTTCTCCATTTGTCATGGAACTGCCCCACAAAACAGAAGTTCTGTGTGTATAACAAATATAAATACCAAATCTCAACAACTGAAAATGAAAATAGATATTCATTCACCCTCAGTGCAGAGACCTACCATAAAGTTGTAAAACATCAGTCTTGCTCTTGAAGTAACCCACTGACCTCTTCTCAAACCAGTAACAGTGTTCTTGTCCCTGACTGTGCCATCACATCAACCAAAGGACAAATCCCTCACCATTTTCTCATTAACTGTCATTATCCTCTCTATACTCCATTATTTTTTTACCTATGTTCTCATAATAGTTCCACTCAACCTCAACTCTAGCAAGGTTGCTAAATCTGCATGTGCCCTTGGGACTATTCACTGTATCGTTTATCTGCCTCAAGTCACCCATCTCAGCTACCTCATCTAAGATTGGACCTTATTTCTCTCATTGTAGTACCTCTTACTTTACTCTTGATATTTTCCATTTTACATTCAGGACCCCCATCCACGTTCCTCTGATACGACTTCTTCATCCATACTGGGCAAAATTCAGACAAATAAACTCTATACCTTAGTGCTGCAAATGGAATTTATTCTGCAGCAGAGTGGGCACTTGTATGGTTTGACCTCAACATTCTGTCCACATCTTTTTCAGTGTCGTTTCCACCTTTTTTAGCCCATTATATAATTCAACCAACACTCAGCTCATCTGTTCTTCCAAGTCATTGCCCTGGGAATGGTACAGAACACTTCACTGGTGTTTAATGTGACATCTTAATCAAAATCCATTCATCTCTTTGACATGAACTGCACCCCATTGTCCAAGACTAGCGGTGTAGGAAACCATTTTCTCAAAAAACATAATCACAGATTCGGTGTTAGGCTACATACTCCCTGGAACTGAAAAATCCTTTGCAAAAGGTAATTTTGAATCCTACAGATTACTCCCTATCATAAGGACTTCAACTTCTGATCTCAGTTATGTCACAGTGAGATGTTAGCCAGAATCACAGGTATGCCCCATGGGAAACACAGGGAACTAGTAATGTGGTTCTGTGTGGCTGGGAATCTATCTTTTAATTGCTTTAGTTACAGTCAGACCCTAGCCTGCTAGCTGCTCTCAGTTGTGCCTCAGGTATTGCAGTAGGTTGTGAGTAACTGTCAGGGGTTAGTGATGATTGTTAAAGCAGTGCCATTGTTTGAGCCCTTGCAAGGAAAGCGGTGCAGACTTTTTGCTGATATCTTTGGCCCTCATTTAATGAACTGTGGGTTTTGTCTTACTTCAAATGTGTGCAATTCTATGATTTAATGCAGTGTCATTTGACTGTTAAGTTATCAGGGATTTAGTAGGGGCACATGCACCATGCCTGGTTTCGCACTGTTAGGTGGTAATAAATCTAAACACTGACCAACTTAGAAAGAGTAACCTAAAGAGATTGCAAGAGCCAAACTTTTTCTGCTCATCGGAGGAATAACATGGAAAAGAGAGAACCAGTGACCATGGGACGAATTCTATATATTAAAACTCAGAACAGAGAGTGTGTTCCCCCTTTCAAATTCTGTTGAATCTACAGAGTTTTTGTAATGAAACTTTAGAAAAAAAGCAACAGCTGGGTTGATACAATTGAAGATTTTAATTAGCATAAGCTGGAGAATTTCTTATGGATTCTCCAGTGAACTATACAGGGAGCCTCAATACATAGTCTCAAAAGGTTTAGCATGAGTATAAAGGGTAGTGCTACAGACCGTGAGCACAGCATGGTTATGATTCACTTTAAGAAGATGTACTACAGAGGTAAACAGCCTTTGGAAGTGGTCTTTAAGGTGCCCAAACAGCCAAACCCAAAACTTGGAACTTAGAAAAAGTGCTCTGAGATCCATCAATAGACTGGAACCTACCTTCTCTCTGAGCCACCCAAGGTTCATCGTAAGTTGGTCTGATTTCACGGTAGTTCCAGCTATCTTCTCCACAGCAGCACATTTTCTATAGCAGCTCCTTGCAGAACGGGTGTTCTACCTCATGGATCCCTTGTCGGTTACAGCCTCCAGCTTCTTCCCACTGGAGATTTTCGACTTCTGAAAAAGTGACACAGTCTGAACGTAGAAATTTTCACTGGGACTTCATCCAATGGCACCTAAGTGACGATCCCTCCTCCTAAGACACCACTGGCTGCCCTGCCCCAGTAAACATTACCTTCTCAGATATTTTTCCTCAAAATTTCTTCTATGGCAAGCCAAGACCGGGCCCAATCCATCTCATGTTTATGAACCAAGCTCCATCGTGGTCAACCATAACTGTTGAGTTTGTCCCCGTTTCGTGTGACTAGATTTTCTCTGTTGGTGCTTTGTTCTTTTACGCACTAATTTTCACTAGAAACTTTAAAAATTCATAACTCAAGTTCTATTAGTTGGATGTTTGTCATTCTGGTGTCAAACAATTTATTCCATTTTACTCTATTAGTGTCAGTTCATTCTGTGGTTGTGTTTCACTTTATTACTGTTTGAGTACTGCATATATGCTTTTCACTTTGCCTTTAAGCTAGGCCTGACTGCGTTGTGCTAAGCTACCAGAGGGTTAAGCACAAGCTAATTTAGTGACTTTTGTGGTACACCATGACGAGGAATGTGGTGGTTGCATAGGAAGGGTTTTTCACTTCCCTGAATCAAAAACCCAGTTTCTAATAATTGCCATCTGCATAGCAACAAAAACCAAATAAGTGGATACATTTGACCAGAGGCTCAATATTGAGGTTGAAAAGGTGAGGGCAAGGCAGAGCCATGAGCAGAGTTGCGAACAAGTGCCAATGTGGTGAAGTTAAAATAAGCCATGTGCTTTTTATTGCAACTTGTCAAGAAAGGTTTGAATCAAGCCAATGCTGAGTTGAGGGAACACATCTGAGAAATTGGGCTGGATTATTCAGATTAGAGCAAGACAATGGCTTGTTTGCATATGGATTGTCTGTGTCTAGAGTGGTATGCAGGACAGAAACAATGGACTGGAATGTGGTCCCAAGTAATTACCAGTGGCAGAGAAAAATTAAATTGTTCCAAGCATCACGCTTATGTTTGTTGCTGCTAAAAATGTCAACAGCTTGCAGGCAACCCTTCAAGCTTAAAATGGTCAACGGTGTCAAATGCTGTTGATACACTAAGAAGAATAAACCTACTGACAATACAGACATCATCCTTTCGCACCAGGCCATCTATTTCCACTAGAGAACTGATTTTCTATTGTGGTCCCTGTGAAAACTGGCCTGGCCTGAGAAGCAACTCTAGAGACTTCCTATAGATACAAGCTATCATGCCCCGGTAGTCTGGCTGTGGCTGTCAGCAAGGAGACGAGACGATAATTATGTCGTGAAGTGGAATTAAATGTCGGTTTTTTTTTAATAGAAAACACTCGAGCCTTGATTAGGAGAAGGCCTGTTGATGACCGTTACTGGAAAATGTTTCCTCAAGAGTAGCAATGGGACAAGAGTCCGTAGATGAGACAGGTTTAGAATTTTCCGAAACGGTAAACTCACTGTCTGAAGAAATCAGATTACAGGATTTTTTCAAGGTTGAGAGGTAATGTGAAGGAGTTGTAAGGAAAGAGGTTTTAATGAAATTACAGATGTTCACCTGTGTTCCCCAAGGTTGGACCAAAGCCAGACTGAGAGAAGACACATTTTTGCGTAATAAAATGCATAGTTTATAGACAATCAGTGCAGTTACACCCTACATGTGGCACACATAACATTAAGCTTGCATGACGATCCTATACCTAAGGCTAACTAGCATTTCATATTGTGTTTTAAAATATGACAATACAATAGAAGGACTGAAAGAAAATGAAATGAAAATATGGGTTTAAAATTACATATAAAATTGGAATGTGCTACAGTTTTACCGTTTCCCTCAAATGGAGATGTACATCAATTTAAATGGTGGCAATTTCTCTGTTTTTAGCAATGTGTCCACTTTCTGGATCTAATTGAATGAGATACCACGTACATTAATTATGGGCAAATATCAAGTAAAATGATCCTCTTTAAAAGTAATCTCAATTAAAACACATTTATTTTACATCACTTCTCAGCAGTATTTAATGTCCACAAAGCGATTCTGTTGACGTATACAGTAGACGCTTTAAAAACAATATTCAGTCAAAGCCTATGCTATCTTCTGCAGTCTTTGAGATATGTCAATTATCTATATGCACAAATAAACTGAAGTTTTTAGAATGTCTTTACATCTAATTCCATTGGTTAAAATGAAAATATCTTTCTCTTACTACGGATGTCTTTCAGAATGAACATAAGAAAATAACATAGCTTTTTAAAACCAATTTCAAGAGGTATACCTTTGACTTGAGGTTCTGTCATCAAAGAGCTGTTTCAACAGAATAAAATTCCAATCTGTTGGCACATCTTTCTAAACATTGGAGCCGTGATTTACTTATTATATGTTTGCATTGACACTTGCATGAGAAAAGTAGGCACTTCATGATGAAAAGGAGTGCAATTGGCAGCAGCAATCAAATTTTACACATAAAACGATTTTGCACTGAAAATTGAATCTAGCAATTGCTTTGTGCCCAGGAACACTAGCCCCATAGGAATCTATCTGAAAGGCAAGCAAAGGAGCAGGAATACAAATCCAGATCTACTAAGTAGCATGTCTGAGCTGTCCTTGAAATGTTAATGCTATTGGTGAGCCGTTACAAACAAGGAGCAACCAGAATATTGTGTGATAGTTATATAGGTAACGTGTTATTACCATGAAACTATTGATTGTATTGTGCTTATTTTTGTGTGATTTTCCTTGGATTTAAATACTGGAGTGTGTACCTCAAGTATATTTGTCACACATCTTACCACTGGGCCACCTTTGCCCAGTAATACAACACGTATTAGGGTATTAGTATTGTGGTAAAAAAGTTTTTCAACTGTTGCTGATGATTTCACAAGTAAGTGTTCAGTGCAAATCTGGCACTGCATATTTTTTCCTTTCTATAATTTTATATGTGAAATAGCTTACAGAGGAAAAATAAACTTTACCTTAAACAAATGAAATCACATGAACCCAAAACTTTGGCACAGAACACTTTTACCTATCTGTTGCTCTAAATGTGACAGTTTAAATTAAAGCAATAATTTAATGCTGAATAACTGAAATCACATGAACCTAAAAAACATATTAAACATCAGAATGAATGTGCTGAACCTATCTTTTAACACTTGTCAAACATAACACATTGTCTATCAAAGCGTAAGTTATTAAATGCATAACACAAAGATTCCCACTCAAGTCAAGTGAATCTTTATCCGGTTGTAGGACACAACCATGCATACCTTAACCACGCATGCCTAAAGTACGTGGTAAGAACCATGACTGCGTCTTTACCATGCATGCCTTTACCACCCTGCCTTTACAATACATTTTTGTTGTAAAAGCATGATTGGAAAAGGAATATGTGTGGTAAATTGCACCCCTGCCCCTAACGCCCGATGCCCAAGCCCTGCAATCCACCTCACTCCAGCCCTTAAAACTGCCCCTTCCCCCCACCCTGAACAATAAAAGTGACCTGCCCTTAAAACGTCCTTGACCCTTGCCCTGAACCCTAAAACTGACCCTGCTTTGCCCTTAAAACTACCCTGCCCCCATGTCCCTTATAGCTACCCCGACCCCCCATCATCAACAGCAATAAAACTGACCCCCACCCCTGAAAACTGCCACTTCCCCCACCCGAGCCCTAAAACCCTGCCCCCTGTCCAAAAAACTACCCCAACCCCCCATCCGTCCTGAGCCCTGAAACGACCCCACCCCTAGAAACTCCCCCCCAACCCCACTTACCTCTCCCGATCCTTCCTGTTCTGTTCTTCTCTGCCCATCCGCATAGCTACACCACAGACCGCTCGCTCCCTTACCCACACATATGCGTGGTTTAGGCATATGCGTGGTTAAGGCAGAGAACTGGAGAGTCTTGGTTCAGGCAAATCGTGGCTCAGCCCGCATTGTTAAGACTGTCTCCCTCTTTATTCACCACATTTCTGTAGCATAATAGCATCATAAGAAAAACACTGTGCAAACAAGTGCGTACTCGCAACACGGCGGTCTTACTGTTCTGAACGTCGGCTTTTGATTCCCGTCGGAGGCACTCAGATATGCCCTGGAGTTATTGAACTCACGCATTGTATATATTCACTGCATTGCGTGTTTCAGTGCCGATTACTGACAAACAATCGCCTGTTTGAGCCAGATTCGCATTGGATTAGGTCACATACAAAGTCGTGATGGAAAATTGGAAGTAGTAGGACTTGTAAATAAGTGGGAACGAATTATCAGAGTCTAGTGCCCTGAAGAAGTCGTTTGGGACAAGAGACAACACTGTCCTGAGACGAAACACGTGTTGGCGGGCTCGAATTCTTAAATGAATTGTGGCGTGAATTGCATGAAAAATTTGTATTACAATGAATGAATTGTTATAAATATTGTGTATTACAATGAATGAATTGTTATAAATTGACTTGAATTATAAAATTTGTTGGACAAGTTACACTGTGTGTCGAAAGAGATTTTGGAAATTGCAATCATACCGAAGTGTAATTTTCAAGAGCAACAATTAATGTTTTTTGACTTTTTTGGCTAAATCTCAACTTTCCGAATTGTTTTTTTCTGTGGGGAAGTGATTTTTATTCAGATTACAATCCATTTAATTGTTACATGAGGGGTACCGCACTTTGATGTGTTTAGGTTGTAGGTTCTCTTTGGAACCTTTTGGAGGGTCGGGTGATTACCCTCGTGCAGATTCCCTCTTACTTTGAGATCTTTGGTCCTTTTGAATCCTGAGCGCCTTGGTAATCCTAATTATTTCACCCCATAGTTAGTATCACTGTGCAAACAAGAAAGATAGATATAAAACAATCTAAGAAAGATAAAACAGCTATACATAATTCAAAATAAAAGAATCACAGTATAGCGCAATTCATTCTTTTTCTTATCTGCCACTTAAAAGACTTAAAAGGGGCAACCGAACAGGAAATCAATGGGCTATGTAACTGTTGTAAAAATGACAGGGAAGGTCTACGTTGTCTAAATTTAAAATCGATACAATTTGGTAATATAAACTTTCTCCTAGGAATTTGATAAAAGGAGCAAAAGAACACTGTTGGACCTGGCTTTTTGACAGGGACATCCCCAAACTTTTTGCCTCCTTCCTCCTATTTTTCCTGACCTGTTGTTGTTGGCTTTTGACCTCTGGGCACTTTACCACTGCTAACCAGTGCTAAAGTGCATATGCTCTCTGGGTAAATTGTACTACTGATTGGTTTATCCATGATTGACTATTTAATTTACTTGTAAGTCCCTGGTAGAGTGCACTACATGTGCCTAGGGCAGGTAGATTAAATGCTACTAGTGGGCCTGCAGCACTGGTTGTGCCACCCACCTCAGTAGCCCCTTAACCCTGTCTCAGGCCTGCCATTGCAAGGCCTGTGTGTGCAGTTTCACTGCCACTTCGACTTGGCATTTAAAAGTACTTGCCAAGCCTAGAACTCCCCTTTTACTACATATAAGTCATCCCTAATGTGTGCCCTAGGTAACCCCTAGAGCAGGGTGCGGTGTAGGTAAAAGGCAGGACATGTACCTGTGTAGTTATATGTCCTGGTAGTGTGAAACTCCTAAATTCGTTTTTACACTACTGTGAGGCCTGCTCCTTTCATAGGCTAACATTGGGGCTGCCCTCATACACTGTTGAAGTGGCAGCTGCTGATCTGAAAGGAGCAGGAAGGTCATATTTAGTATGGCCAGAATGGTAATACAAAATCCTGCTGACTGGTGAAGTCGGATTTAATATTACTATTCTAGAAATGCCACTTTTAGAAAGTGAGCATTTCTTTGCACTAAAATCTTGTTGTGCCCTTCAATCCACGTCTGGCTAGGTTTAGTTGACATCTCCTTGTGCATTCACTCAGACACACCCCAAACACAGGGTACTCAGCCTCACTTGCATACATCTGCATTTTGAATGGGTCTTCCTGGGCTGGGAGGGTGGAGGGCCTGCCCTCACACAAAGGACTGCCACACCGCCTACTGGGACTCTGGCAGACAGGATTGAGCTGAAAGGGAACTTGGTGCATTTCTTAGAGACTCTTTGAAGTCACCCCCACTTCAAAGGCACAACTTAGTATAAAACAGGGCCTCTGCCCTACCTCATGAGACACTTGCTGGAGAAGAAACCTGAACCAGAAACTACATCCTGCCAAGAAGAACTGCCTGGCTGCTCAAAGGACTCACCTGTCTGCTTTTCTACAAAGGACTGCTGCCTTGCTGTTGGCCTGCTGCCTTGCTGAACTCTTGCCTGGCTGTAAAAGTGCTCTCCAAGGGCTTGGATAGAGCTTGCCTCCTGTTCCCTGAAGTCTCAGGACCAAAAAGACTTCACTCTTCCTCTTGGACGCTCCGTGCGCCGAACTTTTCGACGCACAGCTTGTTCCGCGGCAAGAAAAACGCCGCACACCGACGCTGATCAACGCGACGCCTTCGGGACGACCGAAACTTTGACGCACGGCCTCGCAAGGACAACGCCGCCCGACTTCCCGGGAGAAATCGACGCGACGCCTGCCGTGAGATCAAAACTTTGACGCACGGCCTCGCAAGGACAACGCCGCCCGACTCCGCAGGAGAAATCGACGCGACGCCTGCCGTGAGATCAAAACTTTGATGCACGGCCTCGCAAGGACAACGCCGCCCGACTCCGCAGGAGAAATCGACGCGACGCCTGCCGTGAGATCGAAACTTCGACGCGCAGCCCCGCAGAGCGACGCGCAGCCGGAAAACAAGCAGGAAAATCCACGCACAGACCCGGGACATCTGGTAATCCCCGCGACCCACAGAAAGAGACTGTCCGCGCGCCAGAAACGACGCCCGACTTCCCCGCGTGGAAAATAACGACGCAAGTCCGTGTGTGCTGGGGAGAAATCGACGCACACACCCTTTTTCCACGCACCTCTTCCTTTGTGGCCCTCTGAGGAGATTTTCCACCAGAAACCAGGTACTTTGTGTTTGAAAGAGACTCTGTTTACTTTCTAAAGACTTAAGACACTTTATATCACTTTTCAGTGATATCTTTACAAATTCATATTGCAACTTTGATCGTTTTGACCTGAAGATACCCAGATAAATATTATATATTTTTCTAAATACTGTGTGGTGTATTTTTGTGGTGTTATGCTATGGTGTTGTATGATTTATTGCACAAATGCTTTACACATTGCCTTCTAAGTTAAGCCTGACTGCTCGTGCCAAGCTACCGGAGGGTGAGCACAGGCTGATTTTGGATTGTGTGTGACTTACCCTGACTAGAGTGAGGGTTCTTGCTTGGACAGAGGGCAACCTAACTGCCAACCAAAAAACCCATTTCTAACATTGGTGATCAGCGGTGAGGATAGGACTTGTGTTTGTGCAGTGACATACAGTAGCTAAGTATTTCACTACCTACCCACAGTTGAAGGTCAACTTGATTTTTCATCTTTTTTGGCTCTTGGTTCTCTGATGTCCTCCTGGATATACTATTGATATTTTGGACTTTGGATTTTGGTTTTTGCTGATAAGATCTTATCAAAATGGGATTGTGTACCTACTCATTCTTTGTTCGTACTGACCACCTCACTAAGGCTGACCTAAGGAAGCTTTGCAGACAATGGGGCCTTCCTGTAGCAAGGAGATCTACTAAAGCGGAGATGCTCCATCACTACATAGTCTGGGTGGAGGAAAGATGGGCAGAGAGAGAGGCAGCAAGAAACCAAATGACTAAGTACCCCTCAGATGAGGAGGAGGACTACGCACATGAGGAGGAAGACTACTCAGAGTTGGACAGTGACCCAGAAATAGATGAATGGCTCCGAAGTCAAAGGCGACAGGAGCAACAATTAGAGGAGTATCTTGCAGAGGTTGAGGCAAAAAGACTCTTAGCCCTGGAAGGAGAAAAGATTGCAGCTCAAGAGCTGAGCTGTAAAGAGCTGAAACTGGAGGCCGGAAGGGCTGAGTCCAGTTCAGATGGTGGCAGCAAAAATCTTGCATCTAGTACTGCTGAAGAAGGGCACAAGCCCAGAGATGTGGTGCCCAACTTGAAGAAGGGAGTTGACACACCCCAGGCAGTTCAAGGGTATGAGGTAGTTCCCGTTATGCACAGGGTCCCTGAGAAGGATTGGGGAACTGGCACAGGGAGTCATATTCCTAATGGGGGGAGGGACACTTTACTGACTCTAGCAGAGAGTGACAGAGAAAAGGGTTCCCCCCTGGTGGACGTCCTGGATATAGAGTGTAGAGACATCCCAGAAGAGTTTGGGTTGAGTGTCAGGGACAGACAGATACTGTCTCACCAGTCTCAGGAGGGGGAAGTAGAGTGCTTTTCCAAGGTTGAGTTACTGGGTGGTTGGGTGAAGGGTACTGTGGTTAATACATGTGAAGGGCAGAGTGATGTAATTGCTGGAGAGAATATGTCTGGTCCTTATTTTCCAGAGCTACGCCAACACCAGGTGGAGTGTGAGTTCTCTGACCCCAGGGAACTTACAATGGAGGCAGACTTCTGGGTGAGTACCAGAGAGTCTGAAGAGGCATTTTGGGGTGCTCCTTAAGGGAGTGGTCTAGGTGGTTCCCAACCGAGTGTGGTGGGAGAGGATTGTAGTGTCCCAGGTAGGTCCCAGGTCCTAGAGGGTTCCATGAGGGAACACCAGGAGGGAAGCCTAGCCTGTACCGTAGGGCCACCTTTTGAGGGAAGCCCCGCAGTGTCAGAAGAACTTGGGGGGGTGACTGTAGCCAGCATCCCAACAGTTCTGGTGTCTGGCAGTACCCCTCCTAGTGAGGGGGTGCAGAAGTCCAGACATAGGGTTGAGAGGGGGTTGCAGACCCCAGTGGAGGACCTTGAGAGTCAGGGGACAGCTCTGAGAGCAGAGCCCCCCAGGAATGACCCAGGTGAAACCGTTTCTGGTTTGGGGGAAACCCAGACTCTGCCGGATGGGCAGAGGTCGGGAGACCTGCGCCAACCAGACTCTTGTGTGGCCCTTGGGGACGGTGTGTCCCTTGTGGGGGGTGAGAGTGCCCCCCAGGAAGTCCTGGCATGCCAGGCAAAGATTCAACCTCAGGCTGGTGACTCTGGGTTGGATACCCAGGTTCAGAGGTTAAACTCTGACCTGGTGGGAGGTAGATGTGCCTCCCAAGAAGTCCTGCTGTGCCAGGCAATTGTCCAACCTCAGGGTGTTGACTCTGGATTGGATGACCAGGTTCAGAGGTTAAACTCTGACCTGGTGGGGGGTAGGTGTGCCCCCCAGAAAGTCCTGGCGTGCCAGGCAATTGCCCAACCTCAGGGTGGTGACCCTGGGTTGGGGAACCAGGCTCAGAGGTTAAACTCTGACCTGGTGGGAGGTAGGTGTGCCTCCCTGGAAGTCCTGGCCTGCCAGGCAATGGTTCAACCTCAGGGTGGTGACTCTGGGTTGGCTAACCAGGTTCAGGGGATAAGCTCTGACCTGTTGGGGGGTAGGCGTGCCCCCCAGAAAGTCCTGGTGTACCAGGCAGTGGTCCAACCTCAGAGTGCTGACTCTGGGTTGGATAACCGGGTTCAGAGGTTAAACTCTGACCTGGTGGGGGGTAGGTGTGCCCCCCAGAAAGTCCTGGCGTGCCAGGCAATTGTTCAACCTCAGAGTGCTGACTCTGGGTTGGATAACCGGGTTCAGAGGTTAAACTCTGACCTGGTGGGGGGTAGGTGTGCCCCCCAGAAAGTCCTGGCGTGCCAGGCAATTGTTCAACCTCAGGGTGGTGACTCTGGGTTGGATACCCAGGTTCAGAGGTTAAACTCTGACCTGGTGGGAGGTAGGTGTGCCTCCCAAGAAGCCCTGCTGTGCCAGGCAATTGTCCAACCTCAGGGTGTTGACTCTGGGTTGGATGACCAGGTTCAGAGGTTAAACTCTGACCTGGTGGGGGGTAGGTGTGCCCCCCAGAAAGTCCTGGCGTGCCAGGCAATTGCCCAACCTCAGGGTGGTGACCCTGGGTTGGGGAACCAGGCTCAGAGGTTAAACTCTGACCTGGTGGGAGGTAGGTGTGCCTCCCAGAAAGTCCTGGTGCGCCAGGCAATTGTTCAACTTCAGGGTGGTGACTCTGAGTTGAATGGCCCAGTTCAGAGGTTAAACTCTGACCTGGTGGAGGGTCAGTGTGCCCTCCAGGAAGTCCTGGTGTGCCAGGCAATTGTTCAACTTCAGGGTGGTGACTCTGAGTTGAATAGTCAGGTGCAGAGGTTAAACTCTGACCTGGTGGAGGGTCAGTGTGCCCTCCAGGAAGTCCTGGCGTGCCAGGCAATTGTTCAACTTCAGGGTGGTGACTCTGAGTTGAATGGGCAGGTGCAGAGGTTAAACTCTGACCTGGTGGGGGGTAGGTGTGCCTCCCAGGAAGTCCTGGTTTGCCAGGCAGTGATCCAGTCTGAGGGTACAGACCCTGGGCTGGAAGACCAGGTTCAGGGTGTCCCCCGGACCTGGAGGGAGGGGCTACTGATAACAGTGCCCCTACCATGTTGTCTTCTGAGGAGGCCACTCCTAGTTGGAGGGTGCTGGACCCCAGAAGGGAGGGCAGGGGGAGGGAAGCCTCACCCCGGGCCCTAGTCCAACCTGAAGGTACAGGCCCCAGGTTGGAGGGCCAGTTGCAGGTTAACAGCCCTGCACTGGTGGAGGAATGGTACAGGGTGACTTCTGTAAGCACCCTGACCATGTTGGACTCTGGGGGTACCGCTCCAGGAGGGAGGGTACAAAGCCCCAGAGGGGAGGACCAGGTTCAGGCTGTCATCCCTGACCTGGTGGAAGGGAGAGTGGTTAAAGGGTGCCCAGCACCTGGGGCTACCGCCCCCCACTCTCCACAGCCACAGTGGTTGGAGAGCTTTGAGAGGCCTGGGGCCTGGCTCTCATCCCTGGCAGCTGTCAGTAATCACTGTGGCTTGCTGTCCGGGTGGACAGAGTTATCCCTGGGGAGGGGACAAGTGTCACACCCCAGGGGTAGAGTGGGCAACACCACTGTGTTGGTCATGGTGGTACTATCCTGCTCCTGGGATACATCTGTGAGCAAAGTAAGGTTAGGTGCTGCACAGATGGGATCCGCAGGTAAGGAGAAAGGTTCCCCATGGGTTGGCTTAGTGGGCCCTGAGAGTATGGACAGAGTGATCCAATTGGAGTCAGGAAGGCGAAGAACTGGAGCATGCCCCTGCTGTTGTGGGCCTGGGTCCTTGTTCTGTCGCCTCAAACAGGGAAGTACATCAGGATAGTGATTGTTCTCCCCTGGCTTTAGGCTGGTAGGGGGTCATGTTGGACCTGGCTTTTTGACAGGGACATCCCCAAACTTTCCTATTTTTTCTGACCTGTTGTTGTTGGCTTTTGACCTCTGGGCACTTTACCACTGCTAACCAGTGCTAAAGTGCATATGCTCTCTGGGTAAATTGTACTACTGATTGGTTTATCCATGATTGACTATTTAATTTACTTGTAAGTCCCTGGTAGAGTGCACTACATGTGCCTAGGGCAGGTAGATTAAATGCTACTAGTGGGCCTGCAGCACTGGTTGTGCCACCCACCTCAGTAGCCCCTTAACCCTGTCTCAGGCCTGCCATTGCAAGGCCTGTGTGTGCAGTTTCACTGCCACTTCGACTTGGCATTTAAAAGTACTTACCAAGCCTAGAACTCCCCTTTTACTACATATAAGTCATCCCTAATGTGTGCCCTAGGTAACCCCTAGAGCAGGGTGCGGTGTAGGTAAAAGGCAGGACATGTACCTGTGTAGTTATATGTCCTGGTAGTGTGAAACTCCTAAATTCGTTTTTACACTACTGTGAGGCCTGCTCCTTTCATAGGCTAACATTGGGGCTGCCCTCATACACTGTTGAAGTGGCAGCTGCTGATCTGAAAGGAGCAGGAAGGTCATATTTAGTATGGCCAGAATGGTAATACAAAATCCTGCTGACTGGTGAAGTCGGATTTAATATTACTATTCTAGAAATGCCACTTTTAGAAAGTGAGCATTTCTTTGCACTAAAATCTTGTTGTGCCCTTCAATCCACGTCTGGCTAGGTTTAGTTGACAGCTCCTTGTGCATTCACTCAAACACACCCCAAACACAGGGTACTCAGCCTCACTTGCATACATCTGCATTTTGAATGGGTCTTCCTGGGCTGGGAGGGTGGAGGGCCTGCCCTCACACAAAGGACTGCCACACCCCCTACTGGGACTCTGGCAGACAGGATTGAGCTGAAAGGGAACTTGGTGCATTTCTTAGAGACTCTTTGAAGTCACCCCCACTTCAAAGGCACAACTTAGTATAAAACAGGGCCTCTGCCCTACCTCATGAGAAACTTGCTGGAGAAGAAACCTGAACCAGAAACTACATCCTGCCAAGAAGAACTGCCTGGCTGCTCAAAGGACTCACCTGTCTGCTTTTCTACAAAGGACTGCTGCCTTGCTGTTGGCCTGCTGCCTTGCTGAACTCTTGCCTGGCTGTAAAAGTGCTCTCCAAGGGCTTGGATAGAGCTTGGATAGAGCTTGCCTCCTGTTCCCTGAAGTCTCAGGACCAAAAAGACTTCACTCTTCCTCTTGGACGCTCCGTGCGCCGAACTTTTCGACGCACAGCTTGTTCCGCGGCAAGAAAAACGCCGCACACCGACGCTGATCAACGCGACGCCTTCAGGACGACCGAAACTTTGACGCACGGCCTCACAAGGACAACGCCGCCCGACTTCACGGGAGAAATCGACGCGACGCCTGCCGTGAGATCAAAACTTTGACGCACGGCCTCGCAAGGACAACGCCGCCCGACTCCGCAGGAGAAATCGACGCGACGCCTGCCGTGAGATCGAAACTTCGACGCGCAGCCCCGCAGAACGACGCGCAGCTGGAAAACAAGCAGGAAAATCCACGCACAGACCCGGGACATCTGGTAATCCCCGCGACCCACAGAAAGAGACTGTCCGCGCGCCAGAAACGACGCCCGACTTCCCCGCGTGGAAAATAACGACGCAAGTCCGTGTGTGCTGGGGAGAAATCGACGCACACACCCTTTTTCCACGCACCTCTTCCTTTGTGGCCCTTTGAGGAGATTTTCCACCAGAAACCAGGTACTTTGTGTTTGAAAGAGACTCTGTTTACTTTCTAAAGACTTAAGACACTTTATATCACTTTTCAGTGATATCTTTACAAATTCATATTGCAACTTTGATCGTTTTGACCTGAAGATACCCAGATAAATATTATATATTTTTCTAAATACTGTGTGGTGTATTTTTGTGGTGTTATGCTATGGTGTTGTATGATTTATTGCACAAATGCTTTACACATTGCCTTCTAAGTTAAGCCTGACTGCTCGTGCCAAGCTACCGGAGGGTGAGCACAGGCTGATTTTGGATTGTGTGTGACTTACCCTGACTAGAGTGAGGGTTCTTGCTTGGACAGAGGGCAACCTGACTGCCAACCAAAAACCCCATTTCTAACAAACACGATATGATTTAATTAAGAGACCAAAGGCTATCATTATGCATTAATTTCCTTTAATGCCACTGAATGCAACAGTCTTTAAAAGAACACAACTGAACATTCCAGTACAGAACTCTTAGCACATAAATAGTCTATGAACAGAATCCTCTTCCTCTTTTTATCGCTCCTCCTGAACAGATAGGTAGTAATCTTCAGTTTATATAATCTGTTTTTCTTGTGAGTGTTTCCAATTTTTTTAAAATGTGTTTGATACTGTTTATTTAGCTTGTGTGTTTGCCTTTGAATATGTTTTTGTGTATTATTTACTATTTTTTTCATGTAACATATTATTACTTGAAATTAATTAATTGTAGGGTCGTTTAAGGGATCTGTGAAATGTGCCATATTTAAAAAACAAACATTTAGTATTTCGGGTGGCTCTTATTTAATGTTTTCTCTCCCTTTGGAGAGAAAGCGGCATTTGAATAAAAAAAATTCTAGCTTTCGCGTCAAGAATTTTCAATTCTATTAAGGACACGGAGGCGAGGATTACGCTATCTCTTTCTTTACTGAGCCAAACACAGCAGCCAATTAAACATTAGTAAATAAAAAACTTCACATCCAAAGATGCTCTGTATCCCGGTCACGTGCTCCAATCACCTATCGTGACCCTAGTCCATATCAAGCATCCTCTTTCTTTGTCCAAACAGATAACAACAATAATTATTTTCCAAACTTCTCTGTAAATTTTGTTTCACCGAATCTTCTCATCCAAACCGAATGACTGAAGATAACTCAACCGGAGTAGCAAGACGAATCCAACCTCCTGAGAGCTGAACCAACGGTTTCTTCTATCAATATCTTTATGATCGCCATCATGAATTATTCTGATCGGATCCTAAGATAAACAATAATAAAAAATAATACCACCTACTGACAGGTTATTACTTATACCATTCTTTAAACATTTCACTATGTATAAAACAGGGAGGGCATAAAAGGTATCATTTTTAACAACTGAATACATAAAAATATAATATCGATAAATAATATATGGGAGGGATAATCCTCGCCTCCGTGTCCTTAATAGAATTGAAAATTCTTGACGCGAAAGCTAGATTTGTTTTTATTCTATGTCAGGACCGGAGGCTCAGATTATGCTAGTTTAAAGCTGATCAATAACAACAGAGGCCACATCAACAACAGGTTTAAAATAAAACTTACGAAAAGTACATTCCGAAGACCAATCTGCTGTCTTCATGATATCTTCCAAACTTGATCCTAGAGAATAAGATTTCGAGGCCATGGCTCCCCTAACAGAATGAGCTCCAAAATGACTGGTATCAATACCAGCTTCGCTCATTAACCATTTAATCCATCTCGAGAGAGTGGCTGATGAAACTGGTTTAAATGGTTTCTGTAAAGAAATCAATAATTGACCATCCATGGTCTGTCTAAACTCTTCCGTAACCAGTTCATAATCTTTCAAACATTGTACTACACATAATTGTGAGTTATCCGGGTATCAGGGATAAGTTACTGACCTACAATTGGTTTTAGTCCTTCTAGTAATATTAAAAGTAACACCATTAGGAGAATAAATTCTACCAGATAAATCTAAAGCCCTGACATCTGAAACTCGCTTACATGAAATTAAGCATAATAACATAGTCATTTTTGCTGAAATCTGTTTACGTGATAAAAATCTATTACAGGGCCAAGAATCTAAACATTTTAACACAATGTTCACATCCCATAGCACTGAATATTTGGCTTGAGGAGGCTTAGAAAAACGAATGCCTCTCAATAATTTACAGACAAGTGGATGTTCCCCTACTGGTTTACTGTCAATGTGTTTATGTCCAGCCGAAATAGCTGATCTAAAATTATTAATAGTCCTATGTGCCAAACCTGAAGAAGCTAATTCTGCCAGAAAATTGAGAATTAATTCAATATTTCACTCCAAGGGATTGCTACTCCTTCCATTACACCAACTATCCCATCTACGCAATGCAGATTTATATCTCTTGTGAGTGCTAGAGGCCCAGGCTTGTTTGATAAAGCTTTCAGCTTGCTGCAAAAGGCCTGGGGTTTTCCATTTTGCCCTGAAACCATCTATGCCATCAACATAAGAGTCCCCGATAGAATCAGCGGATGTTGATGGCCCTCCGGACTTAATAGTAAATTCTGCCGCGGAGGAATGAACAACGGACGGGCACAGGCTAGCTGTAGTGCGACAGGGAACCAGGGTTGAGACCTCCAAAATGGAGTCACCAAGACTAGGTCCGACTTCTGTCTCCGAACCTGAGACAGTACCCTGGGAATCAAAAGGAACGGAGGCCAATTCTGTAGAAAGGCATCTGTCGCTATTGCTAGAGGGTCCGGTCTCCAACTGAAGAATTTCGGAATCTGGGTATTGAGGCGAGATGCAAAAAGATCTATCTTGCAAGTGCCCCATTCTTGAACTATCTGTTAGAAAATAGTTGGATCCAGTCTCCAATCGCTGGTGTCCGTCAGATATCTGGAATTCCAGTCTGCAATGGTGTTGTGAACACCCGGGATATACTCGGCCAGAATTACCAACTTGTGGCTTAAGCAATAATGGCAAAACTCCTTGGCTATCTCCGCCAGAATCCTGGATTTCGTCCCCCCCAGCTTGTTGACGTATCGAACTGCTGAGATGTTGTCCATTCTCAGAAGGATGCAACAATCTGTCTTGAGAGGGGATAAGCTCTTTATAGCAAACGACCCCGCAAGAAGCTCCAAACAATTGATATGGAGATTTTGCTCCGTCATTGACTATCGACCCCCGGTCACTAGAGACCCGCAGCGGGCTCCCCATCCCCACTGACTGGCGTCTGATTCTACCACTACCTCTGGATGTGACCCGAAAATAGCTCTGCCGTTCCACGCCTCCATGTGATGAAGCTACCACTGGATTTCCTCTTTGACCTCTGTGGTTAACGGAATCAAGGTCGAGTAACTCAGACCCTGTCTCAAGTACTTGATCTTCAACCTCTGTAGTGGTCGATAGTGTAGGGGGGCAGGAAAAATTGCCTGAATGGAGGATGCTAACAGCCCCACCAGTCGGGCAATGCTCCTCAGAGAAATGGTCGGACTGACTATCGCTGAGCGTAATTCCCTCTTGATATTGCGGATCTTGGACGAGGGGAGAATCAATAGTGCTTGAAGAGAGTCGATCTTGAAACCCAAAATCTCTATCACTTGTGTCGTATTCAACAATGATTTCTGTGCATTGATCAGGAAACCCAAATCCTGCAACAGACTGATTGCCCAGTTCAAGTGTATCTGCAATGTCTGTGGATCCTGTGCCATGAACAAGATGTCGTCCAAATAAATAATTAGACATACTCCCTTTGATCTCAACCTTTCCATCACTGGTCTCAACAACTTTGTGAAACACCAGGGTGCTGAGGACAGGCCGAATGGGAGAGCTGTGAATTCCAAGCACTGATCTCTCCATAGAAACTGGAGAAATCTCCTGTGAGGGGGAAAAATTGGAATGGACAGGTATGCGTCCTTCAGATCCAGTCTTACCATCCAGTCTCTTTCCAGAAGGATATCTCTTAACATGTGAATTCCCTCCATCTTGAAGTGTCTGTACACAATCCAAGAATTGAAGTCTTTTAGATTCAGGACTAACCGATGACCCCCTCCTTTTTTGTCCACTACAAAAATGGGACTGCAAAATCCAGAGGGGTGAGGTGTAGATGAAACTACTGCCCCTTTGTCTAATAGGGCTTGTACTTCTGTATCTATAAATCTCTGACTTTCTTGGGAAAAAATTATTTGCCCCGGGGGGCGTTAACTGAAAAGGAGTGCTGATAAACTCCAGATGAAAACCTGACACTGTCTGATGGATCCAAGGGTCCCCAGAAATTTTTCTCCATTTGTCTATACAGGGAGTGCAGAATTATTAGGCAAGTTGTATTTTTGAGGATTAATTTTATTATTGAACAACAACCATGTTCCCAATGAACCCAAAAAACTCATTAATATCAAAGCTGAATATTTTTGGAAGTAGTTTTTAGTTTGTTTTTAGTTTTAGCTATGTTAGGGGGATATCTGTGTGTGCAGGTGACTATTACTGTGCATAATTATTAGGCAACTTAACAAAAACAAATATATACCCATTTCAATTATTTATTATTACCAGTGAAACCAACATAACATCTCAACATTCACAAATATACATTTCTGACATTCAAAAACAAAACAAAAACAAATCAGTGACCAATATAGCCACCTTTCTTTGCAAGGACACTCAAAAGCCTGCCATCCATGGATTCTGTCAGTGTTTTGATCTGTTCACCATCAACATTGCGTGCAGCAGCAACCACAGCCTCCCAGACACTGTTCAGAGAGGTGTACTGTTTTCCCTCCTTGTAAATCTCACATTTGATGATGGACCACAGGTTCTCAATGGGGTTCAGATCAGGTGAACAAGGAGGCCATGTCATTAGATTTCCTTCTTTTATACCCTTTCTTGCCAGCCACGCTGTGGAGTACTTGGACGCGTGTGATGGAGCATTGTCCTGCATGAAAATCATGTTTTTCTTGAAAGATGCAGACTTCTTCCTGTACCACTGCTTGAAGAAGGTGTCTTCCAGGAACTGGCAGTAGGACTGGGAGTTGAGCTTGACTCCATCCTCAACCCGAAAAGGCCCCACAAGCTCATCTTTGAAGATACCAGCCCAAACCAGTACTCCGCTGGCGTCTGAGTCGGACTGGAGCTCTCTGCCCTTTACCAATCCAGCCACGGGCCCATCCATCTGGCCCATCAAGACTCACTCTCATTTCATCAGTCCATAAAACCTTAGAAAAATCAGTCTTGAGATATTTCTTGGCCCAGTCTTGACGTTTCAGCTTGTGTGTCTTGTTCAGTGGTGGTCGTCTTTCAGCCTTTCTTACCTTGGCCATGTCTCTGAGTATTGCACACATTGTGCTTTTGGGCACTCCAGTGATGTTGCAGCTCTGAAATATGGCCAAACTGGTGGCAAGTGGCATCGTGGCAGCTGCACGCTTGACTTTTCTCAGTTCATGGGCAGTTATTTTGCGCCTTGGTTTTTCCACACGCTTCTTGCGACCCTGTTGACTATTTTGAATGAAACGCTTGATTGTTCGATGATCACGCTTCAGAAGCTTTGCAATTTTAAGAGTGCTGCATCCCTCTGCAAGATATCTCACTATTTTTGACTTTTCTGAGCCTGTCAAGTCCTTCTTTTGACCCATTTTGCCAAAGGAAAGGAAGTTGCCTAATAATTATGCACACCTGATATAGGGTGTTGATGTCATTAGACCACACCCCTTCTCATTACAGAGATGCACATCACCTAATATGCTTAATTGGTAGTAGGCTTTCGAGCCTATACAGCTTGGAGTAAGACAACATGCATAAAGAGGATGATGTGGTCAAAATACTCATTTGCCTAATAATTCTGCACTCCCTGTACACAAGCCCACTCTTCCCCAAAGAATAACTTAAGAAGGTTGAATGAGACTTACCAGAGTAGAAGGAGTCCTGGATCGCTCCTTGTTGCCCTATGAGATGCCCAAGGCGGAATCCAGGTCTACCACCTCTGGAACGCGTGGGGTAAAAGGTGGCATCTGATTGGTCTCCAGACCAATTACCTTCGACCTCTGGGATAGTAGTGTTGGGGACTTCCAAAAGAACCTCAGCCAGGCATTCGTCCACCATAACGCCCGGCCCTGACAAAAAGGCCTCGCTTAAAGACTTTTTCAGGGACATTTGTGCTTTGTCAAGGGTGGAAAAAGTGGAACAAAATTTTGCCAATTCCTTAATAAAGGATGATCCAAAAAGAAGCCCTTCCGCTGCTGGCCCTGCTTCTGAAGAGGCTAAGTTGATTAGTTTAGGGTCCATACGCATTAGAATGGACTTTCTAAATTCATCAGAAATGGCACAGTTGGTGTTACCTAACTGACAGACAGCTGTCTGCGCCAAACCTAAAAGAATATCGGTATTCACAGGGGTGCCAGACTCTTTGGATACGACAGACAAGTCTTGAATTTTTGTGAGGGGACCTGACATATCTGGCAGTTTGTCCTGACACAAACGCCATGATCTATCTAATTCTTTTTTCGGATCCTTTGAAAAAAAATTCAGGAAGGTGACCATAGTAGGATCAATCTCAGGAGTGTCGGCCATGCTATTATCTAAATCTGGTTTGGGCATTCTGCTCTGAGACGGGAGCGCACCTCTTTATCAAAATTTCACCTCAGATTGGCATGTACATACTGTGCGACTTCCGGAGATGGGAGCCAATTAGAAGATCTAGGATGCATAATCTCCGAAGGATCAAAATCTAGCAACTGGGAAGTGGTCTGTTTCTTCTCCTTCTTACTAGGGTTAGAAATATTAAGCGCGTCTGAATCCTGATCTGAAGAGTCTACTGAAGATGAGGAATTATCTAAAGTGCTGTAGTTATGCTCCGAAATGCATTTTTTGCGCAGTCTCTCAAACACGTCTGCATGCAAGTCGCCAGAGGAATCATCCTTTGTCCAGATTCTTTGTCTTAGCCTTGGATTTAAAGGCTTCCTTAGGGATTTTCCCCTCAGGGATAGGAGGTGACTTATCAGGCATCCAACCTTGAGAGTGAGCGTATTCTAAAAACTGTCCAGAAAAAGGACCTAACGCTCTCATCAAGGCATCATTAACTGACTGTTGCACTCTATTGTCAAGTGCTTCAACTAGGTTTACCTCAAGTTGGCTGTCAGTATCTTCAGGGTAATACCCTGTGTCCTGGTCAATCCATTGAGCCATAGCACTAGAGGTGTATACAGAAAAAATCAATCTTAAAGGGGGAGTGAATAACCGCTTACAGGCACCAAGCTACAATAGAGCCTTTACTGTAGTGAGTGGAGGGAGCTGCCTGTTATCACTCTAGGCAGAGCCTTATATCAATTTTACAACCCAGATCTAAGAGATCTGGGCATCAGGGAGGCACTTTGGGAGTCTCTGTGCAAAGAGCACTTGTCTGCCAGAAGACGCGCGACCAAATACGAGCCGATCTCTAAAAAGCTAAGGGATAAGAGATCGGCTCGTAAAACATGCGCGCGCTCAGCAGAGCATGTCAAAATAAACGAAAGACTACGCGCTACGCGCGTACAGCACACCCGCTCCCGCTCCACAAAACAGGCTCAAAACGGGCCTTAAATGCCGCAATTTGTGACACAAACAAAAATACAATAACCACGCAGAGCGCGCGAAATCGCGTCGCTATAATATACACATTCAAATCGAATTTTATAAAGTACAACAAACAAGACGCATCAAGAGTAAAAATAGAAATTACTTATCTGCTGCAAAGCAGCAAAGAAAGAGGATATGACGTTGGGGGTCATGCTTGATATGGACTAGGGTCACAATAGGTGATTGGAGCACGTGACCGGGATACAGAGCATCTTGGGATGTGAAGTTTTTTGTTTACTAATGTTTAATTGGCTGCTGTGTTTGGCTCAGTAAAGAAAGAGATAGCATAATCTGAGCCTCCGGTCCTGACATAGAATTTACTTGCAATCGAGGCCGTGCGTGCAATCCATTTTGAACGCAATTCCTCGCGCTGCCGGAGACAATTCTGCTTCGGTTTGGCCGCGAGTGATTATGCCAAGTGGCAATAGAGATACTTCGGATTTCTTTCTGGCTCAATTTTTAAGTTCAAATATATATTAAAAAAGGGTAATTCAATACAGACGAGGACATATTTATCATTAAAGTAAAGTGGTTAGAAGCAACCACTTCTCATCATGCAAGATTGGGGGGCCATCTTAGTTTGGGCCAGTTTCAATTCATTCAGCATTTAGATGTGGTGACGCTTTATGCATAATTCTTTTATGACAGTTGGTTGTTTTCTTGCAGCTGGCTCTGTATAGGTGCATTACGCTTGGCTTGTTAGGAGAAGTTTGTTTAGGAATCTAATGTTTTTTGTGACGAAGGTTGATTTTAAGTAGTTTTATAATTTATTTCTGATACGTTTGGGTTGACTTTCTATTTACAATGCCTAGTTCTGAAGTTGAGACTGTGGAGATTCCTCAAGATAAGATCAATGAGGAAATAATTAAGGAATTTATTCAGACTGAAATGAAAAAGTGTATACAGGGGACTATTTATAAAGTAATGGATCAAAATAAAAAAGGGTTATCTCAGACAATGAGTGTTGGTCTCTTTCTGACGAGGATATAGAAAAAGCAGTTAACACAAGTTAAGAGAAAGAAACAAATATTTGAATGAGGAGTCGAAAGGCTCTAGTGGATTAGATGGTAAGCGCACCAACAGGATGAGAGGTATCCTTGGTGATATGCATAAAAAGAAAGGTGTTCCTAGCGGCACAAAAAGAGTAGGCGTCCTTTGTGGCACAAATAAGATGAATACAGATACAGAATTCATTACTAGTAAGGATGAGTAATTTTTTTATAAATATGTTTTAGACCTAGATACTGCTGCTGGGGATAAGGATGACTGGTTTCAAATGGATGAAAGTCCTTCAACATCGACAAAAGATGTCGTTAAAAATCCCCTTGGTGAGGAGACGTTTTCTCCATATGACATACGGCATCCCAGGAGAAAAGATTGGTGGCCTTTAGAGCATTTGGCGCAGCTTATTAGAACATGGATTAGGACTCCTTTGGATAAGGAGGTAAGAAATATTTTGAATCCTGAAAGTGCAACACCAGTTCTGGAAGGTAAAGCTCGTGTGACTCCAAACGTGGATCCAGAATTAATTATATTTCTGTTTAAGATGGGGAGGGATCCAATAAAGGGTCCAGAGAGGTTTCTTAAGCAAGTGCAAGACAACGTTTTGGACGTTTTGTGTCCACTTGCCAGAAATTTGGACATGGCTAAGGAAGCCTACCTAAGTGATACTCCTTTGGATTGGGAGTTAGTCAGGTTAGGTTGGACTCAAAGAGCCTTAATATTGTTCGGCAATATTATTGCAGCGCTTAATGCAGGAAAGAGGAACACAATTCCAATGAAGATTAACCCTAGATTGAGTGATTTGGCAAATCAGGAGTGCATTGATGATCCAAAAAGGTTGTTGTTTGGAGAAAAGTTATTTCAGAGTATTGGGAAGTATGTTTAAACTTTGACTGCTCTGGATAAGGTGCAGTATAATATGCATAGAAAGTTTAATAGGAGTGTTTTTTGTAGAGCCAGCAGAAGGGGACTATCTGTCTGCCCAGGATTTCAGAAGTCCCATTATGGACAGAGAGGAGGAAGATTTTATCAAGGAGCTGAAAGTCCACATTTTTACCCCCAAAGAGGTAGAGGTCAACGTGGTAAAGCGAGCAGAGTTTGAGAACAAATTTCATCAGGATTTCAAGGTGAGTACAACGATTATTTCTGGTTCTTTCCATGAAAAAATAGGAGGTCGTTTACGGTTATTCAAAAAAAGAGTAGGAAAATATTACTCAAGGTCCCTGGGTACTAGAAACCATTCAAGGCTATGCCATTAGAAGTTTTAGAGACTTTGTATCAGTATAGTCATCCCAGGGAATCGTTTCTCAACAAAGAACAGGAGTTGATAGTGGCAAAAGAATTAAAAAGTTTATTAGAAAAAGGAGCAATAATGCCATTAGAAAGACAACACAACATGCTGTGTTTCTAAGCACTCTTTTCTTAGTAGAGAAAAAGGAAAAAGGATGGAGACCTGTAATAAACGTGAGGGAATTGAACAGAATCCGTGTTAGAGACATTTCAAGATGGAATGTGTCCATCTGTAAGAGACATAGGTAGTCATTACAACCCTGGCGGACGGTGTTAAAGCGGCGGTAAGACCGCCAACAGGCCGACGGTAAAAATTTTGCAAATACGAGCATGGCGGAAACCGCCAACAAAGACAGCCACTATAACACTCCGACCGCCACGGCGGTACAAACAAACAGCGCAGCGGTCACCGCCAGCAGACAGGAGGGAGACAATGTACTGCCCACACTATTACAACCCACCAATCCGGGGCGGATTCACCGTGGATAAAAACACGGCAGAAACAGGATTCCGAAGGGAACACGCTCACCTCTACACACCCCACGAGAAACGAGGACCCCATGGACCCAGAACTCCAAATTCTCCCTGCGATAGTCTTCCTGCTCCTCTACCAGGAGCACGAACGCCGGCGGCGAAGACCACAGTGAGTACTGCACCTACGACACAGGGGAGGGGGAGGGAAAAAACAAGGACACACAGACACAACACCCCCACCCCCACCCTCACCCACTACAACACACACACTAATGCATATTAATACATCACAGTCACACACCCCGACCCCCCCTGAAGAATGCAAAGACAATAGAAAATGAGTGTAACCATTGTAATATATTAAAATCAAGTAGGCAAAAATATATATATACACCATGTAACAAAATATATACCAAGCATAGTAGTCCAGGTAGTGCTCCAATTAAGTCCGTGGAACACTGGGCCCACACGGTATGGGCGAGGCCCACACAAGATCCCCGACCATGACGGAGAGAACACTGCAGGGGCATCAGAGAGCAACAAAACAGGCACCTCACGGGAGGGAAAGGGGGGCACCTCAGCCGGTTGAGTGCACGATGCCAAATCCACGAGGGGGCTACATGCCCACTGTTCAATCCTGGGGAGTGCAAAGCCACAGTCTCTCAAGTCTTTGTAGTGGGTGGGTTGCCCACTGTTCCATCCTGGGGAGTGCAAAGCCACAGTCTCTCCAGTCTATACAGTGGGTGGGTTGCCCACTGTTCCATCCTGGGGAGTGCAAAGCCACAGTCTCTCAAGTCTCTACAGTGGGTGGGTTGCCCACCGTTCAATCCTGGGGAGTGCAAAGCCACAGTCTCTCAAGTCTATACAGTGGGTGGGTTGCCCACCAATCAATCCTGGGGAGTGCAAAGCCACAGTCTCTCAAGTCTCAACAGTGGGTGGTTTCCCCACTGTTCAATCCTGGGGAGTGCAAAGCCACAGTCTCTCAAGTCTCTACAGTGGTGGGTTGCCCACTGTTCCATCCTGGGGAGTGCAAAGCCACAGTCTCTCAAGTGGATAACAGTCTCCACTGGTTCTGGAGGTGGCATGGTGCCCCGAGTGCTTCATCCTGCTAAGGACAGAGGTAGTGGATGGATCTCTCCACTGGTTCTGGAGGGGGCATGGTGCCCAGAGTGCTTCATTCTGCCCGTGACGGACTCAGTAGCGTCAGTGCCCTTGGCGCTCATGGGCCAGCGGTGCATGAGACGGCGGTGCCCTGTTCAGCGGTGCATGAGACGGCGGTGCCCTGTTCAGCAGTTCTTGAGTCGGTGGTGCCCTGTTCTGCGTGCTTGAGGCGGCGGTGCCCTGTTCAACGGTTCTTGAGGCTGCGGTGCTCTGTTCAGCGGTTCTTGAGGCGGTGGTGCCCTGTTCAGCGGTTCTTGAGACGGCAGTGCCCTGTTCAGCGGTGCTTGGAGCGGCGGTCTCCATTGCAGTGACTCAGCTGCTAGCTGTCCTTCATGGCCCAGCGGGGCTTTTGCTGGCGGTCCTTCATGGCCCAGCGGGGCTTTTGCTGGCGGTCCTTCATGGCCCAGCGGAGATTTTGCTGGCCTCCTGGGCAGCTGGGCTGGTGCTGCCGGTGGCCTCCTGGGCAGCTGGGCTGATGCTGGCGGTGGCCTCCTGGGCAGCTGGTATGATGGCGGTCTGCTGCGCCGTGCTGCTCTTCCCAAACTTGCTGACTTTCTTGTGGCCATTCCCCACCTTGGAAGGTTTCGCAGCTGACTCCACACTCCCACCTGTACCCCTGGGAGCGGCGTTGGTGGCTGGAGTCTTCCCCCTCTCCCGCCGGGCACTGGCCAACTTCTGATGCTTCACAGGTGGGGGTCTGTCTGTGCTGTGGCTCCTTATTACACTGGCTGCCCTGGTGGCCGGTGCACTCCAGATTCCGGTGACTACAGGCACCACTGGTCCCGCTGATGTTGTGGCTGAGGTGCTAGTCTGGGACCTAGGAGATGGACGGGGTGGGGGAGGTGTGGGAAAGAGGTCAAGGTTGGACAGGAAACATTTTTTGGACACACTGGGACGGGTAGCTGGAGGGGGTTTGGGAGTGGAGGAAGAGGTTGTGGTTGTAGGAGGTGTTCGTTTGCTGTCTTTGGGTGAAGGTGCATGCGCTGGAGGCTGTTGTGAGGTGGATGGCTATTGGGTGTGTGTGTGTGTGTGTCGGTGTTTGTGTATCTTGGAAGGAGGCGTCACAGACACACTGGGAGAGGACACAGGGGACGTGTGAATGGTAGTGGGGGTGGTGATTGCACTTGAGCGGGGTGTGGTGGTGGGTGTGCTGGTGATCCTAGTAGTGGCTGTAGAGGTAGTGCATGCAGGTGTGAGTGTAGACGAGACTGGGAGGGAGGAGGGAGACAAGGAGGAGGGGGACACAGTGGAGGCAGTGGATGTTGGTGTGTCTGCATGTGTGTGATGCTTGCGTGAGTGCCTGTGGGATGTGTGGTGCTTATGTTTGCCAGAGCTTCCCTTGTGTGTTGACGTGGGTGCATGCTGGTCTGTAGGTGTGCTTGGGATAGGCGGAGGTACAGGGGATTGGGTCTGGGTGGAGGAAGTGCTGAGGCCAGAGTCTGAAGAGCTCGCTGAAGGGCGCTGCCTGACAAGAATGAATGCCCTCCAGGAATGCATTTGTTTGTTGCAACTGCCTTTCTACACCCTGGATGGCATTCAAAATGGTAGACTGCCCAGCAGTGAGGGACCTGAGGAGGTCAATGGCCTCCTCACTGAGGGCAGCAGGGGTGACTGGGGCAGGGCCTGAGGTGCCTGGGGCGAAGGTGATGCCCACCCTCCCAGGTGAGTGGGCATGGGGCGAAGGCTGAGGGGCTGCTGGGAGGGTGGTGCTGGAAGGAGGGGTGGGGGCTGTACCTGTAGATGCGGGGGGCACAGATGTTGCCGCCACCACAAGGGAGCTCCCATCAGAGGATGAGTCTGTGTCACTGGTCTCAGCTCCTGTCCCCGCCGTGGAGCTCCCTTCGCCCTCCGTCCCACTGGTGAAGTCCGATTCTGTAGTGTGGCCCTCCATTGCCATGTGGGATGCAGCCCCCTCATGCTTCAGTGCCACTGCTCCTCCGCCTGATGATGCTAATGCACACAAGAACAGGAATACCACAAAAAGGGGGGGGACGACAGAAGAAAGACATGTTGAGTGCATGCATTACCGCTACCGTTGGCGGACACGACAGACACAGAAGCCTCCTGCACTACACCGCGCTCTTGGGCTCCACTGTTCAATTCCTGGGAAATGGCCTACTAAGCTATGGACGACATCTGCACACATGGATGACACAGGGGCATGAATAGGTGTAATTGGCACTCTACAGAGGTGCGGTGGGGTGCCACATGGCCTGCCTTACAGAGGGCTCCTGGGACCCATCGGGTCCAATGTTAACCAATGCAGCATTGCGCCGCGGTCTTCGACCGCCTACCGCGACGGTGTACAACGCCAGCGCAGTTACCTCACATCCCATTGTCCCACTTTACAGGTCAGGCAGCCGCCATTTCAGGGACCCACATGCCTACAATTTCAACTGCGTCACATATACCTAGGCCTAGACTCAACACACATACAAGCCACTTTTTAGATTATGAATGGTGTTCTGTGTAAGCTGTGGGTATGTACCTCTGAGTTGTTTGACTCTGTGCTCGCTGGTGTCCTTCATAGGCACCGTCCTCTGGGACATGTGAGGAGATGGCGGCATCCTCCTGTGTACCGACCGTTGGTGGACCTGTCGACAATGGAGGAAAGACATGTGATAATCACATACAGGCTTGACCGTGCCACAATCCAGGAACTGTGTACCCAGTTGGAGCCAGACCTGATGTCAGCTATCCGCCATCCCACAGGAATCCCCCCTCAAGTGCAGGTGCTGTCAGTGCTCCATTTCCTTGGAAGTGGGTCATTTCAAACAACAGTGGCCATAGCATCAGGGATGTCCCAGCCTATGTTTTCCAATGTGTTGTCCAGAGTGTTGTCTGCCCTGCTGCAGATCTACATCGTTTTCCCTCAGGTGGAGGATTTGCCTACGGTGAAAGATGATTTCTATGCCCTGGGACATATCCCCAACATCATAGGTGCCATTGATGGGACACATGTGGCTTTGGTACCCCCCCACAGGAGTGAACAGGTGTACAGAAACTGGAAGAGTTATCATTCGATGAATGTACAGGTGTGTTTGGCAGACCAGTACATCTTCCATGTGAATGCCATGTTCCCTGGCTCAGTGCATGATACCTACATCCTGTGGAATAGCAGCATCCCTTATGTGATGGGTCAACTCCAGAGGCACCGTGTGTAGCTATTAGGTGAGCACCTGGAAGCTAGTCAGTGGGAATGGTTGTGTGGGTCTGGGGTTATCCCTCCAGGTTAGTGTGTGTCTAACAGTTGTCCCTCGCCATTTGCAGGTGACTCTGGTTACCCCAACCTGTCATGGCTACTGACCCCAGTGAGGAATCCCAGGACAAGGGCAGAGGAACGCTACAATGAGGCCCATGGGCCATAGGATCTTCAAATGGATCACCATTGACACGAGAAAAACCGTTACACAGGCCCTCATCACCAACAGACTCGACTACGGGAACGCCCTCTACTCAGGAACTACAAACAAGCTCCTGAGATGACTCCAACGCATCCAGAACGCCTCGGCCCGACTCATCCTCGATGTCCCCCACCGCAGCCACATCACACTCCACCTGAGAGGCCTGCAATGGCTCCCCGTCAACAAAAAGATCACCTTCAAACTCCTGATCCACGCACACAAAGCACTGCAAAACATCGGACCCACCTACCTCAACAACCGACTCAGCTTCCACACACCCACCCGAAGCCTCCGCTCAGCCAACTTCGCCCTCGCCACAGTCCCCCGCATCCGAAAAACCACTGGCGGCGGCAGATCCTTCTCCTACCTTGCCGCCAAGACCTGGAACACTCTCCCCACCATCCTACGACAGACCCAGGATCTGCTGGCCTTCAGAAGACTCCTCAGGACCTGGCTCTTCGACCAGTAGCACCCCCCCCTCCCCAGCGCCTTGAGACCCTCGCGGGTATGTAGCGCGCTTTACAAATGCAGTGATTGATTGATTGATTGATTGATGGGCGAACTAGTAGGGTGATCGAGCAGACCTTCGGCCTCCTGAATGCCAGGTTCAGGTGCCTCCATATGACAGGTGGATCCCTATTCTACTCACCAAAGAAGGTGTGCAAGATCATCGTGGCCTGCTGTATTCTTCACAACTTGGCTTTGCGACGACAGGTGCCTTTTCTGCAAGAGGATGGTCCAGATGGCGGTGTTGTGGCAGCTGTGGAGCCTGTGGACAGTGAAGATGAGGAAGCAGAGGAAGAAGACATGGACAACAAGGACTCAGTGATCCAGCAATATTTCCAGTGACACACAGGTAAGAATACAGACCTGCCTACTACATGTACTTAAACACTACTGCCTCTCTACTGTCTGTCGTTTTCACCCAGTGTATGGTCACTGAGTTGTCACTTTGCCTTACGATTTCACAGATGTGGGTCCCACTGTGTGACATCTGCTTTGATTCCTCATGGACTAGAGCTGTGTGACATAGGTATGTTGACATTACCAATGAAAAAGCTTTTTGCCACAGTTATTGCTAATACAGTATTCCAAAATCACAGACAGACTCCAGATTGTTTTGTGCTTTAAGGGTGTTTATTTAAAGTGCTCAATTTTAGAGGGGGATGTAAAATGGTGAGGGATGATGGCGGAGGAATGTGCACGGCAGAGTCCATTCTATTAGTCTCACAGGTGCATTGCCCATATGGGCATAGGAAGTTGAGTTGGGGCAGTTTAAATATGACAGGGTGACAAAGTGGGACAGAAGGATGACAATCAGGGTGGTCTCATTTCTTGACGGGGGTCTTGGCATTGTTCTCTGTCTCTTTCCTGGATCTCAGGGATCGCTTGCGGGGTGGTTCTCCATCTGCACGGGGTGGGGTGCTGGTGTGGTGGTCCTCTGGCGGTGCCTGCTGTCCACTAGCGCCGGTGGAGGTGGTGGGCAGTTCATCGTCCAGGCTACTGTCAGGGGCCCCTTGTTGTGCCACAGTGTCCCTCCTGGTGTTGACGAGTTCCTTCAGCACCCCTACAATGGTGCCCAGGGTGGAATTGATGGATTTTAGTTCCTCCCTGAACCCCAAATACTGTTCCTCCTGCAGCCGCTGGGTCTCCTGAAACTTGGCCAGTACCGTTGCCATTGTCTCCTGGGAATGGTGGTAGGCTCCCATGATGTTGGAGAGGGCCTCGTGGAGAGTGGGTTCCCTGGGCCTGTCCTCCCCCTGTTGCACAGCAGCCCTCCCAGTTCCCCTGTGTTCCTGTACCTCTGTCCCCTGAACCGTGTGCCCACTACCACTGCCCCCAGGTCCCTGGTGTTGTTGGGGTGGTGGGCTAGCCTGGGTTCCCTGTAGTGGTGGACACACTGCTGATTGACGTGTCCTGGGGACAGAGGTATGGGCCGGCTGGGTGGGTGCTGTGCTGGTGTTTCCAGAGGGGGGAAGCTCTGTAGTGGCCTGTGCCAGTGTGAGGGGAACTGACTGTCCCGAGGTCCCAGATGGGCCGGGCTAGTCAACTAGATTCAGTTGGACAGAGCTGCTGTCATCACTGTGGGCCTCTTCTGTGGGTGGAGTGGACATATCTGGACCCTCCTGTCCGGTGATGTTGGGTAGGGGTCCTGTAGGGGTGTAAATGCATGATTATTGCATCTATGTGTGCTATGGTGTGCAATGAGTGGGTGACCCTGTACCCCAGTGCTTGCATTCCTGTATAGGACCTTGTGTGATAATGGTTTAGGGGGGTGTATTGGTACGTGCAGTGGCCATGCTTTGGTGATGGGTGTCCATGCTTTGGTGTTACATGCAGGGCTTGGGTTTGGGATGTGTGGTTTGTGATATTGGGACATACATGAGGAGTTTGAGTGATGGGGTGAGGGCGAGGATGGGGGTATGTGATAGCATGCAGGTGGGTGGGGGATGAAGTAGATAAAGGTTTGGGTTACCAGAGTACATTCCTCCTGCTACTCCTGCGAGGCCCTCAGGATGCAGTATAGCCAAGACCTGCTCCTCCCATGTTGTTAGTTGTGGGGGTGGAGGTGGGGTTCCGCCGCCAGTCCTCTGAACCGCAAGGTGGTGTCTTGAGACCACGGAGCGCACCTTCCCCTTTAGGTCGTTCCACCTCTTCCTGATGTCATCCTGTGTTCTTGGGTGCTGTCCCACTGCGTTGACCCTGTCCACGATTCTTCGCCATAGCTCCATCTTCCTAGCTATGGTGGTGTGCTGCACCTGTGATCCGAATAGCTGTGGTTCTACCCGGAAGATTTCCTCCACCATGACCCTGAGCTCCTCCTCAGAGAACCTGGGGTGTCTTTGCGGTGCCATGGGGTGGTGTGGGTGATGTGTGGGGTAGTGTGTGTTGTGGTGTGTGGGGTGATATTTAGAGGTGTGTTGTGTGAGGTTCTTGAATGTTGTATGAGTGATGGTGTTGAGTGCCTGTGGATGCTAGTTTGTTGATGGTGGTGTCTCTCTCTGGCCTTCAGTCACAATTGTTGACGTAATGGTTTGTGGGTAATGTGGGTGTGTGTTTTATATTGTATTGGATGTGTGGGAGTGTTGTGTGTATGTGTATCAGATGTGTGTATTTGGAATTGTCCAATGTAGATGTGTTTTGTAAACGTGTGTGTATTTTGAGCGTGGCGAGGTGTACCGCCAATGGAATACCGCGGTTGAAAGACCGCCAGGTGGATTCGTGGGTCGTGATAGTGTGGGCTTATTCCTGTTGGCGTGACGGTGGAGGTTTTGTTATCGTCAGTTTACCACTGACGCTTGGTGTGGCGGACTTGTGTGGGTGTCTGGATTTTGGTGGATTCCGAGCTGTTGATCATAATGACCGTGGCGGAATTCCACGGCCGCGGCAGTGTGTTGGCGGTCTTCTGCACGCCAGTAAGTGGCTTTTACCGCCAATGTTGTCTCTGCCAGCACCTGGAGTCTCTGGAGAGACTCCTGCTCTGACAAGTGGTGCCCTATCCAGTTCCTGGGCCCTTGAAAGGAAAGCTGGTGGATATCCAAGGAAATCGACTTAAGACGACTTCGGACCAACGCCGCTGCTGAATCCGGTGACACCGCCTGCAACCGACTCCATGATCTTCACTGGAACTTCCGTGGAAGTCACCGCACCACGTCGTGACCAACACCGCTTGAAGTGCGTGGATTCAATGTTTCGCACAGACGCCGCGATCCCCGACTTCGCGCATCGACTTGTTTTCACTGTTCACCAAAGGTAATGTACTTGGGGGTCTACACGACTCCGTGTCCAGCACTGCTGGTGTCAGCTTGTTGGGAACGACTGCGTCACAATGCAGTGTTAACACCTCATCGAAGCATTTTGTGTTTCTAAGCGCTATTTTTGAGTTTAATCTTTAAAAATTCATAATTTGACTTGTGTATGTCGGATTTTTGTTGTTTTGGTCTTGTTTTGTTTAGATAAATATTTCCTATTTTGCTAACCTGGTGTTGTGTCATTTTGTAGTGTTTTCATTAAGTTACTGTGTGTGTTGGTACAAATACTTTACACCTAGCACTCTGAAGTTGAGCCTACTGCTCTGCCAAGATACCAAGGGGTTAAGCAGGGGTTAGCTGAGTGTGATTCTCTTTTACCCTGACTAGAGTGAGGGTCCTTGCTTGAACAGGGGGTAACCTGACTGTCAACCAAAGACCCCATTTCTAACAAATAGTATACGTTGGAATTAGTTTAGTTATCAAAACTTTAAAAAAAAAAAAAAATTGACAGTTGGAAATACCATAAACAACAACATTTATTATAATTATTTTGTTTGTTTTAGGTGGGTACTGGATGGGTGGGTGGAATAATGTACTGCTTTTTCATGTTTTTATAATTGACTGAGTTAAATAAAAACATGCAAGTGAAACTTCATTGTATTAAACAAATATGTGCATATCCTTTAGAAAGTTGCCATAGTTATTCATTTTTAGTTTTAAAAAATAAAACACTGAAAAACTATGAACCTCATTTACAAGAAACTGATGCATCGGCTCAGATGCGTCAGATTTCTTACCCTGCCTAATAATTCCCTAATTATGCCATGGATGCACTGTATTTACAACACAGAGCTCCATGGTGAACGTTTTCACAGATGCATCGCACAAATTCTGATGCATCTATTGGTGCTAACCTGACGCATTGCTGGATTAGCGTCAAAAAAATTATGCTACTCCAGCAATGTGTGGAAGTCTCACATAGAAAAAAACCCTGTGTCAGTTTAACGGCTGCTCTGAGCAGGTGTTAAATTTTTGACACAATGAAATCACAGAACGACATAGTAAAATGTAAATTCTTGCCGGTATCTGCGGCCCAGGGATGAAAAGTGACGCTAGCGTCCTCGAGCATCACTTTGTAGATTTGTAGTTGATTTTGCGCCACTGCAGCGTAAAAAATAATGATGCTGCAGCACCGCAAGGGCCTTGTAAATAAGCCCTTAAATGTTTTGCATATTTCTCATTTCATACTTGCTTTATGTTTAACATTTGATTGCATTTGCCCTGTTACTTTCCATTTGCAACTTCAGTGTCCCTTTGGACAATGATTTGCATCTGCTCTGTGCGGGATGTAAATGTAGATGCTAATTCCTAAAGTGTACAACTCACAATAATAGTTTTACATTTTGCCTTAGCGATATTATCGCTCGGTAAATTTGAGTGGGCTTCCGCATGTTAATATTTCGCATGTAATTTTACCGATCGGTATTTTCACATATGATTTATTGGAAATGAATAAGACTTGAAATCAGGCGGCGTGCAATTATCGCATAAACCATGCGGTGATTTCTTTCCGTCAGGCTCGCATTTGAAGCTTTAGTGTTCCCACTTTTGCCGTCCCTTTCCAACTATTAAAATACATTCCAATTATTCCCAGCCTCTCTGCTTGAATATTAATCAGACATTAAAATAACACCTACAACTTATCTCTAAGACAGCACAGATCAAAAACACCTATCTCACTAATTAGAGCTGCCGAGACACTGGGAGAAGGGTGAGCAGGTTAAATCATTTGTCCCTGCACAGGGCTGCATTAGCATAGATTTAATGCCAGTGCTGATTTTATGCAATGGCGAGATCAGTAGTTTAATGCATCTGGCGGCCAGACAGGGATTTTCTTATACTGACTCCACTTTAATCCCCTCCCAGTAGCTTTAACGTCCGTCACTGCTCCCATTTAATAAAAGGCCATGGCATCATTGAACTGTATGTGATTTCGGGGCTCATGCAAAGGGAAACAACATATCGCTACGGATGTGGTTTGGGATTACAGTTAATGGTTGAGACAAAACTCAATAAATTCTTAATCAATAAAAGAATAACAGGATTATAAGAATATACATGATATATATATATATAGGTATGTATATATAATATATAAAACCCTAGTGGCAGTCGCCTCTAGGTAGTTTATAGTTAGGAACATGTTTCCATAGAAATAGCATTTTTTGACTTGTGATATCTTTGGCACCACTTGATGAATCTTCATGATTTTTTTTTTTAAGTGTTCTGCTGATTCTTGTCAGGCATGGAAAGTTTCAGGGTGACCTATCAAGCAAGTGCAGAGAACGAGAAAAATGGGGGGTAAAAAAGTAGTGTTTCCCTTGTTATTTCCCATAGGACCTTTAGACACAACTACAGCCCAAACCACTGCACAGAATTACACCAAATTTGCAGAAAGCTAGCTTTTGGTACACAGATTGTGCTTTTGCTTATTTGACGTGAATCTGTTCAGTAGTTTTTGCAGTATTAACAGGAAAACAAATTTGTATATCTCTGGCCACGAAGAAGAAAAAGAAGAGCTCCTGCAGAGAAATGCACAGGTCTGATTGCCTGCCAACACTTCAAACCAGGAAGTGTCTGCTTTAGCCGAGTCCCACAAAAAAGTAAAAACAACAACCAAGGTGTCAGGGTAGAGTCACACTGACTCCTTATTTCTGGTTCTGGGGTCCCAGAGGGACCACCCCTCAGAGCTAAATAGATTTCTTTTCTCCACGATTCAGGGAAGATGCACAGATCCAATGAGAGTTAAAAAAAATGTTGGCTCCCTTGCTTCTTTATTCTGAAACCCCAAGTGGGCCAAGTCCAGGGTGGATTATTAATTTAATGCTGGGAACGGCTCACCCCCCTTACAACCCTGGGGACCCCTACCTCCCTGGGGCTTTACTGAAATATGGTGTGGGGGGCCCCCAACAGCCCGGGGGACCAACACCTCCCTGGGGCTTTACTGAACTATGATGCAAGGGTGCGAGGCCCACCCCACAGGCCCAGGGACAACCACCTCCTCAGGGCTTTACTGAACTAAGATGCAGTGGGGCCATGCAGCCCACCCACAGCACAGGGAACCAGCACCTCCCGGAGCTTTACTGAAATATGGTGCAGGGGGCCTTGCAGCCCACAAACAGCCTCAGGGACCACCACCTCCCCAGGGCTTTACTAAAATATGGTGTGGGGGCCACTCAGCCCCCCACAGCCCAGGGACCACAACCTCCCCAGGGCTATAATAAAAAGAATGAAGGGGGTCCATTTGCGACCCCTAAGCCCTGGGGACCACCACCTCCATGGGGCTGTGCATTGTTGGATGGAGGGAGCCATGTGGTCCCCTTAGAGAAACCAATGATGATCCCGGGGACTGGCCCCCCCCATGGCCGGCTCCTGCTATGTCCCCGGGTGTCCACCTTTGGCACATAGCTGTTTGCTTTTGCTTGGTGGGAGCTGGCAGCCCCCACCAAGCAAATGCAAACACAGTCTGATTTCTGACAGCAGGAGCTGTCAAACAGCTCCCGCGGTCAAAAAGGTGAGTTTTCATCTGCCTTTCCGGCACACAAATACATATGTAGGGAAGACAGATGAAAACATTGCTCCCACAAGCAGGGAGCTGCTAGGAGCAATGCCGGCTCCTGTAGAATGCGGGGAGCTGGCTAGGACCGTGGGGGCCTTGAAGCTCCTTCTGCGGGCCTGTCACTCTCTCTCTCTCTCTCTCGCTCTTCAATCCTGTAATAGGATAGGATGGGAGAGATTATCATTGCATGGTCTCTCCATGCAATGACTTCAAAGAGTTAGACTAGCAAGATGTGCTGTTCAAATATTATAGTTACTTTTTGATGCAAAGCAGAACAGAGTCTCTTCTGACCTACTGGTAAAGCTCTTGGAATGTCACTCAGTAGATTGATGGTTCAAAGCCTAGTATCTCAAGGCAGTGGTTCTGTTTATTTACTGGTGTTTATACTGTTAAAAAATCCTAGTAATGGAACATTCATGTCTCTTTCCTCTCGAAGTGTGTTGGCTGAATGTCATAGTTATGTCTGGACAAAATACAATAAGGGGTTACCTATCGCCTAATGGTTAAGGTCTCAGACCCTCAGACTGACAGTGGAGGCTTCACCTCCAGATGTGTCAGTGATCATTTCCCTCCTTTAACTTCCTTTAAACTTCAAACGTTTCTTGCTCATACTGAAAAGTGAACTTTTTTTTTCTTTTAAATTTGTCCAGAAATATCTAATTCTAAGTATATCATCCATCAAAGCCTAAAAACTCTCTAACTCTCTCCCTCTTACTCTATCGTTCTCTCTTTCAATCTCTTTCTCTCACTCACACACATACTCAGAATTTTATGCACCCACTTTCAGACCCACTCAGGCACTCATGCACCCACTCACAGACCCACTCAGACCATTGTGCACCCACTCACAGCCTCACTCAGACCCTCAAACACCCACTTACAGACCCACTCAGACACTCACACACCCACTCACAGACCCACTGATACACTCATGCACCCACTCACAGACCTGTGCAAACACTAACACACCAACTAAGACATTGATGCACGCACTCACACACCCAAACAGAGACCCTCACAGCCACTCCCATCCCCAAACACACCCTCTCACACCTATTCTCAAACCCAGCGAGACAGGCTGCGACCAACTCCCGCCACACAATGGCCAAAGAGCATGCGCAGTGTTGGTTTGGGTGGAAAGTAGCATTGGCCCCAGGCCCTGTGGCTCATGTGTGAAGTCCGTGAACTGTGCAAGGTTGGGTACGTGTAGGGGTTGGCCTGACCCTGTGGCCAACCACCACTGTGTGCGGCCAAAGCACATGTGGGGTAGTGGTTGGACTAAAGTATAGTAATGAACATTTCTTTACGTTAAAAAAACCCATGAAAATTAACTAAAAAAACAAAACTTACAGGGACGTTATAGTTAGGAAATTGAATTAAAGAAACATAGAAATTCACTGAAAAAACAAAGGTTACAAGGACGTTGTAGATAGGCTCACATTTTAAATGTAAATAACCATAGAAGTTCACTGTTATAGTTAGAGAGATCTCAACTATCTATAACTTATTAGCATTATAACTGGTTAGAGTTATCTCTAGTAACTATAATCGCACACTCGCCTTGCTCTGCTAATTACTCCACAAATTAAGGCACTCGCAACATGTGTGGTCACATCATTGATAATATCAATGTAATAATTGCAGTCCAATTTTCAACAAAAAACATGCCTGGCGGGGACAAGAGTTATAGTTACCTCAGGGCACGAGTTATAGTTACTTGATATAACCATAACTATAACAGGTTAAATCCTATGGTTTTGCATGTTTAAAATATGAGCCTAACTACAACACCCCTGTAGCCTTTGTTTTTTTCAATAATGATATATATATATATATATGAATTAATATATATATATATATATATATATATATATATATATATATATATATACACACATATATATCATCCAAGTTTTCTCCACTGAGAGCCAGATCAGAAATAGGGCGGTTAGGCGCTATGAAGGCGGAGAACCTTCATTATAAAATCCTTCAAACATTCTCCGCAGGGAAGAAATAAAGCGCCCAGCCAGTTTAACAGCGCAATGCGGGACTTTGATGCATCTTAAATCACGGGCAAAACGAAGATTATTCTGACACGTTTCGGCTGACAGCACAGCCTTAATCATAGATACATCGCTCTGCATTTAAAAAATGACCACGTGGTGAAGTTGACTCGCCTTTTATACTGTGGCCTTAAAGTCACATATTCACTTTACTGCCAAGAGTGCACTTAATTATTGATCTAATTACATCAGCGTAGTGATAGTTTTCTTTGTGAATTAAAAGTCAATATAATCCTTTCATACACGTTGCCAAAATTCATTTGCTATATATGGCAGGTAGAAGACAAGGATCTGCCTACCATATTATGACATAGTACACAGCCAGGATTTCCAGGGCGCTGGCAAAGCCACCAAAAGCCTGGTGAAACCACATCATATAAAAGGAGGCACTAACCTCCAGCGACACAGAGGAGTCAGCGGCCGCCATGGAACCTGAACTGCAAGTTTTCCCGATGCTGTACCATGCCATAGCTGTCCTGGAGCACCAACGAAGAAGGAGAGTACAGCTGCCTAGCTCACAAGGGAGGGAGGGGAAAGTGACACACATGCACAACACATACCATACACACACACCACACACCCAGAACCATCTGCAGAGTTAACCGACAGTAACAGAACCCAGGAGCAAAGACAGCCAGGACACATACCTCTGTTCCAACCACTGTAATCCTGTTGGATGAAGAGCATAAATACAAAATATATACATCAATGCATATTCACATGCAGGGCCAGTGGCCTGTCCAAAGTCTGTATAAGCCCACAGGACAAACGAGAAGCCCCAACTTGAATTTTTACAACATCGGGACTCCACTGTGTAGGGGAATCATGTTGGAAATAGGCAGGCACCTCAGAGGGTGGGGGGAGGTGAAGGGGGTTTTCTTGGGAGGGGGCTCCTTGGGTTTTGGTTTGGGAGGGGGCTTCTTGGGTTTGGCTTTGGGAGGGGTCTCCTTGGCTTTGGGTTTTGGTTGGGGAGGGTGCAGCACTTTACCCTTCCGTTTTGGGGCCAAGGAGTGGGCTTGGGGCAGGGGGCTGGAGTCGCACTCATGTACTCCTTAGTGGCAGCTGAAGTCTTTGGGGCTGGAACAGGGTCAGACTTGGTGCTGGAGGTACTGAGCTGAGGAGATGGGACCTTTCTCTGACAGGCAGGACAGGGGGATAGAGAGGGGGAGAGAAGAGGTCAAGGCAGGAAAGGAAAAGCTTCTTAGGGTCAATGATGCAGGTTGTGGGAGGAGGGATGGGAGTGGAGGTAGAGGGAGTGGCTGTAGGAGAAGGCGGTGTGCTGGTGCATGGACAGTGTGCATGTGTGAGGTGGATGGCTGTTGGGGGTCTGAGTGTGAGCGTTTGTGTGTCTTTGGAGGTGGGGCAGACACGATGGGGGAGGTCAAAAAGGACTTGTGGATGGATGTTGTGGTGGTATCTGCAAGCGAGGTGGGTGTGCTGCATGAGGTGGTGATGGTGGTAGTGGTGACTGCGCATGTGATGTGTGAGGTGAATGTCTGCAGGTCTCATGTTGTGGTGACTGTGGGCAAGGCTGTGCAGGTCACAAGTTCAGGGACTGTTGATGCAGTGCATGCAGGTGTGAGTGCAGATGTGACTGTGAGGGAAGAGGAGGAGGAGGAGACAGTGGAGGCAGTGGATGAAGTTGTATGTGCATCTGTGTGTTAGCTGTGTGAGTGCTTGTGGACTGAAGTGGGCTGCCTGTGTTGAGTCTTGTCTGTTGTTTTGTGTTCATGCTTGTCAGAATGTGTGCTTGGGGTGGACTTGGGGTGAGGAGACTGGGAACTGGTAGTTGGAGGGGGGACGGAAGAAACAGGGACACTGGCTGCCCACAGGGAGGAGGCCAGAGCCTGAAACGATCTCTGTAGGGCTTCCAAGGCACAGTGAATGCCCTCCAGGAAGGCATTACATAGCTGCATCTAGGATGTCAGCCCTTGGATGGCATTCACTATGATTGACTGCCCTACAGTGATGGATCTCAGGAGGTCAATAGCTTCCTCCCTCAGGGCAGCAGAGCTGACTTGGGATGGGCCTGAGGTGCCTGGTTCAAAGGAGACACCTGTTTACCTGGCTGAGAGGGTACAGGCAACTTGGTGGGGGGCTACTGGGAGGGCAGTGCTGGTACAGGGGGTGTTCTAGAGGGGTACTCCACCACCAAGGAGCTCCCATCGGCGGAGGTATCAGAGTCAGTTGAATCAGCTCCTGTCCTTCCCGTGTGCTCCCCTCACTCTCCTTCCCACTGGTCCCCTCGGCGTCGGTGGAGTCTGCCTCCTGGGTCCCATGGGCTGCAGCTCCCACACTTGGCAGTGCCCTTGCTCCTTCGCCAGATGATGCTATTGCACACATGGACATGATGACAAAAGGAGAGAAATGGGGGGAAGAAAGGGAGCACAGGGTCAATCACTGCAACAACAGCACAGATGGCATACACATCACCATCACACACACGGACTAAAAATGGGCAGTATGGACCACAATGGCATACCATTGGCTACGTACCACAGCAGGTAGGAGAAAGACACTGCCATTTGCACACCAATTGGAGCCAACTAATCCCTGTCTGACATGGAAAGCCTGCTACTTAGCCAACTAAAATATGCATTACACCCCAAATACTAAAGCTGGACCACACTGCAATGTCTAAGCTGACATATTGGGGCATCTACTGACTAGAACCCTGCACCAAAATCCCATGCCAGGCAACATAGATGGTTGTCACACACACTGTACTCACCCCCTTGTGGCTGCTGGGATGCCATCAAGCACCCATCCTGCTCTCGGTAGGCCACCGTCAGTATGCAGGCCATCAGGTTCCGACAGGCACCCCACCTCATTGGGAGGCCGTCCCCAGCTGGGTATCCGCTGTCTTCCGGGCCCAGCATTTCAGGTCCTCCCACCATTTCCTGCAGAGGGTGCTCCACTGGCTCCCCTGTTGCGTGGGCCATGGCAGGTTCCAGACACAGGTCACAGCAGCACACACAGTGGAGATGTCATCCTGTGGAAACTCAGGAATCAAGTGAAGTGGTAGAAAGAAAATGGCGGTCATAGCCGGGGCAGTGAACACCGTCACCGCCAGTGCTGATCATCTTTGGTTCCTATACTCCATAGAGATCCATGTTAGCCAATGAGGAATTGCACGGTTGTGCAGACGGCCTCCTGCCATGATGACTAACACCGGCAGAGTGAACTCACTTTCACCTTCCCCTGTATACAGGACAGGCGGTTGCCATTTTCTACTGGTAGTACACATGTACTGATTTAAAAATGCATCACTGTTGTCTAATGTACACACCTAGACAATTCTAGTGTCCAACATACAAACATGCTCTGTGTACACTGATGTGGTGGGTCCATGGTTCCTGTTGTCACTCCCTTCTTACTTTTGGGTCCCTTAGGTATCAACCACTGCAGACTTGGATACACTGGAGGACAGCCACATCATACTCACCTATCGTCTGGACAGATCCATAATCACAGAGCTGTGTGTACAACTGGAGCCTGATCTGCTACCTGCTATCGGTTGCACCACAGTAATCCCTCCCCCTTGTGCAGGTACTATCAGTGCTTCTTTTGCTGGCAAAAGGCTCTTTCCAGGTGACAGTGGGCTTGGCTGGAGGAATGTCACAGCCAATGTTCTCTATTGTGCTTCCAAGGGTTTTGCCTTGCTCAAACACATGTGCAGCTATATCACATTCCCCCAGGTAGATGAATTTCCCACTGTGAAGGCTGGATTCTACGCAATGGGACAAACACTGCATGTTTCTAAGGCCATTGACGGGACCCATATTGCCTTAGTCCTCCCTCCCCCGCGCCAATGAACAAGTGTACAGGAATAGGAAGAGTTTCCACTCACTCAATGTCCAGATGGTGTGCCTTGATGACCATTACATCTCCCACATCACTGCCAAGTATCCTGGGTCAGTGCATGATGCCTTTGTCCTGAGGAATAGCAGTGTCTCACAGCTGATGGCACAACTACAGAGGCACAGAGTGTGGCTTATAGGTGAGCCTGAGTCCCCACCCAATGTATGTCAGTGTATGCCTTCAGGAGTTATACCCCCTGCCATTGTGCAAGGGTAATGGGTGTCCCTCACTTCTTGCAGGTGATTCCGGCTACCAAACCTGTCCTGGCTTCTGACCCCTGTTAGGAATCCAACAACAGGGGCTGAGGATAGGTACAATCATGCTCATAGGTGTACCAGGAGGATTGTTGAAAGGGCCTTAGATCTCCTGAAGGCCAGGTTCAGGTGCCTCCATCTGACAGATGGATCCTTATGCTACTCCCCTGAGAAGGTCTGCAGGATTGTTGTTATGTGCTGCATGTTGCACAACTTGGCCCTCAGATGCCATGTGCCCTATCTGGAGGAGGAGGGGGTGACAATGCACCAGTGGCAGCAGTGGACAGTGAGGACAGTGAGGAGAAAGAGGAGGATGAGGATGATGTGGGCAACAGGACACATATGGTACAGCAGTACGTCCAATGACACTCAGGTAGGACTGTTGAACTAAACATTTCTACATTTAAGTGTTGTGCCTTGTGGCTGTAGAATTATCCTAGTCACTGTCTTTGCATCCCAACTGACTGTCAACTATGGTGTCCCATATTGCAGATTTTATTACAACAGTGTGATGCTGTGATGTGTACAGACTGCTGAGACACATATGTAGGATGGATCAACATATTACTGGACATTTGCACAGGACCATGCAGTTCAAAACAGTACACTACTTTGTAAGTTTACATCAAATAAAGCACTATTACTCAATTTGTGTCCAATGGTGTTTATTAATTAATCTGATATACAATGCAAAGTGCAGTAGAGTGGGGTGATGGTTGTGAAAAGTCCAGTGTAGTGGGCCAATCTGTTTGTTGCACAGGTCCAGTGTCCAAGGGGCCATAAGAAGGGGAGCAATGGCAGTTCATAGTGGACAAGGTGACACAGTGGAACACAAGGGGACATTCAGGAGGGGCTCATTTTCTGGTGGTGGTCTTGGCAACTGTCTCTGGTGTCTGGGTTGCAGGGAGCGTTTGTGAGGTGGTTCACCTTCTGCAGGGGGAGGGGTGCTGGTGCTATGGCAGGGCAGGGCCTCCTGTCCACTAGCAGCAACAGATGTGGATGGCTGGTCAGTACACTGGCTAGTGGAAGGGTCCCGCTGGTGTGCTGTGTTCTCCCTCATGATGTTGGCCATGTCACCCAGCACCCCTGCAATGGAGACTATGGTGGTATTCAGGGCCTGTAATTCTTGCTTGATCTTCTCGTGGTGTTCCCCCTGCAGCCGCTGGTTCTCCTGCATGATGTTTCACACCTGACCCATCTTGTCCTGGGATTGTTGATATGTCCTCAGGAAATTAGTGACTGCCTCCTGGGTAGTCTGTTCCCTGGGCCTGTCCTTCTCTTGGCTCACAGCTGTCCTCCGACTGTCCCTGGACCCCTGCGCTTGTGTCCCCTGAAAGGTGTGCCCACTGCCACTGACCCCAGGACCCTCATTGTCTTGCCTGTGAGGTGTGGACTCGGGTCCCTATAGAGGTGGGCACACTACTGATTGACGTGTCCTGGGGACAGAGGTCTGGGGACATTGGGTGGCTGCTGAGATGTTGGATTCTGAGGGGGGAGGCTCTGTAGTGGACTGGCTGTGGGATGGAGTAGCCGACTGGCCAGTGGTCCCAGATGGACCAGGGAGTTTATCTAGTTCCAGAGCATCTGAGTTGCTGTCATCACTGGGGGCATCCCCTGGTGGGGGACTTGGTAGCAGTGGCACCTCCTCACCACTAACATTGGCTGGGGCACCTGTGGGGATGTAAGTGGTGTGTTATGCCACATATCTGTGACATATTCCGCATCACTAGCTTCCCAATGTTCATGCTGTTGCCCTGCAACCTTTGGTTGTGTATGGAGATGGATTGTGGGATTGTTAGTTCTCCATGATGTGCATGCATTGGTGGGTGTACATGGAGGGCTGGAAGGGATGTACATGTAGAGGCATGGCATGCAGGGCTTGGCATTTCATTTTGATTATTGTGGTGGTGCACTGTGTGGGATGGAGTTGGGCGATGGGTGTCAGGGTAAGGGGTCATGGTGGCATGCAGGTATGGGGGGTGATAGGTAGTAAATGTTGACTCACCAGTGTCCAGTCCTCCAGCTACTCCAGAGAGTCCCTTAGGATTCAGGATTGCCAAGACATGCTCCTCCCATGCTGTCAGCTGTGGGGAAGGATGTGGAAGTCCACCGCCAGTCCTCCTGATGGCGAGCTGGTGCCTTGCTGCAGTGGAACACACCTTACCTCTTCCTCATGTTGTCCCTTGTGCATGGATGTAGTCCCATGGCGTTCACACTGTCCACAATCCTCCTCCAAAGCTCCATCTTCCTGGCAATGGAAATCTGCTGTACCTGTGCTCCAAACAGCTGTGGCTTTACCCTGACTATCTCCTCAACCATGACCCGAAATTCCTCATCGGTGAACTGGGGATGTCTTTCTGGGGAGATGGGTGTTGTGTGGTGTGTGTTGTGCAGAGAGTGATGTGTGAAGTGGTGTGGTGTGTGGTCCTTGGCGGATGAATAGGTAGGTGTGATGTGTGTGTGCAGTTCTCTTTAGGATTGGCGTAGCTAAGTGTAGCCGTCTTCTTGTGTTTGCAAAGGATTGTGGGTGATGTGGTGGTGTGTTTTATAGTGCTGATGGTGGGTATGGATGTATTTGTGTCAGATGTGGGTTTTTGGTTCTGGTGAATGTTGTCTTGTTTTGTATTTAGGTGGACATTTCCACTGCTGCAGTGTGCACCGCCCGTGGTTTACCGTCGTTGAATGTCCGCTGTGGTGATTCATGGGTCATTATTTGGAGGGCGTTGTATTGGTGGTGTAACGGTTTGGCTGGGAGTACTGACAGTTTATCATGATCAGTTGGTCTGGCGGATTTGTGGTTGGGGCTGTTTTCTGTCGGTTTTGTATGTATATGTCATAATCTGGCAGACGGATGTCCATCTTTGCCACGGTATGCTAGCAGCACTCCGCACGGCGGTATTCGCTATTCACTGCCAATACCATAATGAGGGTCAATGCCCCGTGAAATACAATGGCAGCCGGAACTTTCTAATCAAGTTATGGTCAGCCAATTGCAGCGCTTCTTTTTGCATGCATATTTGCAAAACTTTGTGAAATTCACAATATATTTGCACTGGGGCACTTTTTTTAGAAAGTTTTGTAAAGATTCGTCAAACGGTGCCAAAGATATACGCAAGTCAACAAAAGCTTTTCCTATGGAAACATGGTCCCAACTATAACTACTTAGTTTTAACCTCCACTAGGTAATGTAATATATATATACAACAGATTGCTCAACTAAACTTATGGGAACCTTAATAACTCAAGCCAAGAGACGCATGCAGGAACAAATCACTAAAATTGAACAACTTACAAAAGAATTAGAAAAGATGCCTAACCAACAAGAAATTTCTATTCAATTAGCAAAAATGGAAGAACGGATTAAACACAAGGAAGATGAAATCAAATCACGTAAAGCACATAAATTCAACAGAGACAAGATAGATTACGAACATGGAAGAATCTACACATTTGCTCGAAAATATGACACTGTAAGAACCAAAGATATGTCCCAGATCGGGGCTGAATGTGCTGTACAGCAGACATCTGCAGATGACAGTTCAGAAGTAGAGTCTTCTGCTGATGAGATAACGCACAATAAGCTGGATTTTCAGGGGGAAATGCGCCTTATGCAAATGATCACGCCACCTCCTGGGCAAAATCGCAGGCGTGGCCGAGGAAGCGGAAGACGAGGAGGGGCAAGAAGAAGAAGCAATCAACTATCAAATTAGAACTTAATCCTGGATCAGTCAATAAATTGAATGACTTGAGTACGGTGGTAAATATTTCCCACAGCACCTTGACAGACAATCAGCTTCACATGCTTGATTTAGGATTAAGCTTCTGCCCCAATGTACAATGGGATTATGTTAATACCCGTATTGAACTGTACAAATTTGTTCGTAAACTACGTCTCATCAAACACTTTTCAAATAAAGATATAAATCGAATGACAGACAACATCAACCAGAGGGCTGGACTCTCTGGATTCAACATTTCTGAAAGCTCAGAACTGATAGCCATCAATGAGTTGGATCGTGACAGCGATGAAGCTAGATGTTCTATACATGATGATATAAACAAGAGCACTGATATGCTTAATCAGATGGGATTTACAACGAACCTCTATGAAAAAAGTAATCTAAAACCATTGAGTAGATTTAATCCTCCACTACCTAGTGGTAACATGATAGATATATTTCATGAGCTAGTGATCAACGATATTGACAAATTTCGCAATAAGAGCACTTTAAAGATATCGAGAAAGACGAGACCTAGTTTTACGCAACAAGATTGGCATGATCTAAACACACTGAGGTCGAACTCTTCTATCATCATCAAGCCCTCAGATAAGGGTGGCAACATTGTTGTCATGTACACAACTGATTACACTAAGGAAGCATATCGGCAATTGATGAATAGAGAGCATTATGAGAAGTTGAAGATCAGCCCCCTATCTCAATACCAAGGGACATATCATGATATGTTAAATGAATGGTATACAAAGCAATTGATGGATTATGATGAGTTTATGTATTTGAAAATTGATCATCCTAAAATTCCTTGTATTTACTTCCTACCTAAAATTCATAAGAACAAAACCCATCCTCCAGGTAGACCAATAGTTAGTATGAATCAATCACTACTTGAGAATACCTCACGATATTTGGACCTGTTTTTATGCACCTTTGTCACAGAATTACCTTCATTCTTGCGTGACACCAATGATTTTCTGGCCAAGATACATGACATCCCATGGCATAAAGACTATTTATTGGTCACCATGGATGTAGCATCACTATATACATCCATTAAACATCAATATGGATTACAGGCATGTAGGTATTTTTTACAAACACGATCCATTGAATTTTTGGAACATACCAATATGCTCCTATCGATGCTACAATTCTGCCTGACACATAACCTGTTCCTCTTTGATAATGAAAGTTTCTTACAAAAACAAGGGACAGCTATGGGAGCATCCTTTGCTCCCACCTATGCCAATCTATATATGGGCTGGTGGGAGAAGGAGGTGGCATGGTCAGAAAGCAATAACATCTATATGGATAGAGTGATATTGTGGGTGCGATATATCGACGATCTGTTCATTATCTGGGATGGCACAGAACAACTGCTGTTGGAATACATAAATGTATTAAATAATAATCAATTCAACATTTATCTGGATGCCATCTACAATAGAGATACCATCTCTTTTTTGGATGTCCTACTACAAGTAGAAAACAATCACTTAAAGACATCCATATATCGAAAGCCCACGGCTTGTAATTCTATATTACATGCCAATAGTGGACATCCCCACTCACTGAAATGGAGCATTCCATATAGCCAGCTACTGCGGGCCCGCAGAATATGCTCTGATGAAAACCAATATGAGTTGGAATCTAAGGCTATGGTGAACAGGTTTTTAAGTAGAGGCTATCCTCCAAAAATCTTAAATGATGCTTTATACAGAGTACGGAATAAAAGCAGAGATGAGTTACTTTTTAATAACACAGTAACCAGTAATGATTTCCAACATTCAGCACCTAGAATATTTCTCCAGTACAATCAACAACATGAGTCACTCAGAACTATACTCCAAAAAAAAAAAAAATTGGCATGTTTTACAGAACGATCCCATTATTAATGATCACATAGAAACCCATCCGTCCATAACATTTCGTAAAGCCCGCTCTTTGGGAGACTATCTAACTAGAAGTTATTTTTCAGTAAAAACCAATACATCTTGGTTGAGCCAAAAAAGTTTGGGATTTTGGAAATGTGGCCACTGCAAGGCCTGCAAATATGCTAAAAACACATACAAATACCAAACTTTTGATGGTCGACAGTGCGAGATCAAAGATCGGATTACATGTGACACTGAATTTGTGATTTATGTCATCGAATGTGGATGCCAGAAAAAATACATTGGAAGTACCATTCATAAATTAAAAGTTAGGTTCTTACAGCATTTTAGAGCCATTAAAAATCAGGACAAGACCTACCCTCTGGCTAAACATTTTTGGGAAGTACACAAAGGAGAATGTGGCACTTTAGCTTTCTATGGCATCAAACACATTAAAAACAACTCCAGAGGTGGCAATAGAACACTCGAGCTCAGACAAATGGAATCCAAAATGATTTTATTATTGGGATCTGAGTTCCCATTGGGGCACAATCTTGATGCTGAGCTCTATGTCCATCTTAGATGAAAACACACTGTTCATTGCTTTTTAGATGGAGACTCCCCCTGTGTTTCAATTCCTAAAAATAGTAGTGCTAATTTGGTAGTATGTTATCTATATTTCCTTTTTAGGAAGATGGGTGATAAGATCTTATCCACTTAAATGATCGTGCCATGATGTAATCTGTAAAATAGACATGACTTAATAACTTTCCCTAGTTTGAATTCATATCACAAACTGATGAAACATAGATGGAAGTAGTTCGTATACAGATTTGTACTGTACCATTGATGATGATGTTTGATTCCATTTTACTCTTCTATAACTTGGCGACTGAAGGATATTAAATATCATATATAGAGGTATATATGCACATCTAGATTATAACATGGACCAAAAGATCAATAGATCTGACTGTTTTTAATTGGAGTTTTTGTAACACTTCTATGCACTTTATATGCTCTTTTGCACTTATTATTAGTTTAGTTTTTCAGCACATTGCACTTTACGCCAAGGCCTCATTTTAATACAACATATTTATAGGTATGTGTATGGAATTACCTAGTATACAGATAAGGACAGTGAGGAACTAGATTTGATTATACGGGCATCCGATAAAAACTATGGTATTAAAACATAACTATTGTCACTACCTAAACATGATTTTAATACAAGATACTAATTAATTATAAATAATTATATGTATATATAACGAATGATAATTTAAACATTGTAAAATTGAAAAAAATGTTATTACCGTTTCTTCGTTTATATTTATACTATTATTGTTCTTGTTATTCAATTAATGTTTTTACATGATCAAACATTATGAATCATTGGAAGCAATTGTCCTCTTTCCTAATATATTTATTATTAAATATTTATTCCTTATGACTGTCCAATTTTAACTTTGATGTTATCTGTAAATATTGGCATCAATGTAGGTTTATTCCTCTATTAATTGTTGTATCTATAATAATTATAATTACACACTTCAAAATGGCCGCCGCGTTTGTAGTACATCACAGTGTTATAGAAATAAATGTAGGACGTAATAGCTATATGTAAATGATGCCGGCTGATTAGCCAAACTGTCCAGTAGAAGGCGTTTTGCCGAAACGCGTTGACAGACATCTCATTCGGGACTCTGAATTACCTATATAAGCTAAATAAATAAATTTATCAACTAAATACGAGCGCTTTGGACTCAATTGACTTTGACACTTGGGAGATACGTGATGGGATCGGTGCAGCCGTCAGATGGCTATCAGTCCATCTGTTGAAGAAATAATATATATATATATATGTGTATATATATCTATATATACTTGCGAGTACTCCAAAATGGAAATGTATGCATCTATCCACACTTCTGTATATAGAATCCCTGGCCCTGCTGTGCGGGGGAGTGAAGGATCCAACCCTTCAGTGTGGCCCTACAAACCTAAAGGTGGGCCCCATTCAGGCATAGGGAGAGCCCCTCATCACATTCTTCACGGTGGGTAGGTACAGCCTTTTACTTCACGGCACTCGTCTTTTCTGCACACATAACTACATGCGCAAGAATACATGCGTTTAAATAAATTCTTTCATGAACATACATATAAACACATAGACAAATATGCACACTTCATACATGAGCTCACACAAAATAGTAGCGGTAAAATAGTATTGTCCTGCAGTACGTGGACTTGTGTAATGATCTATATTTTGTCCCACAACATCTTTCGAAGTTTCCCATTTTTAAAAAATTTCCCAGGCTTTTGTTTTTCCTTAACACTACTCTTTTTTTGAATTCCCAGACAAATATTTTCACCTCATTTCACCATTTTAGAGAGTTTATTCTCCATGAATACATTTGTGGGAACATTTCTAGCAAAAAATGGATGATATTTTTTATTTTATTTTGAGAATTCTAAGAAATGTAATTACTGGTTGAGTTAGCTGTAAACCTACTCAGTCAGAAACCACAATCCTTACCAGGCTGAAGTCATGAGCAAACTCCAAAATGAACCTTGCTCAACCCTCTGGTAGCTTGGCATAGATCAGCCAGGCTTAACTTGTGGAGGCAATGTGTAAACTATTTGTGAAACAATTCAAACAGTACTAACTTGAAAATACAACATAAGAATAATCCCACATCAAATTAGAAAAATAGAGTGCATTTTAATTAATAAATCAGGTTGGAAACAAAAAAATAATAGTGCCAGTTATATGCACATTTAAATGTTTCAGTGAAAATAGCACCAAAAAAGCACAAAGTGCCTACTGTGAATATATGGTTGCACTGCATCGGGACAAACTCACATGGCTGACTGTGATGGAGCATGGGCCAATTATAGGGACCCAGTGAGGCCAGCTGGACAAGAGTACCTTAAATCGTGGCTGTGGAGCACTAGGAGGTCCTGCATCAAGGATGCATCTTGCAGCTGAGGAGTTAAGAGGTTCTGGTTGGAGATGCGTAACACAGCATCACTTCTGATGAGCTGCAAAACAAGGTCCAGGGTCATCATGGCGGGGGCTTGCAATGTGAAGTCGTGTGTTGAGGATGCTTTGCGCACGGGCCGGTGCTGAAGATGCTTCTGCTAGACTTGCAACACTGAGTCATGCACCGTTATTGAGAATGCCATTTATGAGAGGTTTGGGGGGAAGGCCTGCCTTAGGGATGTGCTGTGCAGCAGAGTTTCGGATAAGGCTGTGGGCTCTGAGGGTGAAGTGAAATCCTCACGGTTGGAAAGTTCACGCAGCAGATGCGATGCATCAGTTCTGCTCAAGGTTGCACCATGCTGCAGAGGAGATGTATCAGTTCTGCTGGGTCTACAGATGTGCTGGCAGAGCACCTTCATACCCAATTCCAAGTGTCTAAGACTGAGGTAGCACCACGCAGCAGTGTAGGACTCACAGTTGCAAAGTCCAGGTGCTGGTTAGAAGACAGTAGCCCTTGGAGTCAATTTGGTGGTCGTGGGTACATGTTGCAGGTCCAGGCCCTGCCACCTGGGCAAGAAAGCAGCAAGGTAGCAGGTAAGCAATTCTTCAGGACAGCAGTCCATCAGAATGGCAGTCCTTTTCAGCAGCACAGCAGTCCTTCTTCCTGGCAGTCTTCCACACTTCCAGAAGTGTACTGAAGAGTGGTGTCTGAGGTCCTGATTTATACCTGGTGCCTTCTTTGAAGTGGGACACGCTTCTAGAGAATTCTGTTTGAAGTGATCAGGTTTCCTGCTAACCCTGCCCTGGCTCCAGCCTAACTACAGGGGGGATGCACACCTTTATATAAAGGCGGAACACAGCCTATTCAGGTGTAAGTAGGGCTGTGACCAGTTCCATACCCACCCCCCCATCATGCCAGTGATGGCCCATCTAGGCACACCTAAGCTCTCTATTGTGTGAATGTCTGGAAAGAATACACAAAGATCGCCTACCAACTACGCCTAGCCATGTGACACAGAGACAGGCTGCATGCACTAAATGGCCAAGGTAGAAAAATGGCAACATTTAAAATTATAATATGAAATCCGGCTTTACCATAAAAAATGGACTTCTTATTACAATTCCAGAAATACCAAACATAAACTGTTAACCTGTTCCTGTTTGGAAGTTATTCTTACTAAATAAGATAACCCCAATATTTTCGTATGGAGGAGGTAGGGCTTGTAATAATGAAAAATCTAATTGCAGAGCTTTTCACTATCAGGGCACAGAACCTACCCTAAGGGGTGCATATGTATTAAAAAGGAAGGTTTATGCCTGGCAAAAGGTTAACCTTAACAGGTCAAAATGACATTTTAAAACTGCACACACAGGCTGCCATGGGGGGCCTGAGACTGGATTTCAAGGCCACTTAGGTGGGTGGCACAACAAGGGCTCTTAACCCACTGCTAGCAATAAATTTACAGGAACCCTGGTACACATAGGACCACTTTACTAGGGACTAATACGTAAAGTAAATATGCTAATGAGGGATGAACCAATATTACAATGTTTTAAGGAGTGAGCATGCACAATGTAACACTGGTTAGAATGGTAAAGTGCACAGAGTCCAATGGCTAACAGAAAACATGGAGCAGTAAGACACATAGGCCCTCATTATGACATTGGTGGTAAATCCCACTTACCGCCATGCTGACTGCCACCAACATACCACCGCCACGACGGATATCCGCTAACTATATTATGACACACACATACCAATCCATCACTATACAGACACACACACAAGTCTGCCAGCCCAAAGGTCAGTAATAAAGTGGCGGAATCAAAACCCACACCGTTATGCCAACAGAACTACGCCCACAACATTGTGACTCATGAATCACCACGGCGGACATTCAACAGCGGTAAAACCATTGGTGGTACATACCCCTGTGCTCAAAATATACACACACTAACGAAACAACATCACATTGGATAAACAAACTACACATACCTGACACACATACACACACCACACCCACACCACTATAAAACACAAAACCACATCACCCACAACCCTTTACGAATATAAACCATTGGCACGAGACAGACACCATGACCACGAACAAGACCAGAGCCACACACCACCACCATTTATACACCACCCATGCACCCCACATCACACACCAACACATCACCCATCACCCACACCACTCACACCACACTCATGGACCCACAACAACACCCCAGGTTCTCTGAGGAGAAGCTAAGGGTTGTGGTCGAGGAAATCATCCGGGTAGAGCCACAGCTATTTAGATCACAGGTGCAGCAGATATCCATTGCTAGGAAGATGGAGCTATGGTGGAGGATCGTGGACAGGGTCAATGCTGTTGGACAGCACCCCAGAACAAGGGATGAAATCAGGAACAGGTGGAAAGACCTACAGGGGAAGGTCCATTCCATTGCAGCAAGACACCAACTCGCTGTACAGAGGACTGGCGGTGGACCGCCGCCTCCTCCCTGACAACTGCAGGAGTAGCAGGAGGACTGGACTCTGGTAAGTCAGCTCTCTCATCATCATATACTTTATTCGACCATAGGTCATAAAAGTTACATATTAAATTGTACAAAAAAGATACGTTTTCTTCATTATACTTTTACACTGGCTGAAAATAGTAAGGTTTAGAATAGGAAAAGCTTCTATAGGCAATGGCCTACTATAATCCACCATTGGTCCCGATACATAACTTAACACTTAGATACCAGGATTTCTGAGACAATTACTTCATAGCGTTAAAATAGTACAAATATTTAAAACTCTTAAAACAATATGGGGTGATTTCAAAATACATATTTCCCAGATGGTGTCATCATCAAGATAAATACAAACTATCCGACCCAAGATGTAAAAATTTAAAGTGCTGATTTGATGTTACATAATAATATAATTCCTTAATAATTTAGATGGCATACTTTAACAAAGAGAGCTTACTACCGGCACAATCATTTGGCAAATTTAAGCACTGTCAAGTCGTTAAGACACAAGCACAGTGTGATAAAAAGCTTATATATTAACTTAAAATGGTTATCGGATTCATGTTAAAATGGCACAAGTGCCAGACAGATGCATAAAAAATAGCTCTTTATGGCTAAAACTAGTGTTAAAATGGCAGAAACACATAATGATTGCCTACATAATGTCTGAAAAATCTATTCCAAGTCCTATCCAACCCACTTCATCCAGATCATCTTCATCATCAACTTAGTTCATCAATGACCATAAAAGCACATAAAACAGAATATAATAATTCTTAAGTAAATAAATAATTACATGTCTGTAAATAGGTGTAAAATATTAAAACAATAACTTGATTTGCACATATGGCTCTAAATCTTACCTATATAGAGATAAGACCTTAAATAACTTTTTGAAGACGGCAACGTATGCGCCAAGCTGTTGCTAAATACTTACTTACTTAAAGAATTACATCAGCTGAATTATGGCTTTTTAGAACCCGTAGAGCCAAGGAGCAATTCTTGAATCCCATGTCCCTGCAAATCTTGCGGATCCATTTTGTTCGCGGAATCGCATAGGCTGGGCAGAAGAACATAAAATGCTCAATGGTTTCAAAAATACTGCCACAGGCAGGGCATGTATTGGGAAGATTAATCGACCCCCACCTATGAATCAATGACATCAGGGGCAGTGAGCCAAAACGAAACCTTGCGTATAAGCTCTTGCCTTGCAAGTCCGGTATCACATCCAAATAGGATTCAAACTTTGGGGACCATTTAATATCAGTAAAGGAATTAGTTAAGCGACCATGGGATTTATGGATTATGTAGTTGTCCTTAACATAAGACCAATAGGTTAACTTTAAAACATTTTTGTGCCGTCTCTCTAATTTGTGGGGATTTTCCCAATAGTCGCCCAAGCCCAAAAGCCTAAGCCAATGGGCCACATGGCGAATCCAGGGAAGAGTATTAGCATTTTGGCATTTCAGTAAATCGAGTAATGCGGTCTTATATATATCTAGTTCGGGGGTTGTCCATAATCTAATCCAATAAAGGAGAGGTCTTAGAGTAGCTAGATCTGCTACTCGGCTTAGCCCCAGATCTAGAAATATTGGAAGCAAGGGTGTAGTGCGTGGACATGCAATTAAAGCCCTTGCAAAGTTGTTTTCCCCCACACTGATCTTATTGCAGTTAGCGTAACCCCATACCTCCGCTCCGTACAGGGCTGCACTTTGAGCCTTAGCCGTGTAAATTTTTATTGCTGGGGAAACAACCTTTGTAAAGGAGCTTTGATAAAAACGCAATATGGATGAGGCTCTATGTTGAAGGAGCCCTGCACTTTTCGTAATCTGCTCTTCCTATAGTAGTTTACTGGTTAACCTAACTCCCAAGTAATCTATAGAGCTTACTTCCTTCAGCGGTACTCCCTCAATGTGGATGGAGCATCTTTTCCTAGGTCCCTTGGATAAGACCATCAATTTTGTTTTGTTAATGTTAACCTCCAGCCCATAATCGCTACAGAATTGGTTAAACCGGTCAACAAGGGTCTGCAACCCCATTGGTGTCTTAGAAATGAGGAGTGAATCATCGGCAAAGAGCAAGATAGGGATTTTTTGTGTATTCAGGGAAGGGGCATCATTCTGGCCTGTGGACACAGCCTTTACTACTTCGTTGATAAATATAGTAAACAGTAGGGGGGCTAACATGCAGCCTTGGCGAACTCCTCTTCTGATTGGAATCCGTTCTGTCAGTTCGCCTTGTTCACCCCACCTCACTTGGGCATAAGTGTTCTCATGCAGTCGTTTTAACAGGAGTAATAGATCCTCTGGGATTCCCAATCTACCCAGCACTTCCCACAGTTTGGCTCTTGGGACCAAATCAAAAGCCGATCGCAGGTCTATAAATACCACATACAGGCATTGTTTGGCCACAAGTACATATTTCCAATGCAATATGGCCAATCGAAAAACCTGGTCTATCGTGCTTGTTTTTGCACGAAACCCTGCCTGTAGATGGGAAAGGATTTGGTACTCCTCAACCCAATTGATTAACCTCTGTAAAATTTGTTTTGCAAAGATCTTTTGTAGGTTGTCTATAAGGCTAATTGGCCTGTAGTTGGCTGGGAGATTAGCATTCCCTTTTTTATAAATGGGTATGATTTCTGCCCCCTTCCATGTACCTGGAATTTGCCCCCCTGCCGCTATACTATTTGAAATGGCATTTATATACCAGGACCAGATATGTGGTTCTGATCTATAAAGATCTCCAGGGAGCTTATCTGGTCCAGGTGCTTTGCCTGGTTTTAGGCTATTTATAGCCTCAAGGGTCTCTTCTATTTTAAAAATGAGGCAACGCTCAGGGGCACACTGAGACTCCACTTGGGGGGCCATACGGGAATTTGGTTCCAACAATTCTGTTGGAGAGTGGACCACATTGGTGTCCATTGGGCCCTCTGGTAGGGCATAGAGAGTAGTAAAATGCTCTACCCAGCTTTCTGGTTGGATATGGTTGCTGGGACAACTCCTACCTCCATTTTCTCTTTTAGACAGAAGCTCCCAGAAACGCTTATTGTTCTTCTCTCTGGAAGCATCTAATAATTCCTGCCACAGGGAATCCTCCCACTGCTTTTTAGCATTAGACAAAGTTGCTTTGTATAGGGACCTGGCTTGTTTAATTTCCCCCTGGGAACCAGACATTACTGCAACTCTTAACCCAGACTTAGCCTTTGAGCACCTCTCATCAAACCATCCCTTGCTTGCCCCTTTCCCTTCATGTGTCTTTGACCGCCTTGTTTTATAAAAAAAAGACCGTAGTTGGGTATACATGTTGTCATGTATTTTGAGAATCGGAATATTCCCCACTGCCTGGTCTTCATACTCTGCCAAATTATTTTAAAAAATCTGATATATTGCTCTGATATGATGAGGGTTGGACACCACTTTTGGCCATGTAATCTTGGTGAATTTGTTATTCCAACAAGATGGCGGAATGATTGTGACATGGTTATTAAGTGTTCTCCTGAACGTTTCTCCAGAAAGAGTAAGGAGCAAGGGGAAATGGTCACTGTCACATCTTACTTCTATTTTCATATCTACCAATTGGGGCCACAACCTAACATCGACCAAGAAGTAATCAATAGTGCTTGTCGACATGCCCCTTTTAAAAGTAGGTGCGCTGTTCATATCAGATGGAGTTCTACCGTTACAGGCCCTAAGGCCATGATTTAAACATAATGTGGCTAATTGCATGGCCACCCGAGATTTTTTGCAAGGCTGGGTAATAGATAGTTGTGGGATCCCCCACTGCTCATCTTCTTCATCAGTTAAACCACTTGTGAGAATAGAAGGCTCGAAGGTACAGTTAAAATCTCCAGCTATGATTAGAATAGTTGAGGGGTGGAGGCTGCCTACAAATTCAGACAGAATAGCCAGGGTATGGGACTCGGAGCCATTTGGGACCGATCGTATATAAGCATTAACAATAACAATTGATAATCTTCTGTTAAACGTAATACACATGGCTTTTAGATCTACAGAATCAATTCCCAAAAGCTTGTAGTCACACTGCAAATTCTTGTTAACAAGTAATAAGAGCCCACCTTTTGCCCGGCCCCTCCCCTTCTCTGGGGGTATAGCAGGTGCACTAAATGAGAGAAATCCATCTATATTGGTGGCATCCTCCGCCCAAGTTTCCTGAAACAAACATATGTCTGTTTTTTTAATAAAAGAGGCCCATTCACCATCATCTAGTTTCTTTGCCAGGCCGGCAACATTCCATGACATAAGTTCTAATGTACATTTATCTTGGTTTGTCACCACGGGTGTGCATCCAGCGTCTACCACACTCGAGTCAGTACTGCAAGTGTTTGGTGATAATGTTTTGTCATCCCCCGTAAAATGTAAGGCCTTGGAGCAGGCCGTCACATTAGTTACTAGTTCAGTAGTCAGTCATACAGGATTGGGCAACAGCCTGGGATTAACTTCCTTTCGTGCAGCACCTCCGCGGGGATTAGTTAAACCATCAGATCCTGCCAGTCCCATGGCTTGTCCAGTATTTTGTGGGTGTAACATGAGTCTAATTCCCTCCCTGGTTGTTGCATGTTCCAAGTGGGTACGACGATCAAAATCCATTAATTGTGTCACCATATACTTGTCTTCAAAATAGATAGTTATTATGTCAAGATTGGTCCCTGTGATGCTGCTTCTCTTGGCCGATGTTATGTCAGAACGAATAACAGAGAGACAACTTCGTCGGGAACGTATCCAATGTATGACTTTGTTGATCAAGGAAGCTTGATTCTCAGCTAACCCTGGCGATAGTTTTGGAACATTAGTCAAATAGATTTTATTTGTTCCCTGACTTATAAACAGGTCCTGTTCTTTGTTAACTATACTCTCAGTATTGTATCGGGAGAGAGTGATGTTGTTAGAGGGAGTCTTATGTGACTTGTTGGGGGGTTGTGTAAGGCTGGAATCTTGGACAGTTTCCGGTGGGTCGGATTTGCTAGTCCTACCTCTGGCCCTGTCACTAGTAAGATTACTTGACCAACTACCTTGACGGTCTCTGTGCCTGGGTACATTTGTAGACCTCCTGGGTCTCATGTTGTCGATATTGGGATCACAACGGTAGTCTTCCCTCCCTAGAAGAGCTGTCCCCCTTCTAGTGGGGAGACAACAATTGTCCCTTAGCTCCGTCCCCATTGGTGGGGCAGATAATGGGAAGACTTCTTCCCCCCTGACCTCCCCACAGACTTTACAAAGTCCAGCACAAGCACGATTGCTCTTCATAAGATCTATTAATACTAAAACCAGTCCCTTAACTTCATCAACTCTCTGGAGAACTGTAGCCAGGTTGTCTCTACTAGCTGCTGGTTCTTTGCCTTCTGGCTCGAGCTGGGGGATCGGTGAAATAACACTAGGGTTGGGTTTTCTAACTACTGACTTGCACTTGGGCACACTCGTGGGCACGGGCGAGTCCTCTATTACCAATAGAGGTTCAAAACGATTAGTACAGAATAGGCTAGGGACCACCTTGATCACCGGAGTCAATGGTAGAAGGGTTGGTGTATGTGGTACGTGTGGGAGACCCAGCTGGGATACTGGAGAACTCGCTATGTTATAAGTGGGTAACGGTAGGGGGCCCTTGCAATTATGCGGGCCCCCGTCTCCATCAACCCCTATTATAGTATCTGTAGGATCCCTTGACCCCTTCTTTTTAAATAACTCTGGGATTTTCCTATCATTAGGGGGGCCTCTCTTTAAATTAGTTGCCCCTAGAGTTGTTTGTGTACCTAACATAGACTCAACTTCTTTAACTAGGAGATCTATTTCATCCAATGGGTTTAACCCATTGGGTATAGCTGGATTCAAAGGTCTACTTGGGCGTTTTTTTGCGATTTTAGTACCCTTGGATTGTGCTGGTAAATCTATAGCCTTCCTTTTCCCCATATTGGGAAGATGCCCGCAATGGGGTAGCTTAGAGGAGGAATTAATGGGGGAAGGGCTGAGTGAAGAATAGGCTTCTCAATTTAGGAATAGTAGGATGGTGCTATAATCTGTACTCTCTTAAACAACTCTTAGATAACAAGTAATTCTCTTACTACAGGTGAAAGAGATGGGGCCCAGCCCAGCCTCCTCCGGTCTCTGACGGGCTAAGGACGGGCCCGCCCTTGGCCCGGGCTTCGCCCGGGCGCCACCCGCGCGCGTCCCGCGCTGCGGGAGCGCGAAGATAATTTAAAGGGCTCCTGCCCTGTTGCTTGACTCTCCTCCCGGCCTCCCGGCTGTGACAGCGCTACCCGCGACGGCGGGAGCGCGAAGATAATTTAAAGGGCTCCTGCCCTGTTGCTTGACTCTCCTCCCGGCCTCCCGGCTGTGACAGCGCTACCCGCGACGGCGGGAGCGCGAAGATAATTTTAAGGGCTCCTGCCCTGTTGCTTGACTCTCCTCCCGGTCAGCTCTCTATTTCTATCACATCCCTACCTGCATGCCATCACATACCCCACCCTCATGCTCTACCAATGCATGGACACCACCCACAGACCTGCATGGACACCTATCACCACAGCATGCACACTGGAGAGAATTACCCAGCCCACCAAATAACAACTCACACAAGGCAAAGCTGCCAGGGCAATAACAACCATAGAGGGGAAAGCAGCCATGCACAATATTCACACATAGAAACAATAACACTGCATTTACATCCCCACAGGTAACCCAGCCAACTTCACCGTTGAAGAGGTGCTAGCAACATCCAGTCCCCCCCCATAAGAAGCCCACAGTGATGACAGAAGCTCTGCTTGCCTGGATCTGGATGACCAACCTGGCCCATCAGGGACCTCAGGACATTTGGTTACCCAGCCACAGTCTCACAACACCACAGAGCATCCCCCTCAGGAAATACCACCACAGCACCCACCCAGCGGGCCCATACCTCTGTCCCCAGGGCATATCAATTAGCAATGTGTCCACAACTACAGGGACCCCAGGCCACCCCACAAACACAGGACAATCAGGGACATGGGGTCAGTGACAGTGGGCACACGGTTCAGGGGACAGAGGAACAGGACAACAGGGAAGCTGGGAGGACTGCTGTGCGACAGGGGAGGCCAGCCCAGGGAACCGACCCTCCAGGAAGCACTCACCCCAATCCTGGGAGCGTATCAACATTCCCTGGATACGCTGGGCCAGATCTTGGACAAGATGCAGGAGAGAATGTGGCTGTAGGAGGGGCAGTACCTAGGGATCAGGGAGGACTTGAAGGCCATTAACACCACCCTGTTCTCCATTGCAGGGGTGTTGGCAGACATGGACAAAAGTATGAGGGAGGCAGTGGCACACCAACAGACCCCTGACCCTAGCCAGACAACTGAACAGCCCTCCACCTCCGCTGCCACTAGTGGACAGGAGGCCCCGCCACAGGACCAACAGGCCACCAGCACCCCTCCCCCTGCAGAAGGAGAACCACACTGCAAAGGTTCCCTGCGATCCAGGCAGAAGCCAGAGACTATTGCCAAGACCCCGGCCAGGAAATGAGACTCTCCTGATTGTCACCCTTGTATCCCACTCTGTCATTCTGTCCACCTTGAACTGCCATTGCTCCCCTTCCTATGCCCCCATGGACACTGCACCTGTGATACAAATAGACTGGAGTCTAACCTGGACTTTCCTCCATCATCACCCCAGCCCATTCTTCACTGTCCATAGGGTCCACTGCTGCCACACGGCCATCTCCAGCCTCCTCCTGCAGAAAAGGCACATGGCGGCGCAAGGCAAGTTTGTACAACATACAGCATGCCATGATGATCTGGCAGACCTTCTTGGGTGAGTAGCACCGGGATCCACCTGTTAGATGGAGGCACTGAAACTAGGCCTTCAGGAGGCCGAAGGTCCTCACTATAATACGTCTTGTCCACCCATGTGCCTCATTGTAACATTCCTCTGCCCTTGTCCTGGCATTCCTCACAGGGGTCAGTAGCCATGAGAGGTTGGGGTAAGCAGAGCCACCTGCAAATATCGAGGGCACAACATACCCATACGCCAACATCCACTGGGTGGGTTGTGACGGTTGGGTGTGTGGGAGGTGGTGGAGTGATGGAGTGAGGCTGAGGGTGGGGTATGTGATGGCATGCAGGTAGGAAGGTGATAGAAATAGAGAGCTGACTTACCAGAGTCCAGTCCTCCTGCTACTCCTGCAGTTGTCCTGCAGAGGATGGCCTGGAGCCTCCCCCCACCACTACCAGCAGCAGCAGCTACACCACCACTGCCACCACTGAACAGCCGTCACCGCTGGCGGACAGTGTGTAGTCCTTCGTCCATGGACTGTTGTGCGGCCTGGCCCCTGCAAATCCTGTAGGTATGACACCCAGCTGAGAGACTGTGACCTTGCACTCCCCAAGATCTGCATCACAGGGCACGATCTCCCTCCAGAACCAGTGAAGAAGCCATCCACTTACCCCATCCTCACCAGAATGAAGCTCACTGGGCACAATGCCCCCTCCAGAAACAGTGGAGAAGCCATCCACTCATCCCATCCTTCCCAGGATGAAGCTCACTGCGCACAATGCCCCCACCAGAACCAGTGGAGAAGCCATCCACTCACCCCATCCTCCCCAGGATGAAGCTCACTGGGCATGATGCCCCTCCAGAGCCAGTGGGCAAGTCACCCACTAGAAAGACTGTGGCCTTGCACTCCGCAGGACCAAGCAGTGGGCAAGTCACCACTTGAGAGACTGTGGAGTTGCACTCCCCAGGACCAAGCAGTGGGCAAGTCACCCACTTGAGAGACTGTGGCCTTGCACTCCCCAGGATGAAGCTCACAGGGCATGTTGCCCCCTCCATAGCCAGTGGGCAAGTCACCCACTCGAGAGACTGTGGCCTTGCACTCCCCTGGACAGAGAAATGGGCATGTTGCCCCCTCCAGGACCACTGGCGTTGTACCATCTTCTGGCTGAGGTGCCTCCCCGTTCCCCGTCCCCCTTTGGTGCCTGGCTATTTTCGACCTGATGCCCCTGCAGTGTTCTCTCTAGTGTTGTTGCAGGGGTGAAGTGGGGTATTGGACTTTGTGATGTGGCCCTGTGGCCCACGAACTTGAGGACTAGGCAGTGTCCCTTGATTTGTAAAAATGTATATACTTTTTGATTTGGATGCACGTATTACTGCTAAATTTATCTTATTACACTACTCTATAGTAGTTGTCCTTTCATTATTCCTGAGGGGTATGGTGTAAATATGTTATGTTACTGCATCTGCTTGTGTATATGGGGGTGGGGGTGTTGCGTGTGTGTGTCTTTTTCCTCCCCCTCCCCTGTGTGCTAGGTGGCAGTACTCACCGTGGTTGTATTCATCGTCTTTGGTGTTCGTAGTGGAGCAGCACGTAGAACAGCATGGGGAAGACATGCAACTCGGGCTCCATGGCAGTGTGGTTCTTCCCAGAGTCTCCACAGGTGAGGCGTTTCCCTTCTGTGCAGTGTTTCCGCCAGGCTTTTGATGTCATTGGTACCAACCCGGAAAAGGTGGTGGATTGGTGTGTCATTTTACAGTGGGCGGAACATTGTCTTGCGCCTGGCTGTAGGTTGTTACCGCCGTGGTGCCTTTTGATTCCGCCCTGGTGAGGAGGGTGTTAAATTGGCTGTCTGTCTGAGCAGTTCCTGCCGTGGTCATAATTTTGCAGTTATTACCACCGGCCTGTTGGCAGTATTACCACCACTTTATCACTAACTGCCAGGGTTGTAATGAGGGGCTTAGTTTTAGGGAATAACACTCTAAGGGTGACAGGTAGAGCAAGAATTGTCTTGCATATGTTTTGGTTGCACATTTAAGAATTATATGCACGTAGGAGAGAGGTGGATGAAAACGTGAAATAAAGGAGAGGTAATCATTGTGAGACAAGAAAGTCAACGGAATGGAAGAATATTATAAGGTACACATTGAAACAGGTCTATCACTTTTAGGATGATTTTCTGTCCAAAATGCAAGACCTGCTAGTAGACCAATCACTGGAGATGCTGTAGAGAAGCTCATCCATATTAGAAGGTGGTTGTTAGACCAGTAAGTCTTAGGGTGGTCTTCTTCCCAACATTTATCCTGCCTCCTTCACTTTTCTGACCTTGTTATTGCTGCTTTAGGATGCTGTGCACTTTACCACTGCTAACCAGAGCTAATGTGCTTGTGCTCTCTCCCCTAAACATGGTAATATTGGCTTATCCCCAACTGGCATATTTCATTTACTTACAAGACCTTAATACAGTGCACTACATGTGCCCAGGGCCTGTCAATTAAATGCTACTTTTGGGACTAGCAACACTGATTGTGCTACCTGCTTAATTATCCCCTGACCATGACGCAGAGCTGCCAATCAATATATCAATCAATCAGGAATTTGTAAAGCGCACTACTCACCCGTGAAGGACTCAAGGCGCTGAGGAGGTGAGGGTGGAGGGGGGGAGGTGCTGCTACTGCTCAAACAGCCAGATCTTGGGAAGTTTCCTGTAGGTAAGGAGGGCATTGGTCTGGCACAGGTGTGTGGGAAGAGTGTTCCACGTTTTGGCCATTGCAGAGCCTGTATGTGCAGCTTACACTGCCATGTTGACATGGAAAATAGCCCTGTTTCCAGGTCCAAACCTTCCTCCCTTTTTATACACATAAGTCACCTCTAAGGTAGGCCCTGGACAACCCTGAGGGCAGGGTGCAATGTATTTAAGGCATGCCATGTAATTCTAAGTTTTGCATGGTCTGGTAGTAGAAAACTCCATTATTCACTGCAGCAAGGCCTATCTCCCCATAGGATAACTATGTGATGACCTTATTATTATTTATACGTGTAATTCACAATCTGGAAGTAATAAGTTTTTTCATGTTTGATGTGTCTCTGGAATGACAATTTAAAATCACAACTTATGGTGAAGCCGGATTATGAATTGTACTGCTGAAAAAGTCCACTTTTAGTAAGATGGCAATTTCCTACTTTTACTATTTGGTGCCTGTTGCCTGTCTCTGATCACTTGTCTGCGGTGGGAGACAGCTGGGCTTTGTATATTCCCCCTAAACAGCCACACACAATGGGAGCTTTGATGTGATTTGATGGGACATCCACTCCTTGATAGGCCATCCTGGGCAGGGAGGACCTGGGAGGGAGGGAGGAGCACAACCTCACACTTACACCTGAAGAGGCTGGGTCCTATCACTACACAAAAAGCTGCATAGTCCCCTGTAGTGAGACTGAGGCCAGGGCAGGAACTTATGTGAACTTCAAATGTCTGTTTTCGAAGTCTCTCCCACCTCAAAAGCCAAGTACTGGACCTCTTACACCACCAAGACAGTACACTTCTTGAACTGTGGATACTCTGCCAGGAAGAAGGACTGCTGTGCTGCTACAAGGACTGCCAACCTGCTGAACTGCTGCTTTACAAGGTACTGCTGACCTGCTGCGCACTTGCCTGGGGAAGAAGAACTGGACCTGCAACTTCCATGTTGAACCCAGGACCCCAGAGTCACTCCAAGGGCTAGTCTGCTGGCCTCCTGATCTGAACCTTAGGCACATAACAGACTTCCCACAGCTCTTGGACCCATCCTCAAGAAGCTCCTAAACCCCACGAGGCCCCCCTCTCAGATCCTGGGCTCTTGGAAGTGGGTTTTTGGCTCCTGAAGTCAAGGTTTTTGGCTCTTCATGTATGCAAAAGGCCTGTTTACACAGTAGTTTGGACTCGAGTTCTGGGCAAAAATGCTGGTTTGAGGATGAGAGAACTTTTGTTTGCAGGTGACTATGCCTATCCTACAACAAGTCGCAATTGTTGTCCCAACCTTACCGGCGCACTAGCAGCACCTCACCAGAAACACAATAGTAAAAGGTGATTTGTGGCAGCCTTTAAGCATGGACTCAAGAATAAGACATCTCAGGGAGTGTCGTGGTTAAACGGAGATTACCCCTTTCTCACAGATATTTCATGTCTCATACAAACACAGGCAATAACGAAGATGCAGTAAAGTTTCAATAGTTTTTATCTAACACAACTGCAATTTGCGATATGTTGCATGGGCTGCAATGATTAGGATAATTAATAGTGCAAGAACAGAATTGTGAAGACGAGAGTCATTATTACAAAGACCCCCACCATCTTGCAATGCATGTAAAAGACATACGAGATGTAATATGCCCTAATACCCTAATGTAAGAGGCCTAACCTCGGTTTGTTAAACCTAATCTGCCAATGTCATGTCCATGTGAGGAGCCCCCAACCCTCATTACCTTGGAATGAGGTCTCTATCTCAGACTCTGCATGGACACCAAGACTGGGTCAGCGTCAAGACGACGTGCAGCATCGATATCAGCGATGGTGGCGATGCCCTCTGGTCGGAATCCCTTTGGTTATCTGTCTAAAGTGCGATGTATTTATACAGATCTACCAGGACCCCTGACGTAGGTGTGTTCCCAAACAATAGATAACAGACATGCTTGGGATGGCAATTATAAACAATCCCTCAAAAGTATAGAAAGGGAAAATCCCTAAGTGTGAACACCTACTGTTTGTTTGTCTTTATTGCTTGATCTTGACGCTTTAGCGTGGTGGCACTGATAATGCAAAGCATAACAAGTGGCCTAACTATAAACAAGGCAGCCATCTTAGGTGAATTAAATGGGCTAAGACAGAGCAAGCTAAGTAGGTTAAAAGTCACTAGGTAAAGGGGGCACGAGTCTGCAAGCCAGAAGCTAAGCTAACTCCTGTTATCCCATTAAAACAAACTAGGGTTCACTACAGCCGTTCATCCAAATAATCATTGTGAGCTGCCACAAGTTCACCTATTCACACATGAAGTACTGCTGCTCATGATTATGAGGCTCCAGTCTGTCCATCTGCGACACTCGTCTGACTCTTCCTGCCCGTAGACCACCACCAGCAATGCTCTCCTTGCTCCTGGCGACCTTCTTCCCCAAGAACTGGACTCTTGGCCCGATTCTTGAGAAGGCGAAGCCTCAGTGGAACTTATCTGTGACTGTATTTGACCGGTGCTCCATCATGGTCGTCCGGAACCTTTGAATTTAACACGGTCTAGCACAACCAGATATCCCTGTTTGACACTTTCTGCTTTTGAGCACTATACACTGCATTTTATACTTTAACAGCTCATAACTCTAGTTATACCTATTGTATTTTTGTTGTTTTGATCTTGCTTTGTTTGTTAAATTAAGCTCTATTTTTCTGACCTGTTGTGTATTTTCACCATTTGACTGTTTGAAGTGGTGCACAATAGTTTACATATTGCCTTTTAAGTTAAGCCTGACTGCTCTGTGCCGAGCTACACAGGGGGTGAGCACAGGTTAATTTAGGGTGTATTTGTGACTTACCCTGACTAGGATTGTTGTTCCAGCTTGGACAGGGTGCATACCTCTGCCAATCAGAAAGCCACATTCTAAGAGCAGCGATAAGCAATGCGTTAATTCAGGATGCAAAACATGGAGGGCTACATAGAGGTTGTGGTCTGTGAAATGTAACGAAGAGCTCTTTCCAAAACAACTTGGCCTCTGTAACTATTAACAATGTATAATTACTATAAAGTAGAATCCCATACTTCCAGAATGTATGTAGAGAAGTTTCTTTTATGAAGAGAATGGGTGATATAGATAAGTAGAAAAGCAATTATTAAACAATTTCTCTTATTTTTCAACCACTGACAGGGATACAGGTGCAAAATCTAATCAATGCAATTCATAAAAAATATTCAACATCTTTTTGCATGCTGTTTTCAGCTCATTTTCTCGGATTTGGACTACTTTCACTTCCCTCTCCACTGCTGATTTGTATCTGTTCTTCCTTCTCTTGGACGACATGATGTATGTAGACAGTCATCATGCTATTCTTCGTGAAGGAGCTCTCCTCAGAAGACCTGTCACCTTTACTGAACATCATAAATGGTTCACTATCCAAATGCACATTCTTGAATATTCTTGGCAGTAGTGAGAGCCTACCTCTCTGAAAAAAATCCAACCTCAACCCAGATGCCCTTGTTAATTACTGTCCCATCACTGATTTTACATTGATTGGGAAGGTGGTTGCGAAGGCTGTTACCAACCAGATTCACAGCAAGTTCCAGCCCAATGCTATCCTGTAAAACTGGCACTCTAAGTCAAGCTTCAAGAAAGTACAGTTCTAGCCACCTATCAAGAGTTCAGTGATGCTCTTCACATCTCTGGCTTTCAGAATCCATTTCTTCCCCTAGTCGAACTCTCAGCTTCATTCAACATCATGAATCACAGAGTCAAACAAAGAAGAAAAAAATATTTTTTCGAGCAGTGTAGGTCATAAAAGAAAACATGATATACAAACGAATTGGCAAATCATAAAAATGCTCAGATATAATAATGATAAGCACTTGCAAAAGAGAATAGCATCACTCATAAAAACTATTAAACAGCAAGTTGGCATCTAGCATAATTAAAACAGTTCATATATCATATTACAACGATCCTCCGTAGGTGCCCATAAAGACAGGCTGACAAAAGATAGAAATACCAGAATCACACATCCATTGACTTTCTGGTTCTGATTGCTGATTTAAAAAAGGAACTAATGTTACAACATGTTTCGAGAGAGCTCAGTAATTGCAGATAAAACAAATCTTCTCTACAACGACAATGCCCTAACCCTTTGAATATGGGCTTCAAAAAGTGCTTACCTGGAAAATTCAAAAGCTACATAAAAAAGGTGAAGTGCAATAGTGACTGATTGGATGCATGTCACATAGGCAAGGCGGTGCTGCATTCAAATCGTTCCCGCTCTGAAATGGAAGAGAAGTGATCTCTCCCAATGTGTGAGGTCTAATGTTTAATAAATAGCAAGTTCCACAGATGCTAAATATTTATAATAGATCAATGCTGTGTGTTTGCATAATTTGATTTTCAAACTTGCTTCCTCACAGTGCTCCAGGAAAGCAACTTTGACCTTTAATATGTCACTTTTTTAAACGTTTCTGGGGTCTGTAAACAAGGAGGACAGCTCCAGGGCATCTAATGTTTTACTGATGTAACTCAGCCAATGAACAGAAGAGCCCTTCTTTAAGCTGAGACAATCTATGCTTATATCCCTACAAAGTGATGCCTCCGGGTTAATCCATGCACTGACCCACAACAAGTGAGCCAAATGCACCTTATCTACAATATAACCATGATTACGCTCTGAATAGATAATACAATTGGGGTTGGTCAGCAGAAGGTGCAATAACCTTTGAAGAACTCGATTTTCCTCCACTTGGAGAGAGGAAGTGCTATGAAAGCCCTTTATCCCTGCCATATATGTAGCAGCAGTTACACACTGGGTGTTATACACTTTCAAATTGGGGGAAATGGTCCCTTTTCATGTAGATCTAGTAAGACTGCATATTGTTCCTGCTCATCTACTAAGTGCCAATACCCAAGACTATTGCTAGTAAGTTGCTGGGCGTTAATTGTGAGCCTGGTTAACCTAGATTTGCCGGACCCACATGCCATGATATGCAATTTTCCGTAATTGGTCACCAGGTCTAGGTGATTTATGAAGGAAGCAAAGCGGTCCATCAACAGCCTGAGAGGGTTGGGGTGGGAGTTTGGGAAGTGCGAGCCAAAAGGACTGCATCATTGGAGTAAAATAATGCATTCATTTGCGTGCCTGCATTTCTCGGAGTGTCTACCGAGTTAGAAATCAGGTAAGTGCATAGTCCATTCTTATAAAGAATAGACAGCGGGGGTGCCAAGATACACCCTAGGCACACACCCTGCTTTAAGGAAAATTCAGGTGACATTTTGCCATAAACTGTCACACATACTTTGCTATTAAATCTGCATGCACAGAGTGCCTACAGTTGGACGAAACCCAAATTGAAAAGGTAAGAGAATATTGTTGTCTTGAGCCCATGTGATGAGACAGTTGTAAACCACTCTATTACATTAACTGTGCTGTAGATGAGTGAAATAGGGTGATAGCATCTGAGGGACAAGCGATCTCCCTTTTTAAATATAGGGACAATGGAAGACAGGGTCAAAGAGCGGGGAATGTTTGAATGAAAGGAGCTATTGTGTACATTTGCAATGAGGGGCCCATAGGTCAGACATACATTTTTATAAGATCAATTGGGACCCCATGTGGGCCTGGTGCTATCCCGCCTGTGCACTGTTGTATTGCCAACTCTGCTTCTGGTAGGGATGTAAAACGAGATGGAGAGTGCTGCAACCTAATATAAAGGACATGTACCATGCCCGGGTTCTCCTCCATCTGATGTATGCTAGTGAAATGTGAGACCCAGTCAGATCTTAGGGTGTTGCACTGCAAAAGCGGATTTTCTGGGGCATTCCTAGATATAATTGTCTTTACTAAATCCCAGAATAACTTACTGTTGTTCCCTACCGCCACAATTTCCAATAGTTCCCAGTCCCTTTTTGTGTAACTCCACTTTCGTGGATCTAAGAATAAATTTATATTCTCTACATGTGTCCCAGACCTCTGGCCATACCCTCTGGATAGCGATTAACGGCTGAGCAGAGCTTATTGAACCATCGCTGTGCCCCCTTAAGTGGGCCAAAAAAGTTTTAAGCAGGGCCTGTTTAATGCAATGAGGAAGCTCCCGTCATGCTCCGGGACCAGTGATCCGCAGTCGGCGGCAAGATAGCAGGTGGGCCGAGCGCAGCCCTGGAGGCTTGTGCTACTGCTCGGTAAAGGCAAAGCACTCTACCCGCAGTTTTCCTTCGAGCTGAAGGTGCACCTGGCTCAAGGAAAACCGAGCCTGTCAGAAGTCATGAAGCCCTCGGCGAGCATCGCTCTACAGCTTTGTGCACTGTGCCAGAGATGGCCCGCATGGCGGTAACAGCAGCAGATAACATCCTCAGACGCTTGAAAGGAATTCAGTCGCCACGGGCACGCTGCAGGCACGTCGATATTCTGAAGCATGCAGCCTAATTGACGGCACTATCCTGCATGGATTCTGCTTTCCCCAGGCACGGCCAAGGGGAGCTTCCCAGCTGTAATATAGGGGCTAATGTCTGCATCCCCTCCTGCCTCCCTCCAAGACGGGATACACAGCAAAATCAAGCCATCTGATGCAAGACTTGTGAGACTGGTGATACCGGTGAGAGATTCCAATAAGGTATGAAAGTGGCTGGGGCCGTGGGGGGCTATAATAGCTGCTTCCCCAACTATGGATTCTTTGCCTCAAACCAAGGCAAGTAGCACTACAAGCAGCAAGCAGCTAAATATTTTTTGATAAGTGCAGAGAACCTGAGCAACATTGGGGTTAGTCACTAAAAAGTGGCACAAGAGACACAAGCAGTTGAGGTGTCAGACGTTGGACCCCCTGATGTGACTTTCCTTTCTCTGTCTCACTGTGTGGACTCTAGGAGCTTTTGGTGCATTCTAGGTCAATTCCTGGGGTATCTTTAAATTGGTTGTTCCTTACTTATTAGTATGAAAAAGATTACTAGAGCACGAGCTGTAGGGCACGAACAATGGGGAAAATTGCCAAAGGACCTCAAATTAAAACATCGACCAAGCCATTGACTCCCGCTACGGGCAGACTGAGCAGCAGTTCGGAGGCTCTGCCTGCAGATAAGGGGCTCAGAGTCTTTATTCTGATGCAAGGCTCAACATAGCAGGTCTCTTCTCCCGCTCCATCAGTGCTACCAGCAGATCCAGGGCTAGGAGTGCACACTTCAGTACTACAAGACATCAGCATCAGGACAAGCACAAACTGTGAGGACGCCAAGACTATCGATATCCCCACCCCTCCATCAGCCTCTACATCAACTATGGTAATTTCTGTCAGCGAATCCCCTGCTCTATTGGCGATTAGGTCTCAGCTTAAGGAACTGTCTACATATCCTTTGTTTTCAATCTCCACCAACAACAAAGCGTCTGCAAAAGCACCAGAAGCACCCGCAGGAAAGGAGGTCAGAATAGCAGACCGGGAGGAAGCCATACCTACACCCAGAACAGGGGTTGCAGGTAGTGCTATAATTTTTAATAAGGTAGCAGACCCCAGTATGGAGGCCCCCCTCCCCATGACAGATTCACTAATATCGAATACCACCATAGATGAAGATGCTAGTACTCTTCCTAGTACTCCAAATTCTAGTCCTAACAATCACAGTAAAATGTGTGATACTGATCCAATGGGCTGGATGAGGCAGATTCTAGAGTAACTGTGTGCAATAAAGCTATCCCAAGAGGTGGCTCATAAGGGACTAAAGATCAGTTTACCCAGTTAAACACCCATCTAGCCCATCTCTCTACCAAACTTAAGCAAATGGAACAGAGAGTCTCGGATCTAGAATATGCCAGCAAACAAATGGAACCAGTATTACCTCAGACTGGATCAAAATTAGAGGATCTCCAACTAAAGATGGATGAGATGGAAAATCAATCTCAACGATCAAATCTGCAGTTCGTAGGAGTGCTGAAAGGGACAGAGGCAGCGTCATCAGTAATTAAGGTGGTTTCAGACCTCATTACCAACTGCATTCTTCCTGATTCAGCAAGAGCAGAGACCGATTTTTCAATAATGAGAGCACATAGAGTGCCCTCCACGTGCTCTGCTGGTTCAAAATATCCTCGTACTATATTAGTCAACTTCGGGAAATATAGGATCAAAGAAAAGATTCTATCGCAAGCAATCCAGAAAAAAAACTTTAAATTTGGGTACACTTTTACCTTTCGAGTGTTTTCGGATATGTCAGCTAATGCAGCTCATCGACGAAGAGAGTTTGTACGCCTTATAGATGACTTTAAAGGGCTGGAAGCTCCGGCTGGGATCGTACAATTGTCCAAATTTAAAGTATTGCATAAAGGTCAAGCACATGTATTTCAGCGCGTCCAGGATGCTAAGAACTTTTTAGTGTCATTAAAACAGTGCCAACATGATTAGCATAGGGAACAGGGGCTGAGGTGATAAGGGAATAGGGTGAGGAGCCAGAAGAGAAGAGCAAGATGAATTAAAGTGAGGGGGTGTGTGGGGAAGTTAGGGGAAGTAATGTTATCTCTTGGAACAAGACATACCATTCGTGATATGCCGCTCTTCCCCATGTCCCTCCTTGGAATTCTTCAGTTATTTTTTTCTTTTCCCCCATCCGCTGATCTTGCTGACTGCACTGGGTTTCGCCCTACTAGTGCTGTGTCAGCGCACTCCAACCTGGGAATTGGGGGATGGGGGAGAGGGGCGATGGATGAGGGGACTGACTGGGGGCACAGGAGGGTTGAGGGAGGAAAGGGCCAGGGCGGGTAAGGCCCCGGATGTAGTTGGGAGAGATGGGGGACACACAGAGGAGTCAGAACAAAAAATGCAGGTGGCGATCCGCCAACTTTACTATTTATTTGAAGAGAAGATACAAGACAAACGTTTAGTCAAATTATCAGTACTAGCAAAATGGAGTAAGGTGACCATGGGTTGGCACATTGAGAAAGGATGGGATCTAAGTTAAGAGTAGCTTCCTGTAATTTAAATGGGACTAATAATAACGTGAAACTCTGAGCTGCACTTAACTGGTTGGAATCAGCACAGGTTCAAGTGGTTTTACTACAGGAAACACATCAAAAGGCCAACGCCAAGCTACACAGACTCCCGGCATGTATCGCTTACTCCTTTTTTGCATCAGCGGATGCCGCGGTACAGGGTGTGGCAGTTCTGTTCTCTAGAAAATTTGTAGGAAGGATAAATAGTGTCGTGAGAGACCCGCAGGCGAGATGGATAATAGTTACTGCTACACTGGCAGGCAAAGCGGTCTACTTTGTAAGCTACTATGGCCCGATAGAGGATGATACGAAGCCAATGCAGGCACTGTATGCGCACTTTTCCCTTCTCCAAGGCTATTTTATAATAGGAGGGGACTTCAATACTATACCAAATACTTTGTGGGACACATCACGAAAGAATAAAGTGCAGAATAAACCAAAAACTTCCCAAATGCTTGCAAAACTGATGTTAGATCTAGCCTTAGTAGAAGCGTGGCGAGCCGACCATCTTTATGTTAAAGAATTCACATGTTTTTCTAAAAGGTATCATAAGGCATCAAGAATTGAATACATTCTAATCTCATTTGCATTAAAAAGGCAGCAGACAGGCATGCTTGCGAATTCCTTTTCAGATCATTCTGCTCCCTGGGTCGATCTTAATGACCTTAATGAGCCTGGCAATCAGCAGCACTGCTCACAATGGTGCCTGGATAGATCTCTTTTGGCAGGCGAAGATTGGGTGGCAGATCTTAAAGTATTAGTTACTAAATTTTTATAGATAAATAAGAGGTCCGCCTCTCTCTTTTATATCTGGGGGGCTACCAAAGCTTTCTTACGGGGGAGGCAATTTCCTTCAAGGCATATCTAGTTAAAATTGCCCGCAAAAGAAGTAATATACTGCAAAATTAGTTAGAACAGGCATTAAAAAGAAATCAACTTCTTTCTAGTCCGGAGACGGCACTAAGGCTGGCAAGGGTTCAGGCCAAATTAAAGGACTCTTTTCTTTCAAGGGAGATACTGAATAGACGTACTAGTTTCTAGCGACAATATGAAGAAAGCAAGCATGCAGGTAGATTTCTTGCCCGGTCAATCAAAAAGAGATCCAGTACTAATTTAATAAATGCTATTTTCGATGAAGAGCAGGGCAGAATGGTTACACAGCCCAAAGAGATCGAAAAAGTATTTCTCCCACATTATTGCACACTATACACAGAGAAGACACAAGTAATGCAGTAATATTACCAGGGCTTGACGCAGCGGCACAGTATATATTATTATCACCAATTACTCTTCAAGAAGTCATAAAAGTAATAAGGGGCGCTCCTAATGGTAAAGCTCCAGGAGAAGACGGCCTTCCGGTGGAAATCTATAAAATTCTAGAAGATCAAATTGCCAAAATATTAGTACACTTATTCAACAAAATACTAGCAGGAGTGGAAGTTCCTTTCCGAATTCTCAAGAGCAGTATTGGTTAGCTTTATTAAAAAAGATAAACCACCGGAATATCCCGGTTCATATTGCCCAATTAGCTTGTTAAATCAGGACTATAAATTATTTACCAAGATTCTGGCAGTTTGGACGGCTCAGGACGGCAAGGACTGGTACATGAGGACCAGTGTGGATTTATGCCAGGTAAGTTTTTGTCCAATAATACCAACTTTTTGAAACAGGCAATAGACTATTTATCGCATAGTTCCCATCCGTCGGCAATCAGAATGCTCAACGCCAAAAAGGCATTTGATTTAGTCTAATGGCAAGTGTTATTTTCGGTGCTTGCAAAGTTTGGCTTCCCCGGGAAGTTTATTCAGACATTACGGACACTTTATACAGGGGCCCAAGCCAAGGTTTCAGTAAAGACTCAAATAGCAGGGTTGGTACAAATCTCACAGGGCACGCAACAGGGCTGCCCCCTATCTCCAGTTTTGTTTGCACTCTTTATTGAGCCACTGGCTGCAGCGATTCAACAAGATCTACATATACAGGTGTCACTGTCTTTGGCCCATAAGGTGAAGTTATTCGCTGATGATATGATCTTGTATCTTCGTGCGGATCAGCACAATATTGACAGAACATTTGCAAAGATCAAGGCCTTTTCAGAGCTGGGGGGTATAAAATCAACCAATCCAAATCAGAGACTCTGTTGTATAACGCGAGTCATCAGTCCTGCCAAAAGATATCCGTGTTGTATCTTCATCTTCTCACCCCATTAGATATCTAGGTATATACGTGTCCAGGAGCTCAGCAGATTTGCTCCAGATGAATCACATGAGTGTTCTTACAAAGATTCAAGGGATATTTCTTAAGTGGCAGTAAACTTCTATGACCATTATAGGAAGGACCACACTGGTCAAAATGATGATCCTGCCTCTATTACTATTTGTTTTTTCTAGTGTAATTCTGAGAGTACCTAAGAAGTTTTTTGACAAGCTAGACTTATTAATCAGACAATTCATATGGAATCATAAGAAACCCCGGCTCCAGTTGGCAAAGCTCACTGCTCCAGTGGAAGATGGGGGACTAGCTCTTCCCAATATTACAACCTATCATGAAGCAGCATTATTGGATTGGGCGTCAAGAGCGGCACAAAAACTAAAACTCAACTTCTATCTCAATCAGATGCTGGTAGAAACATCAATCTTTCATGTTTTCTGAAATTTCCTTGCCTACCAAAAAGGGTTAGATACAAATTACTGGTAATGATTCAGTTTGCTATATCACAGATACAGACAAAGTACCAAATCAATAAGACCTATTTGGCATTACGAGTAAGGGACATGTGGATGATAGGAGTAGAACTAAGCCAAAGAAATGTGCAGCAATGGGAGGCACTCGGTTTTAAGACTTTAGTGGATTTCTATCTAGCATATCATATCAAAACAAGGGCGCAGTGTGTAATGGGTGCAAGCAATATTCCTGAAAATGTTAAATATTCCTTACACTCAATGAAACAAGCAGCGAATGGAACTAATGAAGCCATTGGTCTGGCTTTCTACGACAATCAATTAGGTTTCAGTAAATGGTATAAACTACTTCAGGAAACGGGGTCAAGCAAGGCAACCTTCCAACTCTTGGATCAAATAGCAAATATTACAGGGTGTAAGGTAGGGGTACAGCACTGGCGAAAGCACAACGAGGTGTTGCATAAAGCACTTAGAGGAGCAAATTTTGAAAGGCTTGCTTTATTCTCTAAATGGTTGCTTTACTATACCCCCACAAGCATAAGGGAAATGCACCCAGAGGTATCAGGTCTCTGACCAGGCTGCCAAACATCCCAGGGGGATTGGTTACATATGTGCTTTTCATGACGTTTCTGGCTAATTACTGGGACAAGATCTTTCAGAGGTTGAGTACTTTGATAGCCTATGAGATAGCCTCTAGTCCATTAGTGGCACTTTGGGGCATTACGCAAATCACAGATCTTCCCATTCCATCCAGACATATGATATTTGTGGGTACTGTATTAGCCTTATCACTTATTCTTCATGCGTGGAAATCACAAGTTCCTCTGACATACGCATTATGGGAGGCGAAAATGGAGTCTACTAGGGTCAAAGAAAAGTGGTATGCCCAATGGATAGGAGCAATGCAAAGATATCAAGGGATATCAAAGGATATCAAGGGATATGGGCAAAGATAAATAATTTGGAGGCAGATCAGGCGGGGGAGAGGGGAAGCTGAGGGTGAAGCCTTAAGAAGTTTATCTATGGACATTGTGCTCCAATGAATAAGCCTAGTTTCAATGTATACGGTATGATGTAAGTTGGATGAATATATGTAATGCAAATATCACCTGCTGAATAAAAATAAAATAAAAAAAAGAGTTAGGCTATTATAATATGTTACCATAGCCTCTCTCCAAGTATCTGCCAGACAGCCGAGGAACAGTATCTGGTATGGTTTTAGTACCACTGTCAAGGTATTAGCTGTTTTTTTAAGGCACCAAATAAGCCTTATACCATCAGTGGTGGGTTGGGTAAAGGGGATTAAATTGGTGATACGTTGGTGTCTACTCATGGGCGATTGGTCTAAAACACAGAACTCCTCTTTAAAAAACATGTGTATAAAATTAGAATTCACAAACATATGATCAATAGTTGAGGCATGACCAGTTCCTCTAAAAGATGGTAATGGTTTTGTGTCCCCTCAAGGCGTTTTAAAGTAAATAGACTAAGTCCTACGCCACTAGATGTCTATTCAACTCTGTCCCCCGTCATCAAATATGGTTCCACACCCATCCATAGATTCTCCTGGTTCCCAATTACATTCCTTCAGCTTAGCATTAAAGTCACCACACAGCGAGTAATAAAACTGTGCTTGTTTGTTACCTCTCATTGTTTGTAACTTAGAAAGGAAGTTAAACAAATGGGAATAAAGAGCGCAAACAGTATTGGTGAAATCATTACTGTAATAATGAATTAAATAAAATGAAAAACGTGACAGATTATAGTGTATGTTTAATGCTAAAAACGCTGGAGATTCAGATCTGATAACTGTTACATGAAAATGGGGATTTATGCTGACCCAGGTTGCAAGTCCATCCATTGCCCTGCCTCAAACAGAAGGAGTAGCTAAATTGTAGTAACATGCATACCCATCATAAGATATAGAGGTAGGGGACAGGGTTTGGAGACAAACGCTCACCACTCAGGGTTGTAATTTGTTTCCTTTCAGGCCTGCAACATTCCAACTTAGTATAGAAAAGGAATGACCTTGACTTGAGTCTGGGATCTGGGAGACAATCTTAACTTGTAGTAGATTATCACTCATGTCCATAATAGGAATTTGATTGGCTAATGCCAGGAGTCAGTCCAGATCCAGAAGGACATCAAATCTGTAGCTGTTAGAATCGAAAGGGAATTACAAAAAATGACTGAGTGGGCTGTCAATCCATGAGCAGGTACACCAGCTGAAGTTCTTGTTAAACAGGCCGTAGTCGGGTACAGTGAGGACTAATGCTGATGCACCTGAGAATGAGGAAGATGTGTACTTAAAGAACCAGACTGGGGAACCAGAGGAAAGGAATTTACCTGACTCTGAAAGAAAGGAAGTTTGTAGAAATATCATGATGGGACCAAAGTGATGGGACTTCTCGGCGTTATATGACAGTTAGCGTTAAACAGCAATTTGGGAGCCATCCAGGGAAATCTAAAATTCACAACAATACAATCCCCCTTTATAGCAACAGGGTTTGGCCTAATTCACGCACACCTCCGCACTAGCAAAATATCTCTAGCATGAAGAAATGATAAACCTTTATGATGGACTAGCTAGTCTAAGATCTTATCAAATAAATCCTCATAAGATTCATGTTGACCTTCTCAGAGATTGGAACCCCATTCAAAAACAGTCACATAAGGGCAAGGAACAGGGGGAAGGTTGATCACTGCTTGTGCAGTGGCGACATTCAATGGTGGGTCCTTCCCAGACAAGTCTGCCAAACTGGAGCCTTCTGTAAAGTTAAAGGTTTGTGAAGAGGCTCCCTGATCGTTCCAGGATTGTTGGGATTGACGGGGTGCTCCACTGAGTCAGCACTCCCTGATAATGCTGGCTTCATGTGTGATGTACTGCTAGCTTCAGGAATGGGGGCGGGTTGATTAGTTACCAATTGTGTCGGTCCTCTGGTCTGAATAACTGAATTACTAGCTCCTAAGATGGCTGACTCGTGCAAGGTTGCAGAGACACAATTTTAGCTTTGATGGAGTCTAGCCGTTAAATGAGGAGAGAGATTTCCAATCTTAGTGCTGAACAGAATCTCTCAAAAAGGCTCTCTAGTATGCGCAATGGGTTGTCTGGGTTCAGACTGGAGATCCCTTCATCTGTGCACATCAGTGTCAGTGGATTTGCTGGCCACCAAGTCGGCAGCCTGCAAGGGTACCACTTATGGCACAGTGATGATACTACTAGGTTGCTTGAACTGAGCACCACGTTTAGATTTCCTGGACTGTGCCAATGTACTTTCACAGCTTCGTGAAAAAGGTAGGGCTGGGTGATTTCATGATATCTGTAGAATGTATAACTTGATCGGGTATAACATCTAACTCCATTTCACTCTGAGGTGACATCCGAGGGAGACAAGGTCGGAAGCCCGGGCTTCGAGCGAGAGCCCAAGTTTAAAGAAAGTCTCCTTTTGATAAGAGTCTGTGTGTTAATTACACCTACCACACTCACAGCACCCTCTAACATACAGTCAATAGATGTAGATTTTACTGGAGGAGTGGACACAGGCCCACAGCTGCCAATTTTCTTCTTACCCAAGACCACTCTAGTTAGTTAGGCCACTCAATATTTTAATATATCCCCTCAGGCCTGACAATGTCTATATCAGTGCCGGCACACAACATACATGCCCAGTTAAATAGAAAAGAGCAAAAAAGGGAAAGGTCGATGCCTCTTACCAGTATACAGAAACTTGCTTATTTGATGACTAACAGTCTTGAACACATCCATTAATTACCCTGAGGATGGTGAGGCCAACTCCCCATGACTTAGAAGAATGGGGAGGGCTGATGGGGGGCGAGGAGGTCAAACGCCCCAAGTCATAGAACCAAGAAGGTGAATCACAGAGTCATACCCATTGCACTCTGCAGGGAATTAGGTGCAACCTTCATTCATAGAGTGGTTCACTTTTTACAAGAAGAAAAGAAACAATTTACTTCAGATGGGCTCTTTTCAGTCAGATCTTTGTCCATCACCACTGGCATGCCTCCAGGGCCCACCCACTCATGTGTAACCGTCATCATATACATGGAGTGCATAGGAGTTCTTCCAGCAGTCAATTGTATCTTATCACTACACAGACAATACCCATCTGCACTTGAAAATGTTACATGGAATTAACAGTTTAAGACCTCCGCTCCACAGATCATCTTGGATGTAACATTCCTTCTGAAAACTGAAGTCTACTACAAGATCTTCCGACTGCACACAGAGCACAGCATGCAATGGAAGTATTTGATAATGTTGTGGCTATTTTGCAGCCAGGAGCTCATCAAAGGAGATTATACAGCCACCATCTCAGTTTAGCCATTCACTATGTCAGAGAAAAGCAGCACATGAAGTGACGCAGACGTGCGGGGCACATGAGGATTAAACATAACATTTTTTTTAAGCATGTGGGGTGGTGACCCTGCTGTAGGGGGTTTTGCAGCGTTTTAACATGACAATAAAACATGAAAACGTATGAACAACAAATTGTGCAATTAACAAATGGCCTGATATATGTACATGCAGCTCACACTTAGTGCAAGCACAATGCTTACACACTTTTTGTGAGCGGTCTTCATTTTGGGATCGGGCCTATGTACTATGTCACATCACAAAAAAAACATTTGTAGAGGCTTGCAGAAGGATCTGCCTAATAAATAAAGTAGGCTGCTTTTGCAACAGCTTGGTATCGGTCGTGAATGCATGCATGGTGACCAATAAGGAACACCATACCTGCATCTCGATATGTGATTTCTTAAACAGTAAACTTTTTTAGCGCACCCTATTTACTTAAAGGGACAGATGCTACTTTAAAAAATAATTCCAGTTTGAAAGACACCAGGAAAAGCCTTGAGCATTGCCTGCTCCTCCATAGTGCATGATATGGTTCCCAAAGAGGAAGCTGTCCCATGGTACAGCTTCCTTTTTGCGGCTCTGTTCCCTCTTTAACTTTGGAGCGGGTAACTTTTTAATAGTTTGCAACTGCAGTTGAGGGCAAATTCTTTGATACATTGCATTACGACTAGAATTAGGAGGAGCCGCCTTCTGATATAACCAAACTTGCAAGGTTTCCAACCATAAAATTGCTTTACACCTGAGGACAAAAATGTATATAGTTGAAACCTTAAAAAAAAAAAAAAAAAAGGACAGCTCAGAGACCTATCAATTCCAGTAAACTAAATGACATTTTAAACATAATCAATTTACAGCCTAATGATCCAAAAATAGGATGACCAACTGAAGTGAAACAGAAAACCAGTTCCAATGTTAGGAAAACTGCTAAGGTAGAGGGCCTCCAGACCATGGATGTAAACATACGAAAGTGACCCAAACTCTGAGACATTCAAGATCCACCTTCCAGTAATAGGTAGGTAGGAACAACACCTGAGGACCAAGCCCTTGTAGATTCAGCACCACAGTTTACATTGTGAATGAGGGGTTAAGACACAAAATGAACCCATTTAACAGAAGTAAGTAGTCCATGTAAATCAACAAAGTCTTACATCAGGGTATTTGAAATGGTTGGCCGCTCATTGTGGTTAGTAATCTCTTTATATATTATTACACAACTTAATACCTAAGTGTTCCTACTCAGAAGAGTAGTTAATCAAGAGTATATCAATTTATCAACCATAGAGTGATTAAAGGCAGAGTTGGCTTTACTGGGATTTGAACTCATGTTGCACCACATTTCAGCAGCAAACACTTAGGTGCAAGGCACACCAGGGGCTTGCACAGTATACACAGATGACTATACACAGGGAAATATTAATACATTTACAGACATTTGAGTGGATGAATGAACAGTGATAAGTTTTGTGTATTGCTTAAACTGAATATTTTTTAAGGTGCCTTGCCTAAATTTGAAGCCCCGCAATTGACTTCGAAGTACAGTGCAATCGGCCACTGTGTCTACTAAAGTCCAATAATCTCTGTGGGTGTCTTCTAAGAGACAGATGTGCCATCCAGTTTACAGGCTTCCTATTTGTAACTCCCTCGAACTGCCCTTCATTGAGTTCTTCTCCAGGTACATTTTGAAGTTTCATTTATTTTATGGTTGATAGGTCCCAGTCATTGGATGAACAGTACCCACAAAGTATTACTTTTATTTGGTGTGTGGGGGAAAACTGGGCTGATTGCAGAAGCCCCCTAACTTTTAGACCCCATTTTTCACTCATACTGGTGTTTTTCTGACTCTAATGGTGCCCTGGGCACTGCTAAACTGTTAAAATAGATCTGCAAATTAGGCTAATTATAATTGTCTGTACCATCCTACCTGTCAGTACCTAGTATATAGTAGGGCATGTAGGTTTAGGGACCCCAGAATAGCTAGGACACCCATACGTGCACTGTTGTGGTGACCAGTGTCATTTTAAAAGTAGCCCTGCCTTGCTGGCTGCTGTTAAGTTAAAGGTAACCCAAAATTCGACTTTGAAATCAAAAGTACTTCCAAAGACATAAGCTACCTTATTTTTACTTAGGTCACCCCAGGGTTGGGCGCAGTGTAACTATAAGCAGGGACTTTATAAAAGATGTTTTTAAGTCTCTTGGGGGGAAAATTAGCTAAATGTGTTTTTCCCCATTGTAGTGAATGGGCTTCGTAGGCTGATACGGAGAGACTTTATTTCAAAATAATAAAGTCTTATTTTCCATAGGAAGGTGCTAAATACCACAACTTTAGTATCAAATTGAGTGTTATAATAAATCCAAAAACCTACCACTGTTGAATTTAATATAACTTGTACCTAGAAAATGTTTTAGCACTCTTTCTAAAAGTTACCAGTTTATTCCCTGCAGTTTCCTTTCTCTGATTGGTCAGCCTCTGGCAGCCTGAGCCACGCTGCCTTGATGAGATGTGAAGTGGCCTGAGCTGAAACAAAGGAAGGATCTGGTGGAGGGAGATCTGCCTCAGCAGATGGTGGAACAGGATGAAGGGAGAACAGCCAAACTGGTCTTCAAAGTAGGGAAGGACATTTGAGGCAGCAACTGTACCTCCGCCATTTCCCACAAACCCAAACAGCTAGGTGCCCCCTGATTAGATTAAGAGAGAAATGGAAAAGGGTGTGTCAAGGGACACCTAGCCATACCAGTGGGTGGGCTCAGCCAGACCTAACCCCTGAGATCAAATTTCTACCATCTTGGATTTTTGGAGAATGTTGCTCCCTGGGATTGATTTTTGCCATGCTTCCCAGGAAGTGGTCACTGAAGAGGGTGGTGACCTGCACATGATTGGACAGAGGCCCCTTTTGCTTGCCACCCCAGGAGCAAGGATAAATATGGCAGAGCTGTATCCCACCTCAAATCCCTACAGGAACAAGACAAGAAGAAGAAATGCCCTGCCCGACCCCTGGCCTACACCTGGACAATGCACTCAAAGGACTGCACCAGCTGCACACTTTAGGCTTCACAAAGTAAAGGATTTGCCTATCTTTTACTGTTTCAAGAAGGGTCCCCCGTATGCTACAGGTAGACAATAGCTGACCAGAATACCCTGCATCAAGCCCTGAAGGAGTTGACCAGTGACAGTGGTCATTTTTGGATTTGAACCAGGTACATTCTGGAAGCTGGAGTCCTAACACCAAAAGAGCAACTCTGAGCTTCTGAAACCTTGGGGAGCGTTTTGGATTCCTAAAGAACATTCAAAGACCTTCTGGAAGAAGGTCGAGAAGTTTGGAGAAGTTTGGAGTAACTTTGGATAAAAGCTCCATAATTGGACCGACTGGACATTGTGAGTCAAGGTGAATTACATTGACCGTGACTCAGCATGACTTGCAGGTTTGTCCTGTTGAAAAGTTCTGGATCCCCAGAATTCCAGGATTTCTCTGGGGTCTCTTGGAAAGGCAACTCGACAACAGTGAATCAAAATCAGCTTGCTGTAGAGGTTCGTCTGATGTCGGATAGAAAAAGCTCCCAAAAAGTTACTAAGGCGGTCATTATGAACATGGCGGTAAAGACCGTTGACCGCCGTGGCGGCGGTGAACAGAATCCCGCCAGCGGCGACGAATGGAAACCCGCCATATAATGAACAAAAAACCCAACACCGCCAAACATTCCCACACCACCACTCCCCGCAAGGACCCTGTCAGCGGGAATCACGGCCCACCCCACCACCCCCAAGCACACCCAAATCCCGCCCTCCAAATAAAGATGCACAAATCACCTCGGCCGACAGTGGAGGCCGGACGACCATTGGCGGCTTCGACCGCCACAGGTGGCAAGTGGGCCCAACAGCATCCACTGCACACATTGGCTAGGCTTAGCACCCAAGCACCTGACACACATCCAGAACACCATAAAACACCCCCAGACATACTCCACAATCCCTAGCAACGAAACCAGGACCAGAAAATGGAGAGCACCAAAGCCAGACAGAGAACGCCAGCAGACAGGACACGCACATCGACCCACACAGGAGCACCCAAACACCGTCCCCAGTCACGACGCCATCCACCACCCTCACCTTGTCCCCCCAAAAAAATCCACGCTTCACCGAAAGGGAGCTAAGGACCATGGTGGATGGGATCCTAAAAGTGGAGCCACAAATATTCGGCTCTGAGGTGCAGTACACACCCATCGCCCAGAAAATGGAGCTATAGCAGACCATCATCAACTTGGGGAATGCAGTGGGACACCATCCACGCACCAGGGACGACATCCGCAACAGATGGAACGACCTGCGGGAGAAGGTCCGGGCCATGGCATCTAGGCACCACATCGCAGTGCAGAAGACTGGGGGAGGGCCGCCACCAACACCACCCAACTACACCGACTGGGAGGAGAAGATACTTGCCATCCTGCACCCAGAGGGACTCACTGGACTCACTAGAGGAATGGACTCAGGTAAGTCGTCTACATTTACCCCATATACACCATACCTGTAATGCATGCACCACCCCACCCACACCCACTTAGACCCACACCCCTCCTAGCCATTACCCACCACATCCACCACCCTGCATCACCCACAACTCACTACCAGGCCCACATCACTCCCGCTGTGCACAGCCACCCAACCCTGCACGTTCCCACAATGGAATAATAACCCCCACCACAATGTAACACCACCACTGCCACTAGATGCTATGTCCACCTCACAAAGACACCCCATGAAGGCCACTGAAAGGCACACCAGCACTAAGTTGTACAGACCCTCCTGCATTTGTAACAAACACTTCTATGTCCCCCAACAGGCACCAACACCCATGCAACCCTAATGGAGGGGACAAGGAGTGCCACAGCATTCCAGGGAGACACAGGCACATCACAGGACACTGGTGAAGGATCCCTGGACACTGATGAGCAGGCAGGCCCTTCACACAGCCCTGGATGCTCACCATGCAGCAGCCCCACCCAGTAAAATACTGTCACCCCTAACACCCAGTCAAGACCAGCAGGTCAGGGGACGCGTGCCCACACCAGTGGACCCAGGGCACAAACAGGTGGAACACAGCAACAGAGGACACAGTATCCCACCCCCAACATGCAGGAAGATGAGGGCCCCAGTACTAGTGGCACCTCCAGACCTGCGTAGGGCACACAGGCACAGGGGGCCAGGGCAAGTTCAAGTGCCCCAGTGGGTCAGGGGGTAGGGTACCGGATAGATGCAGAAGCCCAGGATGTCATTGCTGAGGTATTGGGGGCATACCAACATACCTAAGACAGGTTGGCACAGATTGTAACCACCCTGGAGCAAAGTCAGAGGATGCAGCTGGAACACCACCAACAGGCCATGGAGCAGTGGAAAGAACACAATGCCACAATGGCCACCATTGCTGGAGTACTGCTGCAGTTGGTCAACAAACCCTCAGACACCCACACCAGACAAGAGGCCCCCACAAAAGCCCTGGACAACCAGCAACAGTTGTCCCAAGCAGCTGAAACTGCACAGGAAAAACCCTCCCAGGAATCACAAGGGCCGACCATGTCACCCCAAGTAGCTCCACAGCAGGCACCCAAACGTAGCCTCAGGCCAAGTTATGGCACTGGAAACCCAGCAAAGAACAAGCCCCCTACCAACAATTGACACTGCTGCTACTGCCAAGCAACCAACAGACCCATTCACAAACTGCACTTAGCTGAGGGCTAAATGATGAACAGAACTACAAATAGGACCCACCTATGAAATCAAACCAGCCTGCCACCAAGTCGGTTTTGAGGACAACCAACCAAAACGACTTCCATGACTGTACATAGCACATTTCACTGTATTTCACCAATAAACAACATTTCTCACCTGTAACACTGTCCTCTTTCTTCAATGTTGAACAAAGTGGAGTGATGATGCAACAGGCAGGGATAAACGTTATAGTCAAATTGTGCATGCTGCTGGTACAGTGTGTTTCTAAAAAGTCAAGAAGGGAATGCTTATGTTGTCTGTCTGTACCATGCTGAAGAGGTCCATGACTCGCTTATCATGACCAATTACCCCTAGTTCACATGGCACACTTACAGTATCAGTCACTAACCATATATACAGGCTGAAGTCCCAGACAGTTATTGGAAGTAGAGTTGTATCAGTTGGTTTCTGGAATTTACATCCTCCCCTTCCTCATCCTCACCATCACTCTCCTCACCTCTCTGAGGTAACAGATCAGGACCTATAGCACCCTCCACCTCCAAGAGGGGGATTGAATGTCTCACTGCCACTTTGTGCAGCATGCAGCAGGCCACCACTATCTTACACACCTTATCAGGCCCAGAGGACAGGGAACCCCCAGAGATATGTAGGCACCGAGATCTAGCCTTCAGGAGACCTATAGTACGCTCTATCACCCTCCTAGTACGTCCATGGGCCTCATTGTATTTCCTCTCTGCATCCGTCCTGGGATTCCTCACTGGTGTCAGGAGCCAACGCAAGTTTGGATAGCTAGAATCACCTAGAGAAATGGTCAATACAGAGTCGTCATTGGAATGTCCTTAGTCTGACAGGCTGTTTTTCAGCAATGTGTCAGTTAGTGACAGGCACACTTACCTATGATCTACCCTCTGTCCTCTTGGAGTTGTTCCATCTTTTGTGGCACACTACTGTTCCTTAAAACAAATGAATCATGGACTGAACCAGGAAACATGGCATTCATGTGTGATATGTACTGGTCTGCTGTACATACCAATTGGATGTTCATGGAGTGAAAGTTCTTCCTGTTTCTGTACACCTGTTCACTCACTCTTGGGGGGACGATGGGTATAGGTTCCATCGAAGGTACCAATATCATGGGCAATGTTTGCAAACGCATAGAAGTCTGACTTGATGGCAGGGAGCTCAGCACTTTGGGGGAATCGCACATAGGATTGCAGATGTTGTACAAATGCATTTAGAAATCTTGTAAGTACCTGGCTGAACACTGGCTGTGAGAAACCAGCACCCATGCCCACTGTCACTTGAAAGGAGCCTGTGGCCAGGAAATGGAGTGCGGAGAGCACCTGCACCTCAGTTGGAATGGCATGCTGATTACGATTTCCGGGAGTCAGTGCAGGATCCAGTAATGCACATAGGTCCTGAATAGTTGCACGTGTGAGCCTGTAAGTGATAATGATCTGACGCTCCACCATGGTCCCCATATCCACAAGTGGTCTGTACACAGAAGGTGACCTTCCTCGCCACAAGGGTCTGTACCTGTGAGGGGTAAGAACAAGGAGTCATGTGCACACATACACAGGCATATTTGCTAAATACATTCACTGCATTCTTCATAGTAGTGTCTGTACAATAACTGCAACCTGACAGATGTAAATTGTCAACACTGAGAGGGAACGGAGTAAATCGTGTGATAATATACTCTATGGATAGAGACATATGTGAATCATATAGATAGTAGGCCCAGCATTGAGCCTAAATTGAATTTCAAGATGCATAGGTGATGGCAAAATGTCTGCCCACTGTAGTTCTGCCCCTACGTTGTGGAAGTGACCTAAGACCACTAGCGGTTGAGGTCACCGCGTTCGGCAGTGTTTACCGCCGTTCGCACCCTCAGTGGATAACAAGGATGCCAATGGGGAATCTTGGCGTGTCATGATCACCGCCGGCGGTGACAGTGCATTCCTCCGCGGAACGTACGCACGTTCGTCATCGTGTGCTCACTTGACTCTCTGATCTTGTGCGGACAAGTAGTCCACTCCGTGTACTGCTGTGGCCTGCCTCTGGCTATGGATGTTCCACGTGGTGCAGGGGAAAGAGCCACAGCCTTCACCCAGGAAGAACTGGAGAAACTGGTGGAAGGGGTCCTTGTAGGAAAGTACCATCTTGCCTGGCATGTTACCCCCATTTTCACAGTATGTATGTTTGTTTTTGCCTATGTGTCACTGGGATCCTGTCAGGCAGGACCCCAATGCTCATAATGTATACCCTGTATGTGTTCCCTGTGTGGTGCCAAACTGTATCACTGAGTCTCTGCTAACCAGAACCTCAGTGTTTATGCTCTCTCTTTGCTTTAAAATTGTCACTGCAGGCTAGTGACTAATTTTACCAATTCTTATTGGCACACTGGAACACCCTTATAATTCCCTAATATATGGTACCTAGGTACCCAGGGTATTGAGGTTCCAGGAGATCCCTATGGGCTGCAGCATGTCTCTCACCACCCAAAGGGAGCTCAGACAATTCTTACACAGGACTGCCACTGCAGACTGAGTGAAATAATGTCCACGTTATTTCACAGCCATTTTTCACTGCACATAAGTAACTTATAAGTCACCCATATGTCTAACCCTCACTTGGTGAAGGTTAGGTGCCAAGTTACATAGTGTGTGGGCACCCTGACACTAGCCAAGGTGCTCCCACATTGTTCAGGGCAAATTCCTCAGACTTTGTGAGTGCGGGGACACCATTACGCACGTGCACTACATATAGGTCACTACCTATATGTAGCGTCACAATGGTAACTCCGAACATGGCCATGTAACATGTCTAGGATCATGGAATTGTCACCCCAATACCATTCTGGTATTGGGGTGACAATTCCATGCATCCCCGGTTCTCTAGCACAGAACCCGGGTACTGCCAAACTGCCTTTCCGGGGTCTCCACTGCAGCTGCTGCCAACCCCTCAGGCAGGTTTCTTCCCCCCTGGGGCCTCGGCAGCCCAGTCCCAGGAAGGCAGAACAAAGGATTTCTTCCGAGAGAGGGTGTTACACCCTCTACCTTTGGAAATAGGTGTGAAGGGCTGGGGAGTAGTAGCCTCCCCCAGCCTCTGGAAATGCTTTGATGGGCACAGATGGTGCCCATCTCTGCATAAGCCAGTCTACACCAGTTCAGGGATCCCCCAGCCCTGCTCTGGTGTGAAACTGGACAAAGGAAAGGGGAGTGACCACTCCCCTGACCAGTACCTCCCAGGGGAGGTACCCAGAGCTCCTTCAGTGTGTCCAAGACCTCTGCCATCTTGGATTCAGACATTTTGGGGCACAATGGACAGCTCTGAGTGTCCAGTGCCAGCAGGTGACGTCAGAGACACCTCCTGATAGGTGCTTACATCTTTCAGTAGCCAAGCCTCCTTTCTCAGTAGCCAAACCTCCTTTCTTGGCTATTTAGGGTCTCCCCTCTGGGCTATTCCTCAGATAACGAGTGCAAGAGCTCACCAGAGTTCCTCTGCACTTCCCTGTTCGACTTCTGCCAAGGATCGACCGCTGACTGCTTCAGGACGCCTGCAAAACCACAACAAAGTAGCAAGACGACTACCAGCAACATTGTAGCGCCTCATCCTGCTGGCTTTCTCGACTTTTTCCTGGTGGTGCATGCTCTGAGGGCTGACTTCACCCTGCACTGGAAGCCAAGAAGAAATCTCCTGTGGGTCGACGGAATCTTCCCCCTGCCAACGCAGGCACCAAACGTCTACATCACCGGTCCTCTGGGTCCCCTCTCATCCTTACGAGCTTGGTCCCTGGAACACAGGAGCTGGGTCCAAGTGTCTCCCACAGTCCAGTGGCCCTTCTATCCAAATTTAGTGGAGGTAAGCCCTTGCCTACCCATGCCAGACAGCAAACCTGTGTACGGCGTGATCTGCAGCTGCTCTGGCTTCTGTGTACTTTTCCAGGACTTCCTTTGTGCACAGCCTAGCCCATGTCCCCAGCACTCTGTCCTGTATTGCCCAACTCACTGAGTTGGACTCCGATGTCGTGGGACCCTCCTTTGTGACTCTGAGTTGACTGCTGTCCTCAGGTCTTCTAAGTGCCTGTTCTGGTACTTCTGTGGGTGCTGCCTGCTCCTGTGGGGGCTCTCTGACTTGCTGGACGCTCCCTCTGTCTCCTCATCGAAAGGGCGATATTCTGGTCCTTCTTGAGCCCTGGCAGCACCCAAAATCCTCAACCATGACTCGTGCAGCTAGCAAGGCTTGTTTGAGATATTTCTGCGTGGAAACACTCCTGCATCCTCCAGCATGCCATGGGACATCTTCTGACCAAAGGAGAAGTTCCTGGCACCTTCTGTTGTTGCAGAATATTTGGCTTCTTCCACCCAGAGGCAGCCCTTTTGCACCTTCATCTGGGGTTTAGTGGGCTCTTGCCCCCCCTGGACACTTGCGTGACTCTTGGACTTGGTCCCCTTCTTTTACAGGTCCTCAGGTGCAGGAATCCGTCTTCAGTGCTTTGGTAGCAGTTGTGGTTCTTGCAGAATCTCCTATCTCGTCTATACTGACTTTCTGGAGTAGTAGGGTAACTTTACTCCTACTTTTCAGGGTCTTGGGTTGGGGTATTTTGGACACCCTTACTGTTTTCTCACAGTCCCAGCAACCCTCTACCACTTCCCAAAGGCCTGGGGTCCATTCATGATTCACATTCCACTTTTGGAGTATATGGTTTGTGTTGCCCCTAGGCCTATGTCTACCTATTGCATTCTATTGTGATTCTGCATTGTTTGCACTACGTTTCTTACTGTTACTTACCTGTTTTGGGTTTGTGTACATATAATTTGTGTATATTACTTACCTCCTAAGTGAGGGTATCCTCTGAGATACTTTTGGCATATTGTCACTAAAATAAAGTACCTTTATTTTTAGTAAATCTGAGTATTGTGTTTTCCTATGATATTGTGCTATATGATATAAGTGGTATAGTAGGAGCTTTGCATGTCTCCTAGTTCAGCCTAAGCTGCTTTGCCATAGCTACCTCTAACAGCCTAAGCTGCTAGAAACACCTCTATTCTACTAATAAGGGATAACTGGACCTGACACAAGGTGTAAGTACCACAAGGTACCCACTATAAGCCAGGCCAGCCTCCTACAGTCCTGCCCCTGTACGGCAGACTCTACGGCCGGCCAGAGGTACAGGTGAGTCCGGGTTTGGGGGGCACTGTGTGTGTAATGGATGGAGTGGATTGCTCTGATGTGCATTCCTGTGAGCCAGGATGGGGCTTGGTGCATGGAATGCTGCGTGCCACTGTCCTGCATGTCTGGGAGTACTGCCTGTCCTATGTCTAACAATCAGCCAGCTATTGCCAACTTGCAGGTGCCTGACCGCTGAGTTTCTTCTCTGTGTCTCCCTACTAGGTCAGCGCCCACCAGAAGAGGGCACATTGGCATGCCATCGCCAAGGAGGTACGGACCTAGGGGGTCTACAACCAGCAGAGCACCCACTGTCGGAAGAGGTGGGACGACCTGCAGCGCTGGGCGTGGAAGATCAGTGAGGCCCAGCTGGGGAAGTTCTCCCAATCTGGTAGGGGTGCCTGTCGGGCACTGACCCCCTTAATGCGAAGGATCCTGGTGGTGGCGTACCCAGACCTGGATGTGCATTTGAAGGCTGCACAGCAGTCACAAGGGGGTGAGTACTCACAGCCCATACTTCAGCCTGGAGGGATAAGTGTGTGTGCGATAGGGTCATGGTGCTTAGAGCAGGGTTTTGACTGGTGTCCAGCTACTGTCTGCTCCCCAAAGGGTGTAGGGGTGTCCCTGTCAGGTTTCACCTACCTCAGCTTCAATGCAATGATAGGGTATGGGTGTAGGTCACTATACTGCTCAGTAGTCAGGGACATGGTCATGGGCCTAATGCACAGTGCAGCCTGTTGGGTGTGTCTACTGGGTAGGTGTATATCTGGCCATTGTGTATCAGCATTCAGCCACTTACACGTTTCTCTCCTGTTTTGTCTCCCCATCCCTGTTCTCTTTTGAGAGTATGGCACAGCATCAACATCAGGCGATGGAGCTGAGGCACCGGCTAGTGGGGAGACAGCGGCCCACGGATCCTCAGAGGCAGAGACAATGGGCGCCCAGGGGACCAGTGGGTGGGAGGGCGAGGGGACTTCCACGGGGAGGCTACTACCACCGGTGGTAGTGACTCTGAAACCTTCTCCGATGGGGGTCCTCCGGTGGTGGCGGACACTAGTGGACAAATCATGACCGTGACATCTTCCGCCACCACCCATATCATCAGTGCCCTCCCTTCTGCTTCCCACCGAGTTGGCAGGGCCCGCCCACCCAGAAAGGAGGGTGTCTCCCTCGCCCCAGGCACCTCCTTCCCTGCCCCAGTCAGCCCTGCTGCCCTCACAGAGGAGGCTATTGACCTCCTGAGAACCATCTCTGTAGGGCAGACAACCATCGTCAATGCCATCCAGGGGCTAGCATCAGAGGTGCAGCAGACTAATGCCTATCTATATGGCATTCACAGTGCCATGTCTGCCCTACAGAGATCTTTTCAAGCTCTGACCTCCTTTTGGACGGCAGCCAGTTTCCCTGGCCATTCTGTCCCCCCTCCAACCTCCTCTACCCCTTCCAGCACCCCACTCCCTTCACCCGTCCAAGGCCCACATTCAGACACGCAGTCAAGTACTTCAACACACAAAAAACACACTTCCAAACACAAGCACCACACCTCCCACCACAAGCGTTCACACAGCCAACATACACCTGCACACACAACAACGTCCACTTCCCCCAGTGTGCCCGCCTCTTCCGTCTCCCTGTCTGTTCCCTCTACATGCACACCCTCATGCACTGTACCGTCACTCACTGTTACTGCTCCTCTTCCTGCTCTCACCACAATAGCAGACAGCCATACATACACCCCATACACCACACCTGCACTCACCACTTCCACTGTAGTTGACACATGTAGCACACTCACCCGACTTGCAGACACACACCCAACATACATCCACACTACCTGTCTGTCTTCTCCCACTGTGTCGACCCCCCACCTCCCAAAACACTCAAACGCAGCAAGACACCACCCATCAGACATCCACCACACCACAGCATGCTGAGCAGTCACCGGCACCCACTACACGCACACCTACACCCCATACATCAACTCCCTCTGGTGTTTGTTTAAAAGATTTATGTGTATGGGGCTATTGTATGTCCTATGGCCATGTTGCAGTGGCTTCCGGTTGGGTACTTCCCTCTTGGTGTGGGGTGTCTAATTAGTGCTGCTGGGAATGGTTGGGGGGGGCGTTGCGGGTGGGTGTAGTGGGTGGGTATGTAAGTTTGCCCTTTCCTCCCTTGTGTCATAGGTTGCGGTACTTACCGTCGTCATCTTCGTCGGCGGTCTCAGTCGTATAGATATATGGCAAGGAGCAAGGCTGGTATGATCTGCAGCTCTCTGTCCATGGCTGCCGCTGCACGTTTTGTGGTACTCCGGTGAGTGGTTCCTTCTATTTGTTACATTTCCGCCTGGCTTTCTGTGGCGGTGGTTCCCGCCCCGGAACTGGCGGTGGAATGGTGTTCATAATTTGATGGGCGGGTTGGGCCTTTCCGAGGGCCTGTGGGCGGACTCTGCCGTCGTCAGCAGGACTACTTTCCTGGCAGTGGGTGGTGCGCGGGATGCAAGAGTTTTGTTTGGTTCATTATTTGGCGGTCCAGACCGCTCCTCTGTTGGCGGTCTCTGCCGCCAGCGGTGCGGAACGGACCGCCATGTTCATAATGAGGGCCTAAGTCTGAACGTAAAAAGGCTTCCTGCACAGTGTATCCATGGAGGGCTCCTACTTGGTCCCAGACCAAGATTTTCATCACAAAAAATTGCCTACGTCCAAACATAGAATCCTTGACCGAGGTCTCCTGCAACACGTATCTGAAGAGGGCTCTAAGGAGGTCTGCTTTATCAGGTGACTTCGTCCCGGTTGAAAAAATCTTCGAGAAAAATACTGTCTGAAGGTAAAACTTTAACCAAGGTCTCCCGTACACTACAGCCGAGCAGGGCTCCATCGCGGTCGGCGTCAAATTTTGACTTTGCCCTGGTCAAGTGCGACCAGATGTCCACATTGGCGCTTTTCATTTCTATGCTCTTGAAAACATTTATTGTTTAAAAAATCAAGTATCTGGTTCCCTTTATTGAATTTTTGTCGTTTTAATGTCATTTTGAAGATAAAAATATAATCTATTGTTATAAATTGGTGTTGGATTTGTAATGTGTTTTTTGTTTTACTTATTCATTGTCTCCTAAGTTAAGCCTAACTGCTTGCTGCCAAGCTACCAAGGGTTGAGCTGGGATTCATTTATTGAGGCCCTGACTGGACCTAGTGGGGGTTTGTGGCTTGTTGCTAAGTGTGGGTACTTACCTGTCCTTACCAATAATCCACTTTCCAACAGTGTGTTATAAAAGTGGGCTGATTGTATCACTCTTGTATCGATGATGGCTTATGCCTAGTCCTCCTTACTGGTTTCCCATTTTGAATGTGTATGGCCATTGCTGTCTGTATACTTACTGGTGTTATGGCTGCTCCTATATGCTGACAATATAGCTTAACAGGGTTAATAGATAGCAATTATATCTATTGTGACATAAAGACCACAAGTTTGAGTTGTAGCGAAGAGGCCTCAGCCTTACACGGTTTTGAGGCAAGTATCAAAAATGTATGGATCTCAGAAGCCTCAGAAATGTCACTGAAGAGTTGCATGAAATGCAAGTTGCTGTAATTTACTGTTGTAAAGGCCCCTTAGCCCTATGATTTCACGAGACAGCCATCTCTTCAGTGTATTCATGTTCTACACATTATTAACATTCCACTGTCTGTTCCAAGAGGCTACCAAAGCTCCTTGCTCTAATTCCAATGCCTTACTTGTATTAGTACGCTTGGCAGACTAGAAGCCATCAGTGCTTTATATAGGCAGATACTATCAAGTATTCAGTACCTGCACTTCTTTAATTTAGAAGGGATAATACTGGCTTTACTAAGCACTGCCCCAGTGCTTTTAATAGGAGAGTACAGGCACATCTCAGTTCCAAACTGTCCCTGTGGGGCAAGGAATATCTGCAGATCTATGTTTCCATTTCAACACTGGAGGCCAGAACATCTCAGGCCACATGTACATAATTTAGGAAAAATTATTTCTTAATTGTGATTTTTACCAAATCGCAATTTGTAATTCAAGAAACATACAAGTTTACCATAACAATACCTAATGGGTTACAAATTGACCTACCTCATCAATCTTAATGAGGTAGGTTGTAATTTGCGATCCACTGGAATGATACCCATCACAGAGATGGTAGCTTGCTGGGATCAGCAGACCACCATGTCTGTGATTGGTTTTTAATAAAGCGATCTTTTAAAAAAAAAAATGCATCCCTTTTTTCTTTTAAGGAAAATGGGATACGTTTAAAAAAGGAAACAAAACTTTGACACTACCTGCTCATAAAGATTGTTTGTTTTTCATTCTCTTCCCATTTGTGAATGTGTTACCACCTCCTTAAGAGTCAGTAAAATATGAATGTTTTGCAACTGTGATTTGGTCCAAAACATTCATCAATACCATTTAGATTTGGTGTTGAAAAGGAGGCCCTAAACATGCCCCTTCCAAATACTGAATCACAGCCACAAATGTCAATTTGAACATGCTATGCAATTTGTGTTTTGTACATTTGTAAAAGCATTTTTGTTTTGGAAATGGACCATTTTCAACTGCAAAAATGGTTTGTGCATATGACTCCTTATCTGTTTTCAATGTGCATAACCTTGGCAAAGCTGACTTGTAAACTTCAATGAGCAAGTCTTCTAATGAATTATTGCTTGATTGGAAGGACCATTTACCAGTATTTCGTTTTTAGCAGTGACATTTTAACAGCTTTGTTGTGCTACTTTTTTTTAACAGTTACCAATATTAAGTAATGAGTAATGTACATGTTGTAAACCGTAAATCGGGTGCAGGATTCATTTGTAGGTACCGGGTGCAATATTTTATAATTATTTCCCATGTGGTAACTAACTGTCCTTTAGTCATGGTCTGGCCTTTTTATGGGCGAGCACAAAGTGCTCCGTCCATTCTGTAATCTCTCTTTGGGCTTGAAACCACGCCCATGCCACGTCAGTCACTTACATTGGTTCATGGGCTTGCCTTTTAAAATCTGCTTGCTTTTCATTTGTGAAAGACATGCATACGTCATGCCTTTTCGGTGTTTAGCCCCCCTACACATCACCGGTAAAATACCAAAAACATTCGAGGCTAGATGTTTTCAGCCTGGAGTCCGGACTACTTTATCTGTTTGTTTTCCACGCAGCGCTATTGCGCTGCATTTTACATAGTGCGATCACGCTGCGTTTTTTTTTGCTTTACAATGCTAATAGCTCTAACTCGAACAAATGCGAGACCTGTTCCATTGAAAATGCTTGTTTTCTTTAGCGGCCACATGAGCTTGCTGCTACCTTGTATTGGTGCTCATGATATGTTGTGCACATCCTTCACTTAAAAGCACATTATTGGTCATTAAAGTGTTTTCCCATTTTTAGGTCGAGTGCGCAAGCGCTCTGGCCTGTTGTAATCTATCTGTGGGCTTTTAACTGCCCCCACTGCATGCCTATCACTATCACTCATACTTGGGCTTACCTTTCAAAAATCATTTGTTATCATTGGTAAATGCTTTACGTTTGTCCCTCCTTAGGGCAGTTTTGTTACCGCCTTGGCTATCAACCATGTTACATGGATGATTTGGACTTTTCCCAATATGTTTGATTGCAAGCGAACCTCTCTTTCCTTTTGTGTATTGCCTTTGCACTCACACTAATGCCAGCAGTGGCACTTTGAATCAGCTCACTTTTTTACTTTTTATTTTCAATTTATGTGGCAAGAAAAGTCTAGTTAGGAATTTACAACACTAATAGCTCTAACTCGAGGAAACGTGGAACCTGTTGTATTCCAAATGTTTGTTAATAATTTATGCGTCCTAGATAGGTGGGGCAAGAGAGTGTTTTACTTGATGCATGCTACTCTTCCTGGTCTTCGTTGACCAGGGGTTATGGATTGTGTACAGGAGCTATGTTAACTGTCAGATTAATTAATTTCTACATGTACCTGGCTATGGTGTGCCCAACTAGGGCAGGATTTGATGCGTTAAAGGCTTAATTGGGGTCGGTTTGTTGGCTGTAATTCTCTGTGTGGCAATGTTTTTCTGTACTGCGCTTTGAGCGCAAATAGTTGTCTCTATGCAAGGATTGTTATTTTACCACTGTATCATTGATTTTCTAGTATTTTGGGAGGATGTTGTCTTGCTCGGACACCATGGGCCTGATTAGGACCTTGGTGGAGGGGATTGCTCTATCCCAAATGTGACGGATATTCTGCCCGCCGTATTTCAAGTTCCTTCATATCCCATAGAACTTGTAATATTGCGGATGGGATATCCGTCATGTATGTGACAGAGTAATCCCCTCCACCAAGGTAATCAGGCCTCATGCATTTGACTGCGGGGTATGGGGATGCAGTTTGGGGGATTTGTAGTTGTAAGAAAACCATTGATAATTTGCAATCTATGTGCTGTTTTCACCAGTGCTCCACATACTCATTTTTATGGTTTTTGCTTGTTTACTTGCTGTGTTCACCATTTTGTATATTTAAAGTTTTGGTGAGGATCACTTGTAGATCACCCTTTTGGTTTTACTGAAATTAAGCGCCTTGCTAAGCAGGCCTCATATCTCTCTCTGTATATAACATGACCTTTGTTGGGTTTTTGATTGTTTTATTTTCTGTTCACTTCTATGTGAACTTATGTGTTTTTTTTTTCTTTTGTCATGTTTTGTTTGCTTGCTTTATCAAAGTACAGGGACGGGCTGGGAGAGAAAATAGGCCTGGCACCAAAATAAAAGCGCCCCCATTAATGAATGAGACAGCTAAAGTGGCCCACACATAAAAATCGGTGCAATTTTGAAAGTGGAATATAAGTGTTCTTCAAGGTATGGGAGACTGCATGCATTTGTGCTAGCTACGGGCAATGTTGGTGGTAGTTCAGAAAAATCAACAAAAGTCAGCCCACCAAACCATAAAAAAGGTCCATAAACATCCATAAAATTACCTTTTATTCACTCACTTGGCATATTTATTTTTGTTTTATTCTCAGAAAAGCTTATATTTTGGAAACGTGGCTGAACACACAGTGGAGGCCAAAATTCTTTTTTAGGAACTGTTTTCTTCAGAGCACTGTAAAGAATCAAAGGGTCACACCTTTATCTCCATATAATGCTATAATATAGTTTGCTGAAATTTGAGACCCAGCATATCTTTGTGCTTTGGAGTTTGGGAAAATAAGATGTCTAAACCAAACAAATATTCAAGTAGCTGCTTGATTAAGAAGGCACACTTCTTTATATGGATTCTCTGCAGTTGAAACTTCCCATGCCCACACATTGCCAGGCCCATTCTTTACTTGAGTGGTGTCGTGGTTCCACATGAAAACTAAGGGCCCCTGCTCTGCCAGTGCGTCACTTTTTGTGACACACCGGTGGCCCATAGTGCAGACCCATACCTACAAGACCACACAAAGCCTTTTAGATGTGATGTAAGACAACACAGTGCAAGTCACTATGTTGACATACACTGGGTCAGGGAGGCCTCCTCTTTATTTCCTCTTTCTATGTGTGCTGCAACCTGCAGCACACATAGAAAGAGAAACATACCCTGAGAGATTGTTTTTGTGCAGGAAGATATGCCTTCCTGCACAAAAACAATTTTCCTTGCAATGCAGGCACCCTTGTACCATGGTGCAAGGGTGTCTGCATTGTCACTAAGCTGTCTTAAGTGTGGCAGTACAAGGAGAGAGCAGAAATACTCCATATATTTTTAAATATGGAGCATTTCTGCCCTTGCCCTTTCACACAATGTAGGGCAGCAGTTTTGCTTGCTGCCCTGTGATGCATACATGTTTAGTACATATACCCCATAGAAAGAGGAAAATGTCTCTGTGGATTGTTTTTGTGCAGGGAGCAGAAGTGGCGACTCTGCAATGGCGAAGGAGTGTCACCCCACTGGCTAAAAGCCAGCAGCTGAAAAATAAAACAAGATTTTACTATTGTTTTATTTTTCATCTGCTGGCTTAGCCAGCGTGTGCAGGGAGTTACAGTCTGGGCCATGGGAGGAGGAGTAGAGTGCACTTAAGTGCACATGTCAGTTTGGCTAGCCGTCTTAGGCCGGCCAAACTGACATGCCAACCTATGTTTCTCCAATCCAGCTCTTTTGCACAGTTAGTGGGAGAAACAGCACAGACTTCCATGCACTGTCTGAGCGGCAGACCAACCTACTAAGACAAATCCTGGCACTGCTCTCATGCTAGGATAGCATGAAAGTAGCACCAGGATTGCATGGGGAGCCTATGATGGTGTCCCAGGGACTGCCAGGGCACCATCAAGAAGAGAAGAGGAGTGAGGCAGCTGGCAGCAGCCGGAGAGTTACATTTTTCAAAAATTATTTTTTTCCCCATTTCCCCTCCTTGAGATGTCTGGCGGCCTCGACTAGCAGGAAGGTGTCCCTTTCTGCACACAAAAAATCCTGATGACAACGCAGACAACTTTGCACCATGGCACAAGGGTGCCTGGTTTGGCACTAGGCAGCAATTTGTGTGCCAGCTCAGGGAGAAAGGGCAGAAACTCCTCACCATGGGCCAAATGTATCAAAGCTTTTTGCATTCGCAAACGGTGCAAATGCCCGTTTGAGAATGCAAAAAGCTATTTCAGAATGAATGAAAGGCATTCTGAATGCAATTTTAAGGAATCGCAAAAATAGCGATTCCTTAAAATTGCGACCCTGTTTAGAGAGTCGCAAATTGCAACTCTCTAAATAAGAAATCGCAAATAAGGAATCCTTATTTGCGATTTCTAAAGCACATGTATGAAGCAATTCCTTAATGCGAATTGGGCATTAAGGAATCGCTATTATCGCCAAGTTGAACTTGGTGATAACCATGTGCACATTTTTAAAATGCATTTAAAATGCATTTTTAAAATTTACATGTAAAGCACACATGCCCTCTTGGCATGTGTGCACCTTACATGTTGTTAAAACGTGTTTTGGGGTGCAGCAGAGGGGGCCTTAGGTCCCTAGCACCCTGGACTTTGCATTTGCCAAAATTGCGAATTCCAGTTAGGAATTCGTAATTTAGGACATGCAAAATATTCGAAAATATGGGCCAACAGGCCCATAGATGCGAATGGGGGCTGTATCGCAATTTGAGATTCGGTAATAGCATTTGTGATTTTTAAGAAATCGCTATTACCGAATCGTAAATATGATACATTGCATTTTGCGAATCAGAAATAGCGATTTCTTAAAAATCGCTATTTCCTATTCGCAAAAGGCCTTTTTCATACATCTGGCCCTATATCTTGTAGATATGGTACATTTCTGCCCTTTCGAATTGGGGTTGGCCAGCACAGCAAAAAAACTTGTGGCGCTGACCTACGCCAATTCCTTGTAAATATGCCCCTAAGTGGGAGTTATCTTTTAAGCACACATAGAGTTGGGTGTCATTGGCAATGCAGGCCTCCTGGTTTTCTGTCATTCTACTCCAACTGTAAATGCTAGGATTTGCCTTAATACTGTTTTCAACAGGACTCCATCCTCAAAGGTTTTGTTCTCATTCTCGAAACCATTTTTCCTAGGCGAGAGGACGCTTGACAGTGAAACAACCTGCCTACACTGCTTTACTTTGTTTCTTCTATTAACTGACTCTGCAAAATGGCAAAGAGCACTGTAAGACCTATATATGCACTTGATATTTGTATTAGGAGTTGGCCACATTTTAATAAGCAATAGAAGGAACAATAGACTGATATTTTTGTTAAGTAACCTACATATTTATTAGCAAGCATTCCCCGCACCTGGGCGCACTCTTCAGCTTGCCGCGATATTTTCTCTTTTTTTCCCAGCAACAAGCATTCATTATTTTTGTGCATCTAGTGGTGGCTTCAGGCGCTTTTAATAGTCGAGCCAATTTTAAAAGGTTTACCTCGTGCCGTTGAAAAAATGATTGTGCTGTAATGTAATGCAATTCATTCTATGCGTAGAATGGGGTTCTGTACTTGAAATATATTTGACATAACAATATGTGCACCTTCGAAGTTTCTGAAATGCGGTTTTTGATCCAATTCAACTTTCCAAATGGCTGTAAACATTAATGTAGGAAAAGCACAGGTTGAACACAATCACACAACATAATTAAGATATTAATTGTGATGTGCAGCCCACGCAGACCTCAAAAAATTACATTTACCAATGTGGAGTATATGAAGTATGAATATCATTGCACTCGAGCAAATCCGTGTACAGGAATAAAAACTGATAAATGTGAATTAGCGTATAATAATACTGGCGAGGAGTTCTGATGCTATAAAATACCCCAAAGTGACAGAACAAGCACTTTGTAGAAGTCACCAGAAACAATTCCATATGATAATATCCTTTTGCAAAACAACCTTTTGAAAGGTTATCTTTCAAAAACATATTTTACAATAACATATTTTTCTATGAAGTAATTTATTTTGACCAATATATTTTGCATACAATTCAATCGTCAATTAACATATTTTTAAGATATCTATTTCTTTTCACATAGTCTAACTATCTATCTATCTATCTATCTATCTATCTATCTATCTATCTATCTATCTATATTGTGGTCTGGGAACTCAAAGCATTTTAACTCTGTACAGAATCGTCTTCACAATACAGAACATTAAGCCATCCTTTATTTCTATTTCTATAAATAGTGCTCTAAACAATGATAAAGAACGAATTACTGTGTTATAATATACACAGACAGAATATAGTATGTGTGTGAACCATGATATGTTATGAGATAGGTGAATTGAAATAGCATGCATTTATTTGATAATCTGGACTGAAAATTAGTTACTGATATTGCTAGTGTAGTTATTACCACCCAAGGGGACCACCATGAGGTCCTTTTGACTCTTACCATCATTAGAATGTTTCTATGGTTTTCATGCAGTATGTGTTCACATTTGTTTTGGTTGATGTTCATTGTGTTGTAATAATTCCAATATTTCACTCTACTTGATAGTCTGGTCCCTCAAAAAAAGAGGGCTGGCTGCTCAGAGTCAAGAGCTGCAAAGGACTAACTGACTGTCTACTGATTGACGTTCTTTACGACCTCATTTGTAGTTTTTGCATGCCTAGGAATCATGTATAGGAAGTCTTTGTGTTTTCTTCTTGGCTGCTGTCACATTAAATGAGAAAATAAATGTATGATACTTGCATATGTGCAGGTGACAACATATTCCACCCACATTTATTAATATTGCACAAACAGTTTTCAAAGAGTCAAAAGTTGTATTTACTACATATTAAGAATTGTAAGCAGCCTGGAGTTGTTTGACAGAAACCTCTCTTCAACGTGACTATCTCTGCGTGACATCAAAGACTGTGTGCACCAGGTACAAACCTAGGTACACATGCTTGTTTTGCTTCAGAAGATGTGCTTTCCAAAGTTTTTACAAAGGCTGCAGGTAGACTGATCTTTACCACTGTTGGAAATTGCCATTTCTGAAAGGTTATCCCCAAACGTTTTGCCTTTCTCCTCCTATTTTTTTTACACTAATTGTGTTGGCTTTAGGACTCTGGGCATTTTACCACTGCTAATCAGTGTGAAAGTGCACATGCTCTCTCCCCTAAAACGTGGTATGATTGGCTCACACCTGTTTGGCATATTTAATTTACCCCACAAATCCCTTGTAAAGTTGTATACTATATACACGGGCCTGTAAATTAAATGCTATTAGTGGGCCTGCAGCGCTGATTGTGCCACCCACAGAAGCAGCCTTTTCAACCTATCTCAGGCCTGCCCCTGCAGGGCCTGTGTGCACGGTTTACTGCGATATTGACTTGGCACTCCAAACTACTTGACAAGGCCTAAACCTCCCTTCTTTTTTACACCTGTCACCCCCAAGGTAGGCCTTAGGTAGCCCTATGGTCAGGGTACTGTGTATGTAAAAAGGTAGGACATGTACCTTTATGTTTTACATGTCCTAGTAGTGACAAGCAGTCTGTTTCACTTTTCACTACTGTGAAGGCTGCTCCTCTCATAGGTTAGCATTGGAAATTCCCTTATATATTTATAAGTGGTTGCTTCTGATCTGGAAGGAGTAGTGTGAGCATGTTTGGTATGTTTGGAATGGTAGTGAAAAATCCTGCTTACTCATATAGTTGGATTTTATCTTACTATTTTAGAAATGCAAAAGTGGACATTTCTCTGTGCTTATAACTCCAGCGGTTTGCAGCCTGACTTCCATCCCTGTCTGGGGCTGAGTGACAGCTACACTTTGTGCATACTTTCCAGACAGCCACAACACAAGAGGGGCTGTGTGACAGGAGAGGCATCTGCATCCATTTGCATTCTGATGGCCTTCCTGGACTGGGAGAGGGGGAGGTTGTTCACACTTTACATGTCAATGGGCTGTGTCCTGCCCTCACACAGAGGGCTGATTTAACCCCTGCAGATGTCTGGAGCCGGGACTGAGTTGAAAGGGGTTATATGCACTTTAAAGGGTTCTTTTGATGTCACCACCTGAACAAGACATTTTTAAGTTTATGTACAGGGTTTCTGACCACATGATTTTTAGAGCACTTTTGGAACTGGGACTGAACTACTGTCAGAAGGACTGCTGCACTGCACAAATGACCCATTCTAGGTGGCCTAAAGGACTCACTGGATTGCTTTTCTGTTTGTTGCCCTACTGTCAGCTGCTCCCTGACTCAGGAATTCTGGGTTCCACAGGTGGCACTTTACCAGAAGACTGTTGTGCTACTAGGAGGAACCACCATCGGAGTTGCTTGGTTAGTAGTACTGACCTGTGGCCTGCTGGGTTGCAATGAGTGCTGCCATTTTTTTTACTGAGACCCTTATATGCTGGCCTGCCTGTCTACCGCACCTCAAGTGCTCTCCAGGGAGCGCTGCTTTGTGCTCTTTGTTTGTCTACTGTTCATAAATCTGTGGTTAGTGCTTTCAACTTCTAGAGTGTGCAGAACATTCCTCTTTCCCTCCTGTGCATTGTGAGCACTTCTTTGGGGCTAAGCTGAAGTGCAGGCACTGTTTGAATTGGTACTTTCCAGCACTGCCTGTGATTTGAGACTAGCGTCCTCTTTTCTGTTTCTCTTCCATTGACAGCCAGCCACGTTCCCGTAATCGGTTGTGCTGTGGTTTGAGTGTCACGCTTGATAGAGGAACACTGTGAAGGTTCAAGCAGCCCTTGACACTCCAAGCAGAAACAACAAAAGAGCTTCGACTTAGTTGCTAATTTTCCCGCTGTGGCCTGGGTTGCTGTGGTGACAGATGGTCTTGTCTGCTGGCCTGCGATAAGTTTGCAGGCACCCTGCATGGAGAGAAGAGCTGCACCAGTTTAAGCAGCAGTGCTGCACACTTGTGGGCAGCGGCCTTGGTGGAAAACCTGCAGGTTGGGCCAGAGGGGGGCTGTTTTACCCTTCGCTAATGTGTACGTACCGCCGCACTCCTTAACTTGCTCAAAACCTGGGATCCTTGCTTTGGTTCTACCCCGGGAAAACAATCCTCCGGGGATGATCCTGAGAGCAGAGTTGGTCCATCAAAGTAGAGTGTACGACCAAAGGGAAATCATTGTATAGTCCCTAATAGGAGCGCAAGTGCCCTGTGCCCCTGTGCTCCTTGATATTCTAGGATATGATTACCCCGATTTCTTCCCAGTGCCTTAGGTCATCTCTTCTTCTGCGGCACATAATCTATGTGCATGAATCTTACCAGGGGTGGTAAAGTAACTATCTTGTTCATGAGTACCTCTAATGTATGGCATTATGGTGATGTGGTGAGTTATGTAATTATGGTGTCCTGCGATGGTCTAGGCAATTACGATGACAAACAGTAATTCATGTGCTGTTTCTAGCCTGTTGGTTTGGGACCTTTGAATCTGTTACATTACCCAAAGAGTATTTCTGAAATTTGTCAGTGTGGTTATGCCCTTAGGGGGACACTTAGGGCCTGATTTAGATTTTGGCGGAGTGGAATACCCTGTCCCAAATGAGACGGCTATACAGTTCTCCATATTATGATCACATTATTGCCAACAGAGATCATATTACCGTGTATAGGATATCCGCCATGTTTGTGACAAAGTAATCCATCTGCCATACTTTAAATCAGGCCCTTAGTGATTTAGAGTTTGCTGATGCATTTCATGCCCTGACATGATAGTGCCTATTGTTTTATCTGTTCATTGCATCCGGCTAGCGAGTAACATTTCAGTTAATTCATAACGTGCACAATGCTTATTATGTATGACATTTTTGGTCTATATAGATATATCTATGTTGTCACTGACATATTCACCTAACTATAACATCATTAACCATTGTTATTTTCTAGGAATTTCTAAGGTTTAAAAAAAAAGAAAAATACAGATCCTTGTAATACATTACTGTAATTTTACTTTAACCTTTTTTTATTGAATTTATATATTTTTTACCATGAAGTAATTATTACTGTAAGTAACGACAAGACAGGAGCAAACACATTTTCCCATGCCCTTGATAGTGCATGCTGAGTAACTACTATGTACTGAGATGCAGTGAGTGATGACAGGTGTCCCCCTGCCATTTTTTAATAATTCAGCCCTGGAGATGAGATCACTGTGGCCATCATCGGTTTGGGGAGGGGGGCACGCATCCTCCTCCCCTTAATTATATAATCTCAGCCCTGTGGGATCGGGTCCCCAGAGGGGCCCTACTGATGCCTACCTCCTCATATGTTTAATATAAAGCAGTTTTTGCTGTAGCCTGTTTTAAGATGACTTTGAAAAATGCATGGGGATTTTGCATTTTTGGGACCCCCTTTTTTCTCAGCCCTCGTTAAACGGATCACCCCACAACTTTCCAGAAAGCAGCTAAGGTGGATGGACTTTATTGGAAAGTTTTGTGAAGATTCATAAATCAGATTCATATATTTTTTGACAGTGGGTATCCTAAATACAGTTAAATGTGTACTAGAGTGTCTTTGCATTAAAGAGTATGCACTAAATACACTGAGACATAGATTGAAGTTACTCAGAGAAAATATTTTGGGATAATGAATGAATTGGTTATTAAACTATTTAACATTGAGATTTCACCCTGTGCAAACATGTTTTGTGCAGATTGAATTTTGACATTTAACTGAAGCATTCATACTCTATAATGTTGTAAGATACACATTGAAGATTTTTCACATTGCTTTTTATTTAATCTTAAGAATATTAAAATGTATTGTATTCTGCACTGTGGTGAAAGATGGTTCTGTTTTATAAAGCACTTATACATGTGGTTATCTGGCAGAACGGTATAGAGGGATGGGTTCATAACAACACTGTTTTACAACCAGCGATTATTATGTGTAGAGGTTTTCAGTACGGAGGCTATTTTGTTAGAGCAGTGCTTTATTGGTACCGTATAACTTATAGAAGAATGCTTTGCGTGCTGTATTTAACATGTGCTGAGGTGTCAGGAGGGAGGTGATTTTGTTAGCAAAGTGTTTTACTGCTATGAAGTAATGCATTGGGACTGAATACACTTACAATAAAAGAGCTCCTCTCTCCTGAAATTGAACTATACATAATCTGAGGCTCATTAAGGTGTGATAATAGAGGTATTGTTTTCCACAGATCGTTCTACATATGTCCCTTATCCTGTTCTGATGTGTTAGCACACAGATAGATCTTTCTGAATGGAAGGAGACAGCCTGTTCACTTTAAGAAAACATCTGTTGAGCGACATAGTTCTATTAGTAAATCCTTTCATACCCATTGTCTAACCTGTGCAGTGTTGTAAACAGAGATGGTGAGCTGTTTAAAATGTGGAGCATTCATGATCTATGGGCTTGTACAAGAGGGTGTTATTGTTTCATCAAACAGTACCACAACCAAAGTATAGCCTGTTTAAATCTGGTAGAAGAGGGCCTACTGCTTGTCTTAAACATAGTACTCTAACTCTTTACTCTCTTCTTAGGTAACAGTAGAGATCTTGGTGTCTGTAAAGCCATTCATACACCATGCTAAGTCAGAGAAGACACCTTCTTGCAGGGTGTCTTTTTCATGAAACACTTTACTTTTAGTCCCAAGCTATCCCACGCTATACCTTCTACAGATGTAATAGCAACGAGGGAATGTTCTCGTAGAGGTGAGCTAATCACTGTGTATGGAATGATATTAGAAATCTCTGGTTTGACATCAAAATGTATTACACCTCATTTTTTCTATGCTAAAATGTAGTAGTAAGGGTCTAGTGTTTATCCGAGCTCTTGTATCCACAACCTTTACTATGTACGGAGATTCTAATAGACAACTTGCTGTTCATAAAAATGTCTAACACATGAGGTACTAGCTCTTAATAATGTTTTACACAACAGAGTCGATCTTTGTTGAGCTGATACTTCTTTATGAGAGTGTTGTTGCACAGCAATATGAGATAGGACATCTGTTTGATGAAACTCTATCATGCAGAATGTACAATATGCTGGAATATCGTGTACAAAGTCTACTTCTTTTCTGAATGGTTCTACAGGTTCTACTATCTATTTGCCTCAGATGAATCATTAGAGAGGTGGTCTTAATTTACTGAACTAAACACCCCGTTGACTCAGACAAAATACCTTTACAGTGGGATGACTTTCTCAGTAAAGCATTTTTAAGCCAACCCTCATTTGGAAGAGCTGTCTCAACAGAGAGGCTATGTTGTCATAACAACAGAATAATTTATCCCTTATACACTTATGCGTAAAAGAGGCCCTGTCTTCTGAAACTGAAAGATACAGGTTCTGTTGATTATTAAAGTTTGATAACATAAGGCCTAGTGTTCGCATAGGTCCTTTACATACATCCTATATGCTCTTGAGAAGCGTGAGTACAGACATAGCTCTTTCTGAGTCAAACACTGTGTTCACTCTGAGAAAACATCTGTTGAGAGACATGGATCTATTAGTAAAAACCTTCATACCTACTGTCTAACCTCTACAGGGCTGTAAGGAGAGATATTGCACTGTTTTAAATCCAAAGCATTCACTCTTTATGAACTTATATAAGAAGGAGTTACTCTTTCACAAAACAGTACCACAACCAAAGTATAGCCTGTTTAAATCTGGTAGGAAAGGGTTTAGTGCTTGTCTAAAACATTCTAAGCTAACCCTTTATTCACTTCAGAGGTAACAGTAGAGACCGTTGTATCTGTAAAGCCATTCATATACCATGTTCTTTCAGAGGAGCCACCTTTGTCTGGGTATAACATTTCACTTAAAGCTTTTAGACCCAATCAATAACTTCTACAGACCTGTTATTAGAGAGGGAATCTTCTGGTATAAGTGAGCTAATCACTGTGCGTAAAGGGAGCCATTTTGTGACTATGTGTAGAACAAAGGAAAAAGTAAGTGTGTCATTTGAAAACAAAATGGCCACCAGAGCATTCCAGAAAGAATGTTCGACATCAACCCACAAGGTCAAACGGAGGCATCAGTTGAGGCAAATAGATGCTAGATAAAGTTGATAGTCATCTAAATCATCACCAAACAGTTCTTAAGTAGCAAGAATAAGTGAAAGTGAAGGAAGTAATTGTGCCATGTCAATGGTTCTCTCCAAAAAGCATGCACATGTCGGACTGGTTGCTTATGAGAGGAAAAGTCAGTCAAAGGAAATTCAACATGTCAAAGCAACAAAATCATACAAGCACTGTCCAAAGTTTACAATTAAAATCAATAGATGGTCAATAACTTTCATTATCGATAGTGGTGCCTCGTTAAGTATAATGCCTGAAGACCATTACAATGACCTGTCTCCGTTACCACGGCTTCTGCCGTCAAAGACCAAAGTATACATTTGGTCTGCATGGACACACTTGAAAAGTAAGGGTTCACTTATAGCAACAGTAAAACATAAGATAAAAAAAAGTATAAGTACCAATCAATGTCCTTTAAGTAGAGCGGCAAGGGCTTGCTTGCTCAGTTTCAACACACCTGCTGACACAGAACTGATTTCAGTGAATTGCAACATGAATACTCATCATGAACTGGTAAGTCAATCCCCTTCATGTTTCATGGTTTAGGAAAGCTAAAGACTATGAAAGTAAAACTGTATATCAATGAAAATGTTTGTCCTGACATAGACAAGTTGCTTTTCATTTACAAGAAGCTGTTGAAAAAGAACATGAATAATTACTGAAGCATGGCATTATTGAATGTCCAATGCTGTGGGTTTCTTCCATTCTCCCATAGTAGCAGTGCCTAAAAAAGACCATAAATGAACTGTGCAAATATACATTGGTATGGGCCAGGCAAATAAAGCGATTGAACAATAGCACCATCCAAGGCCACACATTGCTGACATCATCATGCAATTGAATGGTGCCAAATTCTTCTCTTGACTATTGAAAAAAGGGTTATAATCAGTTAAAACTAGAAGAAAATGGCTTAGAGGCATATTTAACCCCCACAGTATGGGCATCGGCTACTTGTCAACACCCACACTACCTCCGTGGTGCGGGTCACGACCAGTGGCCGACACCAGAGAGGGGGTTAAAATGCCCCGGGAGACACTGAAGATCTTTTGTGTCTCTCCTCACCCCCTCCTCTTGCCCCTTTATGATGTCAGCATGCCGCGAGGCGCACTGACGTCACTGTTTGTGTTCTCCACTGGAGCAGGAAGCGGCCTCGTGGCCGCTTCCTGCTCGGGTGGAAAAAACAGCCCCAAACGGCCTCCCCGATGTCCGGGAAGGCCTTATTTGAAAGGAGAGACTCTCACCTTTCAAACAATGCCTTCCCGAATAGGTTTCCTGGCCCACGATTGCAAAGCAGCTGCGATTGAGGGCTAGAAAAACCCTACTAGACACCAGGGATTTCACTTGGTGGGGTCGTCCCCCTCGGCAAATGAGCCCCAAGGGGCATATTACTTTTAAAGGTAGGTTTACCTCCTGGGAGGGCATGATTGTGCCCGATCACGCCCCCACCAGGGGTGTAAAAATAAATAAAAAAATAATTAAAAAAAAAAAAAAAAAAAAAAATGGACAGGGGGTCGCCCATGAGCAGTGCGACCCCCTGTAGGGGCAAGCATTTTTTTTAACAGCTGTATGGTTTCCCTGGGGGCCACTATGGCCCGCAAGGAGCCATACACCTGTTAAAAAATATATAGAACACTGGGTATGATTTGTCCTCATTCTTAATTGCTCTCATATGTTCCAAAATTCTCTTTTTCACCATATGTATTGTACTACCAATGTAGAATCTATTACAAGGGCATTTTAAAGCATAGACACAATAATCTGAGGAACAAGATACATGTTTCCTTATTACAAATGGGCTTTTTACCCCTGGAAAATGTATCTCTTTGCAATTTGTAGTATGTCTACAAGCTTTACATTTACCACAAATAAAGAAACCTTGAATCGGTTTTACCTTTTCAGTACTCAATATTAAACTATGACTAAGCATGTCTTTCAGGGATCGACTCCTCCTAAAAGTGAATGGTGAAAAAGAGAATTTTGGAGCGTATGAGAGCAATTAAGAATGAGGACAAATCATACCCAGTGGCAAGACACTTTAAGGAGCATCATGATAAAAATGTGAACAAATTACAATTTGTGGTCCTTGCTAGGGTCACAATGAGTGCGAGAGTAGGTAATAGGATGTTAGATTTAAGAAAACTTGAATCACGACTAATTATAAGGTGTAACACAATGGAGCCAGAGGGAATGAATAAGGATGAAGAACTATCAGTTCATTTGTATTAATTAATAATATATTTTGTCTATCACCTATACCTTCTGTTATTGTGCCATCAGATCACCACTAATCCAAGAACTAGTGCAGTGAAACATCTCCCTAAAATGTATTTGATGTAATTCACTTAATGTTTTTTCTATTATTGCCAGTGTTGATAGAGGCATCAATTGTTTAAGGAACAATAAGAACCAAAGGAGCTATTATATCTATAAGGAATTTAGGACTATTCAAAGGTTGAAATATAAGAAGAATGGCTGCATGCATAGTGAGTGAGTACATGTATATGGAATATATAAATATATAAATACATGGTAATAGGTTTATATTATTTGATTGACGGGGTAAAACCAATGTATAAAAATCATTTGATAATAACAAGTAATGAAGTTATAAACTAATTTGGTAATAAGCTGAACCCCAACAAGATGTTTCAATGGGATGTTTTTTCTTGCAGTGGCCAGCTACTGTTCATTATACATAAAGAACTTTGCCACTGTTAATGATCCTTTATTAGATTTAACAAAGAAAAATGTTTCTTTTAAATGGTCACAAGAATTTGAAAAGAGTATTGAACATGTCATACAATATGTCACAGATATTGTGTACTTCAGTTCAAAGCTCAATACAGAGGTCCTCTACTTGCTCAGAATAGTGGACTCCCAAAAGCAAGATGACATATTATGGCCTATGCTAGTAGACGTTTATCCCAAACAAAACATGCTTACTTACAATCTGAGAAGGAACGTTTGGCTGTAGTATGGGCTTGTGAACATTGCCATGTATTTCTGTATGGAAAGCCTTTTACACTGGTGACTGATCATCAAGCCTTGCTGACCTTCTTTGGCAATCCAAAAGCCAAGATGTCTCCTCAAATAAAAAAATGAGGACTACGATTGCAAGAGTATGATTGTACAATTTTGCATCACCCAGGAAAGGGTCAAAATCCTGCTGATTACTTTTCAAGAGTGCCCATCCGAGGTCCTGCCATGCTCCATTAAAAACAACTGAGGCCTAAATGAATTTAATTGTCAAGTCAAGAACACCAGCTGCTGTATTGTTAGCCCAGATTGTCACTAATCCTAGTCATGATAGTGACCTGCTCATGTTAAAAGACCTAGGCCCTCATTTTGACACTGGTGGTAAATCCCGCTTACCACCACGCTGACGGCCACCAACTTACTGCCGTGGTGGCAGATATCTGTTCACCATATTATGACACACACACACCAATCCGACAGAATACAGCCACATACACAAATCCGCCAGACCGAAGGTCAGTGATAAACTGGCGGTACCAAAACCTACACCGTTACGTCAACAGAACAACGCCCATCACATTATGACCAACAAACCACCACCGCGGACATTCAATGGCGGTAAACCATTGGCGGTACATATTGCCGCACTCACAATGGACACCCACAAACAAGACAACACCACATTGGGCAATTTAAACAACACACACCTGACACCCATACACACACCACTCTCACACCACAATAAAACACACACACATTTCCCACAACCCCTTACAAATACCAATAAGTGTCACCAGACTGACACCAAGACCACTGTGTCAACTAGACACACACACCACATACACCCACCCATACATCCCTCAACCACCCCACTTCACATTTCACTCACCCCAACACATTACCCAACACACCCTCACCAACACACATCACAGAACACCCATGGCACCACAAAGGCACTCCCGTTTCACTGAGGAGGAGTTAAGGGTCATGGTAGAGGAAATCATCAGGGTGCAGCCACAGCTATTTGGAGTACAGGTGCAGCAAATATCAATAGCCAGGAAGATGGAGCTATGGCGGAGATTTGTGGACAGGGTCAACGCCCTGGGACAGCACCCAAGAACAAATGATGACATCAGTACAAGGTGGAATGAACTATGAGGGAAGGTACGTTCCATTGCAGCAAGACACCAGCTCGCTATACAGAGGACTGCGGTGGAACTCACACCATGCGAGGAGCAAGCCTTATCAATACTGCACTGCAGGTGCTGCTGTGACCTGTGTCTGGAACCTACAACGGCCTGTGTGACTGGGGAAAGGGCCCCAGCCTTCACCTCTGAGGAGTTGGAGAGACTGGTGGATGGGGTCCTACCCAAGTACGGACTGCTGTATGGGCCTCCAGACCAACAGGTGAGTAGACTGTTGGCACGATGCATGTGACATGAATGCATGGAGTTGTGTGTGAAGGTATCGTGTGAGGGGGAGGGATGTCCTCTTGGCTGGGTACACGATGTGTGCTGGGCTATATGTGTGCCAATGGTGATGGAAACGGGTATGGTGGGCCATTTGTGTTACTTGCTGGACTGTTTTTCTAATGGTGTTCTCCTGTCTGTATTGCCTCTGCAGGTCAGCACCCATTAAAAGAAGGGTGTATGGCATGCCATCACCAAGGAGGTGCAGACCCTGGAGGTCTAAGGCAGGCAGATCACCCACTGTCACAAACGATCGGAGGACCTGAGATGCTGGCATGGAAAATTGCAGAGGCCCAGCTGGGGATGGCCTCCCAATGAGGAAGGGGTGCCCGTCGGACCTTGACCCCCCTGATGGCCTGCATGCTAGCAGTGGCCTATCCAGAGCTGGATGTGCGCTTGAGGGAATCACAGTAGCCACAAGGGGGTGAGTACAGTGGCCATCATTGGAGCTCACAGCTGGAGGGGTGGTATCCGGGTGGTGGTTGTGTGGCAGTGGGTGCCCCTAGGCCAGGCCAGATAGAGCAGCGTAGGTCCTCTGGTGGCTAAGGGTCTGAAGGGGAATCACCGCCTACCTATCTTGTTAACATCCACTACTGGTCAGCGTTTCGTGGATCCCAGGTGTGCTGCAGTTGTCGGTGTGTGCTCCTCCTCATGCCTTGTTGGCTAGCAATATCACTGGTAGTGCAATGCAAAGTGCGAAGGCCTATACCTTGTGTGTGAGGGTGCTGTGTACGCCAACAGTGGTGTTGGTGCAGTCATTTACCCAGTGTATCCTTTGTCTCTCTCCCCCCTTTCTTGTTTTGTCATCCTGTCCTTATGTGCATTAGCATCATCTGATGGAGGAGCAATGGCACCAGCGACAAAGGGAGCTGCATCCTAACAGGACCCTGGAGGCAGAGTCCACCGACGCTGAGGGCACCAGTGGGACAGAGGACGAGGGTTCCGATGGGAGCTCCCTGGTGGTGGCAGACAGTTCTGTGACCACCCCAGCTACAGGTACCGCCACCACCCCCGTACCAGCACCACCCTCCCAGCAGCCCCTCAGTGAGTTGTCCGTGCCCGCTCACCCAGGAGGGTGGGCATCTCCTTCGCCCCAGGCACCTCAGGCCCTGCCCCAGTGAGCCCTGCTGCCCTGACTGAGGATGGTTATTGACCACTTGAGAACCATCTCTGTTCAGCAGTCAACCATTGTGAATGCCATCCAGGGTCTGGCAGCTCAGATACAGCAATGCAATGCATTCCTGGAGGGCATTCACAGTGGATTGGTGGCCCAACAGAGATCGATTCAGGCCCTGGCCTCCTCCCTTATGGCAGCCAATGCCCTGTTTCTACCGTCCCCCCTCCAACTACCACTTCCCAGTCCCATTCTCCTCAACCCCAACCCATCCCAAGCAGACAGGTAGACGAGCATGCACACAAGACAACACCCAAGAGTGTCACAGGCAAATGCAAGAACCACACTTCATCCCACAGGCACTCACACAAACACCATCCAATTGCAGACACAACAACATCCACTATTTCCACAGTCTCCCCCTCATCCTCTTCCTCCTCCAGCTCCTACCCAGTTACGTCCACACTCACTCCTGCATGCACTACATCATCATCCACTACCAGCATCATCACCATACCAAGCAGGACACACACCTCACTGGCAGACACCACAGCATCCATGCACACGTGTCCTCTCCCACTGTATCTTTTCCCCCCTCCTAGAGTACACAAACGCAAGCACTCACCCAACAGCCATCAACCTTACAACAGCATACAACCCATGCACCTGCACCCAAATCCAGCAAACACCTCCAACAACCACTCCGTCATCCTCCACTCCGATTACTTCTCCCTCTTCCTGCCCCAAAGTCCCTAAAAAGCTTTTCCTTTCCCAGATTGAGCTCTTCCCTACCCCTCCCCCCGTCCTGCACGTATGGCCAGGGTATCAAGGACCCAGCCAAGCACCTCAGCCAAACAGTCCAAGGGCCCAGTTTCAGCAGCACCTACTCGTGGTGGAAAGGATTCCAGGCCACAAATACTGAAGGGGAAGGAGCCTGCACCAGCCACCAGGAAGGGGAAGTAGCCTGCACCAGACACCAAGAAGGTAAAGGAGCTTGCACCAGCCACCAAGAAGGGGAAGGAGCCTGCACCAGCCAACAAGAAGGGGAAGAAGCCTGCACCAACCACCAAGAAGGGGAAGGAGTGTGCTCCAGCCACCAGGAAGATGAAGGAGCCTGCACCAGCTGCTGTCACAGAGTCCCCACTGACAGCTGTGGTTGGGCGGCCATCAGAGAATTCAGGGGCTGAGCAAGAGCCTCCCACAACCACCACCACAGTGCAGCCATCAGAGAGTGCAGGGGCTGAGCAGGAGCCTCCCACAACCACCACCACAGTGCAACCACCGGAGGGTGCAGGGGCTGAGCAGGAGCCTCCCACAACCACCACCACAGTGCAGCCATCACTGTCGGCTGACGCCATCTAGTCCAGCCTCCATGGGCTGCTGTGCGACCTGCCTCCACCAGAACCAGTGGGCAAGTCACCTACTTGAGAGACTGTGGCCTTGCACTCCCCAAGACAAAGAGCAGAGGGCATGTTGCCCCCTCCAGAACCAGTGGGGAAGACACCCACTCGAGAGACTGTGGCCTTGCACTCCCCATGACAAAGAGCACAGGGCATGTTGTCCCTCCAGAACCAGTGAGAAAGACACCCACTGCAGAGACTCTGGCCTTGCACTCCCAAGGACAAAGAGCACAGGGCGCGTTACCCCCTCCAGAACCAGTGGGGTATCTATCTACCTGAGAGACTGTGGCCTTGCACTCCCCAGGACAAAGAGCACAAAGCATGTTGCCCCCTCCAGAACCAGTGGGGTATACACCCACCTGAGAGATTGTGGCCTTGCACTCCCCAGGACAAAGCAATGGGAAAGTTGCCCACTCCAGAAACAGTGGGGTATTCACCCACTTGAGAGACTGCGGCCTTGCATTCCCCAGGACAAGCACAGGGCCTTGGACTTTGCGTTGTGGCCATGTGGCCCCTGTGAACTATGAACTGGGCAATGTCTCTTTTTTGTACATTTGTACATATGTGTAGCAGTGCCACATCGACTTATGATTTTTGATGTTGATCTTATTACAATCACTGTAGTCAATTCCTGTTGTCCTAGCATTATTTTGCCGAGTATCATGGCCAAATTGATTATCTTGTGCAGCTGATTGTGTGTATGGTGTGTAGGGTGTGTGTTGTGCGTGTGTGTGTCACTCTCATTTTCCTACCCCTTTCCTTGTGTGCTAGACGGCTGTACTCACGTTGTCATCTTCACCGGCGTTGGTGTTCGTGTTGGAGCATGATGTAGAAGATCATCGGGAAAACATGTAGTTCGGGTTCCATGGCGGTGTGGCTCTTCCCTGTGTCCAATGGAGAGTCCTTTGACTTTTGGGCTCTGTTTCCGCCAGGCTTTTGATGGTGTTGGTACCGCCCCGGAAAAGGTGGTGGTTTCCTGTGTCATAATATAGTGGTCGAACTTTGTCTTCCGCCTGGCTGTAGGCGGTTACCACCATGGTGACTGACTGTGGTCGGTGTGGTACATTGGCTGTCTTTTGGAGATATCACCGTCAGGGTCATAATTTGGCAGTAGTTACCACCAGCCTGTTGCCGTTATTACCGCCACTTTATCACCCACCGCCAGGGTTGTAATGAGGGCCATAGTTACACATCAGATGTACAACAAACACGTGCGACCGCTCAGTAATGATGATTGTTTGACCTGACATGCCTTAGGGTGGTCACCCCTAACTTTTTGCCTGCCTCCCTCCACTTTTTGGACTCTGTTTTTGCTGGCTTTTAGACTCTGCGCACTTTACCACTGCTAACCAGTGCTAAAGTGCATATGCTCTCTCCCTTTAAACATGGTAACTTTGGATTATACCCAATTGGACTATTTAATATACTTATAAGTCCTTAGTAATGTGCACTGTATGTGCCTAGGGCCTGTAGATTAAATGCTACTAGTGGGCCTGCAGCACTGGTTGTGCCACCCACTCAAGTAGCCCCTTTACCTTGTCCTAGGCCTGCCATTGCAAGGCCTGTGTGTGCAGTTTCACTGCCACTTAGACTTGGCATTTAAAAGTACTTGCCAAGCCTAAAGCTCCCCTTTTTCTACACATAAGTCACCTCTAATGTGTGCCCTAGGCAACCCATAGAGCAGGGTTCTGTGTGGGTAAAAGGTAGGACATGTACCTGTGTAGTTTACATGTCCTGGTAGTGTAAAACTCCTAAATTCGTTTTTACACTACTGGGAGGCCTGCTCCCTTCATAGGCTAATATAGGGGCTGCCCTCACACATTGTTGAAGTGGCAGCTGCTGATCTGAATGGAGTAGGAAGGTCATGTTTAGTATGGCCAGAATGGTAATACAAAATCCTGCTGACTGGTGAAGTTGGATTTAATATTACTATTTTAGAAATGCCACTTTTAGAAAGTGAGCATTTCTCTGCACTTAAACCTTTCTGTGCCTTACAATCCACGTCTGGCTAGGTTTAGTTGACAGCTCCTTGTGCATTCACTCAGACACACCCCAAACACAGGGTACTCAGCCTCACTTGCATACATCTGCATTTTGAATGGGTCTTCCTGGGCTGGGAGGGTGGAGGGCCTGCTCTGACACAAAGGACTGCCACACCCCCTACTGGGACCCTGGCAGACAGGATTGAACTGAAAGGGGACCTGGTGCACTTCTAAACCACTCTTTGAAGTCTTCCCCACTTCAAAGGTACATTTGGGTATATAACAGGGCCTCTGCCCCACTACCTCAGACACTTGCTGGAGAAGAAACCTGAACCAGAACCTGCATTCTGCCAAGAAGAACTGCCTGGCTGCTCAAATGACTCACCTGTCTGCTTTCTACAAAGGACTGCTGCCTTGCTGTTGGCCTGCTGCCTTGCTGAACTCTTGCCTGGCTGCAAAAGTGCTCTCCAAGGGCTTGGATAGAGCTTGCCTCCTGTTCCCTGAAGTCTCAGGACCAAAAAGACTTCTCTTTTTCATTTTGACTCCTCGTGCGCTGAAAAATTCTACACACAGCTTTCTCCTTGGTGAGAAAATCGCCTCACGCCGATCCAGAAAGACGCCGCTCGACGCGACGCCTACAGTGCAACCGGAACTTCGACGCATGGCCTCGTCTGGATAACGGCGCCCGACTTCCAGAGAGGAAATCGACGCAACGCCTGCCGTGAGAAAGAAAATTCCACTCACAGCCTCCCGGAACGCCGCGCAGCCGGATAACAAGCCGAGGAATCCACGCACAGACCCTGGGACATCTGGTAATCCTGCAAACCATAGAAGGAGTCGGCCTGCGTCCCTCAGAACGACGCGCGTCTCCCCTCGTGAAAAATAATGACGCAAGTCCGTGTGCGAATGGGCGAAACTGACGAACACACCATTTTTCCACGCATCTCCTCCTCTGCGGCCCTCTGCGGAGATTTGCCACTCCAAACCAGGTACTTTGTGCTTGAAAGAGACTTTGGCCCTCATTCTGACCTTGGCGGGCGGCGGAGGCCGCCCGCCAAAGTCCCGCCGTCAGGTTACCGTTCCGCGGTCGAAAGACCGCGGCGGTAATTCTGACATTCCCGCTGGGCTGGCGGGCGGCCGCCTTCAGGCCGCCCGCCAGCCCAGCGGGAAAGAGGCTTCCACGATGAAGCCGGCTCGGAAATACATTTAGGGGCCCTCTTACGGGGGCCCCTGCAGTGCCCATGTCAGTGGCATCGGCACTGCAGGGGCCCCCAGGGGCCCCGCGACCCCCCCTACCGCCATCCGGTTCCCGGCGGGCGGACCGCCGGGAACTGGATGGCGGTAGGGGGCGTCGGAATCCCCTCGGCGGCGCAGCTAGCTGCGCCGCCTTGGAGGATTCCAATGGGCGGCGGTACACTGGCGGGAGACCGCCAGTGTTGCCGGTCCGACCGCGGCTTTACCGCCGCGGTCGGAATGCCCATTGGAGCACCGCCGGCCTGTCGGCGGTGCTCCCGCGGTCCTCCAACCCGGCGCTCATGGACCGCCAGGGTTGGAATGACCACCTTTGTTTGCTTTTTAAAGACTTAAGACACTTTGGCGGTCATTCTGACCGCGGCGGGCGGCGGTCGCCGCCCGCCATGCGGTCACCGCCAAATGGCCGCTCCGCGGTCAAGAGACCGCGGATGCCATTCTGGCTTTCCCGCTGGGCCGGCGGGCGACCGCCAAAAGGCCGCCCGCCGGCCCAGCGGGAAAGACCCTGCAACAAGGAAGCCGGCTCCGAATGGAGCCGGCGGAGTTGCAGGTGTGCGACGGGTGCAGTGGCACCCGTCGAGATTTTCACTGTCTGCAAAGCAGACAATGAAAATCTTTATGGGGCCCCCAGGGGCCCCACGACACCCGTTCCCGCCATCCTGGTTCTGGCGGTGGAAACCGCCAGAAACAGGATGGCGGGAAGGGGGTCGGAATCCCCATGGTGGCGCTGCAAGCAGCGCCGCCATGGAGGATTCCCTGGGCCAGGGGAAAACCGGCGGGAAACCGCTGGTTCCCCTTTTCTGACCTCGGCTTTACCGCCGCGGTCAGAATAGCCCTGGAAGCACCGCCAGCCTGTTGGCGGTGCTTCCGCTGCCCTCCGCCCTGGTGGTCAGAGATCGCCAGGGTTGGAATGAGGGCCTTTATATCACTTTTCAGTGATATTTCTACAAATTCTTATTGCATCTTTTATTGTGTTGATCTACAAATATCCAGATAAATATTCTATATTTTTCTAAACACTGTGTGGTGTATTTTTGTGGTGCTATATGGTGTTATTGTATGATTTATTGCACAAATACTTTACACATTGCCTTCTAAGTTAAGTCTGACTGCTCGTGCCAAGCTACCAGAGGGTGGGCACAGGATAATTTAGATTGTGTGTGACTTACCCTGACTAGAGTGAGGGTTCTTGCTTGGACAGAGGGTAACCTGACTGCCAACCAATAACCCCATTTCTAACAATGATGAATAGCAAAAGTATAAGAATGTCATAGAAAAATTGTCCATAACTCAAGAAAGAGTTATTCTGTGAGGATTGAGGATCCTGATTCTGGAGTCTATGACAAACGGCACTAGAAGTGGCTCATGAAGAACATTGTCGTATTGTTGCTACAAAGAAAGCTCTCTGAGTCTGAGTTTGGTTTCCATACCAAGATGAAAGAGTTTTAAATGAACTCAAGGCCTGTCACATATGCAATTGCCTGTCAACAAAAGTCATTCAACAGACGCTAAACATGTCAGAACTCCCTAAACATGTCTGGGAGAGAAAAGTAATCAGTTTCTTTGGTCCACTTGACAATGGACATCATTTAATGTTGGTAGTAGATGAATATTCATGTTTTCCTTTTGTTCAAGATCTCTCATCCACAATACATGAGCGAGCAATCAACAAACTTGATGTCATCTTTGCAACATGGAGTTTGCCAGTCATTGTGAAGTGTGACAATGGTCCACTAATTTAAAAGACCCGAACTTAAAGAATTTCCAGAGCATCTGAGCATAAAGCATCAAAAAATCCCACCCTTGTGGTCATAGGCCAATGGACTTGTTGAGCATTTTATGAGTATGCTAAAGAAAGCAGCACTGCATGCAACTCTTGAGATGCTTAGTCTAAAAACTGTATTGAATTCTACTTTACGAGTTTATCACTCAACACCCAACACAACCACAGGTGAATGTCCTGTGACTCCGAGGTTTGGGGGAGCAATGGCAACCTAGATACCCCAGTAGACCACAGAAAGAGATAGTAATAAAAACCTGAATCAGAAAAAGGACTTGGTTTGAAAACACAAAAAGAAAGTGTATGTGAACAAGAGGCTACATGAGAAAGATCTCTCATTAAGATTTGGTAAGCATTCAACAGATTCAGAAAAGAAAATCTGATGATCCTTACAATGCCTTTTCAAGTGGTGCCTACCAAAGGACACAGGCCCACCAGCCTGAGAGGTACCTTACCAGAGGCTCTTCTCACTTCTGGCCTGTGTTTCATCGGTCTTCAACTTGAGATGGTGAAAGACGTATTTTGAAAACTCAATGATTGTTGCTGATTTTGAAAACTCAACGACTGTTGCTAATACTTTACCATCATTGCCAATTTCCGATATTGAAGACAAAGGTTTACAGCTTTCAGTAACCAGATTGGGTTGACAGATCAAAGCAGCAAGGATATGAAGTGAATAGATATATTTGTATATGTTTCAATATATGTAGATATTTCTCTCTGTCTCATGACTTTATAAAAGTTTGCAATTTATCATCTAGCAGAGGGGGAGATGTAGTGTCTTGCATGATTTGAAACAGAACCTTTCTACCACCCCGAGGGCTCCATATCCATATGATGTAATCACCAGAATAGAATGTAATGAAAGCTTGCATTAGAATGTTGAAGTCCAGAGGTACATGCAGAGGAATGAATACATGTGACTTACAGCTCCATGTGTGGCCTAGTTATTCAGCAGGTATCAGGTTGAGAAATAGACTATGTCTTGCTGTTTTCAAAGCTACATAGTATAGGAGGTCCTAGCTTTCAAAGGACTTCTACACTGAACAATTATTGTCTGTTGATTTGTGACTTATAGAAACAGCTATCCACGGATAGTATGAGATAGGATCAGGGTTTGATGCAACTGTATCATGGAGAATGAGTAACATGGTGAACTGTAGTACCACAAAGGACTCTTTAGCAAGCAGATATAAATATGTCCAGTATATTGTTTTCCAGTCATTTCAAGATGCCAACAAAGCAACACAGGAGAAAGAAGAAAGACAAAACAAAAACACTGCAAAGAACTCTGCAAACATGAAGCAGTCACAGAGAAAGAAAATGATGGTAAAAGAAAATTCAAATCTAGTAGCAGTACCAACTGTTTCTTAAAGAGATCAATAACATCATGTAAACTTGTTCCATAGGTTTGAGTAGAATGCAAAATGTATCAACATCTAACAAAAAATAGTATTGTTGTTCCAAAAAAATAATGCCTCAAAAAAGAACCAAACCAGACAGATTTTAGAAAAATAAATTTAAAGAACTTTATTAGACATTCTTTTGTAGAAGATTAGTAGTTGATATTATGAGAAGCATGACAACAGTAAAAGAAAAATAACAATGCAAAACCAAAATAATGTTGCTGACACAGCTTTGCTTTAAAAATAAAGCAGTAAAATCTTATTTTGAAAAGAATGAGATGTTTAGAAAAACTTATTAATTATTTGAAGAACAAATGTTGCAGACTGGTTCAAGCGATGGAAGCAACATTTTGCGGCATTTTCCATTTATAGTGGAAATACACTCATAGTAATTAGGCATTGTTTAATGAGAAGAGTTATTTACATGAAAAACAGTTTGTGTTTGCAATTGATAGAGATGGTTGTGGATATGAAATCAATGAAGGTACACTGATTGAAAAAGAAAAAATGAGTGCCTAGAAAAGTAGAAGAAGTAACTAACAAAGCATTCGATCAGCATCCTAAAAATCCAGTTTTTGAGTAGAAATGTACAAGTGTATGCAACAAAAGCCAATAGTCTATTGACAAACTTAGAGTCTTCTTAAGAGTAAATGAATTGTCAAACAAAAAATGAAACTACTCCAAAACGTTGATCCTTGTTGTGTAAGGAAGATTGTAAACCTTCGAGGACATTCATTGGCTTGCTTATCACAGCAGATCTGTGACAGTACCTTCCATCACATACAAATGCTGCCTGTGCTCCACACTAAAATGTACAATCTAGTAAGAAGATTTTAATTTGTAAAAGGTCCAGCTCTGCAGCTTGAGAAACTAAGGCACCACATTTGTGTCACTTTTTCACACAAAAGTGGCGCAAACTTACAAAATATAATTAAATTATGTACGTTTGCATTGCTTTTGCATCAAAAAATGATGCAAATGTGGCACTAAAAAAGTATAAATCAGGCCCTAAGTGATATGCTATTAACAGGTACTCATTTTCAAGTCAGGTCTATAATAGATGACCTGCAGATGTAATACTTTAGTCCTAAAAAAGCCAAGCGAAGAGACTAAGATGGTTGTTGAGAGCTACACTGAAAATTATAATAATGGAAATTAATGCATTTGCTCGAACAACTGCAGAAATTCCAGACAAGGTGTCAATTTGTTGCAGGCAAACTCACTCTAGCTCATAGGTCAGAAAAAATGATGTTTGTGAAAAACAGAAGGGACCAATCTCGTACAGTTGTTTAAACTTGCCCCTTATATGATTTCTGAAGATAGGTTTGTCTTTTGCGTAAGCCAATGTGCCCGTAAGCACTGTGTTGCCAAACTGTATAATAATAAAATGCCTGCTAGATGAATTCAAAAAAATTTGGAAGTTTTTCTAATCCTTCTTCAACTTCAAAATGTGATTGTGTATGAGACTATTGTATGAGACTATTCTCGGAAAAGGTACATTCTTTCCAAGCTATTGTTAGAATGGAACCTAAACATTAAAAAAATACCTCTTTCAGTACTACTAAAAGCTTTCAAAGGTAAAGTGGTGTGCTTACCTTTGATTATGAAATGGAATATTGAAACTTTGGGGGTAGATCGAGATGATGAAGAACCACTAATGGTGCTAGTAAATGGAGTTTCTATCAAAGAGAAAAGCATTTGGCAGGAACTTGTCAACATTGATAGAAATAAGAGAGCTTTACAATACTTTAAAACAAAAAGATGTATTTTATAAAAATATTTATGTAGAGGAACATTACCTGTCTTAGAACAGAAAGTTCCACATGAGCTCCTTCTTCTCAGCCTGAAAAAGCTGATTTAGGTGAAGCAGAAGAAATATATGAACATTACAGCCTCCACCCTCTACATTTAAGAGATATGATGGATGATGCTTTTGAATTGTACCAAATGAAGCAAGTACAAGGAGAACCAAAACGTCTGTTAGAAAAGAGTTTGAAAGCAAAATGTTTTTCAATGCATTTTGCTACAGGGCAAAATGGTTGTTATGATGACCAGCCTCTAAAGGTCATGCATCAGAATATAGGTGCAGCTGATCATATTCTGAAGATCCATGCTTTAAGAAAAATATACCATAAAGTTTGCACCTTTTCTTTAAAAGTGAACTCTCAGTGTTGTCTTATGCTGTGAACCATGCTATGAGAACAGCGACACAGTTTAATGATGTGAGTGCTAGAGAGTTTGAGAAAAAAGTTCAAGGTACAGATGAGGTACTAGAAAGTAATTTAAAAAATATATTGGCTTGCCAACATGGTACTAATGATTATTTCTTCCATTGTCATGGTGAGCTGAAATGTATGTTAGGCAATTTAGGTTCTCCCACCTGGCTTGTTACTTTAGGTTGTGCAGAACATGCTTGGGATGATCACCATGGCTTCCTCAGGAAATCTAATGCAAACATTCCAGGGACTGATTTTAAATCTGCAGATGACCTGTGTTCAATTGATTCTGAAAATGTTTGAAGTTACTTCAAGCACAGATGTGAAGCCATGATTCATTTTATCTGCAGTAAAAAGAATCCGCCACTAGATGAGGTTGTAGTTTCTTCTGGGGAAGAGAATACCAAGCTAGATGACCACCATATAAACATATGTTATGATTGGTGAAAGATGAACCAAAGTTGGTTGAACATTCTAATGACTTAGGTGGTCATTACAACATTGGCAGTAAATGCCGCTTACCGCCGCGCAGAAGACCGCCAACACACCGCCGCGACCGTGGAAATCCGCCACAGCTATTATGACCCACAGCTCGGAATCGGCCAAAATTCATACACCCACACAAGTCCGCCACACCTAAGGTCAGTGATAAACTGGCAAAAAAAAACTCCACCGTCACGCCAACAGAAATACGCCCACACTATCACAACACACAAATCCACGCAGCGGTCTTTCAACCGCGGTATTCCATTGGCGGTACACCCTGCCGCGCTCAAAATACACACACATTTACAAAACACAGCCACATTGGACAATTCAAAATACACACACCTGATACACATACACACACCACTCCCACACACCCATTACAATATAAAACACAAACCCACATCACCCACAAACCCCTACGACCATAATTACCAAAAGAAGGCCAGAGAGAGACACCACAAACAACTACCAAGCATCCACAGGCACACAATACCATCACCCACATAACTTCTACGCACCTCACACAACACACCACTAAATATCACCCCACTTATCACTACACACACCACCCCACACATCACCCACACCACCCCATGGCACGGCAAAGACACCCCAGGTTCTCGGAGGAGGAGCTCAGGGTCATGGTGGAGGAAATCGTCCAGGTAGAGCCACAGCTATTCGGATCACAGGTGCAGCACACCTTCATAGTTAGGAAGATGGAGCTATGGCGCAGAATAGTGGACAGGGTTAACGCAGTGGGACAGCACCCAAGAAATAGGGATGACATCAGGAAGAGGTGGAACGACCTACGTGGGAAGGTGCATTCCATGGTCTCAATACACCACCTTGCGGTTCAGCGGACTGGCGGCGGACCCCCAACTCCTCCCCCACAACTAACAACATGGGAGGAACAGGTCTTGGCGATTCTGCATCCTGAGGGCCTTGCAGGAGTAGATGGAGGAATGGACTCTGGTAAGTCAAATCTTAACTATTACATCCCCCACCCTACCTGCATGCCATCAGATACCCCCACCCTCACCCTCACCCTCATCACTCCAACTCCTCACAAATGTCCCAACATCACAAACCACACATCCTAACACCAAGCCCTGCATGCAACAACAAAGCATGGACACCCATCACCAAAGCATGGCCACTGCACATACCCATACACCCCCCTCAACCACCATCACACAAGGTCCCACACAGGAATGCAAGCACTGGGGTACACGGTCACCCACCTATTGCACACCATGGCACACACATATGTAATAAACATCCTTTTATACCCCTGCAGGACCCCTACCCAACGTCACCGGACCGGAGGGTCCACACATGTCCACACCACCAACAGAAGAGGCCCACTGTGATGACAGCACATCTGTCCAACTGGATCTAGATGACCAGCCCGGCCCATCGGGGACCTCGGGACAGTCGGTTCCCCTGACACAGTCACAGGCCACTACAGAGCTTGCCTCCTCTGGAAACACCAGCACAACACCCACCCAGCGGGCCACCCCAACAACAACAGGGACCTGGGGGCAGTGGTAGTGGGGACACGGTCTAGGGGACGGAGGCCCAGCAACACAGGGGAGCTGGGAGGGCTGCTATGTGACAGGGGGAGGACAGGCCAAGGCAACCCACTCTCCACGAGGCACTCTCCAACATCATGGGAGCCTACCACCACTCCCAGGAGACGATGGCAACGGTACTGGCCAGGTTTCAGGAGACCCAGCGGATGCAGGAGGAACAGTATTTGGGCTTCAGGGAGGAACTCAGATCCATCAATTCCACCCTGGGCACCATTGTAGGGGTGCTGAAGGAAGTACTCAACACCAGGAGGGACACTGTGGCACAAAAAGGGGCCCCTGACACTAACCTGGATGATGAACTGCCCACCACCTCCGCCTGCGCTAGTGGACAGGAAGCACCGCCACAGGACCACCACACCAGCACCCCACCCCCTGCAGAGGGAGAACCACACCGCAAACGGTCCCTGAGATCCAGGACAAAGACAGAGAACGATGCCAAGACCCCGCCAAAAAATGAGACCATCCTGAATGACATCCTTCTGTCCCACTTTGTCACCCTGTCCATCCTCAAACTTCCCCAGCTCCACTTCCTATGCCCATTTGGGCAATGCACCTGTGAGACTAATAGACTGGACTCTGCCATGGACATTCCTCCACCATCACCCCTCACCATTTTACAACCCCCTCCAATATTGAGCACTTAAATAAACACCCTTGAAGCACAAAAGAATCTGGAGTCAGTCTGTGATTTCGAAATAGTGTATTAGCAATTGCAGTGTCAAAATGCTCTTTTAAATTTAATGTCAACATACCTATGTCACACAGCTCTAGTCCATGAGGAAACAAAGCAGATGCCACACTGTGGGACCCACATCTGTGAAATTGTAAGGGAAAGTGACAACTCAGTTACCATACACTGGGTGAAAACGACAGACAGTAGAGAGGTAGTAGTGTTAAAGTACATGTATTAGGCAGGTTTGTTATCTTACCTGTGTCTCACTGGAAATATTGCAGGATCACCGAGTTCCTGTTGTCGATGTCCTTTTCTTCTGCTTCCTCGTCTTCACTGTCCACAGGCTCCACAGCTGCAACAACTCCGCCATCTGGACCATCCTCCTGCAGAAAAGGCACCTGTCGTCGCAAAGCTAAATTGTGAAGCATACAGCAGGCCACGATGATCTGGCACACCTTCTTTGGTGAGTAGAATAGGGATCCACCTGTCATATGGAGGCACCTGAACATGGTCTTCAGGAGGCCGAAGGTCCGCTCTATTATCCGCTGAGTTCACCCATGGGCCTCATTGTAGTGTTCCTTTGCCCTTGTCCTGGGATTCCTCACTGGGGTCAGTAGCCATGACAGGTTGGGGTAACCAGAGTCACTTGCAAATGGCAAGGGACAACTGTTAGATACACACTAACCTGTAGGGCTATCCCCAGACCCAGACAACCATTCCCACTGACTCGCTTCCAGATGCTCATCTAATAACCTCACACAGTGCCTCAGGAGTTGACCCATCACATATGGGATGCTACTAGTCCGCAGGATGTAAGCGTCATGCACTGAGCCAGGGAATTTGGCATTAACATGGGAGATGTACTGGTCGGCCAAATACACCATCTGTACATTCATGGAATGATAACTCTTCCGGTTTCTGTACACCTGTTCACTCCTGTGGGGGGGTACCAAAGCCACATGTGTCCCATCAATGGCACCTATGATGTTGGGGATATATCCCAGGTCATAGAAGTTACCTTTCACTGTAGGCAAATCCTCCACCTGGTACGTACCCACAGCTTACGCAGAACACAAATCATAATCCGAAATTTGGCCTGTATGAGTGTTGAGGCAAGGCCTAGGTATGTGTGACGCAGTTAAAAATTAAGCCATGTGGGCCCCTGAAATAGCAGCTGCCTGACCTGTGAAGTGGGACAACGGGATGTGAGGTAACTGCACTGGCGTTGTACACCGTCGCGGTAGGCGGTCGAAGACCACGGCGCAATTCTGCATTGGTTAACATTGGACCCTATGGGTCCCAGGAGCCAATGACGATGTACACCGGTGGTGACGGTACGCACCACCGGAGACGTGACAGCCATTTTCTATCTGTGCAATCACTCAATACCTGATCTTCGACAGGAGAGGACCTACACTGCAAGTGCTGCTGTGACCTCGGTCTGGAAGAGACAATGGCTTGTGCGTCTGGGGAAAGGGCCCCTGCCTTCACATCGGAGACTTGGAGAAACTCGTGGATGGGTTCCTCCCCCAGTACACGCTACTCCACGGTCCTCCAGACAAACAGGTAAATACACTGGGAGCATGCTGTATGGGCTATGCCTGTGTGGAGTGGGGTGGATAAAAGATGGGGGGGTAGATTGAGGCGTGAATGAAACGACGGTGAGTGCATGTGCATCATGGCAAGGTTAGGGATGGGGGACAATTACTGTGACGGTCCATTTGGTAATAACTTTTGTTTTCCCCCTGTACAATTCATGTAGGTCAGCGCCCACCAGAAAAAAGATATTTGGCGTGCCATCGCCATGGACGTCCGGACACTGGGGGTCTACCACAGACGGAGCACCCACTGCAATAAGAGATGGGAGGACAATCACCGCTGGAGCAAGAAGGCGGCGGAGCCCCAGCTGGGGATGGCCTCCCAACGTGGGAGTGGTGCCCGTCGCGCCATGACCCCCCTGATGTTCAGGATCCTGGCGGTGGCATGCCCGGAGTTGGATGGGCGCTTGAGGGCATCACAGCAGCCACAAGGGGGTGAGTACACTCTCATTCTGCTGATTTTGCACGCAGTGGAGGTGTCTGGGTGGGGGAGGTGGGCTGTGGGTTTCCCTAGGCCAGGGCGAGTGTGCTAGTTAGGTCCCCTTGTTCTGGCAGACCCTGTGGCACCCCACACCACCTGTGTACAGTGCCAAGTACACCTAGTCAGGCTCCTGTGTCATCCATGTGTACAGATTTCGGCCATTGCCTGGTAGGCCATGTCCCAGGGATTGATCAGTGGAGCCCAAGTGTGTGGTGTAGTGAAGGGGGCTTCTGTGTCTGTCGTGTCCGCCAACGGTAGTGGTAATGCATGCACTCAACATGTCTTTCTTCTGTCGTCCCCCCCTTTTTGTGGTCTCCCTGTTTTTGTGTGCATTAGCATCATCAGGCAGAGGAGCAGTGGCACCGGAGCAGGAGGGAGCTGCAACCCACACGGCCCTGGAGGGTGACACTACGGACTCGGAGTTCACCAGTGGTATGGAGGGCGAGGGGAGCTCCACGGCGGGGACAGGAGCTGACACCAGTGACACGGACTCATCCTCTGATGGGAGCTCCCTTGTGATGGCGGCAACATCTGTGCCGCCCGCATCTACAGGTACAGCCGCCATCCCCCCTACCAGCACCACCCTCCCAGCAGCCCCTCAGCCTTTGCCCCGTGCCTGCTCACCCAGGAGGGTGGGCATCACCTTCGCCCCAGGCACCTCAGGCCCTGCCCCAGTCAGCCCTGCTGCCCTCAGTGAGGAGGCCATTGACCTCCTCAGGTCCCTCACTGTTGGGCAGTCTACCATTTTGAATGCCATCCAGGGTGTAGAAAGGCAGTTGCAACAAACAAATGCATTCCTGGAGGGCATTCATTATGGTCAGGCGGCCCTTCAGCGAGCTTTTCAGACTCTGGCCTCAGCACTGATGGCAGCCGTTGTCCCTGTCTCTAGCCTCCCCCCTCCAACTTCCTCCACCCACACCCATTCCCCTGTACCTCAGCCTATCCCAAGCACACCTTCAGACCAGCATGCACACACGTCAACACACAAGGGAAGCTCTGGCAAACATAAGCACCACACATCCGACAAGCACTCACGCAAGCAGCACACACATGCAGAAACACCAACATCCACTGCTTCCACTGTGTCCCCCTCCTCCTCGTCTCCCTCCTCCGTCCCAGTCTCTTCTACACTCACACCTGGATGCACTACATCTACAGCCACTACTTCCATCACCAGCACACCCACCACCACACCCCGATCACGTGCAGTCACCACCCACACTACCATTCACAGGCCCCCTGTGTCCTCTCCCAGTGTGTCTGTGACGCCACCTCCCAAGATACACAAATGCAGGCACACACCCACCCAACAGCCATCCACCTCACGACAGCCGCCAGCGCATGCACCTTTACCCAAAGTCACCAAACGAACACCTCCCACAACCACACCCTCTTCCTCCACTCCCAAACCCCCTCCAGCTACCCGTCCTAGTGTTCCCAAGAAACTTTTCCTGTCCAACCTTGAACTCTTTCCCTCACCTCCCCCACCCCGTACGTCTCCATGGCCCGACTCTCCAGGTCCCAACCTAGCACCTCAGCCACAACATCTCTGGGACCAGTGGTGCCTGTAGTCACTGGAATCTGGAGTGCACTGGCCACCAGGGCAGCCAGTGTGGCACAGAGCCACAGCACGGACAGTCCCCCACCTGTCAAGCATCAAATGTTGGGCAGTGCCCGGCGGGAGAGGGGGAAGACTCCAGCCACCAAAGCCGCTCCCAGGGGTACAGGTGGGAGTGTGGATTCAGTTGCGACACCTTCCAAGGTGGGAAAGGGGCACAAGAAACTCAGCAAGTCTGGGAAGAGCAGCACAGCGGAGAAGACCGCCATTATCTCTGCTGCCCAGAAGGCTACTGCCATCATCCCCACTGCCCAGGAGGCCACCGCCATCATCCCTGCTGCCCAGGAGGCCACACGATCATCCCCGCTGCCCAGGAGGCCACTGCCATCATCCCCGCTGCCCAGGAGGCCACCGCCATCATCCCCGCTAGGCCAGACAGGACCGCCAGCACCAGCCCTGCTGCCTAGGAGGCCACCGCCATCATCCCCGCTGCCCAGGAGGCCACCGCCATCATTCCTGCTGCCCAGGAGGCCACTGCCATCATCCCCGCTGTGTCAGACAGGACCGCCAGCACCAGCCCCCCAGGGCCAGACACGACCGCAAGCACCAGCCCCCCAGGGCCAGACAGGACCGCCAGCACTAGCCCCGCAGTGCCAGACAGCACCGCCAGCACCAGTCCCGAAGGGCTAGAAAGGACCGCCAGCACCAGCCCCGCAGGGCCAGAAAGGGCCACCAGCACCAGCCCCGCAGGGCCAGAAAGGACCGCCAGCAGCTGAGTTGCTGGGACAGACAGGACCGACAGCAGCTGATTCACTGCCAATGACCCGCCGCAACAAGCACCGCTGAACAGGACACCGCCGCCACAAGCACCGCTGCCAAGGACACCGCCGCCACAAGCACCGCTGAACAGGACACCGCTGCCACAAGCACCGCTGGCCCATGAGCGCCAAGGGCACTGACGCTACTGTGTCCGCCACAAGCAGGAGGAAGCACTCTGGGCACAAAGCCCCGTCCAGAACCAGTGGAGATTGACATCCACGACCTCTGTCCTTGGCAGGATGAAGCACTCTGGGCACAAAGCCCCCCCCAGAACCAGTGGAGATTTACATCCACTACCTCTGTCCTTGGCAGGATGAAGCACTCTGGGCACAAATCCCCCTCCAGAACCAGTGGAGACTGTTATCCACTTGAGAGACTGTGGCTTTGCACTCCCCAGGATTGAAAAGTGGGCAAACCACCCACTTGTGAGACTTGAGAGACTGTGGCTTTGTACTCCCTAGGATTAAACAGTGGGCAAACCACCCACTGTAGAGACTTGAGAGACTATGGGGGTCATTTTGACCCTGGCGGTACGAGACCGCCAGGGCTAAAATGACGGAAGCACCGCCAACAGGCTGGCGGTGCTTCCTGGGGTATAAGCGCCGCGGTCGCACCGCCGGTATTCCGCCACATTTGCCCCGGCGGTGATAATCCACCTGGGCAGCGCTGCTAGCAGCGCTGCCCAGGGGATTACGAGTCCCCGACCGCCAGCCTTTTTCTGGCGGTTTGAACCGCCAGGAAAGGGCTGGCGGAACGGGGAGTCGTGGGGTCCCCTGACAGGGCCCCATGCGGCTTTTCACTGTCTGCTCTGCAGACAGTGAAAAGCGCTACGACCCGTCGCACGGCCGCAACACCGCTGGCTCCATTTGAGCCGGCTCCTATGTTGCGGCCGAGATCCCTGCTGGGCCAGTGGGCGGAAACCAGGTTTCCGCCCGCCGGCCCAGCAGGGATCTCCTAATGACCACGGCATCGCCGGCCGCACGGCGGTCAGATCTTGGCGGGCGGCTGTACCCGCCCGCTAAGGTCATAATGAGGGCCTATGGCTTTGCACCTCCCAGGATTGAACAGTGGGCAAACCACCCACTGTAGAGACTTGAGAGACTGTGGCTTTGCACTCCCCAGGATTGAACAGTGGGCAAACCACCCACTGCAGAGACTTGAGAGACTGTGGCTTTGCACTCCCCTGGATTGAACAGTGGGCATGTGGCCCCCATGTGGATTTGGCGTCATGCACTCAACCGGCTGAGGTGCCCCCCTTTCCCTTCCCCCTGAGGTGTCTGTTTTATTGCTATCTGATGCCCCTGCAGTGTTCTTTCCGTCATGTTCGGGTATTGGGTGTGAGCCTCGCCCATGCCGTGTGGGCCCAGTGTTCCAGGGACTTCAATGGTGCAATACCTGGACTACTATTCTTGGTGTATATATTTGTTAATAGTGTATACATATTTTTGCATACTGGATTTTAATATATTACAATGGTGGCACTAATTTCCCTTTTGTCTTTGCATTCTTCCAGGGGTTTTGTGGGGTGTAACTGTAAAGTATCATGCTGTATTAGTGTGTGTGTTGTAGTGGGTGAGGGTGGGGGTGGGGGTGTTGCCTGTTGCATGTGTGTGTTACTCTCTTTTCCCTCCCCCCTCCCCTGTGTCGTAGGTGCAGTACTCACCGTGGTCTTCGCCGCCGGCGTTCGTGCTCCTGGTAGAGGAGCAAAGAAGATAAGGGCAGGGAAAATGTGCAGCTCTTTTTCCATGGCGTCCTGGTTCCTCGTGGGGTGTGTAGAGGTGAGCGTTTTCCCTTCTAAGTCCTGTTTCTGCCGTGCTTTTGTTTGTGGTGAATCCGCCCCGGAAAAGGTGGCGGATTGGTAGGTTGTGATACTGTGGGCGGTACATTGTCCTCTGCCTGTCTGTTGGCGGTGACCGCCATGCTGTTTGTTTCTACCGCCGTGGCGGTCGGAGTGTTAAAGTGGCTGTCTATGTTGGCGGTTTCCGCCATGGTCATGATTCCATTTTTTTTCCCGACGGCCTGTTGGCGGTCTCACCGCCGCTTTAACACCGTCCGTCAGGGTTGTAATGACCACCATAATCTGAAAAGAAGTGAGGCTTCAAAACCTATCAAGGATTACAATCCAGAAATATTGTCAACGTGGAATGCCAACATTTCCAAGCTAGTAGCTTACCTGCACTCTCCCCATACTCAAAGTGCTCTAATTTGCTAGTCTCTACTCTTTTCGTGACTCTAGCTTGTAAGACCTCCTCCAAATGAAGTCTCAGCTCCTTTGACTTCGACTCCAGAGCCTCAGCCTCCTCCTCCTTAGCATTCCCCAAAAGTTGCCTCCTCACTTTAAGCATTTCCTGTTCCAAATGGAGAATAGTGGCCCTGTACTGCCTATTCTTATAGCTAGCTATATTCATAATATTACCTCTCATGACTGCTTTAAAAGTGTCCCACACCACTGCCAAAGAAGCCGCACCCAAATTAGTATTAAAAAAGACCGCTGCCTCTATCCGCAACTGGTCGAGAGCCTCCAAATCTTGCAGTAACGTGCAGCCAAACATCCATCTGCTATCACCAGACCGTCCTACCACCTTTAATTCTAATACCACTGCTGCGTGAGCTGAGAGATGGGTGGGTAATTAAGTAATATTACCTACCAAACCTTCAAGCCTGCAGTCAATAAGAAAATAGTCTGTAGGAGAGGGGTGCTTATATTTCTGATTGTAAAAAGAAAACTCCCTTAATTCTCTCTTCTTCTGTCGCCATACATCCCTTAACCCCCACTCTTGTAGTGTGGTCAGTTTTATGTATCCTTTGCGCGTTAGCTTCAGGCTTTAGGCCTTTGTGCACTTTGCCCTGGATGTATTTTATTCCTTTGCTCAGAGCTTAGAGCCTCTGTGCACTTTGCTCTAAATGCTTTTTATTCGGCTTCGTACTGTTATTTTTCAAATAGCCAGTTCTACAGTTTTGTTTTATTTTTAATATCACACTGTTTAGCCTACTTCAGCACTGGAGTCCTCAATAACACATTCTTGTACACTCTGTGCTTCAGTCAAGGATACAGTCTGGTACATTGCCGATAGACGTGGTAGGAGTTTAGTCTTTGGCGTTTTTGCGTAGGGACATTTTGTGATCACGCTGACATGTTAGTTATAAAAACACTTTCTTGTCCCAAAACACGCAAGAGGGAGATTCCGACCAGGGAACCACAGCTAGACGCTGAATGCCTCGTTGCAGATACTGAACCAGATCACAGGCCTTTGGTCAGGTATGAGGGTTTATGTCTTCCTGGGGAATCTGAAAGGCAAGTTAGAAGCTTAACATGCTGTGCTCAAAACAGAACGAACTGAGGGAGAGTAGAAATTATTAACACCATGATAGCGTTATTCTTATGTTTCACTCTCCTCGTGACTATTTCAATCCTACTGTGTATGTATTGTTCTGGTTATTGCGTCTCACGCCTTAATATCTAAAATGCAGTCGTTTTATTAAAACAATCTATAAAACTCAAACTGCCTTTGTCATTTGTATATGAGATCATACTGTAAATGAGAGAGCTGGTTTGGATCTGAGTGACCACGACTTCCCTGAGAAGTTCCAAAGATGTCATGCGCTCGGCTGCCTAATCATCTCTTCCCCTTGGGAGAAATGAGGCACTGCTAGTTAGCCGGAGCAAAACCGGATTTGGGGTGACAGTGGTCCTTCCTAGTGGGTAAGACTTAGTCCCCCACACCAGGAACAACCCTGCTACCTAGAAATCCAGTAGTCTCATTTAGAATAATGAGAGCCCACGCGACACTCTTTCATCACTCCTCTCAAAAAACATTGGGATTTTGGAGTCCCTACTGACCTGCACTTCTCAGATCTATCCAGATTATTATCTAGCACAACATTAAAATCCCCAGCAATTAGGACCGGATCCGGGAAGTCGACTAACTGTGAAAAGCATTTTTCAAGAGGGCCAGTATCGTCACAATTTGGACCATAAAACCTTGCCACAGTAAATCTTCTGTCATAAATTTGTAGCTTAACTATAATCCATCCTCCCACTGGATCAGATCATACCTCTAACAATCTTGCCTTAATCCCATGCTTAACTAAAATGGCAACCCCCCTAGTATTGAAATGATGCTCTGTTCAGGCGAATGAGTGTACCCATGCTAGCTTTTTAAAGAGATCAACCCCCTCATCTCTAGTCAGTTGAGTCTCTTGTAGAATTAAAATTTGAGCAGGAGAGTCTTTTAAATATTGTAAAGTTTTGTCTCTCATACCATTTGTTCTTAATCCATTCACATTCCAAGATAGTAACTGAAATGAAGAGGGGTCCCGGCATATACTACTCTCACCAGCCAATATCCCCTGGGTGCCACTTTGATTGAGGTGAATGAGGAAACCTTTTTTACATTTTTTCCCACATGCACCCCACCCTGTGACCCCCCACCTCCCGCCTCCCCCCCTTCCCATGGAGGACCCCCTTCAATAAGTGGACTGAAGTATGTCCACGATTAGTGCACACGTGATTCCCAGGTTATGGCCAGGGACGTTATTTCCCCATCGTGCTGCCCCCCGACTTGAGTACAGCCAACAGCTCATCCGCGGTTTTCCCATCTCTCACATTATACATCTTATTATGAAACATAACCTTTAGATTATCGGGAAATTTAAGTTGTGCAGAGGCTCCCAACAGCCTAAACTCCTCTAGCCGTTGCCCCCAACTCCCACTGCCTGTTGATGGTGATCCTGGAAAGATCTGATTTGATTTCAAATGAAAAATCCTGCGCTTTTAAGGATCTCAACTTAAGTGCTTTTAACAAACTTTTCTCCTTCAGACCATATGTTAGAAAGTGAATCAGAATTTTCTGAGGCTTGCTAACACTTGGATTTTTCCTGCAGTGTTCTCTATGTATCCTTTGAATGTCCTTCGCAATTTCTTCTTTGCTCTCCTCTAATGAGAGCGCAGACTTCAAAAGTGATACTAAAATAGCCTTCAAATCAACTCCTTTTGCCCCTTCCGGAACATGCACTACTCTCAAGTTATTTCTCCTTGAATTATTTTCTAATTGTTCCAGTTTATTCTGAAGGACCTGCTCAGAGTCTTTCAAGGCTTGAATCTCGACTTTGTTCACTTCAATGTCCTCTTTCAAAGTCCCCACCAGGGCTTCCAGGGCCTGTGTTCTTAATGACAGGAGATCCAATTATTTCCAATGCCTCACAGACCCCTCTAATCTCTGCCTGATTTTTTTCCGAAATAGAAAACCCATTCCCGATATCCTTTGAGAGGCAGAGTATCATTGCTTCTACTGAAGGCTCCTTGCCAGAAGCCTGCCGGGGGGGGACCAGACTGATCAGCCGGAACCTGACACGGGATACTACCCTCCAAAGAGCTCTGTATAACCTCAGCAGGAGGGTCCTCACTACCAGTAGCCTGAGGAGAGGGAACCTTCCCCCGGACTGACTGCACACCAAAGTGTTGTGGGGTTTCAACTACTTGAAGGGTGCCCCCTAATCCACAACACCTTGTATCCGATTGCTCCTGCATCTCCCTAGTGCCTTGGGAATCCCTTTCCAGCATGGACTCTAATGGAAAAGTGTCCACCCCAGGCTTAAGTTTAAAGAAAGATCTCACGGAGGGGGTGATTTTAGGGGCAGCGTTGTTATTATTTTTTTTGTCACACAGGCGTCCAGACCATTTCTTTAAAGTCAGGCCCCCACTCCCGGTGGTATTAACTTCATCCTCAAGGCTCCAAAACTCTCCACTTTCAGCTATACAGGCAGAGTTAGGGAGAGGATCAACAATCTCGAAACAAATCGAGTCCAAGACCTTCCTACCTTGTGGTTGAGCCCCACTCTACGTGTTCCACAGCAAAGGCCGTCCTTGTTGGGCCCCTGAAGACTTTCCTGGCCCTTCCAGTACTCCACTCCCACTCCTCACATTCCTGCAGCCTCCTGGGGGAGCGTTAGGGCGACTGGAGCTGAGCCAGCTTTTGCCTGTGCTGGCTCTGCCCCTGCCTGCTTCTCCCCTGAGGGGGGGGGCCTGTGCAATGGCCCTCCACGAGCACCGAAGCTCCAGGGCTGCTCACCTCCACACTGCCCCCGGGGAGCCAATATGCAATGCCCGAGCCGGCTCAACACTCCTGCGGCTCGGGAAGTCGGCGAGTACCCGCCGACACATTCGGCACGCAAGAGCTCTCACCTCCCCCTACCTAACCCGGAAGATGCGACGCTCAGTGCACAGCAGCGCTGCTGCGACCCGCCATGTCCTCCCAAGAAGGTTGACAGTGTTGATGAACCACCTATAATGTGACCCTAGCCAGCTCTGAACTATAAGGACCCCCAAGTTGTCTTTCATTGCCAAGTGGTAGCAGTTCAGCGACAGATGGTAGATGCGGTGCGTTTGGGGATGAAGACCATTGTGGGCAACCTACAGGGAGACTGTAGATGCCTCAGTGCCAATAAGGATACTTCTGCAGTAATGAAAAGCACCTACCCTCTGCTCCTGAGATTGGACCAGTCCCTGACTGCCAACACTGGTGTCACGAGGCAGAGGCATGAACAACAGCCCTCCTTATGTGACACCTGTGAGGGTACCATTCCGCTAGGGGCTATATGCACCAGCCTTGAATCAACAGAGTGGAAGGAGGACTCCTATATTGCAACAATTGGTGCCTTTCACCACAACATAGTTACTGTGCTGACAAGCCAGCAGACCCTTCTCAACTGCCTTCCTTATTAGCACAGGGAAATGCTGGTGTCAGGGGAGCCACAACTTCAGCCCGAATAAGTGTGGGCCTCTGATGCCTCCCTCACAAACACCACCACTCTCAGGAAAGGCACAGCACACATCAGAGGAGGAAGACATGGACTTTGCCAATTTCTGGTGGAGAACTAACCCGAAAACAATTGTCTGTGGCTCTGAGTTAGTGTTGATTATCATGCCATTGCACTTGTCACCTTTTACTGTCTTCTTTTTGTATGCCTATCTGTTTCTCTGATCCACTTATGGACTGTCGATGAGGCCTACCATCCCTAATGGTAATTTGGACCTCCTGCTCACTTGAATACTCCTCTTTTCCACATGTCACATGACATGTATCCTCCATAGACTCTGTCTGGACATCCTTTGTCTCTCAAACAACATTGGGGTTGTTGCAAGAACTGCTAGTGTGAATCAGCCTATGAACACACCTGTAAATGAAATGTGCTACTTTGAACCTGCATGTTGTATGTCTGTTGCAGACAGGAATAAGTAGGCCATGATGTGTGTGTAGACACACAAGGCAGTTCCTATCCTCTAAGGGGCATTGTACCACAGTCCCCATCACAATCTCTTGTTGGACAATGTTAAGCATCATGGACCTCCCCTGTCATGGCATTATGTTGCAAATCTTGTTGAACTCTTGAATGTCATGGTGTGACAATAACCAGTGGTACCCTGAGTGTTGCATAGTGAATTAAGTCAACTAATCACACCATCGCAGGACTCCACACATTTGGGCCTGTGACATAGGTGAACCACTAACACACGCTCACACATCTACAGATATTTGCCTCGGTTATCATGACAATGTCATCAAGCAACTATGTCAGCATCAGTGCTTATACTGAAGTTATCCTATGAGTACTATGATAATACATGCACTGACAATATGCTGATAATAGTAGCCAGACTCTTTCAGTATGGCATCATATCTATGATAATCAAGGCTGTAGAAGCTCAGTTCTACACCTTGGATGTGATTAAGCATGAACTGATAAGTATTTGTGGTCCTGAGTCAAATGAAAAATACTGTATCAGGACACACTAGGATACATAAGGACAATGTGTGCCTTTGGCACTGAAAGGCCTCACATGCATCGAGTGTGAGTGTAACCACACGTGACTTCAATTGTTATTATATACACATATGACAATATAGAGAAGCTAGAACACAGACCCTGGAAAACATGCTACACATCCCTAGGGTGAGAGGAAATGTCAGACAATTGTAGTAGTAGTTGTATTCGTTCTCATGCAGGAAGTGCAATACGTAGCAAGTACTCAATGACAAGGATGATTGATGTTTCCAGTCAGATAGGAGCCCCTTTAATGGCTACAAACCACATGTACGTACTAGTACAATGCTGAAAGGGTGAGTACATAAGGACCAGGCACCAGTGCATGTACCAACACAGCCATGATTGTGTACCATGTGGCGACACATCCATCCTTCTGGTACATATATTTTAACTTACAGACAGTGCCACAGTAGGTGTCTATCTATGTTGGGCTGTGTGTCCAGTAACACAAAGAGGACTACTTACAGTTGAACATTCCCTAAGAGACTTGATTGCAACATTGACTGAATCATGTCCATAGGTCTCTCACTAAGTTACACAAATCTATCAACATTTGCTGGCAATGCCTACATCATGTACTCAAACCAATGTTATCAATCATGACAACTCTTATGCAGTAAATACTTAAGCATTTGTGAAAGTATAAAAAAATGTAATATATGAAAATCTTAAATAACAGTAACTAAACCTAACTAGCCTACACTACCTAACCTATGCCTAAACTAACCTACCCATCCTATGCCAACTTAACCTATTTACATTTAGCCTAATCTATGCCACACTTGTAAAACAAAACACATAATAAACCTCAGCTCCCCAACACCCTTAATACACATCTCTCTGCATAACACAAAACACAAACACAATCCTAAACATACACTACCTAAACATAGAAATCTATACAAACATATGCTTTTTTAAACATTTTTTTTTAACCAAAGACATACTATACATCAACTCCCCCACTAAAGAGCATACTCACCTAAAACTACTCATTAGTAAATATTATACTAATACTACCCTAATCATTACCTATGCTAAAACCTATTAACCTATGCCGAAAAGACTAAACTATAGAAACAGGTGTTAAATAACGGTGGAAAGGAAAAAGTCAATGAGAGAATTTAATCTGGGCACTGATCCTGTCCAGCAACCAGCCACCTTCCTTTCTTCATATAGTCTCGCCATCCGCTTGTAGGCCTTTGCCCCATGCCTGATGTGGTGGTAGCACTCCAGCCTGAAGAAATATGCCTTCTCCTCCTCTGCCTTAATGTTGTCTGGTGGAGATGAAGGAAATATGTATCAGCCAAAGCTAAATTTGTAAATGTTGTCAGCAATAATAGGCTCACATTTTCTAAACATCACATATGGCATGTCCAACAAAAAAACTAAATTTTGTAAAACGAAATGAACAGTGTTCCTTCTAAACATATACAGGGAAACATACTCAAGTGCTGGCAGTGTAGGTATAAGAAATTACAGTATCCACACAAATTAATCTAACAACATATCAATCCAGAGACTGAGTTGAAAGCATGTTGTAGTGTAAACATTGAATTGAACACATGGTCTACATAGGGACTCCCTGGTGTAGGTTATATAGCATGCAACAGGGTATATTGCATGGTCATTAGCCTGTGTGAAATGAGTTATGTCGAGTGCTGAGGAACAAGTAGTGTTCCTCAGCACTGGTTAACCCATATGGCAAATACACAAGGTAAAACACATCGTCACATTGACTGACTCTGTGCCAGGGAGTTAAAACATAGGTGGGTGGTGGCTAGCTTGACCTATTGGACAAGTGTCCAATATTGACGCAGGGAAATACCAGGAAACCTAACAATTAGCTTACCGAATACAGATCCTGCAATACCATGGGGACCTTTACATAGCCTAGTGACTGTCCACAAGTCAGCAAGGCTTCTTTTCTTCATATGCATTAACAAAAAGTATAGCCATGTAATGAGTGTGTGAATGCATGCTGCAGATCTCATGTTTACATGTGCTTTGTGCTGTATCTTGCTAGTAATCTTCCACTCTGAGTCCAGGGTGACAGAAATGGTGCTAGCCAGTAGAGGTAATGGCACTAGTAGGTGAACAGTGTAATGTGATATGCTGCCACCTCAGTGCAGACTTGCAAGTGGCCCTATCCACATTGCATCTAAGTTGTAAAACTCACTGCAAAGGTATGGTTATCTTTCCCAGTTAGGACATTGGATATTTGAGGCCATGTGTCAGGCATGTAACTGCATTTCCATGTGTAGACTGGTGACATGTGCTCCACGTACCTTTACCTATTCTTTCTGTACTGAGGTAGAATTCCTCTCACCCTGTCTGGACTTGCCAGGCAATATGTCCATACCTTGCCATGTGGTCAACTACACAAGCAGTGTGCATCAGACATGCAGTCTGAAGATGAACCGTCCAACCCCAGTGTCAAATAGAGTTTCTCTCCTACATCTTTACACCCCCCATGCCATCTTGGTAAATTCTCCTCTGTCACCAAATCTCACATGTTAATGATATGGAGTAGTATAGTCTGAGGGATGCTCAGGTACCCAAGAGGCTGGATTACAGTTGCCATACCTTAGGATAATTATGTGCTAAGTGGTGAAATGAAGTATGCGATTCCTACAGTCAAAGTACTTACACCCTCAGAGCAACACACGTTGATATGCCATATGGCCACTGTGTTTACTCTAATCTATGATTATGTTTAACTTTTCCCCCTCACAAATACATATGCAGCATCTATCATTAGAATGAATGCTGCTTCAAGATGCCTAGCCTGCTCATTTGGTGACACAAGTTTATTTGATTATGAATTTTAGCTATAAACCTAGCTACTGGCACACGTATGGATCCCAAAATATTTAAGTTTTTGAACAGCATGAATGTGTGATCATCCCTATAGTCTTTCACACTGTACTCATTTGGGTAGCAGGGATAAATGTATTGCATGTATGGGCACAGTATGATGCTAAACAACAGTAGCAGAAGTATTATTTTTGTAAAGATGTTTAATGTGTATAGTATTCCATGACCCTGTAATGTTGACAATTGTTAATGTTGTCTTTGATATATGATACACCGCACCCCCTTCGTATCATACTCAAATTTGGACATAGGGAAGCACACCATATCCTGAAAAACTCAGCCTATCTCATGCCACTTTTCTGTAACATATTTTGGACCAATGTCTTTGATGTTTTTTCCATTGTATGGGTGCTACACAACTAAGCTTCTGACCATCTGTAGATGTGGAGGCTGCTGAAGGTACACGTGCCTTAAGAATCCAAACTGTAGCTGGCCAACCATTACCACAGCAGATAATGATCTATCAATCATGTGAGCCTGCATACATTTCCACTACATGCACATTGACCTTTATCCTTATCCATTGCACGTAACTGTGTGCTACTTCATTGGTGAATGGACATGTACTGTAAATTGGTTACAGGTGACTGATGGTACCCCATACACATCACACACAATCCTCACAGAGCTAAAACACATTCTATTGATACTCACAGATAGCATTGGGATCCCCAAAGGACTCCACCTCTTCCCAGGTGTAGGATGCAGGACCACCTACAAGACAAAAACGTGGTACATTGCTTTGTGAATGCTGAAAATGTACACTGTGTACATATGAAACACAGTACAATGGCTTGTCACAAATCTGGGATTCTCTGCATATTTGACACATAGCATGTGACATGGCTTTAAATGGACAGATATATATATGAAAGTGTTTAAAGAAAATATCAATCTAATTATGTCATTGGTGCACAAAGTTCAGCGTATGTACAAAACATCTTTCCATGCTACATGGTCTAAGGGTGCATGCTTTTAATGGCTATGTCAACATTTACTTTTGGAATGACCACATTCTGGAAGCTATTGAATTAACAGGGGACGTGGCCAACTCTGTACTTGTGCTGTACAATGCAACACACATCAACATCAAGAAAATAAACAAGGTAGATGATCTTCATTACTTTGCTCCTTACATGTTACAAGTGTAGGGTATTTCAACATTAAACATTCCTACTCTGGACATACTTGTTTGTGAATTGAGGTCATGTATATAAATATATGCATGTTAAATCGTTTGGTGTGAACAAACACCATTTTCAGTCAGTGGTGTGATGAAAGGTGAGCCCCCCCTCCCGCTGCAATTTAAATGGTGGATGGCACCCATGTTCTGGACTCAGTCAAGCGGTCTCAAAGCCGGGGTCAACACTCCCCGTACAATGACTGAGTGGGCCCTCGGGACCTCTGTACCCCCCCACACTGTGGGATCTGCTGGGGCTGTTGTTAGGCCTCAGAGAACAGACCCTTGGGGCAAGGTATTACCATTTGACATATCTAGCTCATATTATGGCATACTACCCCTCCAAATATCTGCCCCTTCGTGTTGATAAATTAGTTACATAATTTTTCCAAACACATACAACTACAAGCATATGTTAAATATGTGCTTACAAATGGGGTCACCAACATCCATGCCAAGGTGATTGAATAGATCGGTCTTGCATCTCACAACATTTGCCAATCGGTGCTACAGCTTGTGTATTGTGCAGTCGACACCACTTGTTTGGGCCAGGAGTATACTTCGGCTCCACCAGCCTGCCTCCGTGCCCCTGACTCCGCTGTTGCTGTTATCTGAAGAAGTTCGAGGCCCTCCACCACACGCAGGCACCTGCCTGCACCTCATCCTTGGTGCCTAGTGATAGGTGTGTCTGATATTTCATTCAGCAGTTTGTATTTCGTTTTCTGTATTTCTGTATTCGTTTTTATAATTGTTTTGTATCTGGACTGTGTCCTTTATGTGCCCCGCTTTGCTTTTTGCACTTCTATTGTGACTGTTTTTCATTCCGTTCCCGCCGGTTGCAGTTAACCCAGCCGCTGCGTCCCCTGCAGCCCTGCCCCCCTCGCACTCCCATTGGACATTCCGACCCGCCTCACAGCTGCTCCTCCATCCCACATCCCTTCTTAATGGCGGCCGCTGCACGGAGCCTAGTGTGACCCCCTGACCTGCTTGGGCCAGGAGTACACTTCGGCTCCGACAGCCTGCCTCCGTGCCCCTCACCCCGCCATTCCTGTTACCTGAAGAAGTTCGAGACCCTTCACCACCCAGAGGCAAGTCCGTCTGTGCCCGTCTGCTCCTGGATCACGCCCAGCGCCCATCCCCCAGTCCTCGCTCCTCTGATCCCCTGAAGTACCACTACTCCTTCATTGAACTCCTTGCTCTCAACCCAGGCCTGCATCCCGCCTGCACCCCGGCCACCCCCATACACACACACAAACCTTTCTCATGCCACTCTTGCCACTTATCCTGCACTCACACTAACACCAGAAACACCAACAAGCACCGCAACAACACCAAACCACGCAATTAACTCAACTGCATCCTCCTAAACACCCGCTCCGTCCACAAGCATGCCATCGAACTTTGGGTCCAACTCACCTCAAACTCCCCTGACATCGCCTTCCTCACTGAAACATGGATGAACCCCTCTTCAGAACCTGACATCGCCATAGCCATAGCCATCCCAGAGAGTTACCAAATCACCCGTAGAGACCACACCAACAAACCAGGAGGAGGCATCGCCATAATACACAAAAACTCCATTAAAATCTCCACCAACACCAACGACTCCCTAGACAACGCAGAACACCTACACTTTCAAATACACATAAACACTAATACTTCCCTTAGAGGAACCCCCATCTACAGACCACCAGGACCCCAGCCCTCATTCCTCCCTTGCCGCATTGAAAACAAACAACATCACCTGCACCACCAAGACCGGCCCCTGGTTCACCACAGAACTTCAATCTTCCAAACGAGAATGCCGAAAAACTGAGAGAGCCTGGCACCAAGAACCCTCAATGAGCAACTTCTCCACCCTCAAAACAGCCATACGCAAACACCACCAGCTCATCCGGACCACCAAACGATCATTCTACAAAGAAAGCATAGACAACAACACACACAACAGCAAGGAACTCTTTGCCATCATCAAAGAACTCACCAAACCCAAAACCTTAACCATTGACCCCCCACACTCCCAAGACCTCTTCAACTCCCTCTCCAACTACTTTCACCGCAAAATCGCAGACATACACAACAGCTTTTCAACACCCTCATCATCAACACCCTACTGCACCAACTGACTAAACACCTCGACGCCCCACCAACGATGAAGAAATCGGTAAAACCACAAACTCCTTCCACTCAGGTTCCCCAACAGACCCATGCCCCCACCGCATTTTCAACAAGGCCAGCCAAATCATCGCTCCCCTGCTCCGCGCCTTCATCAACAGCTCCTTCGACACCTTCCCAGACATTTGGAAGCACGCCGAAGTCAACGCTCTTCTCAAGAAACCCAAAGCAGACCCGGAAGACCTCACAAACTACCGTCCCAATTCTCTTCTCCCCTTCCCCACAAAGGTGCAGCACACACAATCTCTGTATGTGCAGACAATTACACATTACAATATTTTGGTTGTGAATGTCTTGGCCAGGCCGCACATGGTGTTGTCATGAGCACATGTATCATGAAACATGATGTAGATCTGGTGTGAGTGTGTCACACAGTAACAGTACTTTAGAATAGGTAAGTTGGCCATCAGTCACACCTATAGTAAGATTTGTTTGAATAGTCCATTGTACTTGTGATATTCAATTAACAAGATGCTGCCATGCACACATCAACCAGTATCTTACTCCTGTCAATGTTAGTAACTGGGCTTTGCATGAGCCTCCTGGTCAAAGGAGAATGCATTCCCTGACACAGGCATATGAAATGAGACACACTCAACTTACATTTCACCTTTGAGTGGATACAAGATTTGTGATCTGCTCTGCTGTGAACTTGTACACTCAGGTTAAATGTACCTGACTCTTGCCATGCAAAGTTCATATCAACATTCATCCATCTAACCATGTACAATGAGGCTGTGTGTATGCATGTAGGAGTCTGGCTCCCTATATAGTGTACAAAAACAATGTGCACTGTACAGAGACTCCAAGCAACCCCACCTTGGTATTCAGAGGTAATAAAAAGACCACTTAATGCCAATCTTGGTGAAGTGCTAAACATTTGTTGAACCTGCTGTATCAATAAATGTGGACACACAAACAGAATAACTCAAGACCAATTTACAACAATACTTCAGATGTTTATCTAAATTTTAAGACCAGGATAATCAAAATGGGATAAGTACTTTTTAAGTTAGGATTTTTTAAAGTTTAGCAAAAATAGACTATTTGTGTGAAATTATGCACCCTTGGAATCAATAGGAAAAACTAAAGAATGCATAGAAAATAAGGAAATGCCCTCACAAACATCAAGATGTCCTGTGGGCCAGCTGGAGAAGTTTGACTGGTTCCCAGTTCAAGCAGCAGCTGAAGATCTTGGAGCTGGTACAGAACGGAGAAGTGGACTATTTGGAAACACTTTGCACAGGAGGACTTAAATGTATGTCCAGTGAGTCCCCTTGGACAGTAGAGGTCACAAGGGGTTAGGGACCCCTAGAGTACAGCTGGTTTTCCAATGCTGGGGCAGGGAGGCTGGGAGGGTAGATTACAGGTTAGCAGGGCCACTCTGGCGGGTGGTTGTTGGATGTTCTGAAGTCCCTTGACTAGAGCTTGAATCCGGTCCACGGGAACTCCAGAGTGGGATTTTCTTCTGGCTGTATGATGTTGGGGGTTCAGTACGTCAGGCTATGGCACATCCCAGCCATTGGAGGTTGAAGTGCCACCAAACATGGCACACTGGCAGGGCTTACCCTATGGGTCCATTTGGTGAAATTTTGGTCCGGCTGCTATGTAGATTTCATTGGTCGGCAGTCAGTGAACTGGATTTCACTGGTTCCTGTCTGATGAGTGCAGGGAGTGATACCTTCACTCTGGAGGGAGGTTCTGGTCCTCTGGGGTTTCTTAGAGTCTGTCTGATGTCCAGTCGACTCCTCACCAGTGATTGTTGAGGCCTTGGTGCAGCACACAGGGTTTGGTGCCTTTTTGTTCTTGCACCAGGACTTCGGTTCTCAAGCCTTGGGTCTTCTTAGCAGCTGGTCTTCTGGTGTTGGTTGAATCTGATGTACAGGTCTAGGGAACCCCACTAACTATAGCATTTGTGGGTGTTTAGGGGAGTAACTGGTAGTAGCCAACCAACCACATATCTTAGGGTGGCTACACACACTATGTGACAACTTCCTGTGGGGAGAGGTCACATCCTTAACCCTGATAGGCTATTTTCCTACCATCCACAATGGAGGAAAATGAAATGGAGAAGTCATCTCACCTGCCACACCTGAGGGGTGGTGCAGGCTGAGGGTGGTCACTCCCCCTATTGTTTGTTAGTTTTCCCACCGTTCCTCCCACCAAAAGTGGGGTCTAGGATGGAGGGTGCTCATATGCTGCTAGCAACAACTGACTGGAGCAGTGTTTCAAAGGTAGCATACCATTGAATGAAGCTTCCTGCTAGGGCAGGGCACATTCCGGAGGGAGAAGTGGTTACACCTCCACCCAGAAATGGCTTTGTCTTCTGGTCGCAGACAACAGAGGCTCTCACCCTAAGAATCCGGATTAATGTCTGAGGGTTGCAGGCTGGTTTGGACTAGCCAGCAACCGTGAGAGGGTGGTGTAGGTTTTGCAGGGGCACCCATAGGGGTACATTTTATCATAAATCGAACACTGGTACCAGCAAGGATTTATTATTCTGAGTTGTTTGATACCAAACAACCCAGGGTTCAGAGTAGCCATCGTACAGCTGGGGAGCTTGTAATGACCAGTTTTCAAGACATGAACTTGCTATTGCTCCCCTGTACACTTATTATTGCTGAAGTTTTTGTAAGGACACAGTAGGGGCATATTTGCTCATGCAAACATATGCCCTCAGATGCATTATAATGCACCCTACATTAGGGCTGTAAGGCCTGCCAGAGGGGTGACTTACCTATGGTGCATGCAGTGCTAGTGGTCAGGGCACTCTTGGTGAGTGTCAAATTGAGTGTGCACCCCTTTAAGTACACCTTGTCATGCACTTGAATGTAGTCTGCATGAGGCTGGTATGAGGCATCTCAGAGTGGCACAATTGGTGCTGCAGCTCTGGGGGGTCCTCTTCAGTACCCATTCCCTGCATAGCAGGGGTACCATTTACTAGGGACTTACAAGGGTGGCTAAAGTGCCAATACATAGTACAGTTTTGGGGAAAGAGATCTGGCCCTGGGAACTTGTTTAGCAGCTGCCCAGGGGACTTGCAAATTTTAAACCACATCATTTTCCAGGCAAAAACGTGGGGGCTAACCATGCAAAAAGAAGCCCTTTCTCACAATGCACATACAGTTTTGTCTGCCATTTGATTCAAATTCACCCGACCTTTGGCATCTCATTATTCTTCAAGTGTTCAGACGTTTGCATATTACCTATCCAATGCCATACTGCGCTGCCTATATACTGACAATACAATGACATCCACTCATATTTTAAATTTACATGCCTTTGTTCCTGATTGCACTGCTGTGCAATGCTTGAGAAAGGTGTTCTTTTTCTACTGTGGCATGACGTGGTGTATGTGACATGTAGACAGCAAATGTACACATATGCTGTGTTTTTGGAAAGCTATACATGCATGTATGTATTTGTTACAAGTGGCAGCGTTTACATATCTGCATGACACTAGGCCTTTGCTCATGACAACTGTCACTCATTATCACTGATTGTACCATCATCAAATTAGTTCCATCAAGATGCTGTCATTCTGCATGCTCACAAATCTGTGTGACACACTACATTGTGAAGTTATTCTCTGGTAATGAAGGTGTTGGGTTGTGTTCAACACTTCACTGAGTGCCATCTGTTGTACTCTTTGCTGCTGCACACCAGAGCAAGACTTCTACGTGTGCATCTCTGCACTGCTCATCTGCAAGATTAAAGTGATTATCAATTTGGAATATGTAATGTTGCATGGCTGGCCTGTCCCTTAAATGCAGTACACTGCTTCACATGGCATTTCAGTACCTATGTAATTGATAGATGTGAGGCACTGCCCCATGTAGCTCAACAGGTCTGATGACATGATTGTTAAATTTTGAGACCTACTTGTAGTAGACGAGATATAGGTACGTTTTCTGGGACTGTGACATAAAGGCAGAGACAAATAAAGGATTCAAACATTTATTTGCATGTGGAACACCATAATTATGTATGGACATGCGCCATCATAGTATATGTGCTTCAGGAAAAGAAATGTTGCACTGTATTCTGGATTTCGGCACCATCATTCTCCTCATCTTGATGGTTCCCCTCCCTCGGGACATTTGACCTGACACAGATACTGTGATGGATGGCACAGAAAAGTATTATCTTGGAGATGACAGGGGGTGAGTAGAGCAATTTCCCCGACATGTCCAAACACCTGAAACGGGACTTGAAAACACTAAAGGTCCTCTCAACAATCTTGGGTGTTTGATCCGTGCCTAATTGTTGTTTTTCTACACATCAGCCTGGGGATGTTATTGGGGCCATGACTCATGGCTGAAAACCATATCCTTGGTCAGCTGAAAGTGAAAAGAAATAATAACTCTCAATGGCCCTCATTACAACATTGGCGGTAAATCCCACTTACCACCATGCAGAAGACCGCCAACACACCGCCGAGGCCGCGGAATTCAGCTACAGCTACAGCTATTACGACCCACAGCTCGGAATCTGCCAAAATCCAGACACCTACACAAGTCCGCCACACCAAAGGTCAGTGATAAACTGGTGATAAAAAAACCTCCACCGTCACGCCAACGGGAATACGCCCACACTACCACGGCCCACGAATCCTCGCTGCGGTCTTTCAACCGCGGTAAATCATTGGCGGTACACACCGCCGCTCTCAAAATACACACACATTTACAAAACACAACCATATTGGACAATTCGAAATACACACACCTGATACACATACACACACACTCCCACGCACTCAATACAATATAAAGCACACACCCACATCACCCACAAACCCTTACGACCAGAATTGCGACAGAAGCCCAGAGAGAGACACAACCATCAACAAACTAGCATCCACAGGCACACAACACCATCACTCACACAACATCCACGTACCTCACACAACACACACAAACACATCCCCTCACACATCACAACACACACCACCTCACACATCACCCACACCACCCCCTGGCACCGCAAAGACACCCCAGGTTTTCTGAGGAGGAGCTCAGGGTCATGGTGGAGGAAATCATCCGGGTAGAGCCACAGCTGTTCGGATCACAGGTGCAGCACACCTCCATAGCTAGGAAGATGGAGTTATGGCGCAGAATCATGGATAGGCTCAATGCAGTGTGACAGCACCCAAGAACACGGGATGACATCAGGAAGAGGTGGAATGACCTGCGGGGGAAGGTGCGTTCCGTGGTCTTCAGACACCAGATTGCAGTTCAGAGGACTGGCGGCGGACCCCCACCTCCTCCCCCACAACTAACAACATGGAAGGATCAGGTCTTGGCTATCCTGCATCCTGAGGGCCTCTCAGGAGTACCAGGAGGAATGGACTCTGGTAAGTCAAATCTTTAACTACCATATCCCCCACCCTACCTGCATGCTATCACATACCCCAACCCTCGCCCAACCCCATCACTCCAACTCCTCACATATGTCCCATTATCACAAACCACCCATCCCAACACCAAGCCCTGCATGCAACAAAAAAGCATGGACACCCATCACCAAAGCATGTCCACTACAAATACCGACACAGACCCCAAAACAATTATCACACAAGGTCCTACAAAAGAATGTAAGCACTGGGGTACAGGGTCACCTACCCATTGCACACCATGGCACACACAGATGCAATAATCATGACTTTACAACCCTGCAGGACCCCTACCCAACATCACCGGACAGGAGGTTCCAGACATGTCCACCCCCTCACAGAAGAGGCCCACAGTGAAGACAGCAGCTCTGTCCAACTGGATCTAGATGACCAGCCTGGCCCACCTGGGACCTCGGGACAGTTGGTTCCGCTGACACAGTCCACCACAGAGCCTCCCCCCTCAGGAAACACCAGCACAGCACCCACCCAGTGGGCCCATACCTCTGTCCCCAGGACACGTCAAGCAGCAGTGTGTCCACCACTACAGGGAACCCAGGCAAACCCACCACCCCAAGAACAGCAGAGACCTGGGGGAAGTGGCAGTGGGCACACAGTTCAGGGGACAGAGGCCCAGGAAAACCGGGGACCTGGGAGGTCTGCTGTGCGACAAGGGGAGGACAGGCCCATGGAACCCACTCTCCACGAGGCCCTCTCCAACATCATGGGAACGTACCATCATTCCCAGGCGATGATGGCAACGGTACTGGCCAAGTTTCAGGAGACCCAGCGGCTTCAGAAGGAACAGTATTTGGGGTTCAGGGAGGAACTCAAGTCCATCAACACCACCCTGGTGACCATTGTAGGGGTGCTGAAGGACCTTGTGAACCAGGGTGGACACTGTGGCTCAACAAGGGGCCCCTGACACTAGCCTGGACAATGAACTGCCCACCACCTCTGCCGGCGCTAGTGGACTGGAGGACCACAACACCTGCACCCCACCTCCTGCAGATGGAGAACCACCCCGCAAGCGGTCCCTGAGATCCTGTACAAAAACAGAGAACAATGCCAAGATCCCTGCCAAGAAATGAGACCACCCTGAATGTCATCCTTCTGTCCCACTTTGTCACCCTGTCCATCCTTAAACTGCCCTAGCTCCACTTCCTATGCCCCTTTGGACAATGCACCTGTGAGACAAATAACTAGACTCTGCCATGGACATTCCTCCACCATCACCCCTGACCATTTTACAACCCCCTCCACTATTTTGCACTTAAATAAGCACCCTTGAATCACAAAACAATCTGGAGTCAGTCTGTGCTTTCACAAATGTGTATTTGCAATAACTGAGGAAAATAGCAATGTCCATTCTAATGTCAACATACCTATTTCACACAGCTCTAGTCCATGAGGTAACATAGCAGAGGTCACACAGTGGGAGCCACATCTGTGAAATGGAAAGGCAAAGTGACAAGTCAGGGTCCATACACTGGGTGAAAGTGACAGACAGATGATAGGTCTAACAATTGAATCAGATGGAGGAGGCAGTGATGTCTTCTTACCTGTGTCTCACTGGAAGTACTGTTGGATCACGTTGTTTCTGTTGTCTATGTCCTCTTCTTCTGCCTCCTCTTCTTCACTGTCCACAGCCTCCACAGCTGCCACAAGACCCCCTTCTGGACCATCCTCATGCAGAAAAGGCACCTGTCGTCGCAAAGCCAAGTTGTGCAGCATACAGCAGGCCACGATGATCTGGCACACCTTCTTTGGTGAGTAGTACAGAGAACCACCTGTCATATGGAGGCACCGGAACCTGGCCTTCAGGAGGCCGAAGGTCCTTTCTATCACTTTCCTAGTTCACCCATGTGCCTCATTGTAGCGTTCCTCTGCCCTTGTCCTGGGATTTCTCACTGGGGTCAGTAGTCATGACAGGTTGGGGTAACCAGAGTCACCTGCAAATGTCGAGGGACAACAGTTAGACACAGACTAACTCATAGGGACAACCCCAGACCCAGACAACTATTCACAGAGTATAGGGTCCTTGTCCTCATCGATTATCCACACATGGTGCCTCTGGACTTGCCCCATCACATAAGGGATGCTGCTATTCCTCAGAATGTGAGTGTCATGCACTGAGCCAGGAAACTTGGCGTTCACATGGGAGATGTACTGGTCGGCCAAACACACCATCTGCACATTCATTGAATGATAGCTCTTCTGGTTTCTGTACACCTGTTCACTCCTGCGGGGGGGACCAAGGCCACGTGTTTCCCATCAATGGCACCTACGATGTTGGGGATATTTCCCAGGGCATAGAAGTCACCTTACACTGTAGGCAAATCCTCCACCTGAGGGAACACGATGTAGCTGTGCATGTGTTTCAGCAGGGCAGACAACACTGTGGACAACACGTTGGAGAACATAGGCTGGGACATCCCTGATGCAATGGCCACTGTTGTTTGAGAAGATCCACTTGCCAGGAAATGGAGTACTGAAAGGACCTGCACTACAGGGGGGATTCCTGTGGAATGGCAGATAGCTGACATCAGGTCTGGCTCCAACGGGGTACACAGTTCCTGGATTGTGGCACAATCAAGTCTGTAGGTGACTCTCTTCCATTGTCGACAGGTCCACCTGCGGTCTGTACACCGGAGGATGCCGCCATCTCCTCACCTGCCCCAGGGGACGTGCCCTATGGAGGGTGGGCATCTCCTTCGCCCCAGGCCCCTCAGGCCCTGCCCCAGTCAGCCCTGCTGCCCTCAGTGAGGAGTCTATTGATCCCCTGAGATCCCTCACTGTTGGGCAGTCTACCATTCTGTATGCCATCCAGGGTGTAGAGAGGCAGTTGCAATAGACAAATGCATACCTGGAGGGCATTCAATCTGGTCAGGCAGCCCAACAGCAAGCATTTCAGGCTCTGGCCTCTGCACTGATGGCAGCCATTGTCCCTGTGTCCAGCCTCCCCCCTCCAACTTCCTCCACCCAGACCCAATCCCCAGTACCTCAGCCTATCCCAAGCACACCATCAGACCAGCATGCAAACACCTCAACATACAAGGGTGGCTCTGGCAAACATAAGTACCACACATCCCACAAGCACTCACACAAGCATCATACCCATGCAGGCATACCATCATCCACTGCCTCCTCTGTGTCCCCCTCCTCCACGTCTCTCTCCTCCCTCCCTGTCACGTCTCCACTCACACCTACATGCACTACATCTTCAGCCACTACATCCATCACCAGCACACCCATCACCACACACACCAGCACTCACCACCCCCACTACCATTCATACATCCCCTGTGTCCTCTCACAGTGTGTCTGTGAGCCCTCCACCCAAACTACACAAACGCAGTCACACACCCACCAAACAGCCATCCACCTCACGACAGCCTCCAGCCCATGCACCTTCACCCAAAGTCAGCATACGAACACCTCCTACAACCAATACCTCTTCCTCCACTCCCAAACCCCCTCCATCTACACGTCCCACTGTGTCAAAAAAGCTTTTCCTCTCAAATGTTGACCTCTTCCCTACACCTCCCCCTCCGTCCGTCCCCTAGGGCCCACCTCTCCAGGTCCCAAACCAGCACCTCAGCCAACACATCACCGGGCACAGTGATGAAACCAGCAATATCCGGATTCTGGAGTGCGCCAAGCAACAGGGCTGCCAGTGTCCCAAGGAGTGAGTCCAAGGACATTTCCCCACCTCCAAAACAGAAGAAGTTGCCCAGATCCCAGAGGGAGAAGGCCAAAACACCTGCCACCAAGGACTCAGCCAAGGCAATAGTTGGGAGTGGCAAGACAGCTGCGCCACCATCCAAGGTGGGGAAGGGCCTGAAAAAGAAAGGCAAGTCAACGTCACCGCCAACCTGCATGGCGGACAAAACTGCCACCGGCACCGCCACATGCACCGACCGTTACTGACACCGCCGCCAGCACCGCGGTCAGTGAGGCCACCACCAGCACCGCCGCTACTGACACCACCGCCAGCACAGCAGTCAGTGAGCCAGCCACCAGCACGCCAGTCAGTGAGCCATCCACCTGCACCGCAGTCAGTGAGGCCGCCACCAGCACCGCCGGCCCAATGACCGCCGCAAGCACCGCCGCCCCAACGACCGCCGCAAGCGCCGTCGCAGGCACCGCCGCTACTGACCCCGCCGCAAGCACCGCCAGCGGCCACGCGACATCCTGAGCCAGTGGCACCACCGCAGACATGGCTGCCATCCCCAGTGGTAATTCGTACGAGGCTGGTGGTCAGTTCCAGGGGCCTGGGCAGCTTCGATGTTGCCCCACCGTCAGTGGAGTGTCACATCCACTACCTCAGTCCTTGGCAGGATGAAGCATTCTGGGCACAAAGCCCCCTCCAGAACCAGTGGAGAGATACATCCACTACCTCAGTCCTTGGCAGGATGAAGCACTCTGGGAACCAAGCCCCCTCCAGAACCAGTGGAGAGATACATCCACTACCTCAGTCCTTGGCAGGATGAAGCACTCTGGACACAAAGCCCCCTCCAGAACCAGTGGATAGCTACATCCACTACCGCAGTCCTTGGCAGGATGAAGCACTCTGGGCACCAAGCCCCCCTCCAGAACCAGTGGAGACTGACATCCACTTGAGAGATTGTGGCTTTGCACTCCCCAGGATACAGCAGTGGGCAAACCACCCACTGGAGAGACTTGAGAGACTGTGGCTTTGCACTCCCCAGGATAAAGCAGTGGGCAAACCACCCACTGGAGAGACTTGAGAGACTGTGGCTTTGCACTCCCCAGGATACATCAATGCGCATGGAGCCCCCTCGTGGAGCTGGCGTTGTGCACTCATCTGGCTGAGGTGTCCCCCCTTCCCTTCCCCCTGAGGATCCAGTTTTATTTTGATCTGATGCCCCTGCAGTGTTCTCTCCATTTCGATTGGGTATCGAGTGTGGGCCTCGCCCATGCATTTTGGGCCCAGTGGTCCACGGACTATATAGGTGCAATACCTGGACTTGAATTCTTGGTGTACATATTTGTTTATAGTGTATATAACTTTTTGACTAATAGGTGTTTATTGATTACAATGGTTACAATCATTTCCTTTTGTCCTTGCATTCTTCCAGGGGTGTTTGGGGGTGTAAATGTAATGTTTCAGCATGTATAGGTGTGTGTGTTGTTGTGGGTGAGTGTGGGGGTGGGGGTGTTGCGTGTTGTGTGTGTGTGTTACTCTCTTTTCACTCCCCCCTCCCCTGTGATGTAGATGCAGTACTCACTGTGGTTGTTGCCACCGTCGGTCGTGCTCCTGGTAGAGGAGCAGGAACACTATCGAAGGGAGTATTTGGAGTTCAGACTCCAAGGCGTCCTGATTCCTCGTGGAATGTGTAGAGGTGAGTGTTTTCCCTTCCAATCCCTGTTTCCGCTGTTTTTTTTGTTCGTTTTGAATCCGCCCCAGAAATGGTGACAGATTGGCCTGTCATAATAGTGTGGGCGGTACATTGTCTTCGGCCTGTCTGGTTGGCGGTGACCTCCAAGTTGTTTGTTTGTACTGCTGTGGCGGTCGGAGTGTTAAAGTGGCTGTCTATGTTGGCGGTTTTCGCCATGGTCTTAATTCCATTTTTTTTCTGACGGCCTGTTGTAATGAGGGCCAATGCTTTTGATCTCTGTTACAGCTACATTCCTGTCCATGTGTGCTGTGTGCACTGAAACAATCATACACAGTTCCTACAGTATTTCACCATATGTGTTACTTATATAGTCAGCCATAGGTTTTCACAAGTCTCTATAATTTCTCTGTGTTATAGCTAATGTTGAGTGTGAGAAAGTAGCCTCTTTCTAGCATGATTACCCCCATTTTTAGCGTTTGTCAGTGTATTTGTACTGTCTCACTGGGATCCTGCTAGGCAGGACCCCGGTGCTCATAATTTGAGACCTATTTGTGTTGTCAGTGTGTTGTCAGTGTGCTTGACTGTGTCACTGGAGTTCTGGTAACCAGAACTCCAGTGCTTATACTCTCTCTGTGTACCAAATGTTTCACTATAGTTCAGTGACTTCATATACCAATTCCAATTGGCACACTGGTCCCCCCTCATACGTCCCTAGTATATGGTACCTAGGTACCCAGAGCATTGGGGTTCCAGGGGATCCTTATGGGCTGCAGCATTTCTTTTGCCACCCACAAGGAGGTCATACAAACACTGAGTTCAGGGAGGACAACAATAGCTCCAGAACCTTCTGCAAAATTGTTCCCCCATACAAGGTGGGGGGTGATATTCAAAGGGGTTTGCTGCGCTTGAGAGGGCCTGTAAGGTCCAAAGGGTTCCTCAAAAGCAGTGGGCTGCTATACTTTGGTTGTCCTTCTCTGACAAAGGGAGGGGCAGACTCCTCAGTGTTGGGGAGAAGGATGCAGACAACTACAACATTTTAAATAATGCACTCATTGATGGTTTTGGTCTCACCACAGAGCAATACAAAATTAAGTTCAGGGAAACCATGAAAGAAACTTCACAAGATTGGGTTGACTTTGTGGACTGTTCTGTGAAAGCTTTAGATGGTTGGTTAGTATGGCAGTAAAGTGTCTGATTACCATGGCCTGTGTAATCTGATTTTGAGAGAGCATATATTGGATAGTTTTGTGTCTGATTTGTTACACCAGTATCTTGTGGACTCAGATCTCACCTCTCCCAAAGAATTGAGAAAGAAGGCAGGGAAATGGGTCATAACAAGGGTGAGCAGAAACGTTCATACAAGGGGTGACAAAGAAAAGAAGAAAGATGGTGAAAAGTCTCTGGATAAGCATGGGGATAAAAGTAAACAAAAAGATCCTTCTTCAGGTCCACAACACTCCTCTGGGGGTGGGGATAAATCATCTTCCTCATCTTCTCACTCTACACACAATAAAAACCCCAGGTGCTATATGTGCAGAGGTAAAGGCCATAGGCCGGGGGATAAGCCCTACCTAGGTAAACAGGTAAAGCCCCTGAGCCTACCACCACTAATACATCAACGTCTAGTGCCCCTAGCAGTAGTGGGAATAGTGGTGGGACCACTGGCAATAGTCAAACAAAGGGTGTATTTGAATTCACTTTTGGGTCCATCATAGAAACTGGGGTAGAAACTCCCAAGACAGTTTCTGTCATACTTGGTGTCATTGGCCTCCTTGCCACCTAGGTTGCTTGTCCCCTTAACCCCTTCGCTGTCAGGCCTTTTCCCCCTCCTGTGCCAGGCCTTTTTTTGGCTATTTGGGGCAGGGCGTGCTTAGGCTCTCATAATTTTTTGTCCACATAAGCTACCCACACCAAATTTGCATCTTTTTTTCCAACATCCTAGGGATTCTAGAGGTACCCAGACTTTGTATGATCCCCTGAAGGAGGCCAAGAAATTAGCCAAAATACAATGAAAGTTTCATTTTTTTCAAAAAAGAGCTGCAGAAGAAGGCTTGTGGTGTTTTCCCTGAAAATGGCATCAACAAAGCGTTTATAGTGCTAAAATCACCAGCTTCCCCGCTTTCAGGAACAGGCAGACTTGAATCAGAAAACCCAATTTTTCAACACAATTTTGGCATTTTACCGGGACATACCCCATTTTTATGATTTTTTTGTGCTTTCAGTCTCTTTCAAGTTAGTGACAGAAATGGGCGTAAAACCAATGCTGGATCCCAGGAACCTAAACATTTCTGAAAAGCAGACAAAATTCTGAATTCAGCAATAAGTAAATTGTGTAGATCCTACAAGGGTTTCCTACGGAAAATAACAACTGAAATAAAAAAAGATTGAAATTGAGGTGAAAAAACAGCAATTTTTCTCTATTTTTTACTCCGTAACTTTTTCCTGCGATGTCAGATTTTTGAAAGCATTATACCATTATGTCTGCTGGACTCTTCTGGTTGCGGGGAAGTATAGGGCTTGTAGGTTCATCAAGAAACCTAGGTACCTTGCAGTGGGTTTTTATTCTATACCGGGTACACAGCAGTTCATTTGCTGAAATATAAAGAGTGACAAATAGGTATCAAGAAGTCCTTTGTTTTTCCAAAATGGGCACAAGATAAGGTTTTGGAGCAGTGGTTATTTGTACATTTCTGAATTCCGGGATGCCCATATTAGCATGTGAATTGCAGGGTATTTCTCAAATAGACTTCTTTTTTACACACTCTCTTATATTTGGAAGGAACAAATGTAGAGAAAGACAAGGGACAATAACACTTGTATTGCTATTCTATGTTCCCCCAAGTCTCCCGATGAAAATGGTACCTCACTTGTGTGGGTAGGCCCAGCGCCTGCGACAGGAAATACCCCAAAACACAACATGGACACATCACATTTTCCCAAAGAAAACAGAGGTGTTTTTTGCAAAATGCCTAACTGTGGATTTTGTCCTCTAGCTCAGCCGGTACCTGGAGAAACCTACCAAACCTGTGCATTTTGTAAAGCTAGAAACCAGGGGAATTCAAGATGGGGTGACTTGTGGGGCTCTCACCAGGTTCTGCTACCCAGAATCCTTTGAAAACCTCTAAATTGGGCTAAAAATACACTTTCTCCTCACATTTCGGTGACAGAAAGTTGTGGAATCTGAGAGGAGCCACAAATTTCCTTCTACCCAGCGTTTCCCAAAGTCTCCTGATAAAAATGATACCTCACTTGTGTGGGTAGGCCTAGTGCCCACGACAGGAAATGCCCCAAAACACAACGTGGATACATCACATTTTTCCACAGAAAACAGAGGTGTTTTTTTCCAAGTGTTTACCTGTGGATTTTGGCCTCTAGCTCAGCCGGCACCTAGAGAAACGTACCAAACCTGTGCATTTTTTTAAACTAGAGACCTAGGGGAATCCAAGAAGGGTTGCTTGTGGGGCTCTCACCAGGTTCTGTTACCCAGAATCCTTTGCAAACCTCTACATTTGGCAAAAAAACAACTTTTTCCTCACATTTCTGTGACAGAAAGTTCTGGAATATGAGAGGAGCCACAAATTTCCTTCCACCTAGTATTCCCCTAAGTCTTCCGATAAAAATGATACCTCACTTGTGTGGGTAGGCCTAGTGCCCATGACAGGATATGCCCCAAAACACAACGTGGACACATCACATTTTTCCACAGAAAACAGAGGTGTTATTTGCAAATTGCCTACCTGTGGATTTTGGCCTCTAGCTCAGCCGGCACCTAGGGAAACCTACCAAACCTGTGCATTTTTGAAAACTAGAGACCTTGGGGAATCCAAGTTGGGGTGAGCTGTGGGGCTCTTACTAGGTTCTGTTACCCAGAATCCTTTGCAAACCTCAAAATATGGCTAAAAAACACTTTTTCCTCACATTTCATGACATTTTTGGACTATGGGAGGAGCCACAAATTTCCTTCCAGCCAGCGTTCCCCCAAGTCTGCCGATAAAAATGATACCTCACTTGTTTGGGTGGGCCAGTTGCCTGCAACAGAAAGAGGCCAAAAACTTGTAGAGATTGAGGGGATAGCACAGCGAGTAGATAAGCACATATTCTTCTTTTATACATCTTTAGGCTGACTCTGCTTTGGGGACCCATACAAGTAAGTTGTCATTTTACTTGGGAGACTGAGGGGAATGCTGGGGAGCAGGAAATTTGTGCTGGAGTGGTGATCCTACAAAGGAAAGTCTGGAAAATATGCTTTTTTAAGCAAATTGTGAGGTTTACAGAGGAGTCTGGGTAAGAAAATGCTGGGGGATCCACCCAATACATACCTCCTGGACTCCTTGGGGTGTCTAGCTTTAAAAAATGTCTGGGTTTCGTAGGTTTCCCTAGATGAAGGCCGCACCCAGGACCAAAGACATAGGTGCCCCCTGACCCCAAACACAGGTAGTTTTGTAATTTATCATTTTGATGTGTCCAAGTATGTCTGTGATGTGCCAAACACTAAAATTGTGAAAAGAAACACACTTAGTTAATGTGAAAAAGACCCCTCACCCACCAACCAAGTTGGTGGCATGCTTCATCATCGGGGTCCCACCTGAGACACCTAGCGTGTCACAAGTGTGCTGCGATGCCTGATTACATAGGAGCAGGTTTTGTAATTTTTACCACACATACTGGTTGGATTTGGCACGAGGGTGAGTGATGGTTCAGTAGATCAAATTTTATTAACAAGAGATTTCACAAAAGTGAAATGTACTGTTAATAACTGAAAGGCCAAAAAACTGAACCAATGACTCACAGCTCGTGAGCTGTAAAGCCATGTCAAGGCACCAACCGTTTTACAGTCCATTCACACACCTTTCAAACATGACATGCATAAGACCATTCACACCATCAGACACGGGCCCAGCACATTACAACACTTGCATCGACAGACAGCGCCACTCAAGGGCCCATCACTTACATACTCCCAAATTCCTGATACAGCAGGCATACTAGCTGATGGGAGGGTGTGGACTGAGGTTTGGCTGGCACCGCCATCCAAACACCACCCCACGCACACCGCCAGCCAAGTGCCACCCCAAGTACACCACCAGCCAAGCGTCAACCCAAGCACACTGCCAGCCAAGTGCCACCCCACGCACACTGCCAGCCAAGCGCTACCCCAACACAGCGCCAGCCAAGCACCACCCCACGCACACTGCCAGCCAAGCACCACCCCACGCACACCACCAGCCAAGCGCCATCCCAAGCACACCGCCAGCCAAGCGCCACCACATACCCACCGCCAGCCAAGCGCCACCATGCGCACACCGCCAGCCAAGCACCAACCCACAGATACTGCCAGAAAAGCACTACCCCACACACACAGCCATCACTTTTTTTTGTTTATAAACAACAAAGAAACCACTAATTAATTATAAAATAAGTATAAAAGTACCAACACAAAAGCTCTAACTAAATATATGACAGTAATGACAACCATGAAACTGAACGCATGAAAATATAAAATAGGCAGTTTACGCTCACAGTATTCCCCAATATTTTTTCTTCGCGTGGTAACTTTTAAAACAGCCGGCCACACACAGCTCAGGCTTTGAAGGGTAATCGGGGCAGTACATCCGGCTCTCCCTCCAGATACCTCTTTGGGCACATACTCTACATTTCTTAGTGGGCAAGTTTTTTTTGGGAGTGGGAGGAATGTGATCTGGAAAGTGGCAATCGTTCAATCTAGCCACATCCTCCACCACTGCTACTCTAGGAACTCCTGCCTGTTCCACCACAATAAGAATCTCTATCACTGACTCCTGAAATTTAACAAATTTCATCCTTGACTTGGGTGAACAATCCTTGAACACAATAAAAGCATTAAAAGTTGCCAAATTAATAAATGTACGGCCAACTTATTATACCACTCGTAAGATTTATGAAGAGCAGTGTATGGTTCCAACCTCTGATCTACTCTATCAACAACACCAATGTGCCTATTGTAGTCCAAAATGCACACAGGTTTGCGCTCTTCGGAAACCTGACCCCAAACAGTCACAGGGCAAGTAATCTCATCATGGATGGTAGATAGCATGCACACATCCCACCTGTCTGATAATTTCAGAGCTAGCAGCTCATTATTCCGCAAGGCACTGCAGTGTCCTCTCTTAAGTTTTTTTTACAGACAAGCTCCCTTGGATAGCCTTTCCTGTTAGAACAGTGCCCACTCTTAACAACTGCACTCCAGTGTAGAAATTATCTACGTACAAATGGTGACCTATGTTGAACAGTTGTCTACCAAGTTCACACACAATTTTTTCGCTAACTCCAAACGTGGGTGGCAACTAGGAGGGTCAATACTGGAATCCCTACCATTGTAGACCCGGAAATTATACACATATCTTGAACTACTTTCTGACAGCATATGCAATTTAATTCCATACCGTGCCCTCTTACTAGGAATGTACTGCTTAAAAACTAAACGCCCCTTGAAAAGGACCAAAGACTTGTCCACACTTATCTCTTTGCCTGGAACATGGATCTCTGAAAAACGATCTACAAAAGGATCAAATCAAGGACAGGCCTAATCTTAAAAAGATGGTCACAATCAGGGTGATCTTGTGGCAAGGCTAAAGCATTGTCTACAAAATGCAGCATACGAAGAAGAAGCAAATAGCGATTACGTGTCATAGTTGCAGGAAATATAACCGTTGCCATCAAGGGACTAGTAGACCAATAAGAAGCCAGTGACGGCTTTCTTATCAACCCCATCAAAAAAGTCAAACCTAAAAACTTTGTCATCTCTTTCAGATATGTGGGAACCCACTGAGTAGCTCTAGACTGAGGCCTAAGTCTGGCAGCATTGCCCTCAAATATTGCTCTGCATACAAATTAGTCTGCTCCACAATCTCTTCCAAAAATACATCGTCCATAAACAAGTGAAAGAAATTGACAGGCAAAAAGTTTTCTGCATTTACTCTACACCCTGGGAGACCAGTAAATGCAGGTAACTGTGGCTGCACAATGTTTGGAGCAATCCAGGTGTCAGGTCTTCTAATCTGAAACCCTCCAGCCCCAGGCTGCTGCACTCTTGGCACATCAATGTCCTGCTCTAAAACAGGCCCTTCATCTGCACTGACAGTAGTTTCCTCATCAGAAGAATCCTCTTGGACAGAAAACTCACCGCCAGAATCTCTCACTTCCTCCTCTGCCTCAGATGCAGAGTCAGTCTCATAATCATGGTCTGAAGATGACTCAAAAAGCATGCCAACATCCTGCTGAGTGGTCACTCTGCAGCTAGCCATGATCCTTACTAACAAAAAGTGGATTGCCAACAACAACCAGCACTAAAATAAGTAATAAACAAAGTGTAGCTTTATCACAGAGTTATGTACTAAAAACTATACCACTCACTTGCCTGAAAAAGCTAGTCACCAGCACATACTCTGCACAGACACAGCAATCACCAATGATATCCCACTAAAAAGAAAAAAGAAAAAAGCAAATTAGACATATGACAACACAAATATCGTGCTCAAATCTAAGGACAATTTCACACACAATACTGCATTTAGTACACCACCTACAAACATGTAATTCATGCATGTCAACAATACTGCATTGGAGTAAATTGCTTTTACTTACCTAAAACATACAACTATGCAAACCGCAGGACAACTACTGCCAAAACCGCAAGGATCCACAGCAAAGGAAGCCAAAGCTTTGAATTAGAACAAAAAGAAGAAATAAACTGTTATAATCACAAATACAAATATTTCGCCAGTTGACATACACCCCGCCACCAAGAACTTAGAAATTGTCCTTGGTGATTAAGTGGCTTCTGCCCCCCTTGGGGGCAGATGGGCCTAAAAATATTAGGTTGATCTGTCCCCAAGGGGGCAGAAATGGCCAACAGCTCTGTACCCTGTTTGGGGCGTGGCCCTTGCCAGAGGGGGTGGAAGGGGGTGCCCCCAGCACACAAAAACTAAGGGAAACAAAAAAAAAATCCCTCATGTCTTGGTGGCTTCTGCCACCTTGGGGGCAGATAGGCCAAAAAGAAAATAGCCTTATCTGCCCCCAAGGGGAGCAGAAATGGCCATCAGTAATGTGCCCCCCTTTGGGGAGCGATGCTTGCCAAAGGGGCCACCTCCACACAAAATACACACACACAAGATCCCTGGTGCCTAAGTGGATTCTATCCCCCTCTGGGGCAGATGGGCGTAAAAAAAATTGTCCGATCTGCCCCCAACGGGGGCAGAAATGGCCAACAGCTCTGTGCCCCCTGGCGTATTGGTGGTTTCTGCCCCCCTTGGGGGCAGATGGGTCTAAACATAATAGGCCCATCTGCCTCCAAGGGGGGTTGAAATGGCCAATACTCATTTTCCCACCTTAGGGGGGCGACCCTTACCCAAGGGGTGCCCCCAAACACACAAAACACTCACACACACCACACAATCCCTGGCGCCTAATGGGTTTCAACCCCACAAAATGGCTGATCTAGACCTGGTGGGGGGCTGAAACATATAAAAAATTATTGCTCTTGGGGCAGCGACCCTTGCCTAAGGGGTCGCTACCCAAAAATCGAAGGAAAATATAATCCCTGGGGGTCTAGTGGTTTTCGACCCCCCTGGGGGCAGATCGGCCGAAAGAATGGCCAATCTGCCCCCAGGGGGGGCCGAAACAGGATTTGACATAGCCCCCCATGAGAGTGACCCTTGCCCAAGGGGTCGCTCCCCAAAATAAATTGAAAAGAAAATCCCTGGTGCCTAGTGGGGATTCCTGCTCAACGATCGCGTGCCCCGTGGAGCAGGAATCCCCTGAAAACAGGCACGGGGGAAAGGGAAAAACTATTTTTCCACCCCCAACCACCCCCTAGGAGAAGGACTTACAGAAACACATCCTCTCTCCACTCGCGATGGAAGCAAATTGCTTCCAGCGTATCCTCGGTGCTGTGAGCGCGCTGACATCATCAGATCGCCGAGAGGGGGTCTGGAGTGGAAGGGGAAGCGATTCCCCTTCCATCCTCCACTGGGGGGTGTGGGCCGGGTGCAGGATGAGCTGGTCTCATCCCAGGCACACGCCAACCATGTGCCTGGACGAGACCAGCTCACCCTAGGCACCCAGGGGGTTAATGTGGACAAGTACAGGCAGTCAATTTTAATAAATGGTGTTGAGGCACAGACCTACAAGGACAGAGGTGCCAATATCACTTTGGTGACTGAAAACTTGGTGTCACCTGCACAATACCTTCTTGGACAGAAGTGCCAAGTTACTGGCGTCAATAACTCCACTCAGTCTCTCCCCTTAGCTGTAGTGCAACTTAGTTGGGGTGGAGTTACTGGCCCAAAGCAGGTGGTGGTATCACCTAGCTTACCTGTAGACTGTCTTATAGATAATGACCAGGAGGCCTCAGGTTGGGCTGAGGTAGAGTTTAGGACCCATGTATCCATGCTGGGTATCCCTAAGGAATTGCTTCCTCTCATTTCAGGTGAGATGAAAAAGCAAAGAAGAGAAAGAGGTCTGAAGTCTCAGGATCCCTCTCAACCAACAGGTAAAAAGGGAATCAAAGTATCCCTTCCCCACCCTACCACTAAGGATATAATTCCTGTGGTGGGTGAAACCTCTCCTGGGGTAGAACCTGTACCAAGGGAGCCCACAGCTGCCACAGCTAAACTCCCAAGGGTAAAAGTACCTTTCTGTGGAACCACTAAACCACATGTGCAAAATTGCACTGTTTTTGTAAATTTGGAGCAATCCTCCAGCCCTCCCAGAGAAACTTTAGTGCAGCAGCCCTGCACTACCTTTGAACATATAGGACAACAGCCCTGTCCTAGTGTGGAGCTTATAGGATAGCAGCCCAACCCTGCTCCAAACAAAAAGAAACAGCAACCCCTTTCTCTCTTTCAGCCATATGGACAAACGTTCTGCCCAGCTATGGCCTTCCTGAGACAGCATCCCTCTCTAGCATTCTCATCCTTAGGGCAGCTGTCCTGTTTTGACCTAGGTTCAGTGGAACAGTCCCTCTGACCCATTTTAAAACTTACGAATAGAGAATCTGAGAATATACACTTGCACTGTTTTCTAGGTAAAAATCTCCAAACAGGGTGGTTTGCATCCCCACAGGGAAGTAACCATACAGTGTATGATAAGGGAAGGAACCACTCTGTTGTAGATCTACTCTCCACTTATCACCACTTAGACAATAAAGTCTCAACTGGCCAAGGTTAGCATTATTGTCCTTCGTTGGGGGGGGGTTATGTGATAAAGTAGCCTCTTTCTAGCGTGGTTACACCCATTTATGCCTGTTTGTCAGTGTGTTTTTACTGACTCATTGGGATCCTGCTAGTCAGGACCCCAGTGCTCATAGTTTGTGGCCTATATGTGTTGTCAGTATGCTTGACTGTGTCACTGGAGTTCTGCTAACCAGAACTCCAGTGCTCACGCTCTCTCTGTGTACCAAATTTGTCACTATAGTTCAGTGACTTCATATACCAATTCCAATTGGCACACTGATGCCCCATTATTAGTCCCTGGTAGATGGTATTTAGGTACCCAGGGCATTGGTGTCCCAGGAGATCCTTATGACCTGCAACATTTCTTTTGCCACCCACAAGGTGCTCATACAAACACTCCTTCAGGGCTGCCATTGCAGTCTGAGTGAAATAGTGCACACACCATTTCACAGCCATTCTTCACAGCACCAGGTAACTTATAAGTGGCCTGTATGTCTAACCTTCAGTTACTGAAGGCTAGGTGTAAAGTCACTGTGTGTGAGGGCACCCTTGTACTAGTAAAGGTGCTCCCACATTGTCCAGAGCCAATTCCCCGGACTCGTGAGTGTGGAGTCGCCATTATATGCATACACAACATATATGTCAATACATATATGTGGCTTCACAATGGTAACTCCGAATATGGCCATGTGAAGTGTCTGAGATTGTGAAATTGAACCCCCAATCCAAATCTGGTATTGGGGGGGGTAATTCCATGCACCCTGGGGTCTCAACCATGGACCCCCAGTACTTCCAAATCAGCTCTCTGACATTTCCACTGCAGCCCCAGCTGCTGCCACCTCACAGACAGGGTTCTGCCCTCCTGGGGACTGAGCATCTCAATCCCAGGAAGGCAGAACAATGCATTTCCTTTCAAATAGGGGTGTTACACCCTCTCCCATTTGAAATAGGTGTTACAGGCATGGGAGGGGTATCCTTCCAGAGCCTCTAGAAATGCTTTGAAGGGCACAAACAGTGCCCTCCTTGCAGAATCCAGTCTACACCAGTTCAGGGACCCCCAGTCCCTACTTTGGCGTGAAACTAGACAAAGGAAAGGAGAGTGACCACTCCCCTGTCCATCACCAACCTACGGGTAGTGACCAGAGCTCCTCCAGAGTGCCCCTGGCATTAGCCGTCTTGGATTCCAAGGTGTGGGGACCCTCTGGTAGCATGTGAGTGGCCAGTGTCAGCAGGTGAAGTCAGAGACCCCTCCTTATAAGTGCATACCTGGGTAGGTAACCAATCCCCTTTCAGGGCTATTTAAGGTCTCTCCTCTGGTTGTTTCCTCAGATTTGGTTCACAAGACTCCACCAGGACTCCTCTGCATCCTCTGCTTCAGCTTCTGACTGTCAGATTAACCGCAGACTGCTCCGGGAACCGCTGTAACTGCAACAAAGTATCCAGGAAGGCTACTGTGACCTACAACTTCAGCTCCAAAACCTTGATCAGCATACAAGTATACTGTCATGTGTAACACTTGCTGGTTTCACAGTATGCTTTTAAGCACCACTAAGCATGTTGACCTATGACTCATACCAAGAGTTGGTATGCCATTAAGGGGACACTCACCTTTGACTTTTTCTGATGTTGCCTTTGTAATCATACTTGTCTTGTCTGTCATGCCACATTATTTAACTGATGATTCATTACCCAGTGGTGTTGATGTGATTACATCCATTCACACAGAGTGAAATGACTATCATCCACTATTGCCATTGACAGATTAGTAAGTGCATGTCAATGTGGCACAGTGCAGTGCATTGTACCCACTATGTGCACATGACACAGGAACCAGATATTTGGGTAAGTGGCACTGTGCAGTGCTGCATGTCATCTGTCTGCTCTGCGCTGTGGCTCAGAGAAAGGGCTGAAGTACACAGATTATTGGCCTTACATCACATCCCTGACTGTTCTCCCTACACTGGCACAGAGTGGGCCATGTTTTTGAGAGGCTTGCCATGCCATAGCATCACTTTTGGGGGGCTCCAGCAGCACAAGCCCTTTAGCCATATCTCTAAGGAAGCACAAAGCCTCTTTGCATTGTCTTGCATGGTCTCACAAATATGGAGTAAGACAAATGAGTGCAAATTTCTGCGTTGCCTTACTGTGCTCCATGGGCATTGCAGTGGCTGTTCATATGCAACACACATGGATTTTGACACAGCCCCAGATTTGACACAACCCATACACCTGGGACAGTGCCAATACCTTTTACCTCCCCAGAGCAGGAATAACAGGGGAATTATTTTCCTTGTTCTAATTTTTTCACTTTTCTATGTGTGCTGCATTGTGCAGCACACTTATACGAGGAACATGCCTCAGGGGATTGTTTCTGTTCAGGAAGCTGTCCCTTCATGCACACAAACAATCCTCTGGCAATGCAGGAACCCTTGCACCATGATGTAATGGGTGCCTGCATTGGCACTAGGCAGTCAATTGTGTGCCAGCACAGGGGGAAATGATAGGATTGTGCCGTATTTCATAAATATGATGCATTCCTACCTTTTTTGATTGGTGCAGGACAACACAGCAAGAACATTTGCTGTGCTGTCCTACACAAATTCCCAGTAAATATGGAACAATGTGCTACCTAACAGGGACACAGACACACATGTATCAAAGTATCTAGGTCCTTGCATTGCATTCAGGGTTGCAGGGGTGCACCTTCCTGCCCATGATGTACCCTCAGAGCCATGATCATCTATATACGTTTGCCACTGGCTACAGCACCCATGGGAAGTGTTACTGACTTGGCTGACCTCAGTTCAGTTTTCTTGTTACAAATCACCTGATGGACACAATTGATTTGTCACATTCCAAAGTTAACCCGGTGTGGGATATATGACATGCCTCATGAACCATGGAAGTTTCATGGAGACACCCCTGGGTGCACATTAAACCCTCCCTTACACACAGTGATGCTACACTGCATTTTGGGCAGTGTTACATTGCTCTGTACCTTTACGCCATTCAAGGCACAGAAACTGGCTTTGCGTGTATTACCCTGTGTGACGTGGGGGTTTGAATTACAGGCGTACAATGATGCATGGTGCATTTATGAGGCACGCTCATACTGTTAGTTGATCTGTAATGTACTTCAGTTTTGTTTTCCAACAAGTACGCCATTCTCATATTGCTCATTCAGGAACCTGTCACTTATGGTGGAGTGCTGGAAGATGTATGCATCATGCGCACTCACTGGGTATCTTGACAGCACATTTGTGAAGATCCCCCAATGGTTTATGATGGCCTGCACATTAAGGCCCATATTTATACTTTTTGATGCAAACCAGCGCCGGCGCTGGTTTGCGTCAAAAAGTTTACCGCCGGCTAACGCCATTCCTAAGCACCATGCAGGCGCCTTATTTAAGAAATGACATTAGCCGCAGCTGCGGACTGGTCTGAGTAAAAACAAATGACTCAAACCCGGCAGCACCGTCGTTGGGGAAAATGGGGGTTGTGCGTCAAAAAATGGTGCAAGTCAGGTTTGAGGCAAAAATCATGCCTCAAACCGGACTTGCGCCATTTTTTGACGCACAACCCCCATTGAAATGACTCCTGTCTTAGCAAAGACAGGAGTCATGCCCCCTTGCCCAATGGCCATGCCCAGGGGACTTCTGTCCCCTGGGCATGGCCATTGGGCACAGTGGCATGTAGGGGGGACCAAATTAGCCCCCCCATGCCAGTTTAAAAAAAAAAATACTTACTTCAACTTACCTGTACTTACCTTGGATGGGTCCCCCCCATCCATGGGTGTCCTACAGGGGTGGGTGGCAGGGGGTGTCCCTGGGGGCAGGGGAGGGCACCTCTGGGCTCCTTCCATGGTCAGAGACCATGGAAGTGAGCCCACAGGTCCCTTAACACCTGCCCTGACCCAGGTGTTAAAAAACGGCGCACATCAGACTGTGCGCCGTTTTTTAAGGCCCACCCCCTCCTGTGCGTCAAAATTACGCTGGAGTATAAATAAGTCGCATAGGCCTTAAAGTCATTTTTTGGGCGGGAACGCCTACCTTGCATGTCATTAACGTATGGCAGTTTCCCGCATCCAAAAAATGACACAAACGGGGGAATTTTTACGTCCGCGGGCATCAAAGTTTAAATATGGTGCATGGTTTGCGCCGAATGTGCGTCCAAATTTTGGGCGCACATTCAGCACAAACAGAGTATAAATATGCCCCTAAGTATGTGTGCTTCCGGTTACTGAACAGATGTGACATTGTAGTAGGGGGAGCTAGTTGCACATGTGTGCAGTTCATAGCCTTCAAGACATGTAAAAACCTAGCAATGGCATAAAAGCCTTGCTTACTGTCTAGCTGCAGTTGCAGTGTCTTGACGAACTGGAGGTTCTGGGGTGTGAGGCTCATAATTGCATCCAGGACAGAGGGGAAGAATGCAGTGAAAGATGGCTGCACTTTTTCTGCCACTCTGGCTGATGGTCTGGAGTAATGCTGATGCCAGCATGAGGAGGACTGCCACCAGCTTGACCTGTGGAGGGATGTTGGTGGACCTGTCAGTTGTCGACTGCAGCCCTGTTGCCAATCTGTTTCAAGAGGCTTATGACAGATGCCCTCCTGGGTCTATAATAGGTGATAACCTCATCCTTCCTGAAGTCAATGAGGGATATCCTCTGGTGGTAGACATGCTCCCTTCTCCTGTCCTGCCCTGCCTATGTGGTGGTAATGAGGGAGAGAGTAGTGGTGGTGGAGGTGGTTGTGGTCTTGGCACTACTCCGATCTGAAGAATTTGCACCTCCATGAAGTAGTTGAGCTTGCCAAAGAGCTTGGTGTGTGCTCTGTTTATATACCAGAGCTAATGCACCCTTTCTTACACCTGGAAATTGTGATGCATTTCATGATCTGTGCTCCGTTTGCTGAGGATGTGCCACTTTTTCTAAAGCTCATACATATCACTGTATCAGTTTTATTTTAGTAATTACGCTGGAACTCCTACCATGCATATTTTAGAATGGGCATTACGCAGCCAGTTCTGGTGCAGCTGTTTTACGATGCATGCATACAAAAACAGATACATTGGCCTAAAAGTGTCACATTGTAAATATGGTCTAGTTACCGTGCCGCTGGAGCATCAAAAATAATGATGCAACAGCTGTGCAAGCCGCATGTAACTATGCCCCTTAGTTCTTCCAACTAAAATGAGAAGTCCAAAGCAATAATTTGGGCTAGTTTAGGCCTGGCATCAACACGAAAAATGTGCGTTGAGACCTATTCCTGAAATTGAGTATCTTGCTCAGTTTAATCCAGAAAGCATAGAGCTCCTTAAAGAAAACATGATGGGCATTTATTATTCTAACCAAGTCACCATCTACAAAACATGTGTTTGTATGGAATACTAAATTACTATACATACTGAAATATTGTAGATGAGAACATTGAGCAAGGAACGTTTGCAGTTACTGGCTGTAATGGCTGTTTAGTGAGACATGCCAAACCAAGACTCAGTAATTTAATCATTGTAAACTGAGGTGTCAAACAGCACACAAAAAATAATTATTTTTCCTGGCTTTCTTGTAAAAAATTTTAACTTTAGAATTCAGACTCTGAACTGCCATGTGATTATGACTTCTATGAAGATTTAACTTCCATGAAGATGCTTTCAATGCAATCAAAGATCTCACCCAATGTGGGGTGTTTCCTACATATTATAAAATATTAAATGATTAAATAGAACAAGAGATAACAATTGCTATAGAATATGCAAAGGGCAGCTTACAAGACAGCCAGAGCTCAGTGCCTAATAGTCAAGATCCCCTTGGCAAGCTATCATTCAAAATGAGGTGGCCATAGCTATGAATGAAATAAAAAATACTGTGGGTTAAGCAAGGAGTGAGAGCTTTCATTTAGAAGGTTTGATCTCACAACTAAAGAACCGCTGAAGTTTTTTAGCAAATAAAATTGGTAGTGTTTGGAATGCTACATGATAAATCAGAATGTAGTTAAAAAACATTCAAGTCTACCCTTCTCTGTGTTAGTGTCAGGCAGGTGCAGGTAAACATTTCTGATTAAATTACTTACTGCATTTGTTCAGGGAAAAACTAGCTTTGATTTTTCATATGTTGTTTGCTCCTACTGGACTGCCTGCTCACAACAATAACAGGATCCCATTGCACAGACCACTTTTGTTGCCCATGGGCAATGACAGCAAACTAGAATACCTGAAGTTATCTTGTGATACTTGTCATTAGGTGTTAAGAGCTTTCAAGAAATTGAACGTTCTGAATATTGATGAAGTGAGCATGGTATCAAGCCTTATGTTAGCTTGTATTTTTCTGAGGATGGAAGAGCTCATCAAAACGGACTATGATGTTTTGTTTATAAGCAAACATGTAATCGTTTTTGGTGACCTTTTACATTTGAATGCAGTCAAAGGTCAACCAGCATTTAAAAATTGTGTGTATGAAGAAAATAAAAAGTGATTAGGCAATATTGGAAATGTTAACATCTGGTTAAATTTCCAGTAACTCTGTTAACACAAAATATGAGACAGACCTGGAGTATGAGAAAATATTAAAATACATCAGAATATGTATATTAGCAAAAAAGCTTAAAAAATTAATATGTCTCGCATAGTTATATCTCCGTTCCTACACAAGAAGCTTTAACTTCTATAATGTGAAATCAGAAACAGACTGTGTGCTTAATGCCAACATTGGACGAGTGCACACATTTTAACTTAGAAATGAATTATTTGAGAAACAGGAACTAGTGACTCTTAATAGTCAAAATGAAACATCACGGTTTAAACTTATCACTATGTCAATCAGTGATAAAGAAACTGGAATCTGTATAGAACCAGTCTCACATACTGCTACTTTGGAAATACTCTAAACCTCTGAAAAAAGTGCAGAATACATTTGTGACGAAATCTGAATGCTGAAGAAGGATTAGTGAATGGTGCTATGGGGAATGTTATAGACTTCATTACATATCCCAACAGAATAAAGTGTGAATATTTTCTCATTAAATTTGATCACATCAGGGAAGGAAAAAAATGGGAAGGTACACTGCCAGATTTCTTCTGGTTAAAGATTTATATGTGAAAAGACAACAGTTTCCTCTGTGCATGGCCTATGATGTCACCATTCACAAAATCTCATAGATTAAAGCCCTCATTCCGAGTTTGGCGGTAACCTGACCACCACACGGGTGGCAGTATTTTGACTGCTGTCAGGGTGGTGGTGCAGACCGCCTTATAACGAGTAAGGCGGTGAACCTAACTCAACACAGACAACTCACCACCAGCACCACTACCGAGGATGAGAAGCATGCGGCAGTGGAAGCCAACTTCAGGCTGGTGAAAGCCAATGTCCTGCCCACCATCTGAGTCACCACACTACCAGGACATCCGGGCGTGGTGAGCGCAACAAAAAATCTGGCGAAAACAGAAAGTACCAAAGGAGATACCCACCTCAAAGGACAGAGATGCGGCCACCATGGCAAACGAACTGCTAGTCTTCCCAGCGTTGTATCTCGCCATACACTTTCAGGGCCACCGACAATGACGAAGACCACAACTGTAAGTACGCCTAGCACAGAGTTGAGGAAATGGCAGTGGTACACTCCCACACATAACACACATTCCTCGCACTGACAGCAAAGGCCACACATAGGCACACACAAAATACTCCAATGCCAAGTATTCAATACACACACAAATCCAAGCAGATACATGCCAACCATACAGCACAATGCACACCAACACCACCAACACACCCCATAGGCACACAAGGACAACTAGACCACAAACACTCCAACACAGGCATAGACAGGCACGTTGTGCAACACCAAACATACACACACCATGAAATGCATGTAGCAATGACACACAATCAATAGCAATGAACACACATCCAAACAATGACACAGGTGACACATCACGTACAACTGGACGCACACTAGACTCCATACAATCCCACAAGCAAGCGGTCAGACAAATTACAACATGCCCATGGCACAACCCACATACCCAGTGCATGCAACAACACAGACACAACCCATACACAGACCTCACACACCATTGCACACAGATGTCACACCACCATGTAGAAGAAAACTAGGACAAGCATCTCAACTTGCCAACCACAGCAATGTGGGCAGTTGTATTGTTCAACAAAATATAAAGATATACTATACACAATATGTGCCAAATGGCAAGTCCAAAGTCCAGAAATTCAGGACACATTGTCCATATAACATGGCCCAACTTGACTCCTGACAGGAAATAGGCCTCCACGTCATAGGGGCATCAATGGGACAGGCAGGCACCTCAGGGGCCTGGGGGTGGTGGGAGTGGCTTTGATCTGGAAGGGGCATGTTTCGGTTTGGGCTTGGGAGGGTTGACTTTGGCACTGGGAGGGGTGGAATTTTTGCTGGGTGGAGGAGCAGGGCAACACCAGAGGGAGGGCCTGGGAGGGGCAGGGGGACATGACATTTACGGGGCACACGAGGTGGGAGAGGAGTAGGGAAGAGGTCAAGGGCAGCAAGGAAAACTTACTTAGGTACACGGTGGTGATCACATGATTGAGGGTTGGGAGTGCAGGTAGAAGGAGTGCTCGTCTGACGTGTTTGTGTGCTGTAGATGGATGCTGGTGTGTCCTATGTGTGCATGTGTATGGTGGGTGAATGTCGGGTGGTTGAGTGTGTGTGTGCACACATTGGGAGGAGGAGGGTAGAGGGAGAGGGAATGGGAGATGTGTGAGTGAATGTTGCGCTGGTGTGTGCAAGTGAAGTGGATGTGCTGCAGGTGGCAGAGACAGTAGTCGTGGTGAGTGTGGATGTGGTGTGTGGGGGGTGTGTCTGTGAGTCTGCTGTTGTGGTGATTGAGGGTATGACAGGAATGCTAGCAGGAGCAGTGTATGATGATGCAGTGCTGGCAGGTATGAGTGGATATGTGACTGTAAGGGAGGAGTTGGAGAAGGAAGTGTCTGTTGTGTATGGAGATGTGTGCTGTGTGTGTGCATTCCTGTGGGAATGTTTGCGATGCACATGTCTGTTTTTGGGCACCTTGTCTGCTGCTAGTGTGTATATGCTGATCTGTAGGTGTGCTTTGGATGGGTGTAGGAAGAGGGGTTGTAAATTAGGAACAGGTAGCTGGAGAGGGGACGGAAGATGAAGGGACACCTGCTGCCATCAACAAGGAGGCCAGAGCCCCAAACAATCTCTGTACGCTAGACAAGGCATTGTGAATGCCTTCCAGGAATGCATTGGACTGCTGTATCTGGGTTGCCAGTCCCTGGATGGCATTCATGATGGTTCTCTGCCCCACAGAGATGGACCTCAGGAGGTCAATAGCCTCCTCAGGGGCAGAGGTGCCAGCGGTGAAGGAGAAGCCCACCCTCCTGGGTGAGGTGGCACGAGCAACTGGGTGAGGTGCTACAAGGAGGGCAGTACCTGTAAGGGGTTGCAGACAAAGATGGTGCCTGGGTGGTCCCAGATGGATCCACCAGCACCAGGAAGCCACCATCGGAGGAGGAATCTGAATCAGATGTGGTGGTTGCTCCAGTCTCCCGATTGGTGCTCCCCTTGCCCTCTGTCCCACTGGTCCCCTCGGCTTCGCTGGTGGTAGCCTCCTGGGTCCCATGGGCTGCTGCATCCTCACTCACTGGTGCCCTTCCTCCTTCACCAGATGATGCCAATGCACACATAGACAGAGGTGGAGAGAGAAGGAGGGTGGGAGAAAAAGAAAGGGAGGAAATGGTTATAACACACATACATCCACTTCACATACAAACAATATATAATTCAGCCTCTGCCGGGTAAACAAGAGACCATTATGCAATCAATTACAATTGGGTCATGCAAGTGATACCCAAACTCATCAGCGATCACCTCAACCCTGCAGCCTATACACCTTAATGAAGACCACTACATGCCTATCAACTGGCTAAATGACTGATCCAACAATCCAGCCCAGGAACATACCCAACCACATGTCATCCAGATGAGACAAATCATCAGAGCAACTGAGCACACAAACTAACTGACAGGAATGTGTGGAGTACATGTGGCACAGAGGTCCATTGATGTAGCAATTAAAGAAACTGCAATGTTCACAAAGCATGCCTGTCCTTATCCAAATACAGTGCCATTATGATCAACTTGTACTCATCAGTACGCGCAAAGCTGGAGGATGCAGCCAGTGACATGATAGCATACTTGAGGGACCCATACGTACAGGTGAATGTGTGTCACAGAACCACCACTTCTTTTCCTGAATGTCTCAACATAGCTAAGGTTTCACATTCCTACATGCTTGATGTGACAACCAGGACAGTACATTCCCTAAATCTCATCTGACCATGTAAATCCCAAGTCCAGTGAGGGTCACAATACACAACTATGCAGAAGTCACCTAACAGTCAATACTTACCCCCTTGGTGTTGCTGTTCTTCCCTCAAGCATCTTTCCAACTCTGGGTAGGCCTCTGTACAGTATGCTAGGCATTAGGGGGGTCAGGGTCTGAAGGGCACCCCTCCCATGTTGGGAGGCCATCCCCAGCTGGGCCCCTGCGTTCTTCCTGGCCCAGCGTCTCAGGTCCTCCCACTGCTTCCTGCAGTGGCTGCTCCACCGGCTGTGGTTCACCCAGGGTCCGTACTTCCTTGGCGACGGCTCTTGCTAACCCTTTTTTCTGGTAGGAAACATTCCAAAAAATGGGGGACATGATGTAATTAATACCAAGACAGCAGAAACCTTTGGTGACACACAACAAACACAGACCATTCACATTGCCAATATACCCCACATATCATGTGCATGCAAAACACCTGATCAGTCATGGCATGTCAATGCGCACACACACACACATACATCGTCAAACACCACCCGACATGTGGGACAAAAAACATTGTACTGACCTGTTGCCCTAAAGCACTGTACAACCGCACATATAGGGGTTTCTCCAGTTCCTCTGTAGTGAAGGCTGGGGCCCTATCCCCTGCAGTGCGTGCCATCGTTGCTTCAAGATACAGGACACAGCAGCACAGGAAGTGGAGGTCTGCCTTGCCTGAATTCCAGGAGTCAAGTGAGCTGACATATACAAAATGGCAGTTTCAACCCCAGCCGTCATGACCATCACCGCTGGCGGTGATCGTCATTGGTCCCAGTCTCCTATAGACGTCAATGTTAACCAATGAGGAGTTGCACAGCAGTTCAGACCTCCTTCCACCATGACGACTTCCGCCTGCAGAACGAGGTCACTTCCAGCTATCCAATGCGTGTCGGACAGTCGGATGCCATATTAGTCTGTAACATGACTGTCCTGGGTTCACACTGCATAAATACCAGCATTTCATCACAAAAGTATTCATTAGGGCACACGTTGTGAATAACGACATATGTAGTGAGTGTCTGGTGACATCATTACACTTGCCACTACAGTTGTCAGCATATACGATCCGTATAGTAGAACACATGGAAGGTGTATGTGTACATGTCTTGTATACGTCCATTGTCACAGGGTTTATGTGCCATCGTCTGGTTAGGAATGGAGTGTGGAGTAATGTGTCTTACCACAACATGACAGCCAACTTGTATTAACCAAACTTCATGACTGTCATATGTCATACTTGGCGTACTACATTGTGAGAGGTTCCCAGATGGTTGTTTGTGTCCCCGCCCAGATATCACCACAATGGAGTGATGAGGTAGGCACCAGTTTACCGGACACTCGTAGATCTTGATACCATGGAAGAGTGCCACATCATCCTGACCTGCCGACTGATCCATTTGTGCATCAGGGAACTGGTCACGCAGTTCAAGCCAGACCTCCTGCTGGGTTTGAGAATTCCCCATGCCATTCCTCCAACAGTCCAGGTGTTGTCAGTCCTGCATTTTCTGGCAAGTGGCTCTTTTCAGGTGACAGTGGGACTGGATGCAGGGATGTCACAGCCCCAGTTCAGTAAGATGTTGCAGAATGTGCTGGATGCCCTACTCAAGCATGTGCACAGGTATATTAGGTTCCCAAAACGTCCTGAATTGCCCACTGTAAAAGCAGCCTTCTACAACATATCAAATGACCCACATATAATTGGGCCCATTGATGGGACTCACATCACCTTGGTATATCCAAGGACCAATGAACAGATCTACAGAAACCTGAAGAGTACATATTTGGTCAGTGTAAAAGTGACACATGTGAAAGCAAAATTCCCAGGATCAGTACATGCTTCCTACGTCCAACTACAGGAGGGGAGAACAGGGACAATGAGGTAATTGGCTGGAGGAGGCGCGTGATTGAGTGGATTTTCGGTCTCTTGAAAACTAGATTTAATTGCCTCCATGTGTCCGGTGGTGCCCTACAGTACCGACCAGGTAAAGTCTGCAAGATCATTGTTGCAAGCTACATGCTCCATAATCTGCCCTCAGAAAGCACATCCCACTGTTGGAGGAGGGGGACATTGATGCTGGAGCAGTGTTTGGGGCCTGTCACTCTGATGGTGAGGGGGAGGCAGACAAGGATGAGGCACATGACAACAGGGCTGACCTGATTTGTCACTACTTTCAATGATGTACAGGTATGTGTGATTTGTATGTCAGCTGCACATGGAAGGTGTATTGCTGAAGCCAGTCTGTAGCCGGTATTTGCATGCATCAAGGTTTGTGCGGGGACTACAGCATTACATCTTGGTTTCCGACCCTGAAACGTAGCTGACTTTCCATGAGAGGTAGTAGAAATGCACTGCTGCTAATGGCATGTGTGGAATGCTGGTGCTATTGTGGTACCAACGGTTTACAGTCCTCAGTCTTCCTTTTGGGGTAAATATAAAGGGGGCTTATCAGTCTTGTCCTGCTGCATGGGCATGTCATGCTGCATTGTCAGCTTCTGTGTGGCAAGTACATGTTTCTGACTACTCAAAGAGGTAAACAATAGATGATGTTACCTGTGTTACATCTTTCCACTACTACACATGTATGAGTGCCTATGTAGGCCCTTACATATGTGGTAACATAGCTGCTGGGCCAGTCATCCTGTGAATGTGTTCAAATGCTGTGGATGTATGACTGTGGTTCACATGCCTTGCAATATTGTTCCTAATTCCATTCAATATTCCCTCTTCAGGTCACATCTCTGTCCGCAAGCTGATTACCGTATTGCCTGTTGCCGTTGTTGACACTGGATATCATTACAATTTGGTGGTACTTACACATCTGCTGGAGTGTCCTACTACATTTCTCACTTCAACATTATTGTGGTGCCAACATGTGCAAATTTGGACCTTGGAAACAGGATTGCCACTACATACAATGAAGAGACGTGCATCATGAATTGTGTTAATTTGTGTTTATTTAGTGTAGGACATCAGAGTCAGGAGGAGTGGGGTAATGGTCTAGGTGCTGATCAGAGTGGGTGGTACAGCTGTTCGTCTCACAGGTCCTGTATCCATTTGCCCGGTATGATGTGAACTTGGTTTTGGACAGCCAACAGAGTGTAACAGTGGCACACAGGGGTGAGAGTTCAGAAGAGGAATCACTTCCTGGTAGGGGGATTGGTCTTGGCCTCACGCAGGTCCTGCAGGATGTCTGGATGGGTGACCTTTTTTATGGGGAGTTCCTCACCTGCAGAGGTAGGGGTGCAGGTGGCCTGTGGGTCGTCCTGCTGGGCCTCCATTATAGTAGCAGATGCTGATATTGATGGCAGTGGTATTGCCTGACTACTGGATGGGGCCTTCTGTTGGGTGGAGGATGTCTGCAGAATATTATTAATTTCCTTGAACTCCCCTAATATGGAGACCATTTGGCATTGAGTGCCTGCCACTGCTGCAGGGCCTCCTGGTGGTATTACACCTGCAGCCTTTGGGTGTCCTGCAAGATGGTGAGTATCTAGGCCATCTTTGTAGGAAAGTACCATCTTGCCTGGCATGTTACCCCCATTTTTCACTGTATGTATGTTGTTTTAGCCCTTGTGTCACTGGGATCCTGCTAGGCAGGACCCCAGTGCTCATAGTATGTGCCCTGTATGTGTTTCCTGTGTGGTGTCTAACTGTATCACTGAGGCTCTGCTAACCAGAATCTCAGTGTTTATGCACTCTTTGCTTTCTAAATTTGTCACTGCAGGCTAGTGACTAAATTTACCAATTCTCATTGGCACACTGGTACACCCTTATAATCCCCTTGTATATGGTACTTAGGTACCCAGGGTATTGGGGTTCCAGGAGATCCCTATGGGCTGGAGAATTTATTTTGCCACACATAGGGAGCTCAGACAATTCTTACACAGGCCTGCCACTGCAGCCTGAGTGAAATAACGTCCACGTTATTTCACAGCCATTTCACACTGCACTTAAGTAACTTATAAGCCACCTATATGTCTAACCCTCACTTGGTGAAGGTTAGGTGCAAAGTTACTAAGTGTGAGGGTACCCTGACACTAACCAAGATGCCCCCACATTGTTCACAGCAATTTCCCCGGACTTTGTGAGTGCGGGGACACCATTACACATGTGAACTACATATAGGTCAATACCTATGTATAGCGTCACAATGGTAACTCCCAACCTTGGCCATATAACATGTCTAAGATCATGGAATTGTCCCCCCAAGCCAAATCTGGTATTTGGGTGCCAATCCCATGCATCCCCGGGGCTCCATCATGGACCCCGGGTACTGCCAAACTAACTCTCTGGGGTTTTCTCTGCAGCTACCGCTGCTGCCAAACCTCAGACAGGTTTCTGCCCTCCTGGGGTCTGGGCAGACCCAGCCCAGGAAGGCAGAACAAAGGATTTCCTCTGAGAGAGGGTGTTACACCCTCTACCTTTGGAAATAGGTGTGAAGGGCTGCGGAGGAGAAGCCTCCCCCAGCCTCTGGAAATGCTTTGATGGGCACAGATGGTGCTCATCTCTGCATAAACCAGTCTATACCAGTTTAGGGAGCCCCCAGCCCTGGTCTGGTGCGAAACTGGACAAAGGAAAGGGGAGTGACCACTCCCCTGTCCATCACCACCCCAGGGGTGGTGCCCAGAGCTCCTCCAGTGTGTCCCAGACCTCTGCCATCTTGGAAACAGAGGTGTCGGGGGCACACTGGACTACTCTGAGTGGCCAGTGCCAGCAAATGATGTCAGAGACCCCCTCTGATAGGCTCTTACCTGGTTCGGTAGTCAATCCTCCTCTGAGGGCTATTTAGGGTCTCTCCTGTGGGTTCCTCTTCAGATAACAAATGCAAGAGTTCACCAGAGTTTCTCTGCACTTCTCTCTTTGACTTCTGCCAAGGATCGACCTCTGACTGCTCCAGGACGCCTGCAAAACAAAGACTAGAAGACTACCTGCAACACTGTAGCACTTAAACCTGCTGGCTTTCTCGACTGTTTCCTGGTGGTGCATGGTCTGAGGGCTTTCTGCCTTCACCCTGCACTGGAAGCTAAGGAGAAATCTCCTGTGGGTCGACGGAATCTTCCCCCTGCTAATGCAGGCACCAAACTTCTGCATCACCAGTCCTCTGGGTCCCCTCTCATCTTGTCAAGCGTGGTCCCTGGAACACAGGAGCTGGATCCAAGTGACCCCGACAGTCCAGTGGTCCTTCTGTCCAAATTTGGTGGAGGAAAGTCCTTGCTTCCCCACGCCAGACAGTAATCCTGTGTACTGCGTGATCTGCACCTGCTAGGGCTTCTGTGCACTTCTCCAAGGATTCCTTTGTGCACAGCCTAGCCTGGGTCCCCAGCATGCCGTCCTGCAGTGCTCAACCCTCTGAGTTGGACTCCGACGTCGTGGGATCCTCATTTGTGACTCTGAGCCAGCTCCTGTTCACAAATCTTCTAAGTGCCTGCTCCAGTACTTCCGCTGGTGCTGCCTGCTTCTGTGGGGGCTCTCTGAGTTGCTGAGCACCCTCTCTGTCTCCTCCTCCAAGGGGCGACATCTTGGTCCTTCCTGGTCTCCAGCAGCACCCAAAAACCTCTGCCATGACTTTCAGCATGCCGTGGGAAATCTTCCATCCAAAGGAGAAGTTCCTAGCTCTTTTCGTTGTTGCAGAATCCTAAGCTTCTTCCATCCGGAGGCAGCCTTCTTGCACCTTCATCCCGGGTTTCCTGGGCTCCTGGCCCCCTGGACACTATCGCAACTCTTGGACTTGGTCCCCTTGCCTTGCAGGTCCTTAGGTCCAGGAATCCGTCTTCAGTGCTTTGCTGGTGTTTGTGGTTCCTGCAGAATCTCCCTATCACGACTATTGTGTCCTTTTGGGGTAGTAGGTGTACTTTACTCCTACTTTTCAGGGTCTTGGGGGTGAGGTATCTTGGACACCCTTAGTGTTTTCTTACACTCCCAGTGACCCTCCACACACTACACTAGGTCCATCCGTGGTTCGCATTCCACTTTTGGAGTATATGGTTTGTGTTGCCCCTAGGCCTATTGTCTCCTATTGCATCCTATTGTGTTCTTTTGGCATATTGTCACTAAAAGAAAGTAACTTTATTTTTAGTAACTCTGAGTATTGAGTTTTCTAATGATATAGTGCTGTAGGATATAAGTGGTATAGTAGGAGCTTTGCATGTCTCCTAGTTCAGCCTAAGCTGCTCTGCTATTGCTACCTCTATCAGCCTAAGCTGCTAGAACACTACTGATCTACTAGTAAGGGATAACTGGACCCAGCACAAGGTGTAAGTATCATCAGGTACCCACTATGAGCCAGGCAGCCTCCTAAAATGACCCAGCAAGTCAATGCCGACTCATCATCCTGCTTCAACACCCTCTGCATGCTCCACAAGATCTTCCGGTGGATCCCCACCGAAACCAGAAAAATGGTCACTTAGGCCTTCATCAGCAGCAGATTGGACTATGGCAACGCTCTTTACACGGGAACCACAGCCAAACTCCAGAAAAGACTGAACCGTACACAGAATGCCTCCGCATGCCTCTTTCTCGACATCCCATACTGCAACCACTTCTAAGCCCACCTGAGAGACCTACACTGGCTTCCCGTCAACAAGAGGATCACCTTCAAGCTCCTCACACATGCCCACAAAGCACTCCACAACGCCGGCCCAGCTTACCTCAACAAACGACTCACCTTCTACACCCCCAACCGTCAACTCTGTTCCACCAACCTCACGCTCGCCACCGTTCCTTGCATCCACAGGACTACAGCCGGTGGCAGATCGTTCTCCCACCTCGCTGCCAAGACCTAGAACACCCTCCCGATCCACCTATGACAGACCCGGGACCTGCTCACCTTCAGGAAATGCCTCGAGACCTTGCTGTTCGAGAAGTAGCATCTCCCCTGCCCCTCCCCTCAGCACATTGAGACCCTCGCAGGTGAGTAGCGCACTCTACAAATTAATGATTGATTGATTGATTGATTGAAGGAAAAGTCCTTTTCTTGGTTAAGCCCAAGTGAACAGCTGGTGCAATACTTCTGAGTGCAGAGTGCAGGTGCAGGCCAGGGGTCCAGCAGGGCAGTCCTTCTTCTTCTTGTCTTGTTCCTATAGGGATCTGAGATGGAGTGCAGTTCTGCCTATTTTATCCTTGCTCCTGGGGTGGAAAGTGGGGAGGGGAGCCCCTGTTTAATAATGTGCATCCTCTTGATTGCCCACTTTCTGGAAAGTGTGGCAAAATGCAAACCCAGGAAGTAACATCCCTCCAAAATCCAAGATGGCAAAAAATCAATCTTAGAGTTTAGGTCTGGCTGAGCCCACCCACTGGCATGGCTACATTTCCTTTACCACACCCCTTCCTTAATCTAATCAGGGGGCACCTGACTGTCTGGGTTTGATGGAAATGGGGGAGGTACAGTGGCTGTCCCAAATATTCTTCCCTCCTTTGAGAGCAGTTTGGCTGCTCAGCCCCATCCTGCTCTACCATCTGCTGAGGCAGATTTCTTCCCACCATGTGCTTCCTTTGTTCCAGCCCAGGCCACTTCACACCTCATTAAGGCAGTCTGGCTCAGGCTGCCAGAGGCTGGCCAATCAGAGAAAGGCACTACAGTGCTGAAGCTGGTAACTTAAAGTAAGAGTTCTAAAACACTTTCTAGGTACAAGTTATGTTAAATTCAACGGTGGCAAGATGTTGAATTTTTTATAACATTTAATCTGCTACTAAACATGCCATATGTAGCACCTTCCTGTGGAAAATACAGCTTTATTATTCTAAAATAAAGTCTCTCCATGTTAGCCTACAGAGCCTATTCACTACAATGGAGAAAAACAAATGTAGCTATTTTTCCCTGCCCAGGGCTTATAAAACATATTTTATAACGTCCATGCTTACAGTTACACTGCACCCAACCCTGGGGGTACTTAGGGCATACTTTAGTGACCTATATGTAAAAATAAGGTAGCTTAGGACTTTGAAGTACTTTTAATTCCAAGTTGAATTTGGGGTTACCTATAACTTTAAAAGTGCCAGGAAGGCAGGCCTACATTTAAAATGACACTGGGTACCACAGCAACACACCTAAAAGTGTACTAAGTATTCTGGGGCCCCTAAACCTACATGCCCTACCATATACTAGGGACTTATAGGTAGGTTGGTACACCCAATTATAATTAGCCTAATTTTCACATCTATTTTAATCAGAACATAGGCCCTGAGACTGTTTAGCAGTGCCCAGGACAACACCTGAGTTAGAAAAACAGCAGTATAAGTAAAAAATGGGGACAAATATTTAGGGGTCGTTTGCAATCAGCCCAGTTTTTCCACACAGGCTCCTTCCAGCCAACATGCCCAGGAGACTCAGCCTAACCCTGGGAGAGACTTCCTGGCTTGTCAGCCAAGGAAGACAGTGAGGAAAACTGACGGTCCTTCGGCAGGGCCTATTCTGCCTTACATCCTCCTGCCAGGGTCTCTCCCTCTGGATAGAGAACAGATCCCAAAGGGAAGGGACCCATTTTAAACTGAAACGTCCCTCTAGGGGAAGTCTTCTTCCCCTCTATCTGCCCACTTGGGTAGTGAGGGCCCCCACCATCCATAGCCCTAACTTTGCTAGGCAATACCTAATTTACATACAGAGGTTACCCAACACTTTAGCAACCCCACCATGACCAACAGGGTCAGGGGACCTACTTTGCTTTTAGCCTTGCGGTCTGCCTCCCAGGCCAAGTGCAGTGCTGCCAAGAGGCAATTGACAACTGTCAGAACCCAGAACCACAACCTAAGCTCTCCACTGGCAGGTGGGTGAGCTGCTTTAGAGGCAACCCTGGGGTCCTGGCTCCCCTCTTTCTGTTTTAAGTGGGGGGGTTATCACATCCTGTGGCAGACACCTTTCTTTCACCCTCCCTACGCCAGTGCAGAGGCACCACCCTGTAGCTGGACAGCTGCCTGACTGCTCAGGACTTCCTTGTGGTCAGGTGAGGCCTACCCAGTGCCAATTCTGTGCCCCCCCACTGAGGCAGAATGCCCTTGGCTCACTGGATGTCACTTAAAGAGTGGCCTATCCTTCCTTTTCTTTTTTCTCTTTTCTTGGGCACCCCTGTCTCTTAAGTGTAGGGTCTGGCTTCCCAGGACTTTGGGTTGGGGGCGCCCTTGGTAACCGCACCATCTGGGATCAGCGTAACCTCTGGGAGGTCATTGCCTAGGATACACTTTAAGGGGCGATCAGCACTTACCACCGCGCTATACCAGTTAAGTATACCCTCCCCCTCTAGGGACACTATGGCTACAGGTTTGATAGTGACCTCACCTGTGGCTACCCTGACTCTTTTTGTTTCTTCTGGGACCAACATGTCTGGGGACACCAACCGGTCACTCGCCATGGTGTGATTGGCACATATGTCTCTCAGGCCACTGGTAAGGATCTCATTCACCCGAATGGGGTGAAAGTGCCTACTCCTACCCTTAGGGATCACCAGCTTATCATCTGGACCTATCTCCCAGCCCAATGCTATTTGGACCTCATCATCTGTGGAGTCCTCCTATATGGCAACACTGGACAGACAACTGCTAACCACCTTATTGGAACAGGCTGCATCTCCTCTGTAATGACCTGTCTGCTGACAGTCAAAACAGGCCCTGTTGCCCAAGAGCTTTTTTAACCCTGGGTCCCCCGGCCTCTGCTTGTCAGAGTGGGAGTGGGATTTACTGTCCCCCATCAAAGGGTGCTGGGTTGTAGAGGGAGTCTCTGTGGTGGGCTTACCATCTCCCTCTTTAGGTTTTTGGGGTTCTGACCCCCCTTCTTGGAGTCTCCCCCTGGGACTTGACATCCACTCTGGTTCCCAACCACTCATCAGCTGCCTCCCCCAGCTCTCTGGGTCTGGTCAACTTAGAGCCTACTAGATACTGGCCTACCCCCCAAGATAAAGTTGATCAAGATGTGCTCCCTCATGACCAGATTGTATAGCCCCTCATAAGTACTTACTTTGTTACCCTGTAACCAGCTCTCTAGTGCCTTACCTGAGGAGTCCACAAAGTCAACCCAAGACTGGGTATTGTCATTCAGGGTGTTCTTAAACTTTATCATGTACTGCTCCAAGGTGAGACCAAACTTCGGGATGAGGCTTTTTTCATTTTGAGGGTCAGGAGCCTATCCCTCCCAGATACTGGAATTAACTCCCATAGAAGTGAACCCCAGTACTGAGGCTTAACCCTCTCTCCTCATCCTAAGAGCCCTCTCAAAGGATGTCAGACACTTGTCTATGTCATCCCCCTCTTGATAAACATGATAAACAGGAACAACCTCCTTGGTTAGTATGGGGCAAAACCTACCACCCCTGAAAACCCCAACTTCTATGTCACTGCCACCATCTGTTTGTTCACTCTTTGCCCTCTTCTTCTTCACTAAGGCCACATTCAGAGCCTCCAAAGCTATGTAGGCCACCTGGGCCTCAAGTTCACTCCTTCAGGACCAGTTCTGCTTCTTCTTGGGTGGTTACCATAGACTCTCCTTTCCTACTAGCTCTTGATGGGGCCCGAACTACTGAGGTAAAGGACAGGTGATCATCCTCAACCTCCTGGAGGTTGGAGAGGACATCTTCCCCCTCCCATCCTATCCATGAAGCTTTCTCTGCCTCCACCGGCACTACCCACACTTCAAGGGACTGAATCATCACAATCTTCCTAGCATTGTTAGCAGCAGGAAATCCCCTCTTTCTGCAAAACACCCTACGCTCAGCTGCAGTGAGTGTGGTTAAGCTAGCCAGATCAAGCTCCATTGTATCCCTAGGTTTTTGTGTCACCTAAAAAACTTTGGCACCAATTGATTAGAACAATTTTGAAAACTAATTAATTAGAAAAATAGTCCAAATTTGAAAAATCAAAAATGCTTTTCTCTAGGTCAATTTAGAGGATTTTTAAATTGCTTCACTTAAAACTGTATTGTGATATTAAATACAAGTACTGGATCCTGCCACTGTGCACCATAAATATTGGTAAGTGAACTATTGGTTAGGGCAGGATGGTTTCTATGCTTGGTAATAGGCCACAAACCCCTACTAAGTCCTGTCAGGGTCTCAATAAATGAATCCCAGCTCAACCCTTGCTAGCTTCTCAACAAGCAGTTAGGCTTAACTTAGGAGACAGGTGTGTGAAGCATTTATTAATTAGAAAACAGTAAATTAATAAAACACAAAACACAATAAAACTTCAAAACCAATTTATAACAAATAATTATATTGTTATCTTTAAAATGACACACATCTGATAAAAATCCAATAAAGGGAACTGGAGATATGAATTTCTAAAGTTTAAGGGCCGATTTATGACCTTGGAGGAGGGGATTACTCTGTTCCAAATATGACGGATATCCTGCCCGCCGTATTACAAGTTTCAAACAATATAATGGAACTTGCAATATGGGGGATGGTATATCCAACACCTTTGAGATGGAGAAATCCCCTCTGTCAAGGTCGTAATCAGGCCCTAAATATTTTTTTTGCATAGAAAGTAAAAGTGTCAAATCTGGACATCTGGTAGCAGTCGACTGGGGCAAAGCCAAATTTGAGGCAGACTGCGATGTATTTACCTTCAGATTTAGGGAGTCATTATTACTTAGTCCTGATGGTTAGGTTGCTGTCAGTGTGGCGGCCTTCTTGTGGGACCAATTAAAAGTGTCCCATTGGGTCAACTTTAACTTTAAATGTAGCCATCAAGACAGGCCTATCTCTAAAATGACACTGGTCACCACAGCAGTTCACCTATGAGTGTATTAACTATGTGTGGGCCCTTAAACCTACATGCCCTACTATATGCTAGGAGCTTATAGGTAGGTTGGTACAGACAATTATAATTAGCCTAATTTGCATATCCATTTTAATCAGAGCAGGGACTGTATAGCTTTCGCGGGCACCCTCAGAGTTAGAAAAACACCAGGATGAGTGAAAAATGGGGGCAAAACGTTAGGGGGCTTCTGCAATTAGCCCAGTTTTTCCATATTGGAGTAGCAAAGAGTAGAATATCATAGAGTGGAGTGGCATAAAGTGGAGTAGTGTAGACTGGAGTAATGTGCAGTGGAGTAAAGTGAAATAGCGTTTAGTGGAGTGGCATAGAGTAGAGTGGCATAGAGTGAAGTGGCATTCAATGGGCTATCATAGAATGAAGTGTTGTAAAGTGAAGCAGTGTACACAGGAGTGGGCAGAGGTGAATAGCATATAGTGGAGTGGCATAGAGTGGAATAGCATTGAGTGAAGTGGTATACAGTTAAGCAGTGTAGACTAGGATGCCATTTAGTGGAGTAGCCTGCACTGCAGTGGCGTACAGTGAAGTGGTGCAGACTGGAGTGGCATACGCTGGAATGGGGTAGATTGTAATCGCATACAGTTGTGTGGCATACAGTGGAGTGGCATCCGATGGAATAATGTAGAATGAGTGGGGTAGAGTGGAGTGGCATACACTGAAGTGGCATAGAGTGGAATAGCATACATTTGAGTGGCATACATTTGAACTGGATAGAGTGGAATAGCATATACTGGAGTAGTGTATATCAAAGTGGCATACACTGCAGAGGTGTAGAGTGGAGTTGCGTACAGTGTATTAGCGAGAGTGGATTGGCATAGAGTGGAGCTGTTGTACAGTATAATAGAAAAAAGTGGAATGGTGTAGAGAGGAGTTGTGTAGACTGGTGCGGTGTAAAATGGCACGAGGTAGAGTGTAAGAGCATATAGTGAAGTGGTATTCATTTCACTGGACTCCAGCTGAATTGCATAGAATAAAGTGGAATAAAGCTGAGTGCCATACACTGGTGTGGCATAGAGTGGAGTAGGGTAAAGTAGAGTAGCATACAGTGGATTAGCACATAGTGGAGTTTCGTAAAGAGGAATAGCATATATTGGAGTGGCTATAATACATGGCATACGGATGTATGGGAAATTTAGCAGGAAAGTGGATTTTGGTATGATGAGCAAGACAAAACATTGGATTGTGCTGCCTTGCATTTCACCATATTTATCAATCAACTTAGGGCCATGCATGGTGGCCTTGCATTCCAATATAAATCTGGCCTAGGTATTGCATTACCCAGACAAGATCTTGAGAGACGCAAGGGTACCACAAGCCAATAATACAGCTGGGTCTTTGTTATATTTTGAGCCATGATAGACATTGATGATTTTGCATGATACGGTAGTACATGGTGAAGGATAAGCCAGTATATAATTGGGTAATGGCTATTTTTAGAGAATGGAAAGGCACCCATATTGTTTTTAATACACTTTGGCTGTGTTCAGGCCCTTAGATATAGGTAAGTAGTATGTCATTACCTATTTTGTGAAATTCCATAGTAGTAGCGCGGTAATGGATATCCCTAAGTTTAAATGTCTTATAACGTAAAAAATATTTACCCTACTTAACTGCAGTACCCAAAACACATCATCTCTGCACCATAATGCCAAAGTTCACGTAAATTCATTCAGCTATTTTCACGTAATCCATTTAGCCGTTATTGCACTACATCTAATACAGTAATCTATGAAAAATGCATTGGTGGAAAAATGTCATTGCATTTTATCTTTGCACTCCCTTAAGGATTCCCCATATAATTTTACATCCTATCATAATGCAGAAAATGCTACAGGTCTGGAAAGTTTTTTGGTGATTTGTTAAATGGGTAGAAAGTTGTTAGGGAGCTTGTATCCAAGGAATTACTATCGTTAGGAACTCTATATCTACAGAGTGGCAATCAGATTTATTGTGTTTCTTTTGTTTTATCTATTGTTTTTGTTCTGTATTTGTTTATTGGTTTACATAATCATGTGACTATAAATGTGTTTTTAGGTGTTCATGTAGTAATTCTGAAGCTTTACATATGCAGTCTAGTTTTTTTGGGGCTTCCTTGCTACATTTAGTAGGATTGTGCTACATATGAAGCCCAAAGTGAATGAACGCCAGTTATTGTTGTTATAAAAATTAATTTTCCTAATGGCCAATTATCATGCCCTCCAAATAGTAGTGTGTGTAGCTCGCTGCTGGGTCACTTTCTCATTTTGTTGATAGGGGGGGAATAAGGAGGATGTTTTTTGTTTCGCTTGTTGGGCACAGTTTTCGTTTGAAGGTCAAAGAGAAGGCAAAGACAACTTGAAAGTGCAGTAAGGTGTATTCTATGTTTTGCTTATTTGCTTATAGATTTCTATTAGCATGTAAACATAAATGGGTCTTTCAGTTGTTTATGTAATGAATCTGTTCCATGCACAGCTAATTACAGCACATATTACATCATTGGTGACAACATTTATGGCATCATCAATATTCACAAACAAACAAGCTTTATTCAGTCAATTAACCATCAAAGCATCATAATACATTAAAAAGGAAGATCTCATTTTAAAACCTATACAATCATTAAATAAATTAATAAAAACAGATACATAAATATATACATATAATATCAAACACTCATATAAAATCCCACCTTGTCAATCTTCATGAGTCCTTATTTGAAAAACAGTTATGTTTGTGCCATGCTGCCACTAAACACTTGCTAACTGCAAGGATTAACTCATTTGAACTATGGCTTTTTCAAACCCTTAATGTTATACTACAATTTCAGGCCCCATTTCTCGACAGATTTTACGAATCCAGTTTGACCATGGAGTAAAATAGGCACTGCAGAAGAACATACAATGTTCGACTGTTTCCGAGGCACCACCATCACATACTGGGCATATGTCAGAAATAGCTGTTGACCCCCAACTGCTAGTTAAGGACAACAGAGGTATGGTCCCAAAACGAAATCTAGCATATAAACCTTTGCCCAGTAAGTCGGGTATAGTATCTAGCTAAGGTTCGTACTGCGGGTACCACTTAAAATCAATGAAAAGATTAGTTCATTGACCATGAGATTTGCGACAAATATAATCATTCCTTACATGGGACCAATAAAATGATTTCAGAACAGTTTTATGGGATTTCAGTAAATTAAGAGGATTCTCCCAATAATCTCCCAACCCCAAAGTACGAAACCAATTAAACACATGTCTGATCCACGGAATAGTAGCAGCATTTGGTCTCTTTAATAAATCGAGCAATAAGACCCTATATATATCTAGTTCAGGGACAGTCCAATACTTATCCAATATAGTAAAGGTCTTCAAGCAGTTAAATCAGCTACTCAATTTAATCCCAGGTCGAGAAACATAAGAATCAGGGGTGTACTGCGAGGGCATGCTATCAAAGCCCTCGCAAAATTGTTTTCGCCCACAGTTAACTTATTACTATTAGATGATCCCCATACCTCCGCACCATAGATAGCAGCTCCCTGCGCCTTAGCCATGTAAATCTTGATAGCTGGAGATACAGTTTTGTTATAGAACTTTTATAAAAGCGCAGGATAGATGCTGTTCTGTGCTGTAACAAATCCCGCTAATCTGGTCCTCCCAATGTAATTTATTTGATAACCTCACGCCCAAGTAATCTATTGAGCTAACCTTGCTCAAAGGGACTCCATCCAATTTAATAATGCATCTCTTACAAGGTCCCGAACTAAACACCATCAACTTTGTTTTAATGATATTCACCTCCAACACATAATCCCTGCAAAATAAATTAAATCTATCAACGAGAATTTGTAGACGCATTGATGTCTTTTAGATAAGAAGTGAATTGTTCTGGCAGGATATCAGGGCTTGCACCACCTCATTGATAAATAAGGTAAATACTAATGGAGCCATCACACAGCCTTGACGAACTTCACTTTGCATATGGATTTTTTCAGTCAGCTCACCTTGGTTACCCCAACACACTTGCGCATATGTATTTTCGTGCAATCGCTTTAACAATTGAATTATATTGGCTGGGGTTCCCAACCTATGCAACACATCCCACAATTTTTCTCTTGGGACCAAATCAAAGGCAGACCATAGGTCGACAAAAACAACATATAAATGTTGCTTGGTGAGAGCTACATATTTCCAATATAGAACAGCCAGCCTGAAAACCTTATCTACCTTGCTGATTTTTGGGCTAAACCCCGCCTGAAGTGGAGAAAGAATCTGATTGTCTTGGACCCAACTAATTAGCCTCCCTAAAAGATGTTTGGCAAAACTTTTTTGTAAATTATCAATGAGGCTGTTTGGTCTATAGTTGATTGGGAGATTTGCATTACCCTCTTTATAAATGGGGATAATTTCGGCCCCTTTCCACGTGCACGGAATTTGACACCCTGCAGCGATTTTATTCAAGATCAAATTTATACACCAGGACCATATAATTGGCTCTGATCTATAAAGATCTCCCGGAAGCTTGTCCGGCCCAGGAGCTTTGCCAGGTTTTAATTAATTAATTGCATCAAGGGTTTCTTCCATAGAAAAAAAGATATAATCCTCAGGGGCATTAGCACCCTCCCCAGGTGAATCAAAACAAAAAGTTGCAATTGACCTCAATGAGAGGACATAATCTCCATCTTGTGAATCGAATGCCAAAACATTAGCAGATGTAGCATAGAGACGGGAAAAGTGATCCACCCAACTTTCTGGTTGTATACGATTCCTAATGGTATTCCTACTCCCTGTTTGTCTTTTGGACAGCAATTCCCAAAACAGCATATTATTGTTTGCTTTTGAAGCATCTAATAGTTCCCACTAGGTAGAGTCTCCCCATGATCTTTTTGCTTGCGCTATAGTCTCCATATATATGTGTCTGTCTTGTTGGATCTCCCCCTGGAGACCAGTCATAATAGCTGTTTTTAACCCAGACTTCGCCCTGGAACAGTTTTCATCACACCATCCCTTACTAACCAATTTCCCACCACAAGGCCTGGAACCAACCTTTTTTGTAAAAGAAGCTCTGCAATTTTATGGACATGCTATCATGTATACTAAGTATTGGGATGTTATTAGCATCCTGTTCTTCATAAGAAGCCAAATTGTCTATAAACAATTGATAGATCCCCCCTATCAAGTGGGGGTTAGACATCACCTTTGGCCGACAAACCCTTGTAGAATTATTGTTCAAACAAGGGGATGGAGCCACTGTATATTGATTATTAGGTGTCCTCCTGAATACCTCCCCAGACAAAGTGAGAAGCAATGGATAGCGATCGCTCTCACATCTCAAGCCCACCCTCATGGCCCTCAGCAGAGGCCACAACCTAACATCCACCAAAAAATAATCAATAACACTTGTAGACATACCTCGTTTAAATGTCGGCGCGAGGTTTAAATCGGAGGGTGTATGACCATTACAAGCCCTAAAGCCATACTTTAGGCATAAAGAGGCCAGTTGGGAAGCCACACAAGAGTGAGTACAGTGTTGAGAATTAGTTATCTGTGGAATTCCCCAGAATTCATCCTCTTCAACTGTTAGACCACTGAACAAAGCAGAAGGTTCAAAAGTACAATTCAAATCACATGCTATGATTAAAAAGGTCAAAGGATGTAGAGTGTCTACGAATTCAGACAATAAAACTAAGGTCTGAGACTCAGAACCACGTGGGACAGACCAAGCATAAACATTGATAAAAATAACTTTAAAATTCTGCCAAAACAAAATTTGCATGTCCATTAAATCAACAGAATCAATATCTAATATCATATGATCACATTGCAATTTTTTGTTTAAAAGTACTAGAAGGCCTCCTTTGGCACAGCCTAAACCCTTCTCTGGAGGTTGGGCAGGAATACTAAATGAAAGAAACCCATCTATATTGGTTTCACCCTCAGCCCAGATTTTCTGAAAACAACAAAATGTCCTGATTACTAATATACGTCATCCATTCTGAATCGGCCAATTTCCTATCAAGGACAGCTAGGTTCCAGGTCATTAAAGTTCATTCATAATTGTCTAACCCAATTCAATGGGTTGGACATCCCGCCTCCCTCAAGTCCATTTCCTTGTTACAAATCCCAGGAGACACCACCCTGTTCTCTTGTTCATGTGCAAACCTCGGAACAGGTCCCCATAGGTGCTACCTGATCAGTAACTAGTCACACAGGGTTTGACAACAAACAAGGAATTTTAGTTGTCATAGGTAGATCACTTCCCAGGGAAAACATTTCACTACCATGAATAGCAATCAAGCAGGCACCAAGTGGCTTCAATGTAAGACTAACCCCCCCCACTCGACTCCCTATACTGGTGGGTACGTAAGTCAAAAGCCATGAGTTGGTTCACCAATATCTTATCAGCAAGATGAACAGAGATTAAATCAAAATTTGAAAAATGCATGGCAGGGCTCAAGTTATAGTTACCTTAGGGCGCAAGTTATAGTTATGTGACTTACCAATAACTAACTGCTGAATTTCTATGGTTTTATGCCAAGAAATCTAGAACCTAACAATAATGTCCCTGTAATCTTCATTGTTTTTTTTAGTGTATATATATATATATATATATATATATATATATATATATATATATATATATATATATATATATATGTATCCATAGAAATCCACTGGAATAAACAATGGTTTAAGGGACATTAAATTTAGGTTCTGGATTTACTCGTACAAAACCTTAGAAATTCAGCAGTTAGAGTTATTTCAAGTAGCTATAACTTGCACCCTAAGGTAACTATAACTTGTGCCACCTCCATGCACAGTTTTGTTTTCCAATAATGAAATGTTTCATTTATATTTTTAATGACATTATAGAAATTGCCATGAGTGCTGTAACATCTGGGATAATTAGCAGTGCGTGGCCAGGGCACGAACTATAGTTACCTTAGAGCATGAGTAATAGGCCCAGCAGCCAACCCCCTTTACCCAAACAGCTCCATGCACGGTCGAAGGTGGGTGCTGGCCACAAAGCCTGTCTCTCTGGATGTGAGTATAAGTGTGAGAGGGTGTCTCTGGATGTGAGAGGGTGTGTGTGTGTAAAAACTGGGATGATTGCAGAAGCCCCATAACTTTTTTGTCCCTTTTTTCACTTATGCTGCTGTTTTTCTGACTCTGATCGTGCCCGGGAACTGCTAGCCCAGGGGCTGTGCTTTGATTAAAATGGATACGCTAATTAGGCTAATTATAATTGGTTGTGTCAACCTACCTATAAGTCCCTATTATATGGTACGGCATGTAGATTTAGGTGCCCCATCATAAGTAGTTCAACCATAGGTGAAGTGCTATGGTGCCAGTGCCATTTTATAGGTAGTCCTGCCTTGCTGGCTGCTTATCAGTTAAAGTTGGCCCCAAATTTGACTTTGGAATTAAAAGTACTTCCAAAGTCCTAAGCTCCCTTATTTCTAAATAAGTCACCCCTAAGGTGTGCCCTAGTGTAACCATAAGCAGGGACTTTATAAAATATGTTTTGTAAGCCCTGGTGAGTGAAAACATCTAAATGTGTTTCCTTATTGTAGCGAATGGGCTCCACATGCTAACATAGGGAGACTTTATTTTAAAATAATAAAGACTAATTTTCCATAGGAAGGAGCTAAAGATGGCATTTAGTACCAAATTAAAAGTTATAGTAAATCCAACAAGTTCCCACTGTTGAATTTAATATAACGTGCACCAAGAAAGAGGTTTGGAACTCTTCTTAAAAGTTACCAGTTTCAGCTCTGTAGTGCCCTTCTTTGATTGGCCAGCTTCTGGCAGCCTGTATGGGCTGTCATGATGAGTTGTGAAGTGGCCTGGGCTGACACAAAGGAAGCCTCTGGTGGGAGGAGATCTGCTAGAACAGGATGGGGAGAGAGCAGCCAAACTGGTCTTCAAAAGAGGGAAGGACATTTGGGTCAACCACTGTACCTCCCCATTTAGTGCAAACTCAGACAGACTGGTGCCCCCTAATTAGATGTAGAGGGGGCTGGAAAGGGTGTGCCAAAGAAAACTTAGCCACACCAGTGGATGGCTTAGCTAGACCTAATCTCTGAGATTGGATTTTTCCATCAGGGATTTTTGGCAAATGTTGCTCCCTGGGATTGATTTTTGCCACGCTTCCTAGGAAGTGGTCACTCAAGAGGGTGGTGGCCTGCTTGTGACTGAACAGAAGCACCCCACTGCTTTCCATCCCAGGCGCAAGAATAAATATGGCAGAAGTGCACCACACTTTAGATCCCTCCCAGAAAAAGACAAGAAGAAGAAGGACTGCCTTGCTGGACCCCTGGCCTAAACCTTGACAGAGCAATGAGAAGGACTGCACCAGCTGCACACTTTGGGCTTTACCAAGAGAAGAACGTTGCCTTACTCCTACAACTCCAAGAAGAGACTCCCTGTAAGCTACAGGTAGAAAGAAGCTGACCAGAGTCCCCTGCACCAAGTCCTGCAGAAATAGCCCAGCTGACCAGTGGCCAGAGGTCATTTAATAATTTGAACCAGGTGCATTCAGGGAGTTGATGTCCTAACCCCCAAGGAGCAACTCAGAGCTTCTGGAATCTTGGAGTGAGTTGTAGACATTAAAAGTACTGCTGGAAGTGGATGCAGACGTTTTGGGAAATTTGGAGCAACTGACTTGCAGGTTCATCCCGCTGAAAAGCTCCGGAGCTCAAGACTTCCGTGATTTGACTGGGGACTTGTGGAAAGGCAATCCGATGATGTTGCATTGAAATTGACATGCTGAGGAGGGTCGTCTGATGTCAGGAAAGAATAGTTCACGAAATGTTTCTAAGTCAGAAGGTAAAAGTTTGACGATGCCTCCCACACAGTGTATACGAGGAGGGCTCCAGTGAGGTTGGCCTCAAACTTTGACTTGATCTCAGGTGAAGGATTCCATCATGAAAAAGTTTCTCAGTTCGAACATAGAAAACTTGACTGAGTCTTCCTGCGCAGTGTATCCAAAGAGGGCTCCAACAAGGTCGGCTTCAATTTGTAACGTTTTCCCATTCAAAGAAAAACCTTCAAGAAACCTACTAAGTATGAAGGTAAAACTTTAACTTGGGCCTCCCGTGCAGTGTAGCTGTGCAGGACTTCATTGTGGTCCGCCTCAACTTTTGACTTTGCCCCATTCGAGTGCGACCAGATGTTTAGAGTGGCTCTTTTTTTCATTTAGGTCCTCATTACAACCCTGGCGGTAAATCCTTCTTGCCGCCGTGCCGACGGCCGGCAACATACCGTGTCCGCGATGGAAATCCGCAACGGGTATTATGACCCACACTGAGAATTCCGCCACTATACAGACACCCACACAAGTCTGCCACACCAAAGGTCAGTGATAAACTGGCGATAGCAAAACCCACACCGTTACGCCAACAGGAATAGGCCCACAATATCATGACCCACGAATCAACGCGGCGGTCTTACAACCACGGTAAACCATTGGCGGTACACACCATCACGCTCAAAATACACACACACTTACAAAACACAACCACATTGAACAATTCAAAATACACACACCTGCCACACATACACACACCACACCTACACACTCACAACACTTTAAAACACACACCCATATGGCCCACAACCCCTTACAGCGAAAAATTTGGAAGAAGCAGAGAGAGAGAGAAACGCAAAGACCACACCAGCATCCAGAGGCACACAACACCATCACTCATACACCATCCACGCACCTCACTCCACACACCCCAACACATCACCCCACACATCACATCAACCATCACCTCACACATCACTCACACCACATCATGGCACCTCAAAGACAGGCCAGGTTTTCTGAGGAGGAGCTCAGGGTCATGGTGGAGGAAATCATCTGGGTAGAGCCACAGCTATTTGGATCACAGGTGCAGCAGACCTCCATTGCAAGGAAGATGGAGCTATGGTGCAGAATCGTGGACAAGGTCAACACAGTGGGACAGCATCCAAGAACAAGGGATGACATAAGGAAGAAGTGGAACGACCTACGGGGGAAGATACGTTCCATGGTATCAAGACACCAGGCAGCCGTACAGAGGACTGGTGGTGGACCCCCACCTCCTCCCTCACAACTAACAACATTGGAGGAGCAAGTCTTGGCGATCATGCATCCTGAGGGCCTCGCAGGAGTAGCAAGAGGACTGGACTCTGGTAAGGCAAATCTTTACTACTATATCCTCCCCACCCTACCTGCATGCCTTCACATACTCCCACCCTCACCCTCACTCCCAGGACTCCACCATCTCGCACACACCCCACCATCACGACCCACCACTCCCACAACCAAGCCCTGCATGCAACAACAATGCATGGACACCCATCACAGACATGCATGGACACCCATCACCAAAACATGTCCAATAGAGAGACTCACCCAGGGCACACAATCACCACTCACACAAGGGCCAAGGCAACAGTGCAAGAACAGTAATAGAGGGAAACACACCCATTGCACAAGATGGCACACACAGATAAAATAACAATGCATTTACATCCCAACAGGACCCCTACCCAACATCATCGGAAAGGACGTGCCAGCCATATCCAGTACCCCCACAGAAGAGGCTGAAAGTGATGACAGCATCTCTGCACGCCTGGATCAAGATGACCAGGCTGGCCCATCAGGGACCTCTGGACAGTCGGTTCCCCTGCCTACGTCCCAAGCCACTACAGAACCTCCCCCCTAGGAAACACCGCCACAGCACCCACCAAGCGATCCCATGCCACTGTCCCCAGGACACGTCAATCAGCAGTGTGTCCACCACTACAGGGACCCCAGGCAAACGCACTAACTCAGGACGATCAGGGACCTGGGGTCAGTGGGCACACGGTTCAGGGGACAGAGGCACAGGACAACAGGGAAGCTGGGAGGGCTGCTGTGCGACAGGGGCAGGACAGGCCCAGGGAACCGACCCTCCACGAGGCACTATCAAACAAAATGGGAGCATACCACCATTCCCAGGAGACCAAGGGCACAGTATTGGCCAAGTTTCAGGAGACCCAGCAGCTGCCGGAGGGACAATACATGGGGATCAGGGAGGACCTCACCAACATATACACCATCCTGGTCACCATAGCAGGGGTGCTGGCTGACATAGCCAAGACCATGAGGGAGGCAGTGGCACAACAAAGGGCCCCTGACACTAGCCAAATCGAGGAACAGCCCTCCACCTCTGCTGGAGTGGACAGGAGGCCCCACCACAGGAACAACAGGCCACCAGCACCCCACCCCCTGCAGAAGGAGAACCACCCCGCAAACGGTTCCTGCGATCCAGGCAGAAGACAGAGAACATTGCCAAGACCCCCACCAGGAAATAGGACCCTCCTGATTGTCACTCTTCTGTCCTACTCAGTTACCCTGTCCACCTTGAACTGCCATTACTCCCCTTCCTATGCCCCATTGGACAATGCACATGTGATACCAAGAGACTTGACTCTACTATGGACCTTCATCCACCATCATCCCAGCCCCTTGCACATACCCCTATACTAATTAGTCCCTAAATAAACACCCTTTAATCACAAACCAACATGGAGTCAGTCTGATCTTTCACAAATGTATTATTACAACATCAGCAACAAATACCAATGTAAATGTTCATTTGCTCATACCAATGTATGACAGTTGCTGGGCAGCAGAACATATAGCAGAAGGCAGAATGAGGTACCCAGATCTGAAAAATGGAACTCCAAAGTGAACTGTCAGTGTCCATAGACAGAGGTTAAGAGGCTGACTTATTCAATGTCCTACAGTATTCAGAAATGTGAGGAGGAGTTACAGTCTCTTGCCTGTGTGTCACTGGAAGTACTGCATGATGATGTTCGTTCAGTTGTCAATATCTTCTTCCTCTGCCTCCTCTTCCTCACTGTCCACAGGCTCCACCGCTGCCACAAGACCATCACCATGCTCATCCTCCTGCAGAAAAGGCACCTGGTGTCGCAATGCCAGGTTGTGCAACATGCAGCATGACAGAAATTTCTGGCACACCTTCTTCGGTGAGTAGTATAGGGAGCCACCTGTTAGATGGAGGCACCGGAATCTGGCCTTCAGGAGGCCAAACGTCCTCTCAATAATATGCCTGGTTCATGTGGCTCAATGTAGCGGTCCTCTGACCTTGTCCTGGTATTCCTCACCACATAGGTACCAGAAGTGTGTCTGCAGTACTGTGAGTAAATCAGTGTGTTGCATAGTTAGTCCGTATATGTGCTAAATATGCTGTGACGCAGTTAGGTGCCATGTGCCCCCCTGATATAGCAGCTGCCTGACTTGTGAGGGGGGACAAGGGGAAATGAGTTAACTGCGCTGGTGTTGTGCTGCATCGTGACGGTACACACCGCCGTGGACGTGACCGCCATTTTCTATCTGTTCACTCACTTGATACCTGACTTTCAACAGGAGAGGACCTGCACTGCAAGTGCTGCTGTGACCTCAGTCTGGAAGCGACAATGGCTTGAATGTGAGGGGAAAGGGTCCCTGCCTTCACCACGGAGGAGTTGAACAAACTGGTGGATGGGGTCCTCCCCCAGAACACGCTACTCTATGGTCCTCCAGACAAACAGGTGAGTACACGGTGAGCATGATCGTGGGCACTGCCTGTTTGGAGTGGTGTGGATGGAAGATACATGTGGGGGGGACTGAGGCTTGCATGTGAGGATGGTCAGTGTATGTACATCAGGGTATGGTTGGAAACTGGTGGGTAATGAGCCTGACGGTCCGGACGGGTGAGTAATGTCCTTTCCTCCTCTACCTTTCCTCTAGGCCAGTGCCCACCAGGAGAAGGGTATTTGGCCTGCCATCGCCAAGGAAGTGCCAACCCTGGGGGTCTATTATAGATGGAGCACCCACTGCCGCAAGAGATGGGAGGACCTACGCTGCTGGAACAAGAAGACAGCGGAGGACCAGCTGGGGCTGGCCTCCCAACGTGGAAGGGGTGCCCGTCACACCGTGACCCCCCTGATGTTCTGCATCCTGGTGGTGGCCTATCCGGAGTTGGGTGGGTGATTGAGGCCATCACAGCAGCCACAAGGGGGTGAGTACAGTGTCATAAAGCTGACTCTGTGCACTTTACAAAGTGTCTGGGTGGGGGATGTGGGCTGTGGGTTCCCCTAGGCCAGGGCGAACATTGCATTGTTGGTCCCTTGTTGGACAGGCTCTGAGGCACTCCAACCCCAATATTGTTAGTGGGCACCTACTACTGAGCAGGCTCCTGTGGGTTCCAGGTGTGCAGCAAATGGTGTTAGGCATTGTACCCCATGGCCTGGTGACTTTCCTACTAACTGGTAGTGCATGGCCTAGTGCATAGGGCTGCTCCATGTATGTTCTGTCCACCAACGGTAGTAGTGTTGCTGGCATTGACCATGTGTGTTCTCTCTCTCCCCCCTTCTTGTTTTGTCACCCTGTCCTTGTGTGCATTAGCATCATCTGGTGGAGGATCAGAGGCACTGGCGACGGAGGGAGCTGCATCCCACATGTTCCAGGAAGGTGAACCAACGGAGGGTGAAGGGACCAGTGGGACGGAGGGTGAGGCGAGCTCCATGATGGGGACAGGAGGTGATGCCAGCGGCAGCGACTCCTCCTCTGATGGAAGCTCCCTGGCGGTGGCAGACACCTCTGTGCCCACACAAACAACAGGTACAGCCGCCACCCCCCCTACTAGCACCACCCTCCCAGCAGTCCCTCAGTGTGTTGACCTCCTGAGATCCCTCACTGTTGGGCAGTCAACCATTCTGAATGCCATCCAGGGTGTCGAGAGGCATTTGCAGCAAACAAATGCATAGCTGGAGGGCATCCATTCTGGCGTGGCGGCCCAACAGAGAGCATGTCAGGCTCTGTCCTCAGCACCAATGGCAGCCATTGTCCCTGTGTCCAGCCTCCCCCCCCAACTTCCACTACCCAGACCCAATCCCCTCTACCGCAGCCTATCCCAAGCACACCATCAGACCAGCATGCACAAACATCAACACACAAAAGTGGCTCAGGGAAACATAAGCACCACACATCCCACAGGCACTCACACAAGCACCATACCCATGCACACATACCAACATCCACTTGCTCCACTGTGTCCCCCTCCTCCACATCCTCCACCTCCATGCCTGTCTCGTCTCCACTCACACCTACATGCACTACATCAGCCACTGCCTCCATCACCAGCACGCCCGTCACTACACACTGCTCACATGCAATCACCACCCCCACTACCATGCACTCGTCCTCTGTGTCCTATACCAGTGTGTCTGTGAGCCCTCCTCCCAAAGTACACAAACGCAGGCACACACCCACTCAACAGCCATCCACCTCACAACAGCCCTCAGCCCATGCACCTTCACCCAAACTCAGCAGACGTACACCTCCTACATCTACTACCTCTTCATCCACTGCCACACCTCCTCCATCTTCTCGTCCCAGTGTGTCTAAAACACTTTTCCTAGCTAACATTAACCTCTTTCCTACACCTCCCCACATCCTTCCCCTAGGGCCGGGATGTGTAGATCCCAGCCCAGCACCTCAGCCACCAAATCTGCATCTGCTGTGGTCCCTGCTAGTCCAGTATGATCTAAGGGTGCACCCATCAGAGCTGCCAGTGTGCCACAGACAGAAAAGAAGGACCACCCTATTCCACCACATGCAAAGGTCAAAAAGGGTCCGGCTTCCCAAGGGGACAGTCACACCGCCCACCCAGCAAGGCCTCGCCCAAACACAAGTGGACAGTGCCAAGGTCCCTGCAGCGACTGTCAAGATGGGGAAGGGCCACAAGCCAAAGGGCACTTCACCTCAGGGCACGATGTTTCCTGGTGAGGGGCTGGTGACCACCATATCATCAGGGATGGCAGCCACCTGCACCACAGTCACTACCGCCACTCCGACCACCACCTGCACTGCTGCTGCCACAACATCAGGCTGCAGCATCCTCCCGAAGGATCAGCCATCCGAGGCTGCCGGAGATGGTATGGTGTCTCCATCCACCACAACAGTCACTTTCACCACGGCCAGCACTGGCCGCATCTCCGCTGCAGCCACCGCCACATGCACCATCATCAGCACCGCCACATGCACAGCTGATGTCACTCTGTCGGACGTCAGCCCCATCCCCAGTGGGCAGCCATCAGAGTCTGCAGGTGACGTCCTGGACCCTGGACACGCCACTTGAGACACCACCTCCAGCAATGACACAAACCAGCAATTGGCAGCCTAAGTCACTGCAGGATGGAGTGTGGCTCTGCCTCCATGGAGTATCATGCTACCTGTTCCAGGTACATCATGTGGCTAAGACACCCAGGTGAGAGGATGTCAACTGCCACACCCCCGGTGCAGCATCACTGGTCACAAAGCCCCCTCCAGAACCAGTGGAGAGATACATCCACTCACCCAGTCCTTGGCACGATGAAGCACTCTGGGCACAAAGCCCCCTCCAGAGCAAGTGGGCACACCACCCACTTGAGACACTGTGCCTTTGCACTCCCCAGGACCAAACAGTGGGCATTGAACCCACTTGAGAGACTTGAGAGACTGTGGCTTTGCACTCCCCAGGACCAAGCAATGGGCAGTGAACCCACCTGAGAGACTTGAAAGTCTGTGGCTTTGCACTCCCCAGGACCAAGCAGTGGGCATGGAGCCCCCTCGAGGAGCAGTGGCATTATACCATCATCCGGCTGAGGTTCCCTCTCGTCTTACTCCTGAGGTGCCTGTTTTTTTTTTTACCTGATGCCCCTGCAGTGTTGTCTCCAATTTGAGTCAGGTGTCATGTGTCGGCTTCGCCCATGCTTTTTGGGACCACTGGTCAACGGACATTTCATGGGACAGTGTACGGACTTGCTTACTTGATGTAAATATTTGTGTATACTGATTATTTGCTGTTCTCTTGATCTATCTGATTGTTCCAATATAACACTAGTTAAACTAATTTTGGTTTTTCCTTGCGTTCTTCCAGGGGATGACAGGGTGTATCTGTGCTGTTATTGGATATGTGTGTGTGTATGTTGTTGTGGGTGGGGGGTGGGGGTGTTGCGTGTCATGTGTGTGTGTCACTCTCTTTTCCCTCCTCCCCTCCCCTGTGTGCTAGGTGCAGTACTCACCGTCATCGTCGCCGCCTTCTTTCCACTTCGTGGTGTATTAATAGATACAGCAACATGGGTAGGATTTGCAATTCGGGCTCCATGGCATCCTAGTTCTTCCTTGGGTGTAGAAAGGTGAGTGGTTTCCCTTCTGTGTACTGTTTCTGCCGTGCTTTTGATGTCATTGATACCGCCCCGGAAAAGCTGGCGGATTGGTGCCTTGTAATATTGTAGGCGGTACATTGTCTTCCGCCTGTCTGTTGGTGGTTACTGCCGTGGTGTAGGTTGCTACTGCTATTGCGTTCGGAGTGTTAAAATGGCTGTCTGTAATGGCGGTTACAACCCTGGCGGTTGTTGAGGAAGTTGTGGTAATACTACCAACAGGCTGGCAGTAATTACTGCCAAATGATGGCCATGACGGTGAGAACTCAGATATAAAGCCAGTTTACCGCACTGACCGCCAGGGTGAAAACAACAGCCACCACAGTGGTAGCTGCCTAGAGCCAGACAGAAACCAATGTCCCGCCCACCGTATTATGGCCCTGCAATCCACCTCATTTGCTGGTGCGGTACCAACGACATCAAAATACTAGCGGAAACACTGCACAGAAGTGAAAGGACTCACCATTGGAGACACAGGGAACCACACCACCATGAAGCCTAAGCTGCATGTCTTCCCAGTGCTCTTCTACGTGCTGCTCCACCAAAAAAAAACAACGACTGCGAAGACGATGATGGTGAGTACAGCTGACTAGCACACAAGGGAGGGAGGGAGGAAAATGAGAGTGACAAACAGACGCAACACACACACCACCAACACCATACACACAATCAGCTGCAGAAATAAAACATGTATACACTGTACCTCGGATGGAAAATGCAAGGACAACATGAATTTACCAAAGTGAGTGTAATAAGATCAACACAGTAGAAATAAGAAAAATGCAATGTAACTGGTATATGGAAATATCCAGTTCAAGGGACACTGTCCAGTCGTCAGTGTGCGTGGGCCACAGACCAAAGTCCAAGGCCCCACTTTTTACCTGCAGCAACACGGTGAGAACACTACAGAGCCATCAGTTGGAGAATAGGCAGGCACCTCAGGGGGATGGGAAATGGGGGGGGACCCTCAGCCATCAGATAGAACAAGACCACAGTTTCTGGAGGGGGCAAAATGCCCCATGCTTTGTCCTGGGGACTGCAAGGCCACAGTCTCTCAAGTGGGTGACTTGCCCACATGCTCTGGAGGGGGCAACATGTCCCATGCTTGGTCCTGGGGAGTGCAAGGCCACAGTCTCTCAAGTGGGTGACTTGCCCACATGCTCTGCAGGGGGCAACATGCCCCGTGCTTGGTCCTGGGGAGTGCAAGGCCACAGTCTCTCAAGTGGGTGACTTTCCCCATGCTCTGGAGGGGGCAACATGCCCTGTGCTTGGTCCTGGGGAGGCTGTGGTTGGTGGGTGTCTTACTCATTGGTTTTGGATGAGGGATCGTACCCTGGGCTCTTGATCCTGGGGAAGCTGGGGTCGGTGGGTGTCTAACCCACTGGTTCTGGAGGGGGCATCCTGCCCTGTGTTCTTGATCCTGGGGAGGCTGGGGTCGGTGGGTGCCTTACCCACCTGTTCTGGAGGGGGCATCGTGTCCTGTGCTCTTGTACTTGGAGAGTGCAAGGTCACAGTCTCTCAGGTGGGTGTCATACCACTGGATTTGCAGGGGGCAGGCCGCACAGCAGCCCATGGAGGCAGGACTACATACCATCTGCCGGCGGTGACAGCTGCTCAATGGTGGTAGTGGTGCTGCTGCTAGTGGTTTGAGGAAGCTCCAGCCCATCCCCTGCAGCCTCAGGTGGCTGCCCACTGGTGGTGGTGGTGGTGGTGGTGTTGCTGCTGCTTGTGGGAGGAAGCTCCTACCCATCACCTGCAGCCTCGGAAGGCTGCCCACTGGTGGTGGTGGTACTGCTGCTGGTGGTGGTGGTGGTGGGGGGAAGCTCCTGCCCATTCCTTGTGGCCTCGGATAGCTTCACAACCATGGTTCATGGTGGGGGCTCTGTCTGAATCCCCGCCCCTGGCTCTTTGCCCTTCCTGGCAGCAGCTGGGGCTGGCTCCTTGCCCTTCCTGGCAGCAGCTGTGTCAAAGTAAGCCTCAGCAAGGCCTACTAGTGCAAGGGGTTCGCCCTTCTCTGCACAAAGTCCTCAGACCATATAGGAAGAAGTCGGCACAGAAACTGAAATAAAAGACAAAGTTTAGTAAACCTCATGAGGTGGTACTACAGTTCAAACAGCACCCTTCGGTAATGTTTGAAGTAGCACACTGAACTAAGAGAGCATGGTCTTTTTACACCCACGCAGGGGCTAAAAGAAGGTGGTATAGTTATAGAAACAAGACTTATATACATATAAGGTCATATGGAAATGCACAGTCGACAGGTAGGAGGGGCTAACAGTTTTCAAGGACTAGTAGACACATTACTGTTGGTTACTAATTACTAACAGCTGCAGACCTTACTGGGCATGTGCAAAGTGGGAGATGCTAAATATAACTTGTCACTAGACAGATTTTCAAGAGTAGTTAACAGGAAGGTAGGACAGAGCACATGGCAGCATGTGGCAGAGATAATGGCTGCCATGAATACAAAATGGATTCCGTGAAATGTTCACAATAGTTGCTAAATACAAGATGTCTTCTGCTAATGCTTAATCTAATCGCTACTACATTACAACAGACAAACCTTTCAGCATTAGCTGAAGACATTAGTCTTTCTGGGATAATCTAAATATTCATCTTGTATATTTATGCTCATCATTTCAGCTATTCCCTCATCTAACATGTGTTGTGCTTTCATTGCTGTAATATTTCTTTTGGTAGGCATACAAGCAGTAATACACATGGAGCAAAACATTGGACCACACTGAATACAGATACAGCATGTGAAAAATATTGCAATCATTACACACAGGATAGTCAGTAGTTTCCAGCCCCAAGCGGAAACAAGAGCCCAAAACCATCCAGAAAAAGTCCAAGTACCAGTCTCTGTGTGGATTTCTGCAGCAATTTTATGCAATTTAGATATTGCATCATATACTGAAGGTGAGTGATCTGGAATGAAAACGCAGCAACTACTACCGATGATGCGACATGCACCACCTCGATCAGCTAATATCACATCCATACGATTTTGGAGCGCTGCAATCCTTGCAATTTGGAGCTTCTCTGTAATATTCCCAAGTGCCAGAGCTGCCTGATTGGTAACAGCTACCACAACCCTAGTCAATCGTCTCACTTTCCTACTGTTTAACGCAGCACCCACAAAGGAGAACAACCCTAAATTAAAATCCACATATTGTTGCAGGCTAGTGTCCGTTTGGTCTACCTCATTTGTACTTATTGTCCTTTTATATCTATTTTTCATGATGTCATTGAACAGTTTAAGATCTCGGTGATATGATGCAGGTGCCAAAAACACAGGGGGTAATAGAAAAGATGCATAACACACACCTGACCAACCAACAGGTAGTTGGTAATATCCATAGTTACCACAAACAAAACATGAATTATGTGAAGCTGTAAAACTACTATTATTTACCCCCTCAATAGTTAAAATCAAGGTACAATCGCTTATCCCCACTGGAATTCGCCCAATGCTACATATACATAAATCAGCTTTAGTTTTTGTAACAGAAATCACAAGTTGTTCTTTCTTGTCAGAGTCTCTTATATTTGTGAAGACATATGGTATTGAAACATTGTCCGGTTGATACTCTTCCCATTCCAATTTAGTTCCTTTGGCTTGGGGATACCCATCTTTGTCTTGGTAGCATACTTTATTAAAGCGAAAAAGAAGTCCGCCCTCTGTACGTTTTCCAGATGCAAACAAAAACGTATACCAAGCTTGACAAGAACCATTGTGTGAAAAAGGAAGAGGAATGAAAGGTGTTCCTCCTTTCTTTTGATACACAGGTATCGTTCCACATACCCAACAGTTAGTAGTATTTGTAGCATTATGAGTATGATGCAACATCTGAATGAAAGTATTATTGAAGTACGATTGATGGTGCTTCTGCTCATGTTAGGGAAGTGTAAAGTAATAGTGATCCTCTGGTACTGGAGTAGTGGCAACAAAAAACTCACGAGCAGGAGCCTTCTTTTCAACAAACCAGGTGATTATTGCTATAACCACCAAAACAACAACAAACCCCATAGTCCTAATGATCACTTTGTTATTCATTTTGGCAACAGTGATAATCGACTCTTCCAGAAATTAATTAAAAACAATTGTTGGAGCTCTTATCCCTGGGCAGCCGCTGATTTCTTCACCACGGGCCAAGACAGGTGTCACTACTCTAATGCATGACTGATTCACCCCCTCCTTGCCACATTGGCTCTCCGTTTCACTAACTCAGAGCGGTAGCTCAAGCAGTTTTTTTCAGCACTACATATTCTTTCCTCGGTCTCAAATTATATCGGGACACTCAAGAAATCATATGGTCCGGAAAGAATCTCCGCAGATTCGTCAAGTGATATAGCACGGCCTTTCTTCGTAGTCAAAATCCCTCGATGATTGGTCAGCACAGCAGGTTCCACCAAGGTAGGTAGCACTCTCTTGCAGTGAGTACTATGGACCCAATTCTTTTGGTTTGTCACTCGAACTGCTGTCCTTGTCGCAAAGAGCTCTAGGCCTCGCCACCTTGGTTCCAACAGCTTGATCTTTCAAAGGACATAATCATCACCTGGTCACCAGGTCGGAGTTCATGGCCTTCACCTATAGATCTGTCAGGAAGTGCTTCTCGAACCTGTTGATGAATAGAAACCAAATTGTCGGTTAACTGTGCCAAATAATCATTCATCAGGACACAAGGTACATCGTATACAAAATTCAGCTTAGGAACTCCCCACATATTCGTTGGCCTTCCAAATACTATTTCATGGGGGTAAGGCCTGTTCGAGAGTGTGGCACTGACCAAATAGACAATAATGCCAACGGCAATAAATCCGGCCAAGTTAAAGATGTGGAAGCCTGTCATCATCCAATTCTCCTTCTTCAGACCATTGCTCACCTTCTTTCACAGAAGCAGATTTCTGTATATCTAATACGTCTTGTCTAGCATTATGCCAACGTTCAGCTTGTGACTTCACTACATACATAGAAGTAGTACTTTGCTGCATCGCAGTCTCACGTGCTACGCGGTCCGCAAGGGCATTACCTTGCCCTATTTTATCACCACTCTCTTGTGTGCAGTACATTTCACAATAGCTATTTTCTTTGGATATGTCAATGCAGTCAAGAGGTTATGCACTAATTCTCCGTTCATTATCTGTATCCTGTGGGATGTGAGAATGCCTCTCTCCTTCCAAAGCAAACCAAAATCATGAGCCACTCCAAAAGCATAGCGGCTGTCTCTATAAATGTTCACACATAAGTCAGTACTAAGCTCACATGCTCGTGTCAAAGCTATTAGTTCAGCTGCTTGAGCTGACTTCTGTGGTATACGAGCTGTCTCCACTACCGTGTGTATTGTGGTGATTGCAAATGCAGCTGAGGTTGTACCGTCTGGCAACTTCAAACAAGACCCATCAACCCACAATTCCCCATCTACATCTGCAAGGGGCGTATCTTGCAAATCAATACGACCCTTTGTCTGTTCCTCGGTAAGGAATATACAATCATGTATTTCTTGTGACTGAGGCTGAGTCACCGGATATGGCAACAAAGTGGCTGGATTTAGTGTTGCACATCTCTTCAGTGTAATGTGAGGAGCCAGCAATGTCAATTCATATCCTGTCAGGCGAGCGCTAGTTAAATGTTGTGTCTTTGTTTGATTTAAAAGGGCATCAACCGCATGGGGTACTAACACCAACAGCTTATATGACAAAACTATCCCTTCACTCTGACGTATTGACACAGCTGTTGCCGCAACTGAACGAAAACACCCAGGCAACGCTCGAGCGACATGATCAAGTACTGCTGAAAAATATGCACAGGGGCGCTGCTTATCGCCATGTGTCTGTACGAAAACTGACAATGCACATCCATCTTTCTCATGTACGTAAAGTGCAAAAGGCTTTGTGTAATCTGGAGTACCTAACACTGGTGCTGAACAAAGGGCTTGTCGTATCTGCCAGAAAGCAGTCTCACATTCATCTGTCCATGGGAGGGGCATTGGAGTATCTTTAGTCAAACGTGCTAGCAAAGGTTTGACAATGTGTGAAAACCCTAATATCCATTGCCTACAAAAAGAAGTAAGACCAAGGAATGCACAAACATCTTTCTGAGTAGAGGGTACTGGTGTGTCTAAAATTGCTTGAATACGATCTGATGTAAGTGCACGGCACTCCTTAGACAAAAGGTGACCTAAATAGGTTACCTTTGGTCTACAATATTGCAATTTCTTTCGTGACACTTTATGATGGTGTGAAGCAAGAAAAGAAAGTAAGGACAAAGTGCACTTTTCACATCGCTCAGGGGTATCAGCTGCCAACAAAATATCAACATATTGTATGAGAGCCACACCTTCAGGCAAAACAAAAGAATCAAGTTGTTGTTTTAACGCTTGACTATGAATACTAGGACTCTCAGCATAGCCTTAGGGAACTCTGCAAAATCTTTATGATCATTTATTCAAAGTAAAACCAAACAAATATCGTCTGTCAGGATGAATAGGAATCGAAAAGAAAGCATTCTTCAAGTCTATCCCAGACAACGTAGTTGCTGTCGGGGGAACCAAAGTAAGAAGTGTTGTGATGTCAGATACCACAGGATATTGTGGTACCACAATCTAATTCACTTCTCGTAAATCAATAATGAATCGGTAAATCGTAGCATCAGTATCCTTTTTCAGAATAGGAAGAATCGGACTGTTACAAACATTAAACGGAACTTCCTCAACAACTCCAACTGCAATAAGATCATGCACAATTCGTATGAGTGCTTCTTCGCCCTCCTGTGAAATTTTGTATTGAGGCAAACGTGGCAATACAGCTCCCTCCTTGACACTAATATGTACCGGTGGAATAATCATTTGTCCCACATCAGTATCTCAAGTAGCCCACAAAGTACTAAGAAGTGAAGCTAATGCAATATCCTCTTTAACAAGACAAACTCTTTCATCACAGGATGATTATCATTTAAAATAACATGCACCCCTTCAGGAGAGCTTTATATTGTAGCCCTGAAATACTTGAGCATATCAAGACCCACAATATTGTCTGGTGTATTTGGGGAAAGCAAAAAGGGACATGGAGCAGTAAATTTATCAACATGAAATGTAAGTGGTTGTGACAATGGGCTAGGGGAAGGTGTTCCATCGAAACCTATCGATGTAATGGTTAAGCCAGACAGAGGAGCCCTTGGAACCAATTGTTTAGACAAGGCGCTATGAGTAGCTCCTATATCAACCAGAAACTGATCAGTAGAACCCAAAACATGTGCTGTAACATAGGGACCCCTCTGATCTACTGGAACTTTAACTGATTCCTTACCCCATCCTAGGCAATCCTATGCATAAGCAGAATCTTGGAAATCAGGCTGCACATAGTTAGACATCTGGTATTGGTTCCGTCTATCAAAAGTGTTAAACCCATCCTGCCCTCGTACATTAGCATCAACCCTAGCATGATCATTCATGCTTCTTCTAGGCCCTGAATATCCTGAGCGATTTCTCATTTGTCCCTGACCACGTGAACACTGCTGAACACGTAGTGTTGGACAATCGGCAGCCCAATGCCCAAATTTCTTACAATACGCACACTGATCAACAGACAAATTCAAACGAGTGTAAGAAGAACCATAAGATCCACGTCCACCTCTATCACTACCTCTAAAAGGCGGACCATAAGCTTGAGCCAACATAACCTTCGTCTTTAATTCTTTAATCTTTTTATCCTCGCTACCTTTTGCTTCTAATTCCTGACGTTCATAATACTGAGCCATAGTCAAAAGAGAAACCGGAGTAGAGGTAGTCCATGAACTTTCACTAGCTTTTAGACTACTAGCTATTCCTGGTAACAGATTTGCGACATATTTATCGACAAACAAATGTCTGCCCGTATCATCTGACAATAACTGGCCGCTAAAATCATGAAATGCTTCTTCAAAGCGTGTAAAGAAATCGGAGACCGATTCATCTGCCTTTTGCTTACAAGATGCTAAAACAGTCCAATCTATCCTTTTAGGGGGAATAATTGTTTTTAACGTAACTAATATGGCTGTGGGAAGATCTAGAATCAACTGATACGGCTTTTTCGCAGGTTCCCTAGCCCTGTCCATCTGTTCTAAATCTTTCCATGACACCCCAAAAACTACACGATCATCAACTTCACGAACAGTTCTCCACATATCTGGCGGTAATATCAATCTGAAAAATAAATCAATGTCAGCCAAAGTCATAGTACAAGAACTAATTGCTCCCTCAACTTCCACATAAAAGGCGGCTGGATTTTTCCACGGGTCAGGTAATGCTGTTTTAAGTGCCATTACATCTGCCCTATTCCAAGGAGTATACACCCAATTATAAATAAAATAACCCCTATCATCAACAGAAGTTTTATCATCACTTGTACCCGATCCTTTAGGAGGAACATACAAAGGTGTGGCCTCCCGCATTGATTTCGCGTGAACTATCATAGTCTTATCTGTTCCGAAGATGGAAGCTTGCACCCCGCCGGTCTGATATGTCCATGCAACTACGTCAACAGCCCTTTTCTCCTCTCGCAAACGGACTGCCACAACACATAATTTCACCAAACGCCTGATTGCATCAGCCACCTGGGAGAAAACAAAAAGACCATCACGCATTTGCTTACGATCAGCTGCTACATCATCGGGCTCTAACTCGTCAGAATATTTCCGAAAAAGTTTAATAACTTCTGTGCCAAATGCCTCAGTAAAATATAGCTGCTCCTTTTCCGCCCACCTTTTCATGCTGTCTAAAAGTTCAAAAGCAGAGACAACGCTGCAAATTGTTTTACGAGCAATAGATCTAAGCTCAGACGCACGGTCAGCAGGCAACATAGAGCTACTGTCTTGTATCTTCTGTTGCTCCATACCGGAGACCTCAGCTAACTCATGAGGGGCACAAGGAATGACATACGGAGGTGGAGGGCGATCTAGTAACAAAAAATCATTGTGCGGTTTATTAAGGATAGGATAGAGAGGTAGCCGAACATGTATTGGCCAGTTACCTGTAATTTATGTTCTTTCTCTTCTATCTCCTTTAAATGGTTTATTACTTTCTTTCTCATTTCCAGTGCTTTCACACATACATTCTTCCGCTGCTCTTTCTCAAGCAAGGCTTGCTCACGCTTCATTCGTCCACGCACTTCCTTCTCCCACGTACGTACACAGTCAAACATATCTTGCCTAGACCTTTACTTACACATACATTGTTCCACATACTCAATCTTTCGCAAATCAAATGACCCATGCATAGGCCAACGTAACTCAGGATCCACACAAGTGTATTTATTCCATAATGTGCTGTACATTATAGAAGAAAGACCATGTTTAACATACATATCTCTATTGGGCGTCCCCTCTGGGGGTGCCGGTTGCGATTCTTCCAGTCTGAAATTGGTACCATTACAAAAGCAACACATCCTATGAAGTGCGCTAAAAACAGGCATGCCAAAAATAGTGCACAATATGCAGTATTATAATCAAAGTAGCACTTAAGGTGCCGTTCAAATCAAAATTAAATTGGAGAAAATTCTCCTCATTACCTGCCTATATAAATTGCAATTTATATATCAATTCAAAGGACACAAATTGACTAGTCACCCGAAACACGAGAGCCATAGTAAGTGGTGAAACAAAGGCATCAAAACCCACATCAAGTGCGGTAAAACGGCTCTTACCAATCACAGGGCGTCCAGGCTCCAACTGCCAAGTTCTAAAATCGACCAAATGGTCACTGCATGACGAATGAACAAAAAGGATCTCAGTCGAGGACCGGCGCCACCTGGATGGTCAAATCAGAAAGAAGGGAATAACGCCTTGGTTGCCAAGACTCAGGTCTCCTCAGGCATTGATCGTCCGCAGCGAGATCCCAATCCTTCGTCGCGACCAATCCGTCGGGCGTCCGAGTCATCGATGAGTCCCTGTTCGGGCACCAATTTGTCGAAGTAAGCCTCAGCAAGGCCTACTAGTGCAAGGGGTTCGCCCTTCTCTGCACAAAATCCTCAGACCGTATAGAAAGAAGTTGGCACAGAAACTGAAATAAAAGACAACGTTTATTAAACCTCATGAGGTGTTACTACAGTTCAAACAGCACCCTTCGGTAATGTTTGAAGTAGCACACTGAACTAAGAGAGAATGGTCCTTTTATACCCAAGCAGGGGCTAAAAGAAGGTGGTACAATTATAGAAGCAAGACTTATATACATATAAGGTCATATGGAAATGCACAGTCGACAGGTAGGAGGGGCTAACAGTTTTCAAGGACTAGTAGACACATTACTGTTGGTTACTAATTACTAAGAGCTGCAGATTTTACTGGGCATGTGCAAAGTGGGAGATGCTAAATATAACTTGACACTAGACAGATTTTCAAGAGTAGTTAACAGGAAGGTAGGACAGAGCACATGGTGAGCACATGGCAGCATGTGGCAGAGATAATGGCTGCCATGAATACAAAATGGATTCTGCGAAATTTTCACAATAGTTGCTAAATACAAGATGTCTTCTGCTAATGCTTAATCTAATCGCTACTAAATTACAACAGCTGGGGCTTGTTCCTTGCCCTTCCAGGCAGCCTCTGGGGCTGGCTCCTTGCCCTTTCGTGCAGCAGCTGGGGCAGGCAACCTTTCCTTGAGACTGCCTGGTGCACACTCCTTCACCCTCTGCAGCGGTGCCATGGATCCTTTCCTACCACGAGTGGGTGTGGAGACTACAGGGCCCATGGACTGGGTCACTGAGGTGCTTGCCTGGGTTTTTGCCACGCTGGCCAGATGTGAAAGACAGGGGGGAGGGGGAGGGAAGAAGTCAATGGTGGAGAGGAAAAGCTTCTCAGGGACATTGGGGAAGTAAGAGGGAGAAGGTTTGAGAGTGGAGGAAAGGGAATGGTTGTAGAAGGTGTCTGTCTGCTGATTGTGGGTGCAGGTGCATGGACTGGATACTGTTGTGAGGTGGATGGATGTTGGGTGTCTAAGTGCTTGTGTTTGTGTACTTTAGAACGGGGAAACACACACAGTGGGAGAGGACACAGGGGACCTGTGCATGGCTGTTGTGGAGGTATCTGCCAGTGAGGTGTGTGTTCTGCTAGGTGTGGTGGTGGTGCTGGTAGTGGATGAGGATGTAGTGCATGCAGGTGTCAGTGTAGACGCAACTGGGAGGAAGGCGGAGGAGGAGGAGGGGGAGACAGTGGAAATTGTGGATGTTGGTATGTGTGCTTCTGGATGGTGTTTCTGTGAGTGCCGGTGGGATGATGTCTGGTGCTTGTGTTTGCCTGTGCCACTCTTTTGTGTTGTCTTGTGTGCATGAGTGTCTGCCTGTGTGCTTGGGATAGGATGGGGTTGAGGGGAATGGGATTGGGAAGAGGAATTTGGAGGGGGGAGGGTAGGAATAGGGGCAATGGCTGCCATCAGAGAGGAGGTCAGAGCCTGGATCGATCTCTGTTGGGCCGCCAAGCTAGTGTGAATGCCCTCCAGAAATGCATTAGTTTGTTGCATTTGGGCTGCCAGCCCCTGGATGTTCATTCACAATGGTTGACTTCCCTACAGAGATGGCTCTCAGGAGCTCAATAGCCTCCTCACTCAAGGTAGCAGGGGCTCACTGGGGCAGGGCCTGAGGTGCCTGGGGTGAAGGAGATGCCCACCTTCCTGGGTGATCGGGCATGGGCAACTCGCTGAGCGGCAGCAGGGAGGGCTGGTGCCGGTAAAGGGGTGGCAGCTGTACCTGTACCTGGGGTGTTTACAGAGGTGTTCGCCACCACCAGGGAGCTTCCGTCAGAGGAGGTATCAGAGTCTGAACTGTTCACTACAGTTTCTGCCGTGGTGCTCCCCTCACCCTCTGTCCCACTGGTGCCCTCCCTCCATTGCCGGTGCCTCTGCTCCTCCGCCAGATGATGCTAATGTACATAATGAGAAGGTGACTAAACAAAAAGGGGGGAAGGGACAAAGGATACACCTGGTCAATGGCTGCACCAACACCACCGTTGGTGTGCACACCACCCTCACACACCGGGAACAGTCCTACGCACTATGCATTGCACTACCAGATAGTTTTCTTACCACCAAGACATGGGGAGGGGCACACACCGCCAAATGCATCACAGCTGGAACCAGCGCAGCCCTGACCAGTTGTGGATGCCTACAAGCTAGGTAGCATGATTATCCCTTCAGGACGCATGCCTCCAGGGGACCTACTCTGCAATGTCAGGCCTGGGCTAGGGGTACCCACTGACATACATCCCCCACCCAGATACCACCCTACCATGTGTGAATTGTAATGATGGGCACTGTACTCAACCCCTTGTGGCTGCTGTGATGCCCTCAAGCACCCATCTAGCTCAGGATAGGCCACGGCCAGTATGGGAGCCATCAGGGGGGTCAGGGTTCGATGGGCACACCTACCTCGTTGGGAGGCCATCCCCAGCTGGGCTTCCGCCATCTTCCTTGCCCAGCGTCTCTGGTCCTCCCACCGTTTCCAACAGTGGGTGCTTCATCTGGCGTAGACCACCAGGGTCTGCACGTCCTTGGGGATGGCACGCCATATACCCTTCTTTTGATGTGCGCTGACCTGCAGAGGTGATATACACAGGAAAATAGTATCAGCCAGACAGTCCTGCCTGTTACACTTATGGCCCACCATACCCCTTCACATCACCATATGAACACACATGGCCCAGCACACAACCAATACGCCACCCAGTGGACATCCACCCACCCACCTTACATGAGGCCTTCACACACACCACTCCACGCATTCATGCCACATGCATCGTGCTCACAGTGTACTCACCTGTTGTTCCGGAGGCCCATACAGCAGTCTGTACTGGGGTAGGACCCTGTCAAGTATATAGGTGAGGATGAAGGCAGGGGCCCTTTCCCCAGTCACACAGGCCGTGGTAGGTTCCAGACACAGGTCACAGCAGTACATGTAGTGTAGGTCCTCTCCTGTTGAAGGTCAGGTTCCCGACCGCCTGCTGTACTGGCGCACAACGTCAGTTCCATCTGTCCCTCCATACAGGACAGGAAGACACCATTTTAGGGGGAAGGCAGGCCCTGGATAATAACTGTGTCACCATTAAAATTTCAACATACAGGACAAATCCCACTTACTCAATACAAATTGACATTGTGCATTGTATTGTTGTGGCTCCAATGTTCACTTTGTGACCGGATCCTCACTCCTTTGTCTCTTGGATTGCTACCACTGCGGATGAATAGGAGATGGAGACATACCCCCATGTACAGACCCCTGGTGGACTTGGCAACACTGGAGGATGGCACATCATCCTCACCTATATACTTGACAGGGCCACAATCAGACAGCTGTGTGCCCAATTGGAGCCCGATCTGATATCTGATATACGTCACCCCATTGGTATCCTCTCTCTTGTGCTTGTTCTATCAGTGTTCCATTTCCTGGCAACTAGTTCTTCCCAAGTGACAGTGGGCTTGGCAGCAGGAATTTCGCAGCCAATGTTCTCAATAGTACTGACCAGAGTGTTGTCTGCCCTGATTAAACCCATGTGCAGCTACATTGTATTTCCCCAGGTGGAGGTTTTGTACCACAGTGAAGGAGGACTTCAATGCAATGTGACATATCCCCAACATAATTAGGGCAATTGATGGAACTCATATTGCAATTGTGCCTCCGTCACAATGAACAGGTGTACCAAAATCGTAAGAGTTTTCACTCCATGAATGTACAGATGGTGTGCTTGGTGGACCAGTACATCTCCCATGTCAAGGCTAAGTATCCTGGGTCAGTGCATGATGCCTTTATCCTGAGGAATAGTAGCATCCCACATGTGAATGCCCAACTTTTTAACTACAGAGGCACAGGGTGTGGCTAATAAGTTATCCCTGGATCCCATCCAGTAGGTGTTGGTGTATAGGTACGGTGTGGGACATATGGGATAGTGTGTGGCTAAATGTTGTCCCTCGATATTTGCAGGTGACTCTGGTTACCCCAATCTATCAGGGCTACTGACCCGTGTGAGGAATACCAGGACAAGGGCAGAGGAACGTTCCAAAGAGGCCCATGGGTAAACAAGAAGGATAATCGAAAAAACCTTTGGCCTCCTGAAGGACATGTTCCAGTGTCTCAATCTAACAGGTGGATCCCTGTGCTACTCACCCAGGAACGTCTGCCAGATAATCATGGCATGCTGCATGTTGTACAACCTTGCTTTGAGACTCCATGTGCCTTTTCTGCAGGAGGAGGAGGCTGGAGATGGCCGTGTGTCAGGAGTGGACCCTGTGGACAGTGATGATGATGAGGCAGAGGATGAGGACAACAGAACAGCAGTGATAAAACAATATTTCCAATGACACACAGGTAAGACAGTGTTACTTCACATTTCATTGTTAATTATTTGTATATCTTTGGCACTAGCATGCTGTTATTTCCCACTTCTATGCCCACTTACTGCACCCTTTGGCAATTCATTTCTCAGATGATTGTGCCCCACTATCACTCCTGGTGTGATCACTGCAGCCAAATACAGGTCTTTCCTATGTGCACAATTACTGTACAGTTGAATTGCAATGTTTGAACCTGGTAAAGTGAATACATACTTTAAAAATGTAACATACTCCATACTTCTTTTCCAATGGGTTTACTGAAGTGCTAAGATGAAGAGGGGCAAGTGCAAGGGGTGATGATGGAGGAAAGCCCAGGGAATTGTTCCAGTCTGTTTGTAGCACAGGTGCATTGTCCATGGGGACATAGGAGTGGGAGCAATGTCAGTTCAAAGTGTACAGGGTGATTGAGTGGGACACAAGGGTGACAATCAGGAGAGTATTATTTCCTGGCGGGGTCTTGGCAATATCTCTGGCTTCTGCCTGGATCGCAGACAATTTTGCGGGGTGGTTCTCCTTATGAAAGGGGAGGGGTGCTGGTGGCCTGTGATTCCTGAGGCGGGGCCTCCTGTCCACTAGCGGCAACGGACATGGAAGGCAGTTCATATGTCTGGCTAGTGGCAGGGGCCTGCTGTTGTGAGACTGCCTCCCTCATAATGTTGGCCATGTCTGCCAGCACCCCTGCAATGGAGACCAGTGTGGAGCTGATGGCCTGCAATTCCTCCCTGATCCCCTGGTACTGTCCCTCCTGCAGCCGCCTGTTCTCCTGCACATTGTCTAGGATCTGGCCCAATGTGTCCTGGTAGGCTCCCAGGATCTCAGTGAGTGCCTCCTGGAGAATCAGTTCCCTGGGCCTGTCCTCCCCCTGGTACACAACACTCCTCCTAGTTTCCCTGTTGTCCAGTTGTCCTGTGCCTCTGTCCCCTGAACCGTGTGACCACTGCCACTGACCCCAGGTCCCTGATTGTCTTGAGTATGACGTGTGCCCGGGTCCCTATAGAGGCAGACACACTGCTGATTGAGGTGTCCTGGGGATAGAGGTGTGGGCATGCTAGGTGGGTGCTGTGGGGGTGTTTCCAGATGGGGGAGGCTCTGTGGTGGTGTGTGACTGTGCCTGGGTAACCGACTGTCCAGAGGTCCCTGGTGGGCCAGGTTGGTCATCTAGATCCAGGCAACCAGAGTTGCTGTCATCACTGTGGGCCTCTTCAGTTTGGGGACTAGATAGTGCTGGCACCTCTTCTCCGGTGATTTTGGCTGGGATACCTGTCTGGATGTAAATGAAGTGTAATTGTTTGTGTGTGACATATTGTGAATCAGTGGGTAGCCCTCTTTGGTTGTATTTGCCCCGGCAGCTTTAACTTGTGTAAATTGGTATGTGGTGGGCTAGCTGATACTCTCTAGTGTGCATGCTTTAGTGATAGATGTCCATGCAGGGTTGTGAGTGGTGTCCATGCATTGGTATGGCATGCAGGGCTTGGCATTGGGATGAGTGAGATGTGATGGTGGGGTGTGTGGGAGGTGGTGGAGTGATGGGAGTGAGGGTGAGGGTATGTGATGGCATGCAGGTGGGGGGGTAGTAGTAGTAGTATAGAGTTGACTTTCCAGAGTCCAGTCCTCCTCCTACTCCGACCAGGCCCTCAGGATGCTTGATTGCCAGGACTTGCTCCTCCCATGTTGTTAGTTGTGGAGGAGGAGGTGGTGGTCCACTGCCAGTCCTCTGTACAGCTAGTTGGTGTCTTGCTGCAATGGCACGTACCTACCCCTGAAGGTCGTTCTACCTCTTCCTGGTGTCATCCCTGGTTCTTGGGTGCTGTCCCACGGCGTTGACCCTGTCCACTATTCTCTGCCATAGCTCCATCTTCCTAGCTATAGATATCTGCTGACCTGTGCTCCAAATAGCTGAGGCTCGACCCTGATGATTTCCTCCACCATGCCCCTTAGCTCCTCTTATGAGAACTGGGGGTGTCTTTGTGGTGCCATGATTGATGTGTAAGGTGTGTAGGTGAGGGTGTGTAGGGTAATGTGTTGGGGTATGTTATGTGGGTATGTGAGTGGTGTATAGGTGTGAGTGGTATGTATCTCTGGTTGTGTGAGTGGTCTTGCTGTCTCTCTCTATTGGCAATTATTTATAGTCGTAAAGGGTTGTGGGTAGCGTGGGTGTGTGTTTTATAGTGGTGTGGGTGCGTGGGTATGGTATGTGTATGGGTGTCAGGTGTGTGTTATTTAAATTGACCAATGTAGTGTTGTTTTGTATGTGTGTGTGTATTTTGAGCGCGGCGGTATGTACTGCCAATGGTTTACCGTGGTTGAATGTACGCCGTGGTGATTCGTGGGTCATAATGTAATGGGCGGTGTTCAATTGGCAGTGTGGGTTTGAATACCGCCAGTTTATCACTAACCTTTGGTGTGGCGAACTTGTGTCTGTGGCTGAATAGTGACGGATTGGTGTGTGTGTGTGTGTCATAATATGGTGAATGGATATCCACCGCCGTGGCGGTATGTTGGTGGCAGTCACCATGGCGGTAAGTGGAATTTACTGCCAGTGTCATAATGAGGGCCATAATCTATTATTATAAATTGGTGTGGAATTTGTATTGTGTTTTGTGTTTTACCTATTTACTGTTTTGTTGATAGTAAATGCTTTGCACACCTTTCTCCTAAGTTAAGCCTAACTGCTCGGTGCCAAGCTACCAAGGGATCAGCCATGATTGATTTATTGAGACCTTGACTGGACCAGATGGTGGTTATTGGCCTATTGCTAAGTGTAGATACATACCTGTCTTTGCCAATAATCCACTTTCCAACATATATATATATATTTATAAAAATAGATAGGTATATATATTTTTTTTGTTTTCCATTTAAAAATAGAACGGTTACAAGAATGTTATAGTTAGGCTCCTGACCTTGCAACCCCTCCATCAACAGTTTTTCATAAACAATTTTACTGCAAATATTGCATTAATATTACCAATGATATTATTAAAGATGTCATGAGTGCTGTAATTTGTGGGGTAATTACCAGTGCAAAGCGAGGGCGCATGTTATAGTTACCATAGGTCACAAGATATATTTACTTGAGATAACTTGAGATAACTGTAACTATTAACAGCTGAATTTCTATGGTTTTGTACATTTAAAATGTAAGCCTAACTAAACGTCCCTGTAAAATTAGTATTTTTCAGGGAATTTATATGGTTTTTGTAAAGTAAAGTCATTTTCATTAATCTATGTTAATCCAACCATTGCTGCGCACAGCTGACCCCCTATAACCACCCAATTTGCGCTGCGAATGGCCTTTAGCCATGCGCATTGGGGTTGGCCGTAGGGTTTAGCGTGTGGCTAGGCCCTGCACCCAACCCCCTAACCACCCAACCCTGAGGGAGAGAGAGAGAGAGAGAGAGAGAGAGAGAAAGTGAGAGATTGAGAGAGAGAGTGATTTAGGCTTCAATGAATTATATACTTAGAATAATATATTTCCAGACAAATTGAAAATAAAAAATGTTTTTGTCAATTAACCAACAGTGAGACCACATTTCAGTATGTAACTTAAATATTTATAGTTAAAAACAAACTTAGGCAGGAAATTCACACAGGCTAAAACCCTCAACCTTTAGTTAGCATTTCTGAGAAATTAACCACTAGGCCAGAGGTGACTCCTTAGCTTGCAGTATCCAGATTTAGCTATGACATTGAACCCACAGATTTGGAGGGGAAAAGGCTTCAATGTTCTATCACTAGGAATGTTTAAAAGTGAAAACACTTGCAAATAAGAAGACACACTGCCAAGCGATACTAGGATTTAAACCTTCAGCCTACTGAATGACAGCACAAGACCTTGACCATTAGGTCCTATAGTGACTCAGTTCTATTCTGCATCCAAACGTAACTATAACATTCTTTCCAAATAAACATCTTGCTAGTCTGACTCCTTGAAGTCATTGTATGTAAAGACCATTACAATGACAATATCTGTCTCTCATTCATCCCTTTATGGGATGGGAGAGAGAGTGACAGGGCCGTAGAGGCACCCTGAATGCTCTTGCGGTCATAGCTGGCTCCCCAAGTCTTGCGGAGCCGGCATTGCTCCCGCAAGCAGGGAGCTGCTTTAAATAGCAGCTCCCTGCTTGTAGGAGCAATGTTTTCATTTGTTTCCATGCACACAAATATGCGTGCAGGGATACAGAAGAAAACTTCACTTTATGCAAGTGAGAGATGTTTGACAGCTCTCACTTGCAGAAAGTCAACTATTTGCTCTGACTTGCCCCTTGTACCCCGCCTCCTTTATTTTAAAATTCACATGGGACCTGGCCCATCACGGGGCATCATATAAACAAGCTCAGGAGCCCACGCTTGTTTTTTAAAAACATTTGCAATAAATTCACAATGTCATCGCTCCTTTGTGGCAAACATTTTTAAAAATGTTCTGTCTGGCCTGGTGAGATCCCTCTGAGACTCCAGCACCAGGGCTAAGGAGTCAGGGTGTACCTTCCCCTTTTATCACTGTCATTCTGGGACTCAACTGACGCTGAGTCCGAAGATGGATGGCAACTCTTCCTAGTTTGAAGTGTTTCCAGCCAATTAGAGCTATGTAGCTCTGTGCATGAGCACTTATTAGTTGCGAAATCATCGAGGAGGATACATGGCCCTAGAAATACACATTTATTTTCACAAAAACTACTGAATGGATTCATATCAAACAACCAAAAGCACAATCCGTGGAACAAAATCTAGCTTTCTGCCAAATTCGTGTGAATCAATCCAGCAGTTTGGGCTGTAGTCGTGCTCAAAACGCCTATGGGATTTAACATGGGAAATGCATATTTTTGACCCTCCCTTTTTTCTTGACCCCTGCATGACGGATCAACCTGAAATTTCCCATGCGCAACAAAAATCACCATAAAGATTCATCAAACGGTACCAAAGATGCAGGCAAGTCGAAAAATGGTTTTCCTATAGAAACATGGTCCTAACCATAACTAGCTAGTGGTGACCCCCAGTGAACATATATATATATATATATATATATATATATATATATATATATATATATATATATTTATATATATATATATATATATATATATTATTTATTCACTTAAAATCAACAAAGGCTACAGACACATTATAGTTAGGTTCTGAATTTAAATTTACTCGTACAAAATACAAAGCCATTGAAATTCAGCAGTTATAGTTAGAGTTCTTTTAGGTAACTATAACTTGCGTTCTAAGGTAACTATAACTCGCGCCCCTGCCATGCACAGTTTTTTATCAATAATTTTATTGCAAATGTTGCAGTGATAATATCAAAGATGCCATACAAGATCTCATCAATGATCTAATATGTGGATTAATTAGCTGTGGCAAAGGAGCACTTTACAGTTACCTTAGGGCATGAGTTACAGTTACTTAAAAGAACTCTGCCTATAACAGCTGAATTTCTATGTCTTTTTTACGAATAAATTCAGAACCTAACTATAACGTACCCGTAACCTTTGGCTTTTTCAGTGAATATCTAATTTCTATGGTTTTCTATGGTTATTTAACATAAAGCAGTTTTAATTACTATGGTCGTCATTACGTACATGGCAGTCTGGACCACGATGCCGGCAGTGGCGGTACTTTCCGCCAACGGCAAGGCGGTCCAGACCGCCATATGACGAACGTGGCAGAACCGCCGTGGATGAAATGCCGCCAGCATCAGGCTCCCTCCGGATGATGAGTCTGATTCCAACAGCCGTTCCCTGGCGGTTTACTCCGCCAGGGAAAGGCTGGCGGAATGAGTGACTCTGGCCCCCCCGGGAACCTCTGCACTGCCCATGCACTTGGCATTGGCAGTGTAGGGGCCCCTATGCACAGCCCCGTTACGTAATTTATGGGCAGTGAAATGCGCGATGGGTACTCCTGCACCCACCTCACTGACACATTGCCGCCAGCTCCTTTTGGAGCCGATGTCAATGTTCAGGCCCTGTTTCCAGCTGGGCTGGTGGGCGGAAACAGTGTTTCTGCCCGTCAGCCCTGCTGGATGCTCATAATATGGCTGGCGGGGGTTCTGGGCACTGGCGGTCTTCTGTCTTCTGTCGACCGTCAGCACCGATCTCGGCGGGTTTCGTAATGAGGGCCTATATGTTATTCAAACCCCTGACATGCACGTCTTTGCAGTCAAGCCATTTTAAACACCCAACCCCACATCACGCACGTCCTTTGGCCGTGGACAGTGCACGTTGTCCCCAGGGCCTGTCTCTGTCAGTGGATCTTTGAGTGGGTGCTTGAGCGTTTGAATGGGCCTGAAAGTGGGTGTATGAGTCTGAAAGGGTGTGAGTGGCTGCATGACTGTCTGAGTAGAGATGTTAGTGTGGGCATGACTCTGAGTACGTGTACGAGTGAATTAATTAGTGCATGAATGAGTCTGTGTTTTAAAAAAAAAAACATTTTTAAACCCATAATTTGCCCGTAAAAAAACACACCTAAATCACACCGCTAGTTTCAGGGTACCTTCACAGTGACCCCTTATGCCACTTTCAATGTGGATTTTCACCCCCGGGAACCGTGTCCAATGAAATAAAATGGCGAACGCATCTTTCTAGTCAGTTTGCAGTTAGCCAAATGCAATGATGCTTTTCTCTGTCCCAGCTTGACAGATGAACTTTCCAGATGAACTTTCCATGCATTACAAGAATATTAGCACACAAAAAAAAAAAATTGTGAAGACTTGTAAAACAGTGCCAAAGGTATAGGCAAGTCAAAAAATTATTTTTTTATGGAAACACAGCCCTTTCTATTATTACCTCATGGTGATCGCCATTAGGTTATATATATCCTCCTATACTTATAATGGTAAGTATAAAAATATTGAAAAAATATATAATTGACACTAATATCATCCAAAAATATAAATGTTTATATATAATATTGAAAGTAATAAATGCTATTTTCTTACTTACTTTTAATATATTGTAAATGAAATAATTTCCACTAATATTTAATACTATATATATTGTTGCTTCTTGGCTATGCAGATGTTAGGAAAACCCTGTCTGATGTGCCAGGACTTGTGAGGGGCCGTCTCCCACCACGTATTTATACATATCCTTGGCTTTTTGCTGAATAAATATGTCTTTACTTCCCAGCTGGAGAGGCTTGTTTTTCATCCTTGAAGTAAAAGTGATTGGCAGATTTAAGGGAAAATCAAGGCCATGATTTGCTGGCTGCAAACAGTAAAGAAAAGTTGTGGCAGCCATTTTGTTTGTTGCTTGGACCAAGGGGAGGGAAAACTTAAGTGTGAAGATACATAAGGGGCCAGAAAACAGGTATCCTGACACGATAGGACACATGTCAGACCCTCCTGGGAAAAAAATAGCCCAAGTCTTTTTTGTGCCAAACTGCAGATCCACTGATCTGCTGCGGTGCTGGATGCACCGATCCAAACCCAGAGGAAAAAGTGCACCCACTCACACACCGAACATCCACATTTAGGTGTGCACAGCGTGCAGTTGGGTTCATTCGAGGGTAATGGCTTCAAGCTCTGCAGCCAACCACACCATGCACAGCCAAATGCCATGCACGGCGGTGGTTGTATTAACATGCAGTAACAATATATTGCTTTATGTTACAAAACAACATAGAAATTCACTGGGAAACAAAGGTAAGAGGGATATTATAGGTGGGCTGACGTTTTTCCCACACAGAACCATAGAAATTCTGCAGTTACAGTTATACTGATAGTTATACTTATCTGATAAAACTATAACTCATGCTGTTAACTAAATTTAGGCCACACGTTATAGTTTCTTAAGATAAGTATATATATTGCATGTGTGGCTATATATATGTGTGTGTGTGCATATATGTGTGGCTATATATATGTGTGTGTGTGTATATATGTATATATATATATATATATATATATATATATATATATATATACATATATATATATATATATATATATATATATATATATATATATATATATATACACACTAGTAACGGAAAAAATATATTAATTAAAGTAGACAATAAATTTTTTTTGAAAATGTAAAACCCCAAAATACACATTTACTAAAAATACAATGAACATTAACCCCTTCCTTGCTGAGGATGGCCAGGGCTGTCCTTATCTACAGTGCTTGTGTGCTGAGTACGGCATCCAGCCGTCCTCTGCACATGAGCAGGAAATCCCTCTGGTGCAGGCACCCGAGGGATTCCCTTCTCAAAGAAAAAGCCTTGGTAGATGGGGAGCAAGTTCCCAACCTCCCAAGGCTGTTTCATTGTTTTAATTGAAATGACAATCAGTGCATCTGTCACGCTGACATAATTTCAATGAAAATTAAAGTGAAATAGACCGATTGTCTATAGGGGGGCAGATGGGGTAAATGACCCCTGATCTGCCCCCTGAGGTGCAGAAAGCCCACTGGGCACCAAGATAATTTCTCTTCAAACTTTGGGGTGGTGAACTGCCCAAGATGGGCTACCCAATGCCTTCACTTACTCCAAACATGTAAAAAGTATTTCTGCCACCCCCCAGGGGGGTGGGTGGATGGGCATTCTTGCCCTTGATCTGCACCTGGGGGAAGAAAGTCCACTAGACACCAGGGTAGATTTCTTTAAAAAAATAGGCTTGGAATATGGCCATGACCCCACCCTGAATAAATAAGGACAAAGTCTTTCTGCTCCCCCGAGGGGAAGATGAGGTAATTAGCCCCATTCCGCCCCACAGGGCAGCAGAAAGCCCATTAGACGTTGGAAATTAAAAGCATTTAGAGGGGTGGGATCTACCCACCACTATGGGCATGGTTATGCCGCCCAACTAAACTGCAGAGGTCAACAGTCTTTCAGGCTCCCGTGGACTAAAGTATCTCATCCCAATGGCAAGAAAGGGGACATTTGACTATTTTGATTTTACATATGGGCCAAGAGAGCATGGCTAACTCCCAATATCGTCTGACTTGCAATGGTGCGCGGCTGCACTTTTTGGACTTGGGTATGCTGCCACCCGGAAAAACTAAACATCTGGGGGAGTCCAGGATGATGTGCTTTATGTGCAGGCCATACCATTTTCTTACCAACAATGCCCTGAAAACCTCCAACTTTGCCTGAAATCATACATTTTCCCTACATTTCTGTGATGGAAACTCTAGAATCTGCAGGACTCCACAAAATTCCTACCACCCAGCATTGCCCCATCTGTACAAATACAAAATCTGCCCACTTGTGTGGGTGCCCAAAGCAGACTCAGCCTAAAAATGTTATGAAAAAGAACCTGCTCTTTTGTACCCGCTTTAGTTCCCCCCTCAAATTCAGGCCCTTCCCTGTCCAGGCACTTGTCCCACCTACAAAAGTGAGGCATCATTTTTATTAGGAAACCGGGGGAAACACTGGGTGGTAGGAAATGTGTCCAGGTGCGTTGATTCCTCACAGAAATTGGAGTAAAATGTGATATTTTGGCTAAATCTTAGGTTTGCAGGTGATTCTCGGTAAGAAAATGCTGGGGGATCCACACAAGTCAAACCTCCCTAAACTCCTTGGGATGTCTAGTTTTCAGAAATGTCTGGGTTTGGTAGGTTTGCCTTGATGTCTGCCAAGCCCAGGACAAAAAGGGCAGGTGCCACCTCTTGCAAAAACAGGTAATTTTGTGATAAATAATTTTGATGTCTCCGCAATAGGATTTGTTGTAGGCACTAAGCAAATCCACACAAGTGAAGAACCAGTTTAATGGGAGACTTTTGTGTCTCCCCTCAGTATCCAGAACTTTCCATCACAGAAATGCAAGAAAAATGTGTCTTTTAGACAATTATTTAGGTTTGCAAGGGATTCTGGGTAGCATAACCTGGTGAGAGCCACACAAGTCACCCTATCCTGAATGTCCCTGTGTCTAGTTTTAAAAAATTACAGGTTTGCTAGGCTTCTCTGGATGCTGGCTGAGCTAAAGCCCCAAATCCATAGCTAGGCACTTTGTAAAAAATGTGTCCATTTTCAGTGAAAAAATGTGATGCGTCCATGTTGCATTTTGCTAAGTTTCCCTAGGTGCCGGCTGAGCTAGAGCCCAAAATCAACAGTTAGGCACTTTGCAAAAAATGCGTCAGTTTTCAATGAAAAAATTAGATGTGTCCATGTTGTTTCGCTGAATTTCCTGTTGCAGGCATTAGCCCTACCCACACAAGCGAGGTACCAGTTTTATAGGGAGACTTGGAGAAAAGCTGGGTGGAAGGAACTTTGTGGCTCTCCTCAGAATCCCGAACTTTGCTTCACTGAAATGTGTGGAAATTTATTTTTTTGACAAATTTTGAGGTTGGCAAAGGGTTCTGGGTGACAGAACCTGGTAAGAGTCTCACAAGTCACCCCATCATGGTTTTCCCTAGGAGTCTAGTTTAAAAAACCTACGGGTTTGTTAGTTTTCCCTAAGTGCTGGCTGAGCTAGAGCCCAAAATCCTTACTATGACACTTGGCAAAAAATACATCAGTTTACTGTGGAAATATGTGATTGTGTTTTGGGGTGTTTCCTGTCACAGGCACTAGGCCTACCCACACAAGTGAGGTACCATTTTTATCGGGAGTCTTTGGGGAATACAGAATAACAGAACAAGTGTTATTAATAGTTGTCTTTCTCTGCATTTGCACCTTCCAAATGTAGGACAGCGTATAAGAAACAATTCTTTTATTTGAGAAATGCCTTGTAATTCACATGCTTGTATGGGTACCCCTAAATTCAGAGATGTGCAAATAACCACTGCTTCTAAACTCTACATCTTGTGCCCATTTCAGAAATACATAGGTTTCCCGGATACCTATTTTTCACTATTTATAGTTTACCAAAATAATTGCTGTATACCCAGTACTCAATAAAAAACCATTGCAAGGTGCAGCTCATTTATTGGCTCTGGGTACCTTGGGGTCTTGGTGAACCTACGAGCCCTATCTAACCTTGCAACCAGAAAATCTGCCATGGCTTGAAAAAGTTCAAGATGAAAACCTAGACAGAAATAGCTGATTTTTTTTCAACTCAATTTCATTTTTATTCTTTTTTTATTTCAACTTTTGCTTTCTATAGGAAAACCTTGAAGGATCAACACAAATGACCAATTGCTGAATTCAGAATTGTATCTCTACTTTTCAGAAATGTAAAGTTTCCCAGGATCCACCATTGGTTTCATACTTATTTCTGTCACTAACTGGAAAAACTAAAAAATAGGAAAAATGGGATATGTACCAGTAAACTGCCAAAATTGTTGAAAATATGTTTTTCTGATTCTAGGCTGCCTGTGACAACTGAGACGATGGTGATTTTAGCACTGTAAACCTTTCTTTGATTCTATTTTCAGGGGAAAAAATGATGCTTTCTTCTACAGCACTTTATTCCCATTTTCCCAAATAAACCCACATTTTAGCTGTATTTTGGCTAATTTCTCGGTCCCCACCAGTGGAATCCACAAACCCTGGGTACCTTTCGAATCCCCAGGATGTTGGAAAAAGGGATGCCTGTTTGGCATGGATAGCTTATGTGGACAAAAAGTTATGGGGGCCTAAGCATGAACTACCCCAAATAGCCAAAAAATGGCTTAGCACAGAAGGGGGGAAAGACTTTGCAGCAAAGAGGTTAAAATGAATGTCAAAATAAAAAAACAATATATAAAAAAGAATCAAAAGCAAACAATTGATGTTTTAAAATCTATTTAACAAACTTATTGGAGTCTAATAACAGTAAATATGTTATTCCCACTACGGAACTTGTTGGGTTTCGGAGGGTTTAAATTCTCTATTCCTACTCCAATCAGCGTAACAACAGGGAAAGTACTGGACTTCGGAGGAGTTAGACTTACTACTCCTACTCCAGTCAGTGGAACAGTAAGGAAAACATTTCACTAAAGATAGGTTACCTTTACGTTTCCCACTCCAGTCCATGCAACAGTAGGGAAAACTTTGGACATTGGGGTGGTGAAATGTACTATTCCTACTCCAGCCTAAACAACAGTAAGGAAAGTGTTGCACTTTAGATTGGTAATATTTACTAGTTCCACAGCAAACAGTGCAACAATAGGGAAAGCTTTAGATTTTGGAGGGCGAAAATTGACCAAACCCACTCCAAACAACACAGAAGTATGGAAAGTGTTGGACTTTGGAGGGGTCAAATGTATCAGTTCTATCCTGCCTGTGCAACATTAAGCAAAGCACTGGACACCAGAGAGGTTAAATGTACTAATACCACACCAAACAGCACAACATTTTAGAAACTATTGGACTTAGGAGGGCTAAAATGTACTATTCCCACTTCAGTCTGTGCAACCATTGGGAAAGTTTTAGCTTATAAGCGTTTAATATACCACTTCAAACAGCAACAACTATCAATTTACATAATTACTCTTCAATAATTATCAAGTAATAATGAAATGTGAATTATTCCTTAAATAACTTCCGACCATATACACATACAAACCTAGCATCCATCAGCTGAAATATGAGTAAAATAAATCAGTATTTTGTATTTTATATAAATAAAAATCAATTAAATAATTCATTGTCAATTAATAATAAGCTGTTATTTAATTATTATGTAATTAACTTTCCACACCAGACCTCAACAAACCTAACAGTCTACAAATAATATCCAACAAAAATAAATCAGGATCACAATGTGCATAATAATTGTCAACACCAGAACAGTACGCGCTCTATTGGCGTCAAAAAATGCAGAAAAACATCACTTTAAAAATAACATGAATCATGCATTGTGCTGATATGTTGTATTTTACCCTTTTGCATTGCAGAGTTCAATCCTAAACACTTATTCTTAATATGTTTACAAATACTGTTTCTTTGCAAGGTATTGCTACAGGTTTTCAGAGTGGGTTAGGGTGTGGCCTCTTTCCAGGGCCTTCCAGAGACTTTCCCTCCAACATGCCTGGGCGTGGTTCTGGGCTGGGCCAAGACTCTATATAAGGAGAGTCAGCCCCACTCCCAGTGCTCACTATTCAGAGGTTCCAGTGCAGAAGAGCAGCTATTTCCAGAACTTCAGTTCCAGTGGCCTTTTTGATCTCCTAGTTCTGCTTTGAAATCTTCATTGGTGCATCTTGTTCCTGGGTGGTAAGACGGTAGTTGGGTTTATTCCCAATACCGTTTATTTTATCTAAAATTATCTCATTCTAAGATCTGATCGTTTATTTATGTTAACAATTTGTTTTAAGGTCATAGTCATAAAAAGTGCACTCGAGTATTTTTGTTAAAGTGTGTACATGGATGTTTATGAATCGGCAAGAAGCGCGATTCGTTTATAGTTTTGAAACTCATGTTACATTGCGCGCCAGTGTTTATTGACACACATGTGGATATTTATGAATCAGCAGGAGGCGCGATTCGTTTGAAAAGCGTTGAAATCTTGAGTTGCATTGCGCGCTGGCATTTATTGACACATACATGATTGATCACGAATCGGCAAGAGGCGCGGTTCGTTTATGAAGCTTTAAAAGCTTGTGGAACATTGTATGTTACTATTTATTGACATTTAAAAGAAGGTTTTGAAGTGGCACGATGTATAATTCAATTTAAGATAATTTCAAAACCTGTTGCTATTTATTGTGCAACCATTTCTTGACTTTGCATGGTGGCATTCGAGTCAGCAGGACATGCAATTTTTTACTAGAGTTTATTTATGTTGTGAACTGCATATTACCATTCCAGGATAATTGCTTGGTACAATTCGAGTTGACAAGTATGGGAAATATTTCTTGAACTATTGAACCCATTGAAAAATATTTCTTCTCTAGTGTTTTAAGAGTGTAATCTGTGTTGACAACATTTCAAGGAAAATATATATAGGATCAGAAGTTCTAGATGCAATATTATATGCTCCTATTATGCATATTCGTGTTATTCTAATTCATGCTTGAATAAGAAAAGTTTTATTTCAATTAATCTTGATTCCATTACAGGTATCTGATCATCACAAAATCTGTTCATTTTTAAAACTGCAATTCAAGATTGCTCATATTTTCATAAAGACTATGTTTATTAATATTTACTTCAGGTTATATTGTGTGTTCTAACCTTTTTTCCCATTAAAGGTCTCCTTCCCAGCAGTACCCTTCCTAATCCCCTCTTCCCCTCTTGAACTCTCACAGCCTCTGTGAATTGTCTATCAGAGTCTTGGAGTTGTTCATTAGAGGACGTGTTGGGAACGTGCGCAAACCCCGAGGATCTGGTGACTCTGACAATAAATATAATTCACCTAATTAATTATTATCTAATGAACTTCCCACCCTCTCCCTCTACAAACTCAACAACACTACAACATCATAAATTACTATTATAAAATAACATTTTAAATTGCTTAACATTGCATGCTATAGATACACAAACTAATAACTTTATATAAACAATAGTAACACATTACATTATTAAAGCAACTAAAACACATTAAAAATGATATTTTTAATGACCATAGAACTGAAAAATATTTAAAAATGGATATTAGTTACAAATGATATTACTTACTCCAAACAATTATATTCTTGTCAACGATATTCTTGCATCACAATATTTATGTATCACAATATCATACTCCCGATATTTCTTCTTCCTGATATTTACAACTCAATTTTCTTGTCCAAACACCATAGAATGATGCACAAGAATACTTGGACCATTTCTCTGATGAAACAGACTATTTGCAAGTCTGACCTGGAAAACATTATGACAAGTGCAACAGATTGTAGCTAGTAAAATAGGTGGTTTTAGAATTGCTGAATGAGCCACAAGAATGGTAGTTGCTCACCAGTACTAACCTACGCATACATCATAAGGTTTCTGTGAACATTTATGTTTCTGTTACTAAACATGGCAAATGTTAATTTGAGATGTAGAGGTGCTTTACAGGAACAACGTATCTTACAAAAGTTGTTAGTCTAAATATAGAAACGGCATTCCCAATGTAGATCTAAGTTTCCAAACTTAGAATAATAAAGTATTTGTACAGTGTACACATATCACAAAGATGTATCACTGTCATTGCAGGAATCATTGAAGAAAGAACAGTTTTCAAGCAGGACTGCTAGGCATGATGTCTGTGGTCAGTTGCGGTGGTATGAGCAAATTGGTAATATGCCTTAGAGACCTTATCTAAGGACAGAGGAATATTTGTTTGCCTCACCCAAAAGAGTGATTTTAATGTAATGGAGGAGTATGCATAGTAATGCCAGGGATATATTGCTTGCATAATACATATTTAATAAAATAAGAGCATTTTTCCTGTAACTTGTAAAGTGAGTTGGTGATTAGAAGAATGGTTTTCAAGCGACACTCATGGTTTGGGTTTTCTAGGGACAGAGTGCAATCCAACAACACCTCTAAATTGCATACGATACTGGATAGTATTGATGGAAGACCCATATTTCATGCCACTATGAACAATTCACCACTGACTTTCCTGAGAACGTCAATAAAATGTTGGTCTTCATGATACTGGGCATTGGGAAGATATTGGCCATCCACTACCGTACAATTGATAGACTTCCACCAGGGACCTAATCCATTGGTTGGGTAGTTCAGAGTCCTAAAATAAAAAAGTGTCATCTGCCCATGCGTAGAAGCATGCCACTGCTTGATGGAGTAATGATGCGAGTGGGTGTATTTTTTAGAATGGAAAAAAGGCAAGCCGATGGGACTTTAATGTACCATTACTGAACACCACAGATTAGAGTAGTTTGCTTGGGAGCAGAATGGATGGCACATCACCATCTGAGATCACCCTCTAAAGAAGAACTTGGCCCAGCCAAGGACCGGGATGGCAAAACTGGTCTCTTTCAGGTTTTGAACAAAATTTAAATTTTGTGGAAAACAGTCATAGATCGAATAGGATCTGTTAGACTTTTCATCCTTGGCGTGGTCTCCATTAACTTTTTGCCTCTGTTTTCCAGGTTGTTGGTGTGTGCTGGACTCTGTTTTTGCTGTTTTTGTTACTCTGGGCACTTTACCATCGCTAACCAGTGCTAAAGTGCAAGTGCTCCTATACAAAATGTGTATGTAATTGGTTGATCAATGATTGGCATATTTGATTTACTACTAAGTCCCTTGTGAAGTGCACTAGAGGTGCCCAGGGCCTGTAAACCAAATGCTACTAGTGGGCCTGCAGCACTGGTTGTGCCCCCACATTAGTAGCTCTGTAAACATGGCTCAGACCTGCTACTGCAGTGTGTGGGTGTGCAGTTTTGAACTGTAAATTCGACTTGGCAAGTGTACCCACTTGCAAGGCCTAAAACTTCCCTTTTAATTCATATAAGGCCCCTAACGTAGGCCCTAGGTAGCCCCAAGGGCAGGGTGCAGTGTATGGTTAAGGTAGGTCGTATAGTAATGTGCTAATATGTCCTGACAGTGAAATATTACTACATTCGTTCTTCACTTTTGCAAGGCCTGTCCCTCTCATAGGTTAACAAGGGGGCTACTTTTAAATATGATTAAAGTGTAGATTCCCTTTGGGAGCGGATAGACATGTGGAGTTTGGGGTCTCTGAGCTCACAATTTAAAAATACATATCTTAGTAAAGTTGATTTTAAGATTGTGTGTTTGAAAATGCCACTTTTAGAAAGTGGGCATTTTCATGCTTAAACCATTTTTGTGACTCTGCCTGTTTGAAGATTCCCTGTCTGGGTCAGTTTGACAGTTGGGCTGTTTGCACCTCTCACTAGACAGTGACACAAAGGGAGCTGGGGTGTAGTCTGCATTTCCTGATGAGCCATCTGTGCTAGGAGGGAGGGGAGGAGTGGTCACTCACACCTGAAAGGGCTGTGACAGCCCTCACACAATGTAGTCTCCAACCCCCTGGTTTCGGTATGGGGCCTGGCCTGGGCAAGGCAGGATTTCACAATCAAGAGAGATCTTCCTTTGAAGTAAGCCTACTTCAAAGGGCAACATGGGTATCAGAAGGGCACCCAAACCCACTGAGTTTAGAACACTTCTGGAAACAAAGAGGAACCTCTGTCTGGAGAAGAGCTGAAGAGCTGAGGAAGAAGAGCTGCACTGCCTGTGACTTTGCTGTTTGGAACTATCCTGCAGTTGCTGTTTCCGCCTGTGCTAGAGGACAAAGACTGGACTTTGTGTTGCCTTACTTCTTGTGAAGATCTCCAAGGGCTTGATTAAGAGCTTGCCTGCTGTTATTTGAAGACTTAGGGAGAGCAAAGACTTCTCTCTGCCAGCACCTGGAGTATCTGGAGAGACTCCTACTCTGCCAAGTGGTGCCCATCAGTTCTTGGGACCCTGAAAGGAGAGGCTGGCAGCCCAAGAGTGAGAAATCCACACACAGACCGCTGTGCGGGGAAAAGATCGTCAGGACTCCGATCTGCGGCTGAAAAAACGACACGTTGCCGACTTTGCAGCTGAAAATAGACGCTTGTCTGCAATGCGACCCGAAGATCGACGCACGGGGCTGGAGAAACGAAGCACAGCATCCCTGCTGGAGGCTTGTGAGATCACAACCCGCGCTGCGTGGTTTGCGGATCATCGTGCGGCTGGATTTCTGACGCAAACACTGCTGGGTGTGCAAAAATTATGCAAGGCCTGCCCAGACTCAAGCGCGTTGACCGGATCGATGCATCGCTCTCCAGCAGAGAGAGGAAGCGATGCACGCCGACCTGACTAAAGGAGGAACTACGCAAGGTCTCACTCATGACTGAAATCGATGCATCGCAAGCCCTTTTTGATGCACACTCTCCCGTGCAGGGTTATTTTTGACACACCCAAGGTACATTTCATGCTAACAGCGTTAGTGTTGTGTTTAAAATTACATGAATACTCTTTTTGCAATTTTAGTGATAACTTAACTTGTGTATTGTAGATTTTTGTTGTTTTGGTCTTGTTTTGTTTAGATAAATATTTTCCATTCTATTACTAAACTTGTGTTTTGTCATTTTGTAGTGTTTTCATTAAGGTGCTGTGTGTGTTGGTACAAATACTTTACACCTAGCACTCTGAAGTTAAGTCTACTGCTCGTGCCAAGCTACCAAAGGGGTGAGCAGGGGTTAGCTGAGGATGATTCTCTTTTACCCTGACTGGAGTGAGGGTCCTTGCTTGGACAGGGGGTAACCTGACTGCCAACCAAAGACCCCATTTCTAACATTGGTGATCAGCGGATGGGATTGGACTTGTATCTGTACTTGACATACAGTAATTAAGTGTACACTACTGTTTTGAGTTCAGAGCACTACGTGACCACATACTACTTGTCTTGTGATTTTTTGCTTTTCTCTTTGGGACTTCTTATTGTTCTATTTGTCGCTGATCCCTTGACTGACCTTTTTGAAATTTCTTTGAGAACTTTTTTTTCTTCCTTTGGAACTTTGCACTTGTTTCTGACTCTTCATCATGTCTCAATCTGGAGATACATCAGCTAGAGCTGCTTTTGATATAGACAAATTGGAGAGCTACACAGTGGCTCAGTTGAAGCAGCTCTGTAAGGATTTGGCCTGCCCCATTAAGAGCTCACCCAAGAAGGAGGAGCTACAAAAGGCACTGAGGGCCTGGGTGGCAACCAAAGAAGCTGAGGGGCACACAGAGGAGGATGAGGAGGTGGAATCCATCCATAATAATATAGCGGGTGGCCCTGTTATGTCCAAAGAGAGAGTATCCGGGGCAGGTAGCAGTGTGTCCTCCAAGGGTCTGACTCCTGAAGAGTTACAGGACTGACAGGCAGAGAGAGAGTACCAATTGGAGCTGGAGAAACTGAAGCTCAAGATGGACAGGGAAAGGGAGGACAGGAGGATGGCCATTGAGGAAAGGAAGATGCTACTGGCTAATGAACTTAGCTTAAAGGAGTTAGATCAGAGGAGCCAGTCTAGTAGAGGTGGTGGCAGCAACAGCACAGGGCAGCCCTGTAAGAGGGGTACTCATCCCAAAAGCCCTAGTAAAGGATTACAGGAGGGAGGATGACATATACTTGTGGTTTAAGGGGTATGAGCCTGCTCTCCACATGAATCTGGTCCCTGAAGCTCATTGGGGGGTGGGTCTGTGGAACCACTTTGAGATAGAGGGGTGGGATACAGTACGGCGCTCCCACTGGTGCGCCGTCCCAGGGTTTGGCTAGTGTAGCGCTTGGGGAGGAGTTAGTTCCAGGTGGGTGGGAGCCATCTGAGATGACCCGTGTCTCACTAGGGGACAGTGAGATGGTCCAGAGAACACTAAGAAGTACAGGTAGTGGGTGACCATCAATGGACAGAGGGTGAAGGCTCTGAGAGACACAGGAGCCAGCATGACTACAGTGAGGAGTCAGCTGGTGTCTGAAGAGCAGATTGATCCCCGGTACTTCACTAAATAGTTGCAGTGGACAACTCAGAGTACCTGTGCAGAGTGGCGGAGGTTCCCTTTGAATGGGTGGGGTCCCAGGTTCCTTGAAGGTAGCTGTGAGTCCAACCATGCCTGTTGATTTTTGGCTAGGCAATGACCTGGAGGATTCCCCTTGGAAGGAGGTGGAACACAGGTCTCACTTGGAGATGTTGGGTCTGCCTGGGTGGGTATGGGTATCCACCCAGTCAATGGCAGCCCATCAGGGTGGTCAAGAGCCCATGGTGTCTAAAACAGTAGCCCAGGGGACCTCCAAGAAGAAGAAGGGCAGGAGGCGCAGGAAACCGGCCCCAGAAGCTCCCACGGCCTGGGAGGAGGCGGAGCCTGAGGGTGACACCCTAGAGCCTACAGGGGAACAGGTAGATTAACTGGGTGAGGTCCCTGAGCTATCGCAGTGGCAGCAGGAATGAGAGTCCACCAGGGAAGCATACTGTGCAGCACAAAGGGCATGCCCTACTCTGCAGGGTTTGTGGCAGCAGTCTGCAGACCAGGCGGCATGCAAGGAGCCAAGATCACACCTGATCTATTGGGAGGATGACCTCTTGTATAGTGAACCTAAGATTCCTGAGGCTGGGTCAGCCGTGTGCTGGTGGTACCCCAGTGCTTCAGGGCTATCCTACTGGGGTTGGCTCATCATGTGCCTTTAGCTGGACATTTGGGGCAGGACAAGACATTTGAGAGGCTTGTCACCCACTTTTACTGGCCCCTAATTCACAGGCACTCGGATGCACATTGCAGGTCTTGCCAGACTTGTCAGTCAAGTAGAAAAAGTGGGGGGAAATGTAAGGCTACCCCCCAAGCTTTACATGTTGTCAGTACTCCCTTTGAGAGGGAAGGTATTGACATTGTGGGGCCTCTGGATCCCAAAACACCCATGGGTAACAGGTTTATCCTGGTCTTTGTGGACCATGCCACCCGGTACCCAGAAAACATTCCTTTGACATCAATCACTTCCCCTGTGGTGGGTAGTGCTTTGATGGGGGTTTTTACTCGCATGGGATTCCCCAAGGAAGTGGTATCCGATAGGGGTACCAACTTCATATCCACGTCTATGAAGTTTCTGTGGAAGGAGTTTGGGGTAACCTACAAGTTCACCACCCATAACCACCCCCAAAGTAATGGTCTGGTTGAGAGATTCAACCGCACCATGAAAGGCATGATCAGGGGCCTGTCAAAGTCCTTGAGGCGGAAGTGGGATGTCCTCTTGCTATGCCTTCTGTTCACCTACAGGGAGGTGCCTCAAAAGGGACTTGTGTTTAGTCCCTTTGAGCTCATCTATGTCCACCCTGTGAGGGGAACTTTAAGTCTGGTCACGGAGGCTTTGGAAAACACTCCAAGTAAACCCCTCCAGGATGTATTTAGTTACATGCTGGATCTGAGAAAACAGACTGCCCACTTCAGGAGTCTCACACAGGAGAACCTGGAAGCAAGCCAGTAGAACATGAAACACTGGTATGACCAGAATGCCACTCTGGTTGAGTTCCAACCAGGACACAAAGTGTGGGTGATGGCCCCAGTAGAGCCTAGGGCGTTCCAGGATAAGTGGTCTGGGCCATTTGAGGTAGTGCAGCGCAAGAGTGAAGTCACCTATCTGGTGGACTTACAGTCTCCAAGGAACCCTTTAAGCGTCCTGCATGTCAACCGTATCAAGCCACACTTTGAGCGGACGGAACTGTCCATGCTCCTTGCGACAGATGATGGGATGGAGGAGGAGAGTGAGCCTCTTCCTGACCTGTCTGCAGGAGAGAAAGATTGGTCTGTGGAGGGAGTGATCCTCTCCTCCTCCCTGACTGAAGAGCAGCAGAGTGACTGTCACCACATGTTGGGACAGTTTGCCTCACTGTTTTCCCTGATCCCAGGGGTCGCACACTTGTGCATACATGATGTGGACACTGGGGACAGTCCACTCATTAAACAGAAGGTTTATTGAGTGACTGACAGGGTCAGGGCTTGCTTTAAGGATGAAGTATCCAAAATGTTAACCCTAGGGGTTATTGAGCACTCCAGCAGTCCTTGGGCAAGCCCAGTGGTATTGGTCCCAAAGACTGCTGCACCTGGTGCCACCCCAGAACTCAGGTTCTGTGTGGACTACCAGGGACTCAATGCAGTCAGGAAGACTGACGCACACCCCATCCTCAGAGCTGATGATCTTATTGACCGGTTGGGAGCTGCCAAGTACCTCACTACGTTTGACATAACATCTGGGTTCTGGCAGATTGCCTTAACTGAGGGGGCTAAGGAGAGGTCAGCATTTCCTACCCCAGATGTACACTTTCAATTTAAAGTCATTCCATTTTGGATGAATAATGCCCCTGCCACCTTTCAGAGATTGGTCAACTAGGTGTTGGCTGGGCTGGATGAGTTCAGTGCCGCCTACCTGGATGCCACTGCTTTGTTTAGTTCCACATGGGAGGAACACCTGCAACACCTCTGGAGAGTGTTAAAGGCCCTGCAGAAGGCAGGCCTCAATATTAAGGCAAGCAAGTGCCGAATAGGGCAGGGTTCGGTGGAGTACTTGGGACACCAGGTGGGAAGTAGCCAGATGGCACCCATACAGCCAAAGATTGATACCATTCTGGCTTGGGAGCCTCCCGAGACCCAGACTGAAGTGAGAGCCTTCTTAGGTCTCACAGGATACCACAGGAGGTTTGTCAAGGGTTATGGTACCATTGTTACTGTTAGACCTGACAGCCTTAGGGTGGTCACCCCTACAGTTACCCTCTTGACTGAGTTGACTTCTAAGAAGCAACCCAGGAAAGTATCTGGACAGAGGCTTGCCAGAACGCTTTTGATGCCCTGAAGGCTGCCATATGCACAGCCCCTGTGCTGAAGGCACCTGACTGCTCCAAGGAGTTTGTCGTGCAAATAGACGCCTCAGAGCATGATATTGGAGCAGTCCCTCACAGCTTAATGAAGAGGGCCTAGATCAACCCGTAGCCTTCACTAGCAGGAGGTTACTTCCCAGTGAACATAGGTGGAGTGCCATAGAACGTGAAGCCTTTGCTGTGGTATGGGTGCTGAAGAAGCTAAGACCTTACTTGTTTGGAACTCGCTTCCACATTCAGACTGATCTCAGGCCCCTCAGATGGTTAATGCAGATGAGGGGTGAGAATCCAAAACTGTTGAGGTGGCCCATTTCCCTTCAGGGGATGGACTTTACGGTGGAACACCGTCCTGGTACAGAACACACCAATGCTGATGGTCTGTCCAGGTTCATCCGCCTTAGTGATGAGAACTCCCATGAGGTTGGGTCGTTACTCCCCACTTTGAGCTGGGGGGACACGTGTTACACTTTTCATCCTTGGCGTGGTCTCCCTTAACTTTTTGTCTCTGTTTCCCGGGTTTTTGATGGGTGCTGGACTCTGTGTTTGCTGCTTGTGTAACTTTGGGCACTTTATCACTGTTAACCAGTGCTAAAGTTCAAGTGCTTCAATTAAAAATGTGTATGTAATTGGTTGATCCATGATTGGCATCTTTGATTTACTAGTAAGGGCCAGATGTAGGAAACTACAATTTTGCGACTTGCAAATTGTGAGTCTGACCGACTCGCAATTTGCAACTCGCAAAATTGTATGCAGAAAGGTGTCAGACACCTTCTGCGACTCGCTATGGGGTCGCAAAGACCCACCTCATCAATATTCATGAGGTGGGTCGCAGTTTGCGACCCCATAGCGAGTCCCTGCACTCACAGGGATGGTGGCCTGCTGTAGTCAGCAGACCTCCATGTCTGTGACTGCTTTGTAAATAAAGCATTTTTTTTTCATTTTGCAGCCCGTTTTCCTTAAAGGAAAACGAGCTGCAAAATGAAAGCAAAACCGAAACCATTTGGCTTCGTTTTTTTCAGAGCAGGCAGTGGTCCATAGGACCACTGCCTGCTCTGAAAAAACATTTTTTTCGACATTCACAAAGGAGAAGGGGTCCCATGGGGACTGCTTCCCTTTTGCGAATGAGTTACTACCAGTGTGACACTGGTGGTAACTGCGAGTTGGTTTGCGACTGCATTCGCGGTCACAATGCAACTCTGAATGGCGATGCGGTCGTAAATAGGAAGGGAACACCCCTTCCTATTTGCGAGTCGCATCCCCAAATTGCGAGTCAGTACCGACTCGCAATTTGGGGATGAGCATCGCGTTAGGCTGTTTGCATGGCGCAAACTGCGTTTTTTGAAGTTTGCGACATGCAAACAGCTACCTACATCTGGCCCTTAGTCCCTTGTAAGGTGCACTAGAGGTGCCCATGGCCTGTAAACCAAATGCTACTAGTTGGTCTGCAGTACTGGTTGTGCCACCCACATTAGTAGTTCAGTAAACATGGCTCAGCCTGCCACTGCAGTGTCTGTGTGTGCAGTTTTAAACTTTAAATTCAACTTGGAAAGGGTACCCACTTGCCAGGCCTAAACCTTCCCTTTTCTTACATGTAAGGCACCCCTAAGGTAGGCACTAGGTAGCCCCCAGGGCAGGGTGCAGTGTATGGTTAAGGTAGGACATATAGTAATGTGTTTATATGTCCTGACAGTGAAATTTTGCTAAATTCTTTCTTCACTGTTGCACGTCCTGTCCCTCTCATAGGTTAACATGGGGGCTACCTTTAAATATGATTAAAGTGTAGATTCCCTTTGGGAGCGGATAGACATGTGGAGTTTGGGGTCTCTGAGTTCACAATTTAAAAATACATCTTTTAGTAACGTTGATTTTAAGATTGTGTGTTTGAAAATGCCATGTTTAGAAAGTGGACATTTTCATGCTTAAACCATTTCTGTGACTCAGCCTGTTTTTGGATTCCCTGGGTGGGTCAGTTTGCCAGTTGGACTGGTTGCACCACTCACTAGACAGTGATGCAAAAGGAGCTGGGGTGTAGTCTGCATTTCCTGATGAGCCATCTGAGCTACGAGGGAGGGGAGGATTGGTCACTCACATCTGAAAGGGCTGTGCCTGCCCTCACACAATGCGGTCTCCAACCCACTGGTGTGTGTCTGGGGCCTGGCCTGGGCAAGGCAGGATTTCACGATCAAGAGAGATTTTCCTTTGAAGTAAGCCTACTTCAAAGGGTAAAACGGGTTTAAGAAGGGCACCCAAACCCACAGACTTTAGAACACTTCTGGAAACCAAGAGGAACCTCTGCCTGGAGAAGAGCTGAAGAGCTGAGGAAGAAGAGCTGCCCTGCCTGTGACTGTGCTTTATGGAACTATCCTGCAGTTGCTGCTTCTGCCTATGCTAGAGGACAAAGACTGGACTTTGTGTTGCCTTCCTTCTTGTGAAGATCTCCAAGGGCTTGATTTAGAGCTTGCCTCCTGTTGTTTAAATTCTCAGGGAGAGCAAATACTTCTCTTTGCCATCACCTGGAATCTCTGGAGAGACACCTACTCTGCCTAGTGGTGCCCATCCAGTTCCTGGGACCCTGAAGGGAGAAGCTGGCAGCCCAAGAGTGAGAAATCTATGCACCGACCGCTGTGCAGGGAAAAGATCGACGTGACTCCGATCTGCGGTTCAAAAATCGACCTGCCGCTGGCTTCACTGCTGAAAATAGATGCTCGCCTGCAACGCAACCCGAAGATCGATGCCCGGGACTGGAGAAATGATGCACTGCATCTCTGACAGAGGCCGGTGAGATCGCAACCCACACTGCGTGGTTTTCGGATCATCATGCTGCTGGATTTCTGACGCAAACACCACTCGGTGTGTAAAAATGATGCAAGACATGCCCGGACCCGAGAGTGCTGACCGGATCAACGCATCGCTCTCCCACGGAGAGAAGAAACGATGCATGCCGACCCGAATAAAGAAGAAACAACGCATGATCTCACTTGTGAGTGAAATAGTCGCATTGCAAGCCATTTTTGATGCACACTCACCCATGCAGGGTTATTTTTGATGTACCTAAGGTACATTTTCATGCTAACAGCTTTAGCATTGTGTTGAAATGAAGACTCTTTTTGCATTGTTAGTGATAACATGACTTGTGTATTGTGGATTCTTGTCATTTTGGTCTTGTTTTGTTTGTGTTTTCTGTTTTTCTAAACCTGTCTTGTGTCATTTTGTAGTGTTTTCATTAAGTTACTGTGTGTGGTGGTACAAATACTTTACTCCTAGCACTTTGAAGTTAAGCCTGCTGCTTGTGTGAAGCTACCAAAGGGGTGATCAGGGGTCAGCTGAGGGTGATTCTCTTTTACCCTGACTAGAGTGAGGGTCCTTGCTTGGACATGGGGTAACCTGACCGCCAACCAAAGACCCCATTTTTAACAGGATCACATTCCAACACTACCATCATCGTTGAGTCATCTCAGGTCATCAAGTGTAGATAAATACATCAACTCAGTGCAAGCCATTTTCCTCTATATTTTTGCAGGTGGCCAATGACAGATTTTCCATCAATGTACTCATATTGGACAGCAGAGGAATTCTGATATCCACCATTCACAATTTTAAGACTGTCCCTTTTCCTTGACCAGATATTTTAGCACTCATTATGTTTGGGTCAGAAACACATTAGGGGTCTTTTACCTGATTCAGTCATGGACCTGGTGAATTTGGAGGTGTCTCTCAAATGGGCCCATCCCTTCAGAGTTGTATTAGGAGCAGCATTCTTTATCACTACCTGAGCGTTCCATGTTCCATGTTCCATGTTCCCAGACTGCCTTACTAATCATAGCCATTATGAGATACAATTAGATGAGGGAGAGACTGCATAACCTTTCAATGGTACAATAAAGTGCTCATTACCGGTGGTATCTCAATGTTACTGATACTATTGCGCAAAAGTGCAAGAGTTTAACTTGTGAAGCATTCTGTTGACACTTGCTTTCCTCTCTTTCCTCGATGGGTAACTGAGATCTTATTTATTCTGGTCAGTAATTCAATCTTGAATCTCCATCTCATATAACTCCCCATTCAAATGTCAAAAGTAATTTCTGTTACTCTTACTGTGCTTTACATTCATGCTTCTGTAGTTGCTACCCCACATGGAGAGACAAGTTATAGGTGGGCAAACAATGTAGAGTGTTTCTGTATCTCCCAAGACCAGTACCAGTATCTGAGGCACCCTCCCACTGCTGACTCTAAAAACAAGTCACCTCTCTGCCTATTTGTTTCCTTATGTTGTTTGTTTACAACTGCTGTTCTAATGTGATTTTGGCTGACATTTGGTGAATCTTATTTGCAGACCAGTCAGTCATCTTATATGCACTTCATTGTTCTAGAGATGGATCAAGGAGTAAGCTATACAAAACGAAATCTGTTTTTTCAGTAACTGGACTACTATGATGGCTTCACTGAAAACTAGGGATGTTTGGAATCAAACATCTCGTATTAAACCTTTTGCTTCTAGGCCATTCCCCCACAACCAGTGCTGAATCCTTTTTTTTGGAGGGTAGTTTGTGCTTAGGCCTTGATAATGTTTAGTCCATATAAGGTATCCACCCACATTTGTGTCCCTTTTTTCAAACATCCTAGGGATTCTAAAGCTACCCAAGGTTTGTGGATTTCCCTTGCAGGGACTGAGAAAATCATCAAAATATCGCAAGGTTTTGAGGTTTTTTTTAAACAAATAGAGGAAAATTGCTCTAGATAAAAGTGTCTGTTTTATTTCCTTAACTGTAATGTACTGAAGTCACCATCTTCCAAGCTTTCAGGAATATGGAGAGCTGAATCAAATAACCTAATTTTGTACCATAGTTTTGGAATTGTTCTAAGAGGTAGCCTTTTTTCTCTATTTTTTGTGCTCTCAACCTATTTCCAGTCTGTGGTGGAAACCAGTCTGAAACGCATGGGTGATCGAGAAAAGCTACAGATTTTGGAAAAGTAGACACATTCTGAATTCATCAAGGGGTCCTATGTGTAGATTCTTTTAGCTTTTCCCAATGAAAATAACAGTTGAAATAATAAAATACATTAAATTTGGTAGTAAAAAGCAGCAATTTCTGACATTTTCAACTGTAACTTTTTGTCTCAATGACCGATTGACAAACGCAATATACCATTATGTCTGCTAGACCTTTTTGGTTGTGGGAGTATATAGAGTTTGTAAGTTCCCCAGAAACCCCAGGGTACCTAGAGCAAGCAACTTAGCTGTACCACACAAAGACTTTTCACTGAGTACCAAGTATAGACTAATTCTTATTGCAAAATAGGCAGACTGAAAAATGGGTATCAAGGAAACATATGTATTTCTCAAATGAGTACAAGATGTAGAGCTCAGGAGCAACATACATGTATACACCTCTGATTTTGTGGGTACCCATAACATCATATGGTTTGAGGGGTATTTTTCAAAATGTCATCTTTCATATCTATTGGCATACATGTAATAGGCACAAATGTTGAACAATCTAATAAGTAATAAAATGTGTTCTACTATTTAATGCTCCTACATGTCTCCTGATAAAAATGTTACCTCACTACTGTGGATAAGTCTAGTACCTGCAACAAGAAACAGCTCAAAACGCAACATGGATGCATCACATTTTTTCATCGTAAACTGATCCTCTTTTTCCAATGTGGGTAGATCCAGATTTAGGGCCCAAGCTCTGCTGGCACCTAGGGAAACCTAGCCACCCTGGACATTCGTGAAAACTCAATATCTAACTGTATCCAGGGTGGGGTGACTTGTATGGTATCCCCATATTTTTCTACTGAGATTCGCCTGCAAACCTCAAATATTGACTAAAAAACACATTTTCCCCACATTTTTGTGATGGAAAGCTTGACAGGAATGGATCAAACCAAGGACAATAGTAGCCCTTGCATGAAGACTCCTATTGACCATGGTTGGATCTGTTCCTGTCGCTGGCACTAGGCTCAGCCACACATGTGAGGCTGAGCTGTTCTGTTGGTACAGATGGAGCAATGCTAGGTGGTAGGAATTTTGTGGATTCCGCCGGATTCTGGAAGTTTCCATCACAGAAATGTAGGGAAAATGCAAGGCTTCACGCAAAAGTGTCGGCTTACATGGCATTGTGGGTAAGAAAATGGTGTGGGTTGTATGTGAAGCACCCCATCCTTGACTCCCCCAGATGTCTACTTTTAGGGCTTTTAGGGTTTTTCCAGAAGGCAGCCTATCTAAGCCCAAGAAGTGCAGCAGTTCACCATTGCAAGTGGGACGATATTGGGAGTCAGCCAAGCTCTCCTGCCCCACATGTAAAATCAACACCCAAAGGAGTCAAATGTCCTCTTGCTTGCCATTGGTTTGAGATGCATTAGTCTGCAGGGGGAGCAAAAAGACTGTTTCCACATTCAGTTTGGGTGAGGGCATAACTATGCCCAAGGTGGTGGATGGACCCACCCCTCACTTTTTTTTATTCCCTGATATCTAGTGGGCTGCCTACATGGGGGATGATTCTTGGTAATTAGTTCTATCTGCCCCCAGGGGTGCAGAAAAACTGTGTCCCCATTTATTTGGGGTGGGTGCATCACCATGCCCATGGTGGGCATGCCCACTCTTTTAAAACAAATATATATTCCCTGACATCTAGTGGGGTTTCTGCCCCCCATCACCCCACAGGGACAGAAATACTTTGTCCCCATTTATATGGGGTTTGGGCATGGCCATGTCCATGGCGGGCAGCCGCCACCCCTCTTTTCTTGTATTGCCTGGTATCTATTGGGCTTTCTGCCCCCTGGGGACAGATCAGAGGGAATCACTCTATCTGTCCCCCAGGGTTGGCAGCAAGACTGTGCCCCCTGACTTTTCTAACAAAAAAGTCATCCCTGTTGCCTAGTGGCTTTTCTGCCACAATCTGCCCCCACGAGGGACAGAAGGACTGTTCTCATTTGTTTTAGTGGGTTGGAGCATCGGCATGCCCAATTTTGGCGGCCCCATCCCTATGCCAGAAAAAAAGGTGAACCCTTGTGCCTAGTGGTCTTTATGCTCCCCGGCTGGGCAGATCAGCAGTTATTACCCCAATCTGCTCCTCAGTGGGGGCAGAAAGACTGAATGCTCAAAGAAAATGCCTGTGGGAGCAAAAGCACTTGCCCAAACGGGCGCTACTCCCTTCCTGGTGTCTATGGGTGGATTTCTGTTGGGAATCTCCCTCCTCAAGCAGGGATCCACAAGGGAAGGGTGCATTGGATTGGGGAAATTCTCCCCTCTCCAACAATACCTCTCCCATCTGAATTGGTGCTCAGGGGCTAAGATTGCCCCACAAGCTCCAATGCAGAGAAAGTGAAACGAGCCAATCAGTCATTTCACTTTTGTTTTCAATAAAATGAAGTCAGCGTGCTATGCATGCTGATTGTTATTTCACTGAAAACAAAAAACACAACCTATGGAGATGGGGAAGTGGTTCCCCAGCTCCTGAGGCTGTTGTTTTGTAAAAGGAAGTCCCTCTGGTGCCCGCACAGGAGGGATTTCCAGTTCTCTGTGCGTGGACAGCCAGGAGCCATCCGACACACACAAGCACCATGGGGTTGGACGGCTCCCGGCTGTCTGACGCAGACAACTGGCTTATAAATCCTCACTGATTTTAGTGATGGATTTATTAATACATGCTCCAGAGGGCATCTTAAAGGTGGCCCCTGAAAGCCTACCAACTGCTGGTGAGCTCACTGACTAGTTCTAACCAATCTGCCATCAACAGATGTGAATCTGACCTCCAAGGGTGAGAGCCTTTGCTCTTTAGAGGTCAGAAAAAATGTTGCTCTTGGAGAGGCGTTTACATACGCTTTCTAACAGGATGACCTGCAAATCTACATTCTAAGGCTGGGAGCTACAAATAAGCCCACCTTGTTTTGTATGCACAACTGGCCTTCCTCAGAGGAGGATGCTGAACCACTGCCCCAGGGCCCATCTGGCACCTGGACAGGTGGGAACATTATCTATGCAGGAGGTGTGTTGCATTTCCAGGTTGGAAATACCCCTAGGGGAAAATTAACCCAGCCTCATGAATTCTGTCATCTTGTGTGTGGTGGAATTAGGAGTTCTGGGACAGGGTAATGCCCATTATCAAAAGGAAGTTATCATCTAGGGAATGTAGTGACTCCAAGAGTAAGTAACCCATTGACTACTACACTTCACTCCCCTTAACACCCCTAAATTGGTTATTTAGGGGACCCCCTGATACCAGGACTTCAGATCTTTGCTGGACACAAAGGAAGGGGTGGACAAACGCCTCCTAACCCCAAGAACCGAGGAGCACGACATGCTTGGTGCCAACCCTGTTACCCTGCCTACTGAAGCCAACTCTCGAGGAGCAACGTACCTGTCTTGCCACTGCAGCCTCAAAGAGATTGGGAGAGTGGCCAGTGCTTTGCAAATTATCAAGAACTCCCTTGGAGCAGAGGAGCTGCTTCCCTTCTTCTGCAGCCACCCAAAGAAAGAACTGGGAGGAGCGGGCACACAAAAGCACATTGACGGGCTGCACAATAGGCCGCTGACCCCCTCGTCAATAACTAACAGAAAGCAGGGATGCATGGACAACAAAGAACACATGCAGGCCTATGGCAAAAGCACACTGCATGGCTGCACAAAATGGCCACAGGCCACATGGTCAAACAACAACAAGCAATGAGGCATGGACAACAAGAACATATGCAGGCCTATGGATGGACACTGACTGCAATAAAGGGCCTCCAGCCACATGGCAAGGAGAACAAAGACAAAATGATGTCCTATGGCAACCACACCCACACACACACACACTGGCACACTGATCCCTCTGTTTGGCATTGTATACCAGAAATCCATATGCCACAAACTTTAACGAGACAGTCCCTTAAGTAAAATTTGCCGTTCTCCCTTTTACAATGGTTCTCACATTTGGATGTTTCTGCACGAAATGGTGGATTTATTTTAACCAGGTACATTGCCCTTTTGCTTGAAGCACAGGCTCATACAGGAAGACATGAATGTTGTGCCAGTGCTCATCTTTTCTTCTATCTCAGGCTTACCAGTCAAATTTATACATGGCTAAGTGTGAAAATCATGATGTTTGCCATTGTCATGCCACCAAGACCGCTTTATGAGTGGCTGTTAAAATCTTTTTTATTTCTCCACCCCAAAAGTACCATCATCAATAATTCCAAAGGAAGAGAAACTATAGAGATGCCATGTTGTTGTGGAATAAAATGCAGCAATAGGTGTTTCCACTTGGGTTCTTACTTGTTTTCCCTATGAGCTTAACATGGAAGTTTCGACTGCTTTAAAAATATCAGTATTAAAAAACAAAGCACACAATACTGATGGACCCAGTTTCTCCAGATTCCGGGCCCATCAGAAAATATGAACCACTACTAATGAGCTCTTAATGGTTGTGTTGAACCCTCTGTGACCTTCAACCACACATTCCTGTGTACTAGTCACATATTTTCATGAAGTCTCATTTGGGGGCATATTTATCCTCTGTTTGCGCCGGAATTGCGTCGTTTATTTTTACGCAAATCCGACGCAAAGCTAACTCCATATTTATACTTTGGCGTTAGACCCGTCTGGCGCCAAAGATCTTGGAGTTTGCGTAATTTTTTAGCGTGGACACCTACCTTGCGTTAATGATATGCAAGGTAGGCGTTCCCGTCTAAAAAATTACTCCAAGGCATGTGCACCTTATTTAAACTCCCGTGCAAAAATGACGCACGGGAGTGGGCGGGTCAAAAAAATGACGTCCAGCCGCTTTTGCGTCATTTTTTAACGTCTGGTCAGGGCAGGCGTTAAGGGACCTGTGGGCTCGGAAGGAGCCCAGAGGTGCCCTCCCATGCCCCCAGAGACACCCCCTGCCACCCTTGCCCACCCCAGGAGGACGCCCAAGGATGGAGGGACCCATCCCAGGGAACTTTAGGTAAGTTCAGTTAAGTATTTTTTTTTTTTTTTGTGGCATAGGGGGGCCTGATTTGTGCCCCCCTACATGCCACTATGCCCAATGAACATGCCCAGGGGACATAAGTCCCCTGGGCATGGCCATTGGGCAAGGGGGCAGGACTCCTGTCTGTGCTAAGACAGGAGTCATTTCAATGGGGGTTGGGAGTAAAAAAAAATGGCGCAAATCGGGTTGAGGCCAATATTCTGCCTCAGACCTGACTTGCCCCATTTTTTGACACCCAAGCTCCATTTTCCCCTACGCCGGCGCTGCCTGGTGTGGGTCATTTTTTTTGACGCACACCAGTCAGCTGCGTTGGCGCAGTTGTGCGGTTGTGCAGTTGTGCGTCAAAAAGTATAAATATGGCCCTTGGTGTTTTTTTTATGGTTGGCTGCACCACCGCATGGCTAAGCTATCTCCTACACGGAGTGTAACTCTCTGGAAAGCTTTGTATTTGTAATCTGAATTCACAACTTTTTCACTAGGCTGTATATTGAAAGATACACATTTAATTGTTAGTGAAATCAAACATCTTTCCATTTGCCACCTATCTCTTCTTGTGTCCTTCTTGGGTACTGTCACCTGCTTTCACTAGTTTTGGATTTGGTATTGCTTATGTTATTTTTTGTGGTAGTTTTACCGCCTGGTATATCTCCAATGGCTTGTTGAGAAGGTAGCCAGCTTATGCTCTGCTTGTGTGTGGGTGTGTGGACGCATGTGTGTGTGAGTGTGTGGGCGAGGGCTAACTTATGGGTTGCTGGCATGTATAGGGTTTCTGCTGGGTACTGTTTAGGTGTCACCGATGCATCTGATTGCAGTGTCGTCTTGATATTGCGATGTGCTATGTTTTTACTGGCCAGTATCCATTGTTAATTGATATTTCTGTTTGGAAGATGTGGGCCATGTTGGGTCAAGTTGATGGTGCAAGGCGATGCAAGGTACGCTGAGAATACTTATTCTGGGGATGTATGCCCAACTGATTGTGTTCTTACTTATGGGTACATGTTTATTGAGCTAGCATTTCATGCAGCAGTGGGTTTGTTGTATGCGTTTCTCCTTTTTATTTGGATTTTCCAACACCTACGTAACGCAAGCGCACAAAATAACAATTCACATGGTGATAGGTCCCCAGTTAACGAAAGCAGGCAACAGGGTAACAGCTGAGTAATGGCTACCCACCCAGCCCACTAGGACGCTTAGGTTAGCGGGTGACTTTCTGGGGGAGGGAGTGTTTACAGTGTGGAGATATTCAGCCCCTGGGTGCTCTGCCTGTTTGTGTCCAAGTTATATATCTGCAAGGTTTGAAAATGTGGAGTGAAGAGTAGTAAATATATACTTGTTTTAACTTTCTTTATTATTTTTTGAATATCGAATAACGCACAGCACAATACAGGTTAGTAGCATCCATTGATCATAAAACAAAGTACTACCACACAACATTTTCATGGTTTACAGTTTATTATATGCATTGCGTCCACTGCGCACGCTGGCAAGCAGGTAAAGTATCACAACGTTTACGATCAACAGGTTATTACTTTCTCTGATATTGGTCTACTTTATAGCGCATGATTATATAGAAGCATAGCCACTGTGGCATGTCTAAGGTAGGTGGCCCCTTATAGTTAGCATTACATTATGGGAGTTGACTTGCCCTCGGTCGGGCTGTCAGCTCAAGCGGCCTTGGAGCTAAATCTTTTTTTCCCAGCCTTCTATCACCTCAACAGCACGTCCACTCCTCAAAACCACTCACAATTTCCGTCCACCTATCAGTCAAAGGCGTCATGTAAAGCCCCTTTATGCTCCTTATCACCAAGAGCTTCGCTTTCCACCTGTGCCCAGAAACATAGCATCTGCCTTCCACCTACTGTGGGATAGGCCAGTCGTGGATTTCCAATGCCATGCAATATCTCTGCTTGCTACCAACCGGCCCCCTCCATCCAAGTCCAGGAACCTAGGGCCATATGTACAAACACATTTTCCCATAGACACAAAATGGGTAAAACCCTTTGCTACATCTGGCTCCTAGTACCCACCTATTTTCTGGGTCATCTGCCATCAATGCCCAGGAAGAAGGTCTTGCAGATCTCCCCACCAACAGCTGCAGTCTACCTAGAGTGTGTTCCAATAACTCCGTAACATGCATCTAGAACCTCTCTATGACTGGCCATTTCCACACTGTGTGCATGAAGTCAGCGTCCGTTCGTGCACAGCTGGGGCATCACTGGTCAGTGGTGCACAGCATTACATTTAGTCCATGAGGGTTAGGTAAATGCCGTGTAGATGAGTGATTTGCTTGAATTTGAATCTGTATTGCGAGTGTGTGTATGTGAATGTGCACTCTAATGTCCGTTCCCATTCTTTTCCCACAACAGGCGACTGATATATGGCTCCTACCTCGGCCTCAGATGTGGCAGAGAGTCTGCTGTCATGGCTAATGTCATTAGAAAGAGCCAAGAAATGAGATGATGACCAAGTGCAAAGGTGAATAAATTGCCCCATGTGCTAGGAACTGGCTCGGTCTCAGACCTCTTTCATTATAAGCTCCTCAAATGTTCACAAAGGGCCTTCAACATAACAGTCCCCCAGCGTTGTTAGGGCATGAAATACATAGAACACCAGGTTTCATTCAGCAGAGACAACCAACGTCAGTTGTTAATGTTTCAAATGGTTCACTACCTTCATATAGTATAATTTCCTTGAACATTTGGGAATCGTTTAAGTGGGGGCCAATATTTGCCTGGCTTTGAACACATTCACCCAGCGGTTTGCCACCAGAGCCAGAAGGTGCTTACTAGCAGACAGTAATCAGCTTGTTCTGCAGGTCCCACATCACTTTGGCTACTGGATTGCGGATTTTATGTTGCACTCAACCTCTCAAAGCAAACATATGAAACATACCAAAGAAATTCATTTACGTCAGTCACGAGTGTTTTCTGTCTGTAAATTCCACGCTACCGAAAGGTAAGTAGAGATTGCAATCAACCCTATTTTTGCAACAGGCTACTTTAGTTCAGTATTTTCTTTTTTAAACTATTAAGATGCTAGATAGGATAGACGAAAACAGAGTCTTTACTTTAAAGCTTCCTCAGCACCCAGTGACACTTCCACTAATGTGCCTTCCGTCATTTATGTGCCTTCCGTCATCCAGGAAGGGTTATAATAGATTAAAGCAGCTTAGCTCTATCGTTCGACCAAGGGCAAGCACTGGTAAGCGACTTTTTAAAACAGTATCACAAACTGGTAAAATGAATGTCTGGGTTATCATTTTTTTCCAGAAAACCCCCCATTAACTTAGAATGAATGACTTACCCAACACTGTTTGACTTTTATTCCTGTCGGCAGACGGACCAGTAAACAATAGCAGTGTAAGTTAGAATGCCAACCTTACTCATTGCCTATTGTAGACCTATGTACGGTTGGCATGGTCCAGAACCGAGTCCCCGCCACATCGTTCCGCCCCAAAGGAAGCAAGAACTTGATAATCTACAATTTACAGCGACTGCAATATGGTTTTGGACATATATATGTTTAAAAATCTATGTTTTTACTGGAGAAGGTGTTTTAAAGAAAAGATAGTTAATACTGCTGACACTGTTTGTAATGTAATTTTCAGTTCAGACTGCATTTTATATTTTTTATTTAGTGAATTTAAACATAGAACACAAGCAAACTCTACTGATCCACATTTGCTTCTTAGACTCTTATATATCCAGTTCATTGTGTGAGAAAAAATACATTTGGCATGAAATTTCTGCAGTAAAATGTTGAGAATGTTTACATCTGTTCAGAGCGAACGGCAAAACTACCACATTCTTTTGAGTGGAGAAAGTGACATGAAGGCTCAGCTAAATATGAGACTCACAGTATGAAAAAGAGTGGTTGACAGAGATATATATTCTTGTTTGTAATATATTATATTTTCTGAGAGATGAAAAACAGTTTAGTCAATAGGAATTTAAAAAAATATTTCTAAGTACCCTTGCATATTTTGGGCAATGTGCAAAGTGTTTCTTCTACTGAGAAGTGATTTTATAGTGCATCCAGGTTTGTGAGTTCTGTTATTCCTCATTTTAGCATGAATATTACTTTTCCAAAGTTTTAATAAGAGTATTTGCACACAAGTCAAACTCCCCTCTCAAGCAGAGATAGAATGTCAACGCTATCTTGGTAACCCAATGCTTTTAACAAAAGATTAGGCGGTGTTAGAAGGTGGTTTATAAGTATTTGAAGGCAGGTACTTACAACCAGTAATAACACCTTGATCACAAATAAGGCCCAGTGCAGCATCAGTAAATTAATCTTTGCTCAACCCTTGGTAGCTTGACTGAGAAGCAGTCATGCTTATCATAGAAGACAGGTGTGTAGAGCATTTAATACAAACTAAGCAGTTTATAAGTAAGACATGAAACACAATAAAAATTCAACACCAATTTATTAAAAGAGACAATATTCATATCTTTAAAATCACACCAAAACGACAAAAATCAATGTATGGAACTGGAGACATGAATTCCTAAAGATTAAATGCAAAAATGTGCTACCTAGCTGCGAGAAGTGAAAAGTGCCAATTGTGGCTAACTGATCATGCTGGACCAGGGTAGGAAAGTACCATCTTGCCTGGCATGTTACCCCCATTTTTCACTGTATATATGTTGTTTTAGTTGTATGTGTCACTGGGACCCTGTTCACCAGGGCCCCAGTGCTCATAAGTGTGCCTGAATGTGTTACCTGTGTAGTGACTAACTGTCTCACTGAGGCTCTGCTAATCAGAACCTCAGTGGTTATGCTCTCTCATTTCTTTCAAAATTGTCACTAACAGGCTAGTGACTAATTTTACCAATTTACATTGGCTTACTGGAACACCCTTATAATTCCCTAGTATATGGTACTGAGGTACCCAGGGTATTGGGGTTCCAGGAGATCCCTATGGGCTGCAGCATTTCTTTTGCCACCCATAGGGAGCTCTGACAATTCTTACACAGGCCTGCCACTGCAGCCTGAGTGAAATAACGTCCACGTTATTTCACAGCCATTTTACACTGCACTTAAGTAACTTATAAGTCACCCATATGTCTAACCTTTACCTGGTAAAAGTTAGGTGCAAAGTTACTTAGTGTGAGGGCACCCTGGCACTAGCCAAGGTGCCCCCACATTGTTCAGGGCCAATTCCCCGGACTTTGTGAGTGCGGGGACACCATTACACGCGTGCACTACATATAGGTCACTACCTATATGTAGCTTCACAATGGTAACTCCGAATATGGCCATGTAACATGTCTATGATCATGGAATTGCCCCCTCTATACCATCCTGGCATAGTTGGCACAATCCCATGATCCCAGTGGTCTGTAGCACAGACCCTGGTACTGCCAAACTGCCCTTCCTGGGGTTTCACTGCAGCTGCTGCTGCTGCCAACCCCTCAGACAGGCATCTGCCCTCCTGGGGTCCAGCCAGGCCTGGCCCAGGATGGCAGAACAATGGACTTCCTCTGAGAGAGGGTGTTACACCCTCTCCCTTTGGAAAATGATGTGAAGGCAGGGGAGGAGTAGCCTCCCCCAGCCTCTGGAAATGCTTTCTTGGGCACAGATGTGCCCAATTCTCCATAAGCCAGTCTACACCGGTTCAGGGGACCCCTTAGCCCTGCTCTGGCGCGAAACTGGACAAAGGAAAGGGGAGTGACCACTCCCCTGACCTGCACCTCCCCTGGGAGGTGTCCAGAGCTCCTCCAGTGTGCTCCAGACCTCTGCCATCTTGGAAACAGAGGTGCTGCTGGCACACTGGACTGCTCTGAGTGGCCAGTGCCACCAGGTGACGTCAGAGACTGCTTGTGATAGGCTCCTTCAGGTGTTGCTAGCCTATCCTCTCTCCTAGGTAGCCAAACCCTCTTTTCTGGCTATTTAGGGTCTCTGTCTCTGGGGAAACTTTAGATAACGAATGCAAGAGCTCAGCCGAGTTCCTCTGCATCTCTCTCTTCACCTTCTGCCAAGGAATCGACTGCTGACCGCGCTGGAAGCCTGCAAACCTGCAACATAGTAGCAAAGACGACTACTGCAACTCTGTAACGCTGATCCTGCCGCCTTCTCGACTGTTTTCTTGGTGGTGCATGCTGTGGGGGTAGTCTGCCTCCTCTCTGCACTAGAAGCTCTGAAGAAATCTCCCGTGGGTCGACGGAATCTTCCCCCTGCAACCGCAGGCATCAAAAAGCTGCATTACCGGTCCCTTGGGTCTCCTCTCAGCATGACGAGCGAGGTCCCTCGAATCCAGCAACTCTGTCCAAGTGACCCCCACAGTCCAGTGACTCTTCAGTCCAAGTTTGGTGGAGGTAAGTCCTTGCCTCACCTCGCTAGACTGCATTGCTGGGAACCGTGACTTTTGCAGCTACTCCGGCCCCTGTGCACTTCCGGTGGAAATCCTTTGTGCACAGCCAAGCCTGGGTCCACGGCACTCTAACCTGCATTGCACGACTTTCTAAGTTGGTCTCCGGCGACGTGGGACTCCTTTGTGTAACTTCGGGTGAGCACCATTTCATGCATCCTCGTAGTGCCTATTTCTGGCACTTCTCCAGGTGCTACCTGCTGCTAAGAGGGCTCCTTGTCTTGCTCGACGTCCCCTCTACCTCCTGGTCCAATTTGCGACCTTCTGGTCCCTCCTGGGCCACAGCAGCATCCAAAAACGCTAACCACATAATTTGAAGCTAGCAAGGCTTGTTGGCGTTCTTTCGGCGGGAAAACACCTCTGCACAACTCTCCACGGCGAGAGGGATCCGTCCACCAAAGGAAAAGTCTCTAGACTTTTTCGTTCCTGCAGAAACCTCTGCTTCTTCTGTCCAGTAGAAGCTTCTTTGCACCCACAGCTGGCATTTCCTGGGCATATGCCCATCTCCGACTTGCTTGTGACTTTTGGACTTGGTCCCCTTGTTCCACAGGTACCCTAGATCGGAAATCCATCGTTGTTGCATTGTTGGTTTGTGTCTTTCCTGCATTATTCCTCTATCACGACTTCTTTGTCCTTGGGGGAACTTTAGTGCACTTTGCACTCACTTTTCAGGGTCTTGGGGAGGGTTATTTTTCTAACTCTCACTATTTTCTAATAGTCCCAGCGACCCTCTACAAGGTCACATAGGTTTGGGGTCCATTCGTGGTTCGCATTCCACTTTTGGAGTATATGGTTTGTGTTGACCCTATCCCTATGTGTCCCCATTGCATCCTATTGTAACTATACATTGTTTGCACTGTTTTCTAAGACTATACTGCATATTTTTGCTATTGTGTATATATATCTTGTGTATATTTCCTATCCTCTCACTGAGGGTACACTCTGAGATACTTTGGCATATTGTCATAAAAATAAAGTACCTTTAATTTTAATGTGTATTGTGTTTTCTTATGATATTGTGCATATGAAACTAAGTGGTACTGTAGTAGCTTCACACGTCTCCTAGTTCAGCCTAAGCTGCTCTGCTAAGCTACCATTATCTATCAGCCTATGCTGCTAGACACCCTATACACTAATAAGGGATAACTGGGCCTGGTGCAAGGTGCAAGTACCCCTTGGTACTCACTACAAGCCAGTCCAGCCTCCTACAACCAGGACCAAGTCAAAGTTTCAAGCTGACTGCAATGGAATGGAGGTCAGATACATCGAATGGTTGGGGACAGTCAAGTTTTTACCTTCGCACGTAGTGATTTTTTTTGTGCATTTTCTCTCAATGTCAAACGATCGGGTCCTTGGATCTGGATTTCGGTTCAATAATTGCAAGCTACTGCAGTGTGATGCCTCAGGGAACTCCTAGAGGTCTTTGTCTTCATCTTTGACAGCAAGGAGCTCTGGAGCTTTCAGTTGGACAAACTAGTACGGTCAGGTCAAGTCGCAGTTCAACATCGGCGGCTTGATTCTCGACGACTAGCCAGTCTTTTCTGGAATATTTTTGGAAAAGTTGTCCAAAAGTTCCCAAACTTTAAGAACATCTCCTGAAAGATCCTTTGAGGGTCTTGAAGAGACCACAACACCAGTCAAGAGCCCAAAATCTCTGACTTGCCTCTTGCGGTTTGGGGACTACAATTCCCACAGTGCACCTGGTCAATTCAAGTAAAGTCTAGTTGATGTTGATCAGCTGGGCTTGTCCTGTGGTAGTTGATGCAAGTGACCCTTTCTAGCACTTTTCATCCTGTTGCTTATCAGTGAGTCCACTCCTTGATCTTTTAAGACAGACAAGGTCCTCTTTTTTGTAGCCTTGAGAGTGTAATGGGTGCAGTTCTTCTGAGTGCAGTCTTCTCTTTGTGCGGTTCATGAGTTCAGTAGTGCAGTCCTTCTTCTTCAGATATTTCCAAGCAGTGACATGAGCTGCAGTGCAGCTTTCCCATATTTATTCCAGATTCTGGGCTGGCAAAAGGGCGACTCCCCCAAACAATGGGATTCAAGTTGCCACCCTCCGTGATAACCACTCCCTCTAAAGTGTGGCATATTTCTGACTCAGACTGCACATCTCTGCAAAAATCAAACTCCAAATGTAGAAAACCTCTCATTGCATTTCAGGTCTGGCTAACCCAACCCACACGTGTGGCTAACATTTATCTGCACTCCCCTTCCAGTCCCTCTTCTGATATAATTAGAAAGTCTCCCATCTGGTTGGGAGTGCAGAAAGTGGGAGTAAGCCCGGTTCCTTTACTATCTGTGTTTCTCCCTTTGAAGACTAGTTTGGCTACCCTGCCCCGTTCCTGGCCTGGCAACTGCAGGCAGCAAATCCCTTCCCACCAGATGTCTATATTGTTCCAGCCCCAGGCCTCTTCATACCCAATCAGGGAGCAGCTTGGCTTAGACTGTGAAAGACTGGACAATCAGATTAGGCTGTCATAGTGCTGCTTTAAGTAACTTCAGAAAAGCAAGTTCTAAAACTACTTTCCTGCAATAGTTACAATACATACAACCTTGGCAAGTTGGATGTATTATAAGCATTATATTGATACTTTGAAATGCTGTTATAAGTCATTCTGTCAAAATGTAAACTTTATTAAAGTTTAATAAAGCCTTCCCATGTTAGCCCTTAGAGCTAGCTGCACTACAATAGGGAAAAATAAAATTGATAGTTTTTCCCTCACCAGGCCATATAAAACATATTTTACAATGCCCTTGCTTTTTTGTAACAAGGCACCCTACCCTTGGGGTACCCATGGTAGAAATAAGGGGTGACTTATATGTAATTAAAAGGTAGCTTTAAACTTTTGAAGTAATTTTAATTACAAAGTTGACATAGTTTTATTTTAAAATCAGCTTGCAAGGCAGGGCTGGCTTTAAAATGACAGCCGACAGAACAGCAGTGCACTCTTAAACGCATTAAATCCACTCTTGCCTCTATACCTATGTTCCCTACCATATCCCTGGGACTTATAGGTAGGTTGTCTGAACCAACTGTAATTACACCAATTACCATATATGTTTCACACAGAGCACTGTCCATGGGCCTGATTAGCAGGGCCTAGGGCATATTCAAAGTCAGTGACTACCAGTATCAGTCAAAAAATTTGGGTAATCGGCAAAAAGGATGACTTTCTCACAGGCGGAAGCTCTTATATGATTACTGGTTAGAATGTAATTTATTTACCAATACCCCTATGAAATAGTTTTAAACAAGCAATAAGTATTTATTACGATATGTTAGTTAACTCATGAGAAACCAAATTAAATGCATTACTTTCTGGGTATGGCATTAACTTTTATGGTTTAGACCATGTCGTCTCTTTTGAACACATATGCATTGCCTAGTATTAGCCATATTTTTCTATGTTGTGGTAAATTATAGTTCATGCATTCTTGCCATTTGTCTTCATTGCTACATTCTGAGCAATTGAATTACTATAAAGATCATTTATATCTAAGAAGCACTGTCACTTTAAAAAAACAAGCACTTATGGTTGAAAAATGGAAATATCCACCCTCTATAAAGAACCAACAGCAGGGAACAGAAAACAATATCAAGAACTGTTCCAACATTCTTCCACTGGTGCTATCCCTCAGAGAAGTGCAACACCTAAACATCACATGATTCCAAATTAATCCACATGGTCACTTCCACAGTTAGCAATTTCCACCGGCCAAACATATAAGAAATTATATCTGATTCTTTTCCTAACATGTCTAAAACAATCAAACGTACGCCAGAAACCCGCTAATTTTAGTAGGTTTGAAAATCCAAACCGAAATTGTTCCTTATTTTAGAAGTACATAGCATTATATTATACAGGACCAAAAACAATTGTGGCCCAGAGGATTCACTAGTGACTGACATTAAGTCAAGCAATCCACATACTACTTTTATGATTTCCTTAGTGTGACTCCCTAAGTGAAACAGGTGCATCCAGACATGGGTCCTGTGCTCACTGTGTCGTAGGACTTGAGCCTCACCTTACTAATGAGAAGTCAGGTCAAAACAGGTGCAGGGCTGCTTTTGTCCATGTTCAGGGGGGACCATGCCTGGTAATTTGGCCTGGACTGTAATGACTGAGCAGAATCCAATGCATATTTGCATTTATCTAGTTCCTGTCTGAGGGGAGCTGGTGGGCAATATTTGAAGGACTGAATTAAGCCCAGAAAAATTACTGGTGTCTGAAATTAGTTCAAGCAGTTCATCTATCACTTTTGTTTCTCAGTGAGATGCCCTAAGTGTGACTAGTATACCTACATTGTCATTCACATTGTACCACAGAAACCAAGTTGCACTTAACTGATGAGGCACAAATAGGACAAACCTGGTCTAACGTAGCTTCTGTTCCCTTTCAGAGGGAACCATGCCTTGCCATTCTGACTAGAGCAGGAGCAGGGCTGATTTGCACCTGGCTGGCTCCTGTGTATGGTGGCAACTGGGTCAAAAAGGTATTGACTGGATAGCAGCTAGGAGTAACTACGAATCACTTTTTTGTGCAGTGCAACTCCATAAGTAAGGCAGACATAATCTGATATGGTTCCTATGTACACTGTGCCGTATGACTCTAATTGCACCCTATTGTTGTGGTCCAAATCACCTGAAAGCTGCCTGGGGTCACTTGCATTCCCATTCAGAAGGAACCATGCATGCAAGTTTGGGCTAGACTCTTCTGTTTGGAGCAGGACCCCGATGGATTTGTAGATTTGCATATGGCCAGTTCCTTGCTGAGGTGGGCATGGTGGACAAGAAATTAATTAACTTGATTGCTGCCCTGAAAAACTACCAGTGGCTGAGATTAATTTAGGTAGTCCACATAACACTTCTTTCATTTTGCATTGTTTTAGAAGTAAGTTAAACTATGATTCCACTCCCAATAATCAGTAAACATGGGAGAAAGTGTTGCTTTATTGGGTTACAAATCGATTTTCTTTTTCTTATATTTTTTCTGGTTTCTTCCCACCCGCCTGTACCAGACCATAGACCTTACCTTCAGGAAACTTCTCAAGACCTGGCTGTTTGAGCACTAACAGCACCTCCCCCCCCTTCTCTCCCCTCCTCTCCTCAGCGCCTTGAGACCCTCACGGGTGAGTGGTGCGCTTAACAAATTCTTGACTGATTGATTGAAACAAAGGAAAATTGTTTACACATTTGTAGCACCAGCAGACAGCTATACCCACATTTGAATATCGGTGGAAATGATCACTTTAGGGTGGCTAAACAATTTGGTCAAAGGATGAAACATGTTAGCACTCCCTTATAGTCAGATACTCAAAAAAGCAATTTGATTGTTATTTCGACTTGCTACTCCATAACTGATTTCAATATTTCACTAGACAACAAAACATATTTTATGCTGAAGTTAGAACGGAATTTGAAAAAAAGCTGACCTATGGCAAACATTGACAACTAGTATTCAATTAGTAGGGGGTATCCTTCGAAGAGTAGCTTTAGAAGAAGTCAGTTGTACGTAAGTCAGACCCCTTTTATGTTACGTGGGAGGGATGCAATTTGCAGCGATTATTAGACCCCTAGCTGTATACTAGGATTATAGTCCTACAATCATATCCGACTGTCTTAAACATTTTTGATACTATTCCTTGGGACGAGTTCTGTATATTTTGTGTAGTGTAAGGGATAATTTAAACCATGAGCTTTAGGCCCTGGAGAACTTGCAGTTCACCCTGTTTTAGCTGGGTGCCTGAATAGGTTATACGCCTTAGGGCATTTGTTTATATTTTATAGGGTGCATTTGCAGAACTTGCCCTAGTGCAAAGCAGCATTATTTCTTTCCACTCGGGACGTATCTTGTTCTTTCCGGAATATACTCGTATGGTACAAAGCCAGTGTTAACATATCCCTTTCTAGTTATTTTACTCTCACTGAGACTCGTTTTAGGCCAATGAATCTTTTGACCCTGATTGAAGACACCTTAGGACGAGACAACTAATCAACATGTCAATCAATAAGTCAATAACGTCATCAATAAGACTCAGAAACCACCATGACCTCTCAGTCATGAATAACCACACCAGCTTAGTATGATTTTGTGATATTTATTCCCTATTGACTACAATTCTACTAGTACGTTTATTAGTCTCAAAACCATGAAACACATCAGCATTGTCATAATATGGCAACTCGAATAAGATTTCCTCAATGCCAAGATCATAAACATTAGAACATAGGACGATGTCAACATAGGATAACCTTGGCAGAATATCACTAGCACATTATTCAACAAAGCATGGGATCAGTCATTTGTCTATGTGCGTCCGTTAAGTGAACCCCTTAACTAACATCAAATTAGCAATGGCATGTTAGGCTTCATGCAAAACAATTTGGTAACACCAATTTAGAAAACATCTAGCTGTGATCTCTGTCAAAAGAAGCAGCTGGTACCTAGAAAGGAAAGGCAAACAGACAATTACAATTTCATCATGATAGAGTTACCCTCCGTATTGGGTCAGCATACAGATTCAGTCTTCGTTCTCAGGACCTCAGTTGATTTGCCATCAGACAGGGAATTCAACAATTTAGGTAAGAAGGGACACTTCCCTCATAAGTAGGAAAAGTATATAACAGGCAAAGGTAAGTCAAGGATGGTTTGAAGAACCAAACAGCAAAGTCTCTATGCAGAGTGACAAAGTGTCTGGGTCATAACAAAAGTTCGCAACGGCATCTATCCAATGGCTCCTCGTGTCAAAGGTTTTTATCCCTTTTCTGTTGTACAGTCCCCTAATATTTGATTGGATAGTATCAGCACCCCACTATCTCCATCCAATGGGTTTCCAATGATTTCATTAAAATTGTCACCTCATAACAGTTCTCACGTAGTTTATTGGTTCTTATGATTGACGTCTCCAGCGGCCAGAATGTCCGGTATGATTTCATACTCTCGTGGTCCTCTCGCATCTTCAGTCAGTAGGTCCATTGTCTGTACCGGTTTAGGCAACCTTGTACCTGTAACTAGTCTACAGTGTTGCATTCAGAAAAAATGTTTCTCTGAGCAAGACGAATTTCATGGGAACGGATCTACTACTGTTACATTCATCCTTTAGCTTTGGAAAAATACGAGTACATGTCCTTCAGCAAGTCAGCACACTGCACGTTAGAAAAACACATTTAATATGAAATCAGGCAGCTAGGCTTCGACTCATGCTAACTAAAGCCTGATGATTTATTAGGAAAACTTTAGCATATAACTTTAATATTAGTGCAAAATCATACTTTAACATATCATCTTTTCATTATTATCAATCAGTTTCATTAGTCATTGTATATATTGGCGGCCACTCCCCGTGGGCACATTTCAAGCGCACGTTTAGCAAAAGCACATTAATACATTTTCTATGCTGCATTATTATGCATTAGTTCATAAACATTTCATGTTAATTTTGAGTATAAGTGCTGCACTCCCTCACCAGCGTACATTCATTGATCAAGTTAAAATCAAACTACGTGCTATGTATATCCCGTGCATTGTCTTGTACATTTCATCTGTAGAGAATGCACTCAATGTTGCTTACACGGTTTCATGAAAACATGAATGCATGGCCTATTGCTGAGAACATTTAGCTTTTTATAGAGGACAAGGTCTAATCCTGAAAGGGTTGACATCGTTTTTAATTTTTCTATATAGTTGAAAAAAATTAGTGGCATTACTAATGCTGTCACCTGTCACCTGTCATGAGAGAGTTTGAAGACATATTTGGAGTTCAAGTAATATAAAAAATACAAAGTATGACAACATAAGGAAGTAAACTTAAAGTTTACCTATATGATTTTTATAACTGCATTCAAGCAGCTAAATGAATAAGAATGTTAAGTTCATATTTAAAAAACAGAAAATGTGTGACACAGTGGAATGGGTCTCTGAAGTGGAAGAAGGGATCCACCATTAAGGGCACAGTTAAACTCCTCTCCTCTGAAGTGGCCTGACTGAATAAAGACATGCAGAGCCCGCAGGAACATGCAAAGGATGCCAAAAGCAGGGCCTAGCAAAATAACCTACTCTTTTTTGGATTCCCGAATGCTGTTGAAGGCCAGTTGCCCAAACACTTCTGGGAGCAGTGGCTCCGATCCTGAATAGGTCCTGCTAACATTTTCAACTGCTTTGTCACAGAGCAGGCACACCACTCCCTGACCCAAAGGCCTCCTCCTGGGGTGCCTCTGAGGCCCCTCATAGCACAATTTTTGCATTACTAAGACCGAGTTGCCATTTTAAAAGGCACACTCCTTGCCAAAGAACTTCCATTTCAATCGGGATGTATCTTGATCTTTCCAGACTATACTAGTATGGTACAAAGACAGCGTAACTCCTTTGATCAAGTTAAAATCAAGCTACATGCTATGTATATCCCCTGCATGCTCTTGTACGTCTCCTAACTACAAATGGTGCAGCCGTCCAAAACATTGTTTTTGGACTCCTCAAAGGAGGCATGACCTAGCTCACTGAACAACAACCACTCACTTTTACCTCACCTGCTCCTTGGGGTGACTCGATTCTCAAATTGGACTTTAACCAGGAAACCACAAAGCCAAAGAATAAGCATCAATGGAAGAGCACAAAATATCGCCCAGCTGACTTCCGAATCCAGATCCAACTTGGGACTCGGAAGGAGACCAGGAAAGCTGACTCATTGATGATGATGGCACGCAGCCTCAGCCTGACCCAGAAAGCTTACATATTGACTCTGGATCACACTAGCTCATATATGTCTTTTGCGTTGTTTGCACACCATCACCATGCTATCCTGATATGGTAATGTTCCATTGCATTTAAGAGCAGCAGGGAGGTCTCTGGCCCTTTAAGGTCATATCTCCCCCATTAGTTAAATAGTTTGTTCTGAACTATGATGGGAAAGGGTGGCAGATGCTTCTTCTGGTTGGGAAATATAGGCTAAGGGGAGTTGGTGGGAATGAGGATTGCTTTACATGTTTACATTACGTTGTGATTGAAATGGGGTCTTTGGTTGGCAGTCAGGTTACCCCCGTCCAAGCAAGGACCCTCACTCTAGTCAGGGTAAAGGAGAATCACCCTCAGTTAACCCCCGCTTAGCCCCTTGGTAGCTTGACATGAGCAGACAGGCTTAACTTCAGAAGCAAGGTGTAAAGTATTTATACCAACATACACAGTAACTTAGTGAAAACACTACAAAGTAACACAACACAGGTTTAGAAAAATAGATAATATTTATCTAAACAAAACAAGATAAAAACAACAAAAATCCAACATGCACAAGCCAAGTTATGAATTTAAAAAGCAAAAGAGTTTAAAATCCTTTAGAAAACAGTGAGAATGTTGTTAGTGTACAAAAGTACCTGGGTAGCGTCAAAATAAAGCCACACGGGCGAGTGTGCATCGGAAAAGGTCAGCGATGCATCCATTTCTCACTCGCAAGTAAGAGCGTGCGTCGTTCCTTCTCCGGTAAGCGTGCATTGTTTTTTCTCTCCCCCAAGAGGGTGATACGTCGATCCAGACGGGCATCTCAGATCGGGGAAAGCTTTGGGTTGATTTTCGGCATCCAGCGATGTTGAGTCAAAATCCGGTTGCACAGTGTCAAGAAACCGCACTGCGTGGGGGCTTGCGTCGTTAACAGCAGCTGCTGCAGGTGTTGCGTGTTGTTTCTCCAGCTCCGATGCAGGTAGAGTGTTCATTGTAGCCGTGAGGCCGGCAGCTAGTCATTTTTCAGCCCCGAAGAGGGTGGTGCGTCATAAGTTTCCCCGCACGGCGATCCTTGCATGGATTTCTGCCCTTTTCCACCAGCTTCAACTTTCAAGGGCCCAGAGACAGGTTAGGGCACCACTTGACAGTCAGAACTCTCAGCAGAAAGCCCAAGAGCTGGCAGAGAGAAGTCTTTTTTGTCCCGGAGACCTCAACAACAGGAAGCAAGCTCCATTCAAGCCCTTGGAGATTCTTCACCAGTGGGAAGAAATACAAAAGTCAGTCTTTGTCCTCTCTCAGGCAGAAGCAGCTACTGCAGGCCAACCCAGCAAAGCACAGTCACAGGCAAAGGGGCAGTACTCTTCCTCCAGCTTCTCCACCTCTTCTCCTTGTCAGAGGTCCCTCTTAGTTCCAGAAGTAATCTGCTTTTCAGGGGTTTTGGGTTCTCTTCTCATACCCCTTTCTGCCTTTGAAGTAGGCCTACTTCAAAGGAAAGTAGCTGTTCTATTCAAGATCCTGCCTTGCCCAGGCTAGGCCCGAGACACACACCAGGGGGTTGGAGACTGCATTGTATGAGAGCATGCACCGTCCTTTCAGGTGTAAGTGACTGCTCCTCCCCTTTCCTCAGCCCAGTTGGCCCATCAGGATATGCAGGCTACAACCCTGCTCCCTTAGTGTCACTGTCTAGAGGAGAGGTACAAACAGCCCAATTGCCAAACTGACTCAGACAGGGAATCCACAAACAAGCAGAGACATAGAATGGTTTAAGCAATTAAATGGCTATTTTCTAAAAGTGTGCATTTTCAAACACACAATCTAAAAACCAACTTCACTAAAAGATGTATTTTTAAATGGGAATCTTCACTTTAATCATATTTAAAGGCAGCCCCCATGTTAACCTATGAGAGATATAGGCCTTGCAACTGTGAAAAACGAATTTGACAGTATTTCACTGTCAGGACATGTAAAACACATAAGTACATGTCCCACCTTACACTGCACCCTGCCCATGGAGCTACCTAGGGCCTACCTTAGGGGTTCATTACGTGTATAAAAAGGAACTGTCAGTTTAAAACTGCACTCACAGACACTGCAGTGGCAAGTATGAGCCTTGATTACAGGGCTGCTAATGTGGGTGGCACAACCAGTGCTGCAGACCCACTAATAGCATTTGATTTACGGGCCCTGGGCACCTCTAGTGCAATTTACTAAGGACTAAGGCCCTCATTCCAACCCTGGCGGTCGGTGTTAAAGCATCGGTCAAACCGCCAACAGGCTGGCTGTAAAAAAAATGCAATTCCGACCCTGGCGGAAACCGCCAACAGAGACTGCCACTTTAACACACCGCCCGCCACGGCGGGACAAACAAACAGCGCGGCGGTCACCGCCAACAGACAGGCGGGAGACAATGTACCGCCCACCCTATCACAACCCACCAATCTGCCACCTTTTCCGGGGCGGTAGCCCCGCCGATAAAAACACGGCGGAAACAGACATTTCAAACGGAAAACGCTCACCTCCATACACCCCATGGGGAATCTGGACAGCATGGAACCCGAACTACACATCCTACCAGCCATTGTCTTCCTGCTCCTCTACCAGGAGCACGAACGCCGGCGCAGAAGACAACAGTGAGTACCTCACCTACGACACAGGGGAGGGGGAGACAAAAAATTACGGGGACACACATATGCGACACACCCACCCTCACCCTCAACCACTACAACATACACATCAATGCATAGCAACACATCACAGTTACACCCCCAAACCCCCCAGAAGAATGCAAAGGCAAAAGGAAATGATTATAAATATAGAATTATATTGTAAGACTGAGTATAAAATATATCACACATCTATAACTTCATATACATAAATTGTCCAGTCCGATATGTCCATCAGCCATTGTTCGTGGGCCACTGGGCGAAAACACATGGGCAAAGCCTACACAGGATACCTGCCTCCAACGGAGAGAACACTGCAGGGGCATCAGATAGGAAAACTACAGGCACCTCAGGGGGAAGGGAAGGGGGGGCACCTCAGCCTGATGAGTCCACGACACCAGATCCACGAGGGGCCTCCATGGCCACGTGCCATCCTGGGGAGTGCAAAGCCACAGTCTCTCAAGTCTCTACAGTGGGTGGCTTGCCCACTGTTCAATCCTGGGGAGTGCAAAGCCACAGTCTCTCAAGTAGATAACAGGTACTGGATGGGGACTAGTGCCCAGAGTGCTTCGTGCAGCCCTGCCCGACACAGATGCGGGCCTGCCCCTTCCGCCAATGGGCCAGCGGTGCTTGAGATGAAGGGCCCAGTTCAGCGGTGCTTGAGACGGCGGTGCCCAGCGGAGCGGTGCTTGAGATGAAGGGCCCAGTTCAGCGGTGCTTGAGATGAAGGGCCCAGTTCAGCTGTGCTTGAGACGGCGGTGCCCAGCAGAGCGGTGCTTGAGATGAAGGGCCCAGTGCAGCGGTTCTTGAGATGAAGGGCCCAGTTCAGCGGTGCTTGAGACGGCGGTGCCCAGTGCAGCGGTTCTTGAGATGAAGGGCCCAGTTCAGCGGTGCTTGAGACGGCGGTGCCCAGCGGAGCGGTGCTTGAGATGAAGGGCCCAGCGGAGCGGTGCTTGAGATGATGGGCCCAGTTCAGCGGTGCTTGAGATGAAGGGCCCAGTTCAGCGGTGCTTGAGATGGCGGTGCCCAGCGGAGCGGTGCTTGAGATGAAGGGCCCAGCGGAGCGGTGCTTGAGATGAAGGGCCCAGTTCAGCGGTGCTTGAGATGAAGGGCCCAGTTCAGCGGTGCTTAAGACGGCGGTGCCCAGTGGAGCGGTGCTTGAGATGAAGGGCCCAGTTCAGCGGTGCTTGAGATGAAGGGCCCAGTTCAGCGGTGCTTGAGATGAGGGGCCCAGTGCAGCGGTGCTTGAGACGGCGGTGCCCAGCGGAGCGGTGCTTGAGATGAAGGGCCCAGTTCAGCGGTGCTTGAGATGTAGGGCCCAGTTCAGCGGTGCTTGAGATGAAGGGCCCAGTTCAGCGGTGCTTGAGACGGTGGTGCCCAGCGGAGCGGTGCTTGAGATGAAGGGCCCAGCGGAGCAGTGCTTGAGATGACGGGCCTAGTGCAGCGGTGCTTGAGACGGCGGTGCCCAGCAGAGCGGTGCTTGAGATGAAGGGCCCAGTGCAGCGGTGCTTGAGACGGCGGTGCCCAGCGGAGCAGTGCTTGAGATGAAGGGCCCAGTTCAGCGGTGCTTGAGATGTAGGGCCCAGTTCAGCGGTGCTTGAGACGGTGGTGCCCAGCGGAGCGGTGCTTGAGATGAAGGGCCCAGCGGAGCGGTGCTTGAGATGAAGGGCCCAGTTCAGCGGTGCTTGAGATGAAGGGCCCAGTGCAGCGGTGCTTGAGAAGAAGGGCCCAGTTCAGCTGTTCTTGAGACGGCGGTGCCCAGCGGAGCGGTGCTTGAGATGAAGGGCCCAGTTCAGCGGTCCTAGCCCTGTTCAGCGGTGCTTGTCTTGGCGGGCCTTGCCCTGTTCAGCGGTGCTTGCCTTGGCGGTCCTTGCCCTGTTCAGTGGTGCTTGCCTTGGCAGTCCTTGCCATTTTCAGCGGTGCTTGAGTTGGCAGTCCTTCATTGCCCTCCTGGGCAGCTGGGCTGTGGCTGGCGGGGCCCTCCTGGGCAGCTGGGCTGTGGCTGGCGGGGCCCTCCTGGGCTGCAGTACCGGGCCTGTTTGTGTCCTCCTGCACACCTGGGATGGGGCTGGTGGGGCCCTCCTGGCCAGCTGGCCTGCTGCCGGACTTGTCGGGCGTGCTGCCCTTCCCACCCTTCCCTGCACTCTTGTGGCCCTTTCCCACCTTTGGCGGTGTGCCAGGTGGCACCTCACTTCCTGACGGTGCCAATGTAGGGATTTTGGTCCCTGGGGCTTTGGTCGCTCGCGCCGGGCACTGGCAATCTTAGGATGCTTTTCCAGTGGTGGGCTGGCCGTGCCTTGGCTCCTAGCTGAACTGGATGCCCTTGAGGGTGGGGGACTCCACAGTCCATGGACAACAGTCTTCACTGGTCCCGGTTTTGTGGTGGCTGAGGTGCTGATTGGAGTCTTATGAGACGGACGGGGTGGGGGAGTTGTAGGAAAGAGGTCAAGTTTGGAAAGGAAAATCAATTTGGAAAGAGAGGGACGGGTAGGTGTAGTGGGTATGGGAGTGGAGGAAGAGGATGTGGTTGTAGGAGTGTGAAGTCTGGTGTCTTTGGGTGCAGGTGATTGGGCTGGAGGCTGTCGTGAGGTGGATGGCTGTTGGGTGGGTGGCTGCCTGCGTTTGTGTAGTTTGGAGGAGGGGGAGGGGGAGACAGACACACTTGGAGAGGACACAGGGGACGTGTAAATGGTAGTGGGGGTGGTGACTGCACGTGTGCGGAGTGTTCTGAAAGGTGTGTGCTGGTGATGGACGTAGTGGCTGAAGATGTTGTGCATGCAAGTGTGAGTGGAGACGTCACGGGGAGGGAGGAGGGAGACGAGGAGGAAGGGGACACAGTGGAGGCAGTGGGTGTTGGTATGTCTGCATGTGGATGTTGCTTGTGTGAATGCTTGTGTGATGTGTGGTGCTTATGTCTGGATGAGCTTCCCTTGGGTGTTGAGGTGTGTGCAGGCTGGTCTGATGGTGTGTCTGGGATAGGCAGAGGTACAGGGGATTGGGTCTGGGTGGAGGAAGTTGGAGGGGGGAGGCTAGAGACAGGGACAATTGCTGCCGTCAGTGCTGAGGCCAGAGCGTTGAACGATCGCTGATGGGCAGCCTGACCCAAATGAATGCCCTCCAGGTATGCATTACTCTGGTGCACCTCTCTTTGTACACCCTGGATGGCATTCTAAAGGGTAGACTGCCCAACAATGATGGTCCTTAGGAGGTCAATGACCTCCTCACTGAGGGCAGCGGTGACAGGGGCAGGGCCTGAGGTGCCTGGGGCGAAGGAGATGCCCACCTTCCTGGGTGAGCGGGCAGGGGGCAAACGCTGAGGGGCTGCTGGGAGGGCGGTGCTGGTGAGCTGGGTGGCGGCTGTACCTGTTGTTGCGGGGGGCACGGATGTTGCCGCCACCACCAGGGAGCTCCCTTCAGAGGACGAGTCGCTGTCACTGACATCAGCACGAGTCCCCACTGTGGAGCTCCCCTCGCCCTCCGTCTCACTGGTGAAATCCGAGTCAGTTGCATGGCCCGCCATGGCCATGTGAGATGCAGCTCCCTCGTGCTCCGATGCCACTTCTCCTCCGCCTGATGATGCTAATGCACACATGAACAGGAAGACCACAAAAAAGGGAGGGAGGAGAAATAAAGACATGTTGAGTGCATGGATTACCGCTACCGTTGGCTGACAAGACAGACACAGAAGCCCCCTGCACTACGCTGTGCACTTGGGGTCCACTACGCAATCCGTGGGACATGGCCTACAAGCCTATGGATTACAACTGCACACATAGATGACACAGGGCCATGGATACCTGTACTTGGCACCCTACAGAGGTGGGTGGGGGGCACAAAGGGCTATGCCTTACGGAGGGGCCTAGCATACAGAAATCGCCCTGGCCTAGGGATACCCACAGCCCTCCTCCCCCACCCAGACACCTCCACTGCGCGCAAAGTCAGCAGAATGTATTTGTACTCACCCCCTTGTGTCTGCTGTGATGTCCTCAAGCGCCAATCCAAATCGAGGTAGGCCACCGCCAGGATCCGGGACATCAGGGGGGTCAAATGACGACTGGCACCCCTCCTACGTTGGGAGGCCATCCCCAGTTGAGCCTCCGCCGTCTTCCTGCTCCAGCGTCGGATGTCCTCCCACCTCTTCCGGCAGTGGGTGCCCCGTCTGTTGTGGACCCCCAGGGTCCGGACGTCCATGGCGATGGCACGCCAAATCGCGACTTTCTGGTGGGCGCTGACCTATGTGACATGTACAGGGAGAGAAAAATTGTCATCACCTTCTGCATGCTCTATGTGAGTGGCCCCCCATCCCCACCCTTGCCATGTGGCACATGCTCTCATCTGTCGTTTGATGCATGCCTCAATCACTCCCCTCCCCACCATCTTTCATCCACCCCACTCAACCCAGGCATTGCCCACTAAGCATGGTCCCAGTGTACTTACCTGTTGGTCTGGAGGATCGTAGAGTAGCGCATACTGGGGGAGGACCCCATCCACGAGTTTCTCCAACTCCTCCGCAGTGAAGGCAGGGGCCCCTTCCCCAGTCGCATGAGCCATTGCCTCTTCCAGACCGAGGTCACAGCAGCACTTGCAGTGTAGGTCCTCTCAAGTTGAAGATCAGGTATCGAGTGATTAAGCAGATAGAAAATGTCGGTCACGCCCGCGGCGGTGCGTACCGCGGCGGTGCGTACCGCGACTGCCGGCGCACATAGTCATTGGCTCCTGAAACCCATAGGGTTCAATGTTAACCAATGCGGCTTAGCGCCGCGGTCTTCGACCGCCTACCGCCGCGGTGTGCCATGCCAGCGCATTGACCTCACATCCCACTGTCGCACTTCACAGGTCAGGCAGACACCATTTCAAGGGCCCACATGGCCTATTTACCAACTGCGTCACACATACCTAGGCCATGCACCAACACTCATACAAGCCATTCAATGCATTGGGAATCGTGCTATGTGCAAGCTGTGGTTACGTACCTGTGGGTTGCTTGACTCTGTGCTCGCTGTTGTCCTTCATAGGCACCGTCCGCTGGGACATGCAAGGAGATGGAGGAATCTTCCCGTGTACAGACCGCTGGTGGACCTGTCGACAATGGAGGAACGACATGTCATACTGACATACAGGCTTGACCGAGCCACTATACAGGAACTGTGTGCCCAGCTGGAGCCAGACCTGATGTCACCCATCCGCCAACCCACAGGGATCCCCCCTCTAGTGCAGGTGCTGTCAGTACTCCATTTCTTAGCAAGTGGGTCATTTCAAACAACAGTGGCCATGTCATCAGGGATGACCCATCCTATGTTTTCCAAGGTGTTGTCCAGAGTGTTGTCTGCCCTGCTCAAACACATGCGGAGCTACATCGTTTTCCCTGAGGTGGGGGATTTGCCTACAGTGAAGGGTGACTTCTATGCCCTTGGACATATCCCCAACATCATAGGTGCCATTGATGGGACACATGTTGCTTTGGTCCCCCCCAAAGGAGTGAACAGGTGTACAGGAACCGGAAGAGTTATCATTCGATGAATGTAAAGATGGTGTGTTTGGCTGACCAGTACATCTCCCATGTTAATGCCAAGTTCCCTGGGTCAGTGCATGATGCCTACATCCTGCGGAATAGCAGAATCCCGTATGTGATGGGTCAACTCCAGAGGCACCGGGTGTGGCTATTAGGGGACTCTGGTTACCCCAACCTGTCCTGGCTACTGACCCCAGTGAGGAATCCCAGGACAAGGGCAGAGGAACGGTACAATGAGGCCCATGGGCGGACTACGAGGGTGATCGAGCGAACCTTTGGCCTCCTGAAGGCCAGGTTCAGGTGCCTCCATATGACAGGTGGATCCCTAATGTACTCACCAAAGAAGGTGTGCCAGATCATCGTGGCCTGCTGTATGCTTCACAACCTGGGTTTGCGCCGCCAGGTGCCTTTTCTGCAGGAGGATGGTCCAGATGGTGGTGTTGTAGCAGCTGTGGAGCCTGTGGAGAGTGAAGAGGAGGAAGCCGAAGAGGACGACATAGAGAACAGGAACACAGTAATACAGCAGTATTTTCAGTGACACACAGGTAAGAGTAGACACCGGCATATTACATTTACTTAATGACTCCTACCTCTCTACTGTCTGACTTTTTCCCCCAGTGTATGGTAACTGTGTTGTGACTTTCCCTTCCGTTTTCAGAGCTGTGGGCCCCACTGCGTGACATATTCTTTGTTTCCCCATGGACTACAGCTGTGTGACAGCGGTTTGTTACCATCACAATGTGAATGAACATTTTGGCACGGTCATGTCTAATACATTTGTTCTAAATCACAGCCAAACTCCAGATTTTTTTGTGCAATAAGTGTTTTTTTTATTCAAGTGCTCTACATTGGAAGGGTGGTTGCAAATCGGTGAGGGGTGATGATGGAGGATTGTCCATGGCAGAGTCCAGACTATCAGTTTCACAGGTGCATTGTCCAAATGCCTGTGGGAAGTGGAGCAGGGGCAGTTTAAGGTTGGACAGGGTGACAATGTGGGACAGTGGGATGACAATCAGGGCGGTATCCTTTGCTGGCGGGGGTCTTGACATCTTACTCTGTCTTCTTCCTGGATCTCAGGGCCCGCTTGCGGGGTGGTTCTCCTTCTGCAGGGGGTGGGGTTCTGGTGGCCTGTTGGTCTTGTTTCGGGGCCTCCTGTCCACTAGCGCCGGCGGAGGTGGTAGCCAGTTCATGGTGCATGCTAGTGTCAGGGGCCCTTTGAGGTGCCACAGTGTTCCGCAATGTGGTGACTACCTCATTAAGGGCCACTACGATGGTACCCATGGCGGAACTGATGTTTCTTAGTTCCTCCCTGAACCCCATATACTGTTCCTCCTGCAGAAGCTGGATCTCCTGAAACCTAGCCAGGACCGTCGCCATTGTCTCCTGGGAGCGGTGGTATGCTCCCATGATGGAGGAGAGGGCCTCGTGGAGAGTGGGTTCCCTGGGCCTGTCCCCCCCCTGTCGCACAGCATCCCTCCCAGTTCCCCTGTTTCCCTGGGCCTCTGTCCCCTGGACTGTGTGCCCACTACCACTGCCCCCAGGTCCCTGTTGTTGTTGGGGTGGTGGGTTAGCCTGGGTTCCCTGTAGTGGTAAACACACCGCTGATTGACATGTCCTGGGGACAGAGGTATGGGCCCGCTGGGTGGGTGCTGTGCTGGTGTTCCCAGAGGGGGGAAGGTCTACTGTGGCCTGTGGCTGTGTGAGGGGAACCGACTGTCCCGAGGTCCCCGATGGACCGGGCTGGTCATCTAGATCCAGGGAGACAGAGCTGCTGTCCTCACTGTGGGCCTCTTCTGGGGGTGGAGGGGACATTTGTGGACCCTCCTGCGCAGTGACGTGACGTTCGGGTCCTGCAGGGGTATAAAAGCATGGTTATTGCTTCTGTGTGTGTCATAGCGTGCAATGGGTGGGTGCCCGTGTACCCCAGTGCTGGCATTCCTTTGTGGGGGCTGTTGTGACGGTGGTTGGGGGGGGTGGTTTGTATGTGTATGTGCAGTGGGCATGCTTAGGTGATGGGTGTCCATGCTTTGTGGACGCATGCAGGGCTAGGTGTTGGGATGGGTGGGTTGTGATGGTGAGAAAGTTGCAAAGAGTAGGATGTGATGGGGGTGAGGGTGAGGGTGGGGGTATGAGTTGGCATGCAGGTGGGGTGGGGGGAGAAGTAGTTAAGATTTGCCTTACCAGAGTCCATTCCTCCGCCTACTCCTGCGAGGCCCTCAGGATGCAGGATGTTCAAGACTTGCTCCTCCCATGTTGTAAATTCTGGGGGAGGAGGTGGGGGTCCGCCGCTAGTCTTCTGCACCGCGATGTTGTGCCTGGATACCATGGAACGCACCTTCCCCCGTAGGTCATTCCACCTCTTCCTGATGTCGTCCCGATTTCTTGGGTGCTGTCCCACAGCGTTGACCCTGTCCAATATTCTGCTCCATAGCTCCATCTTCCTGGCAATGGTGGTGTGCTGCACCTGTGCCCCGAACAGCTGTGGCTCTACTCGTACAATTTCCTCCACCATGACCCTGAGTTCATCATCAGAGAACCTGGGGTGTCTTTGCGGTGCCATGGGGTGGTGTGGGTGATGTGTGGGGTGGATTGTGTGCTGCTAAGTGTGGTGATGTATATTGTTGTGTTGTGTGAAGTGCGTGCAAATATTGCTGGGTGACAGTGAATTGGGTGTCTGGGTGCTCGGATGTCTTTTCTCGGTGCGTGTTCACGAATCTCTAGGAGTGGAGGTTTGTGGGTGATGTGGGTGTGTGTTTTATATTTAATTGGGTGTGTGGGAGTGGTGTGTGTATGTGTCTCAGGTGTGTGCATTTTGAATTGTCCAATGTGGTTGTATTTTGTAAGTGTGTGTGTATTTTGAGCGCGGTGGTGTGTACCGCCAATGGAATACCGCGGTTGAAAGACCACTGCATGTATTCGTGTGTCGTGATAGTGTGGGTGTATTTCTGTTGGCGTGACGGTGGAGGTTTGGTCATCGCCAGTTTCCCGCTGCCCTTTTGGTGTGGCGGAATTTTGTGGATGTCTATATTTTGGCGGTTTGCCTGTTGTGGGTCAGAATGACCGTGGCGGTTTACTGCGGCCGCGGCGGTGTTATGGCGGTCTTCTGAACGGCGGTTTACCGCCGAGGTTGGAATGACCACCTAAGACTGGTAAATCAAATATCCCAGTCATGGATAGCCAATGTACACATACAATTTATATAGGGAACATTTACACTTTAGCACTAGTCAGCAGTGGTAAAAGTGTCCAGAGCAAACAAAACAGCACAAACAGAAACAACCTGGGAAGTAGAGGCAAACAGTTAGGGGACACCATGCCAATGATGCCAAGTCTAACACGTTGGCATTGTTTTTGTTGTGCCTTGCTTGTTTGTGAGATGGATGCTGGACAGGATGACATACCTGATATGCTCTCCGCTGTAGGTTTCTTCTGTAGATGCCCTCATTTTCAGAACCGCCCTGTCATATTATACAAAACATCTCTGCCTACCAATTGTCCACCATGATACTAACATGGACCCATATCTCACAGTCCTTTCAGAGGAGACATATTCAAGTTCTACCAATGGCTCTCCTCAAAATTAGTATATCTACAGGACACACATCTTTAGGGCACCAATCGTGACTTTGTCACCCACAATGGTATAGAAAAAACACCAAGGCACATCCCAAGAAGCTGTAATATTCAGTTTTATTCCTCGTATTGTCTTTGAATAAGAACAATGGCCTGTAGCCTAAGCTGACATCTTGGAACCAGAATCGAAGATGGAAACATGAATCCTTGTTCAAGTGTACAAGTCCAAATAATATATAACAGCCGTGGACAGCAGTCCAAATGGTATACAAACAGCCGACACGTGTTTCGTCTGGATAGACTTTATCAAGGCTATAGTAAAGACAATATCTCGAAATTCCAAATTGTTAGAAACAAATTAATGTCGTATATGATGAAAAAACGATTGAAGAAGGTAAAATACGAGGACCATGATAAGCCTCGAATATCTTCAAGCGTTTCCCTCTACGTCATGTTGGCGGCGCTACAAATAATAATGTATGACAGGGTTTTTTACACAGGGTACACTAGGGGATCTAGAGAGGTGGCCATCCTCCTCCAGAAATCCCTACCCATGGCCGTGTCCAAGGTCACAAGGGCTACCAACAGCAGATATATCATTATAGAAGGCCTCATGGAAGGTATCTTGTATAGTCTTCTAAGTGTTTACATCTCCCCAACACTGTATCAGAATACTCTTGATACCCCTGGGGACTTGGAGGCCACACTCCCAGAGGGTGAGACAATTTTGGGAGGCAACTTTAATGATATAATGGAGTACTCCGACTGGCATGGACCCCAGGGTTACACGCCCAGGCGTGGTCGAGGGTTGGTGGACTGAGAAAGGGGGTAGAACTCAGTGATGCATGGTGATTGTGACATCTAAGGGACCTAGGCTTTACTCATACATCAGCTGCACGTGGCTCACTCTCCTGCATTGATTACCTGTTCCTGTTAGCCACTGACCTCCTGCCAAAGGGGCTATCGGACCATGTGCAGGTTCTGTTTCAGATCGATGTGACCCCCTAGAGGCAGTTGCATTTTGGCATCTTAACCCTGGTTCCTGGTGGAGGACAAGTGGTCTTTGAACTTGTCCTTCTCCAGGAACCAGGAAGAATGCAAAGCCTTCTTGAGGGTCACTTAGCGAGTCAGAAACATGACAGCAAGAAATAGATAAGATATCACCACATCAATTAAGCTTGGAGGAAGCCAGAAAATGTTGGCTGGGGACCACTTGAACGGTTTATGAACGGGGTGACAAATCTTGTAAATTATTGTACCGCCTGGCTACCCCATTAGTCCAAAAATAGGGCGATACCCCGCATTCTGGGGTGCTCCGGAGAACAGGTGGAGGATTCTGAGGGGATAATTGCCACATTCACCCGCTACTATAAAGATCTTTCTGCAGGTCGAAGGTGCCCGGACATCGACGGATCATCCCTCCTTGTAAGGGAGCTCCCCCAGCCCTGAGTCTCTCCACAGGAATGGGCCCCCTTGGAGTCCGACATCACTGAGGAGGAAATGGGGATTCCCTGTTGGAGATTAATCAGGGCATAGCGCTAGAATTTGAGGGACTCCCTGTGGAGTTCTATTGTAATCTCTGCCGTGACAATATTCTTCTCCTGCTTAGATTATAGACCAAAGAGATGGCTAAGGGCCACTTTCCCCCTGAGGTAGATTAAGCCTCGAATGTAGTACTTCCCAACCCGGGACACCAGCAGCCTGCATGTGCCCCCTTCAGACCCATTTCTCTCATTAACTGCTGCTAGTTATTCCTAAGCTACTCCACCATGATCAATGTGGATGAATCTCTTGATGCAGGACTAGAAACTGCATCCACAGTACCTAAAGCACTATCCTGTGTTACAACTCTGTGTGGTCCAACAGCCCTTTAGTTAATCAACTTTGAAAAAGCATTTGATTCAACTGACTGGACTTAACTTAATGAAGTGCTTGATGGATTGGGCCTTGAGCCTCAAACCTAGACTTAAGTCAGGGTTCTTTTTTGTAGGCACCCGGGCCAGGGTGAGGGTTAATGGAGTACTTTTGGAGGCCTTCCTAGTGATGCAGGGCACCAGACAAGGGTGCCCACTGTCCCCATCATCGATCATTGAGCTGCTGGCGGTGTTGGTTCACTGAGATGCTCAGGTTTAGGGCTTTGACTAAGGCTTGGTTATGGACAACTGTATAGTGCTTTACACTGATGGTGCCCTTTTATTCCAGTCCAGTACTGCAGATACGAGGCCCAAGCTTCTCCAGATCCTAGGCATTTTTTGGGAGGTTTTAGGTCTTTGGGTTAACTGGAGCAAGTCCCTACTGGTTCCTCTGAGGTAGAGGTCTTCAAACTAGGGGGTGGGCCCCCCAAGGGGGGCCTCAAGTAATCCCAGGGTGGGGCCAGACTCCGACCAAAAAAGCATTAGAATGATAACAGGCCTTTGTTTTAAGCAGAAGCATATTATTGCATTTCTAAAAAGGTAACAGTACTTAACTGCAATGTTTAAATACATCTAGACATATTTCAACATTACCATCTTTATAAAATAATTGTGAAAAATTCTGAGGGGGGCCCAATAATTTCTATTTTTCAACTGGGGAGCGTAGCGTTAAAACGTTTGCAGACCACTGGTCTGAGGGGTGACCAACGGAGCGAGATCTGTCAATCATTAATTCCAGTATATTTTATTAGCTTTCAGTACTTTGGGGTTCACATTTCCAGTGAGCCGGACTTGACATGGAGCCTGAATTTGGCTCCCGTTCTGCACAGAGCTGGGGAAGATCTTTCGCGATGGACTAACTTACCTACCTCTATTGGTAGAACTGCTTTGTACAAAATGGTGACTGAAAGTTTTTTTGGGGCTGGCAGCCCTTTCAGGGTATCCTTTGGCAAGTGCACACAGGCAGCGTATGATAAAGGCCTTTCTATGGCAGACGTGCACCATTATAATTGGGCCTCCCAACTACTCCCTATTAATGAATGGTTGCATGGAGGGTGCTCTGACTCCGCATATAGAGGAGAGTTGGCTATTTTGGGTTTGGATAACATCCTGCACATTATCTGTGGTGCTCCCGGTCCCTCTGACATTCCGGAGGTCCTCCAAGTGGTGCTTGGAGTGTGGACGTCCATGATGCAGTGACTGGGATGGAGACGCAGGTTGACTGTTGAAAAAACATTGTGGGTAGGCCTGGACAGAGCTCGTGGAGTATACCTCCATAGAATTACACGGATTTATTGAAAAACTCAACCCAATTCTGTGGAGTTCCGTGTGCAGGCAGACCCAGAAAGCTTGATTACAGGCTATAGCTGAAACAGACAGCACTCTCCTAAAACCTCTGTTTCTGGAGTTGGTTGACATTTTTGACTGTCTTCTAGCGTGCAGCATTTGTAAAGTGCTCTTGGCCTGCAACTCGACTGTGTTGAATCCGTGTGGGCCTTACAATGAGGAAGATAGCTTCACCGGCATCATTTGTGGTTGGTGATACCCGCTGACATGATGCCCAACACCTCACGACAGTTTTGCTCCTCACTTTAATTTTAAAGAAGTCTCGTTGAAGAGGTTGTCATTCCCAGCAGCTTTGCAGGAAGCTGTTTTTTAGGGGTGAAGGCCTTATTCCAATCACTGTACAGCATGCTTCTCATTCTGCACTTAAATACAAGTGCAGTATTAATACTACATGTATAATACAACCGTTAAGTGTGAGTTATATGGTGAGTCTGCAACTGACTTACCAAAAGCAGATCAGGGGTGATCTGGACTGAATTTAAGCGATAAGAACAACTGCTTATAAATGTGTAATACTGTAATTGTTTAAAACACCCTGTGTATTGGATGCTTATTTCACCCCAGTTGCAGGAGCAGCCCCGGGGCGTGGAAGGGGCAGGGTGGCACGTGGGTGAGAGCACAGGGGGGGATAAACATTAAAATAAATTAAATAAAAAATACAAAAAACACTTACCTCTCTCCAAGCTGCGCTGCTCATCTCCTCTGTCTGAAAACAGCACCAGGAATGGTTGGGAGTGCCCAGCCAGGGCACTCCCAGGCAGACTGGGAGCCTGTGCAGGGCTGGAGAGAGCACACAGCACATGCATGTTTGGCCAGACCGAGATGGCTGGCCAAACATACATCCGCAGTGAGGGATAGTGCACAGCACTCCCCCTCACTACTCATCAGCCCTGTGGCCCCATCCCTTTAAAAGAAAAGGATGATAAACAAAGAAGTTTGGAGTATGCCATATTTTTCATTTATGTATTCACTGAAACAGGTACAAACATTGCAATTCAACTTTACTGAAAATGAGCATAGATTAATGACTTGTAGCTGGCTGCAGTGATCACACCAGGAGTATAAGTGAGGTTACCAACATCTGTAAAATTAATTGCCAAAGGGAACAGTATGTGGGCATAGAAGTGGGAAATATCAGCATGCCAGTGCCACACAAATTCAAACAAATGTCTTTGAAATGTGAAGTAACACTGTCCTACCTGTGTCATTGGAAGTATTGTCTGATCAGTGATGTTCGGTCCTCATCCTCATCCCCTGCCTCCTCAACCTCACTTTCCACAGGGTCCACTGCTGACACACGGGCATCTCCAGCCTCCTCCTGCTGCAGAAAAGGTACGTGTCATCTGAGGCCCAGGTTGTGCAACATGCAGCATGCAGCATGCCATTACTATCAGGCAGACCTTCTTGGGTGAGTAGCACAGGGATCCACCTGTTAGATGGAGGCACCGGAACCTGGCCTTTAGGAGGCCAAAGGTTCTTTCAATTATCATTTTGGTTCACCCATGTGCCTCATTATAATGCTCTTCTACCCTTGTCCTGACATTCCTCACAGGGGTCAGCAGCCATGATAGGTTTGGGTAACCAGAGCCACTTGCAAATATTGAGGGACAACATTTAGCCACACACTTTCCCATATGGCCCACACCATACCCATAGACGAGCATCTAGGGGGTGGGAACAAGGGCTCACCTATTAGCCACACCCTGTGCTTCTTAGTTGGCCCATCACATTTGGGATGCTGCTATTCCTCAGGACAAAAGCATTATGCACTGACCCAGGATACTTAGCATTGACGTGGGAGATGTACTGGACCTCCAAGCACACCATCTGTACATTCATAGAGTTGAAACTCTTACGATTTCTGAACACCTGTTCATTCTGACGGGGGGACGACAAATGCAATATGTGTTCCATCAATTGCCCTAATTATTTTGGGGATATGTTCCATTGCATAGAATTCGGCCTTCAATGTGGCCAAACCTTCAACCTAGGAAAATACAATGTAGCTGCACATGTGTTTCATCAGAGCAGACAACACTCTTGTCAGCACTATTGAGAACATTGGCTGTGACATTCCTGCTGCCAATCTAACTGTCACTTGGAAAGAACCAGTTGCCAGGAAATGGAGCACTGATAGAACTTGTACAAGAGGGGGGATCCCAGTGGGTTGACAGATGGCAGATATCAGGTGAGGCTCCAATTGGACTCACAACTCTGTGATTGTGGCCCTGTCCAGTCTATAGGTGAGGATAATGTGCCTTTTCCTCCATTGTTGCCAAGTCCACCAGGGCTCTGTACACGGGGGTATGTCTCCATCGCCTATTAATCCACAGCGGTAGGAATCAATGGATCAAAAGAGTGAGGAGCCGATGACAATCTGAACAATGGAGCTAAAACAGAACTTTACATGCTGTTAACTTGTAATAGGTAAGTGTGATTTGTCCTGTATGTCCTAATTTCACCAGTGACGCAGCAATTTTCCAGGGCCTGCTCCCCCCTGAGATGGCGCCCACCTGTCCTATGTGGAGGGACAGATGGAAGTGAGGTAATTCCGCTGACGTTGTGTGCCGTTGCGGGAGGCGGTCGGGAACCGCTGTGCAATTCCTCATTGGTTAACATTGGACCCTATGGGTTACAGTTGCCAATGGTGTTCTACGCCGGCGGTGACGGTATGCACCGCTGTGGATGTGACCACCATTTTCTATCTGATCCCTCACTTGCTACCTTATCTTCAACAGGAGAGGACCTACACTGAATGTGCTCCTGTGACCTGTGTCCGGAACCTACCATGGCCTGTGTGACTGGGAAAAGGGCCCCAGCCCTCACTTCAGAGGAGTTGGAGAGACTGGTTGATGGGGCCTCCAAACCAACCGGTGAGTACACTGTGGGCATGATGCATGTCGCATGAATGCATGGAGTGGTGTGTGTGAAGGTCTCATTTAAGGGGGGGTGAGTCGATCCTCTGGGTGGCGTATAGGTTGTGTGCTGGGCCATGTGTGTGTAAATGGTGATGGGAAGGGGTATGGTGGGCCATAAGTGTAGCAGACAGGACTTTTTGTCTAAATATATTTTCCTGTGTGTATTGCCTTGCAGGTCAGAGCCCATCAAAAGAAGGGTATGTGGCGTTCCATCGCCAAGAAGGTACAGACCCTGGGAGTCTACGGCAGGTGGAGCACCCACTGTTGCAAATGGTGGGAGGACCTGAGAGGCTGGGCATGGAAGATGGCGGAGGCCCAGCTGGGGATGGCCTCCTAACGAGGAAGGGGTGCCCGTCAAAGCCTGATGGCCCACATACTGGCAGTGGCGTTTCCAGAGCTGGATGAGCACTTGAGGGCATCACAGCAGCCACAAGGGCGTGAGTACAGTGCCCATCATTACAACTCATGCATGGTAGGGTGGTATCCGGGTGGGGGATGTGTGTCAGTGGGTGCCCCTAGGGCAGGCCTGACATTGCAGCGTACGTCCCCTGGTGGCTAGGGTTCAGAAGGAAAAATCTTGTGACCTAGCTCATAGGCATCGACTACTGTTCAGCGTGTGTGGGTCCCAGCTGTGCTGCATTTGGCGGTGTGTGCCCCTCCCGAAGCCTTGGCTGCTATTTCTCTGGTAGTGCTATGACATATTGCATAGGCCTGTTCCCTGTGTGTGAGGGTGCTGTGTACGCCATCGGTGGTGTTGCTGCAGCCATTGACCAAGTGTATCCTTTGTCTCTTCCCCTCCCTTTTTGTTTTGTCATCCTGTCCTTATGTGCATTAGCATCATCTGGCAGATGGGCAGAGGTATCGGCGATGGAGGGAGCTGCATCCCACAGGACTCAGGAGGCAGAGTCCACCGATGCTGAGGGTACCAGTGGGATGGAGTGTGAGGGGAGTAACAAGAGTGGAGACTGGAGGGGACAGTTCTGACACAGATACCTCCTCCGATGGAAGCTCCCTGGTGGTGGCGGACACTTCTGAGGCCCCCCCAGCTACAGGTACTACCACCACCCCCGTACCAGCAACACCCTCCAGTTGCCTGTGCTCGCTCACCCAGGAGGGTGGGCATCTCGTTCGCCCCAGGCAGATCAGGCCCTGCCCCAGTGAGCCTTGCTGCCCTGATTGAGGAGGCTATTGACTTCCTGAGATATATCTTTGTAGGGCAATCAACCATTGTGATGGCCGTCCATGGGCTTACAGCTCAGATGCAACAGACTAATGCATTCCTGGAGGACATTCACACTGGATTGGCAGCCCAACAGAGATCGATCCAGGCTCTGGCCTCCTCTTTAATGGCAGCCATTGTCCCTGTTTCTACCATCCCCCCTCCAACTACCTCTTCCCAGTCCCATTCTCCTCAACCCCAACCCATCCCAAGCACACAGCCAGACAAGCATGTATACAAGACAACACACAAGAGTGGTACAGGCAAACAGAAGCACCACACTTTATCCCGCAGGCACTCATATAAACACCATCCAGATGCAGACACACCAACATCCACTATTTCCACTGTCTCCCCCTCCTCCTCCACCTCCCTCCCAGTTCTGTCTACACTCATACCTGCAGGCACTACATCATCATCCACTACCAACATCATCACTCCAAGCAGAACACACACCTCACTGGCAGACACCTTCACAACAGCCATGCATACATCCCCTGTGTCCTCTCCCGCCGTGTCTGTCCCCCCACTAAAGTACACAAACGCAAACACCCAACAGCAGTCCCCCTCACAACAGCATCCAGCCAATGCACCCAAAATCAGCAGAGACACCTTCCACAACCACTCCCTTTTTCCCCACTACCATTCCTTCCCCCTCTTCCTGCCCCAATATCCCAAATAAATGGTGCTGTCCACCATTGACCTCTTCCCTACCTCTCCCCCTGTCCTGCACGTATGGCGAGGGTGGGATGAACCCAGCCAAGCACCTCAGCCACCCAGTCCAGGGGCCCAGTCGTCACCACACCCACTTGTGGTGGAAAAGGATCCAGGCCACATGTTCTGAAGGTGAAGGAGCCTGCACCAGGCAGCCTCAAGGGAAAAGAGCTTGCCCCAGCTGCCAGAAAGAGCAAGGAGCCTGCCCCAGCTGCCAGAAAGAGCAAGGAGCCTGCCCCAGCAGGCAAAACGGGAAAGGGTCCTGTCCCAGCTGCCAGGAAGACAAATAGCCTGCAATAGCAGGCAAGAAGGGAAATGAGCCTGCCCCAGCTGCCAGGAAGAGCAAGGAGCCTGCCCCAGCAGGCAAAACGGGAAAGGGTCCTGTCCCAGCTGCCAGGAAGACAAATAGCCTGCACTAGCAGGCAAGAAGGGAAATGAGCCTGCCCCAGCTGCCAGAAAGAGCAAGGAGCCTGCCCCAGCAGGCAAAACGGGAAAGGGTCCTGTCCCAGCTGCCAGGAAGACAAATAGCCTGCACTAGCAGGCAAGAAGGGAAATGAGCCTACTCCAGCTGCCAGGAAGAGCAAGGGGCCTTCACCAGCAGGCAGGAAGACCAAGGGACCTGTGGCAGGAAGTGTGACGGATTCCCCACCACCAACCATGGTTGTGCAGCCCTCTGGGGTTGCAGAGGATGGGCAGAGCCCCCCCAGCAGCAGGACCACCTCCACTAAACAGCTGTCCAAGGTTGCAGGGGGAGGGCAGGATCCTCCCCCCCAGCAGCACCAACACCTCCACTGAGCAGCCGTCCGAGGTTACAGGGGATGGGCAGGAGCCTCCCCCACCGGCAGCAGTACCACCGCTGAGCTGCCGTCACCACTGGCGGACGGTATGTAATCCTGCCTCCATGTGCTGCTGTGCGGCCTGCCCCCTGCAAATCCAGTGAGTATGACACCCACCTGAGAGACTGTGACCTTGTACTCCCCAGGATCAAGAGCACAGGGCACATGGCCCCCTCCAGAACCAGTGGGTAAGACACCCACATGCCCAACACTCCCCAGGATCAAGAGCACAGGGCACGAGGCCCCCTCCAGAACCAGTGGGCCATGCACCCACTCAAGCGACTGTGGCCTTGCACTCCTAAGGACCAAACACAGGGCATGTTGTCCCCTCCAGAACCAGTGGTCTTGTTCCATCTCCCGGCTGAGGTGCCCCTACGACCCCCATGCCCCTGAGGTGCCTGCCTATTTACCAACTGATGCCCCTGCAGTGTTCTCTCCGTGTTGATGCAGGTGACATGTGTGGCATTCGATTTTGGCCTCTGGCCTTGTGGCCTACGAACATTGTGGACTGGGCTGTGTCCCTTTTTCTGTACATATGTATATATATATTATCTTGTCTAATTTATTTTTCATGCTGTGTTGATCTCATTACATTCACTTTTTCAAAATCCTTTTGTCCTTGCATTATTCATCTGAGTTAGGGGGTCAAATTGATTTTGTGATGCAGCTGATTGTGTGTATGGTGTTGGGTGTGTGTGTGTGTGTTGCTTGTGTGTGTCACTCTTGTTTCCCCCCCCCTTGAGTGCTAGGCGGCTGTACTCACTGTCATTGTCTTCGCTGGCATTGGTGTTCGTGGTGGAGCAGAGCATAGAAGATCATGGGGAAGACATGCAGTTCAGGATCCATGGCGGCGTGGTTATTCCCTGTGTCTCCAATGGTGAGTCCTTTCACTTCTAAGGTCTGTTTCCGCAAGGCTTTTTATGTTGTTGGTACCGCCCAGGAAAAGGTGGTGGTTTACAGTGTCTTAATATGGTTAGCGGAACATTGACTTCCGCCTGGCAGTAGGCGGCTCCCGCCGTGGTCGTTGTTGTTTCCACCCTTGCGGTTGGTGTGGTACATTGGCTGTCTATTGGAGATAACACCGATCATAATTTGGCAGTAGTTACCGCCAGCCTGTTGGTGGTATTACCACCACTTTAATACCAAACGCCAGGGTTGTAATGAGGGCCTTAATTTGATACTTCACACAGCTTGGTTGGATGAAATACTAAACAGCAGAAGACAGAAGCATCCAACCTGTATTTGTGCGAAAGTCTTCCTGCCGCAAAGAGATCTTCTTGATCCTCTAGTTTTCAGGTTGATTATAAATGTCGTCTGGTGCACGAGTCTGAACGCCGAGTACCAGAGATTCTCCGGGCTAGCCTAGTATCATTATTGTACACGGTGCATACATCACTCACAGCAGCAGCTGCTCATCAGCCCTGAGGTATTCCAGGTGCTGGCTCAAGTTCAGACTGTTGTTCCAATCTTTGGAATGATGCAGAAATTCAGCCTGAGAAATGACTTTGGGGGTCTGCACATTCCAAAGAGTAAATACAACGCTATGTAATGAAACATCCTTTTTGGCTGCAAAGCGATGCCAACTTGGAAAACAGAATGCCACCACTCTGAATGTCTGAGTACTGACAGCATGTCCATGTGCTCCATCTGCAAGCTTATAAGTAAAAGCAAATGGGGGTGGGTAGGAAGCTGACCAATCAACAGAAGATGTCAGGGAAACCAATAAGGCAGCATGTTACAGCTACCCAGGGAAGTGTCAGAGGAAGCAGTGGCTCATACCCTGGTTTGAGGTGCTGCTAACAATCTCATCCTCGGGGTATCTGTGTCTGCCCAACCCACCCTATGCCATGTTACAGCTCAGGAGGTTCCTGCTGCACTCCTGCACAGGGTAAGGACTGAACTGTGACTGGTCATGTGAAGATAATAGTAACAGCTGAGTGTTGTATAACGATGAGCTGCCAGTGGTGCTGGTAAACTGTGCTCTGCCAATGGTTAAGGAAGTTGTCGTTGAACTCTGTACTCCTAATGGAATGTGGAGTGGCAAAAACTCTGTGAACTCAACCGGCGGAGCAGAGTTTTCCACACAGCCCTAGTTATGAATGGGCAAGTACCTGGAGCAGGTATCCACCCTGTAAGAGTTAAGGGGATGGGACCTCATTGGAATATCAAGGCATGGTTACATGTGGCGTGGTAGCTATATGAAGGCATTTCAAGTGCTGAAATTTCATGAGCCCACTTCTCAATTCTTCTATTATTTACAGCTAAGACATGAACTATGGGCCATATTTACAAGCCCCTGGTGCCAACGAAGTGTCACTTTTCGTGATGCTCCGGTGGCGCTATGCACTCCATCGTATTTGCAAGGTGGCGTTAAGCCACTTTTTGTGGCTTAAGGCAACCTTGTAAATACTGACCCTTCACACACAGCACTTTATATGGAAGGGGAATGGAATAGGTGTTGCTGTGGGTATTCCACAGCAGCACCCATTGCCCTTTGACACTGCCCCAGATTTACGAGATTTAGCAATCCCAGGGATTGACTTTAGCATGGCGTTTTTGTCAATTTTGGCCCAGCGCTGCACCACTTTATTGTAAATAAGACCCTATATACATTCCATGAAGCCCTTTAAGACATGCCTGAATATAGCCACTAGGCTGAGGGGGGATCTCCCAAATTTACAAATCCCTGGTAATGCAAGTACCCACATCATTGACCCCTCTGAGGTAGAGGTGGGAGGGTCACATGGGGGAAATTGATGAAGCTGCAGGAGGAATGCATGCATGGCCCATCGGACCTTGTTGATCTTGGCTACACTTAATTTTAAATAGTTTAAGTACTTACATCAGCCCTACATGACCCCTCACCACCTGCAAAAGACATGTTTTCTCACCTCTCCCGCACGCTATAGATGCAAGAATCATGTAGAAGACTATTTCCATGTCTTCTGGCAGTGTCCTGTCATACAAGTTTACTGGTAAACAGTTTTTGAGTTTTGTCTGCTATGGTGAGCGTGACGGTGGCCAGGAATCTTAGGATCGCCCTTATTGGTATACTTGATGGCCTAGGTGGACCAAAGGCAAATTAATCTTTGGTTGGGTTGGGCATGCTAATAGCCAAGAGGGATTTTTGCGCATGGTTGGACCTCCCAATGGCTCCATCGATTACGACATGGACTCAAGCATGGATTGGTGCAGAAAGATGAAGGAAATCATCTATGAGGTTCAAGGATGCCCCTGCTAATATGATAGAGTTTGGAAAAAATGGTGGGACTACCATAGCCTATCAAACAGATGGTAAAAGTGGAGCGAAATGTAGCAATGAGGGGATTTTGGGTTTTAGATTAATTCCACGATTCTGAACTGAACATAATATACTGCAATGTGGGTCTTGTATTATACAAGTCATTTGTTTTATTGTTGCTATGTAAAATTGCAATAACATGTTTCTATAAAAAAAGAAAATGCGTTACTGACATGACAGCAGACCAATAAATAAAGAAGGACAACTGAAAGCCCCTATAAATTCTATATTGAATATATATTTGCTATATATATGTTATGTGTATGCTATATTTATGCTGTATATATGCTACATATATATATATATATATATATAAATATATATAAATATATATATATATATAAACATATAGTAGGTAGTTATAGCTAGGACTGTGTTCCATTGAAAAAGCCTTTTTTGTCTTGCCTATATCTTTGGCGTTGTTAGTCAAATCTTCACAGAATTGAAAAAAAAAGTGTTCTTGAGAATCTTGCTGTACATGGGAAGATTCAGGGTGATCCATCAAGCTGGGATCGAGAAAAGGGGGTTGTCAAAAAAGTGTGATTCCAGATATATTTCCCATAGAGATTTTAGACATGAACATAGCCCGTACTGCTGGACAAAATCATACCAAATTTGGCGGAATGTAGCTCTTGGACCAGAAAGAGTGCTTTATTGTTATTCGGTGTGAATCAGTCAAGTAGTTTTTTAAATATTAAAAGAAAATCTAATATAAATAGCTGGAGGCTTGAAGGATTCGCAAATACTCCTGATCTCCTGCTGAGTTCTGATTGTTTGGCTATATTTCAACCAGGAAGTGTTAGTAGCCATCTTGCATCATCCAGGACATAGCAGGAGATGGCCCGGGCAGGTGGCAGTACATAGTGCCATCAGTGGCTCCTTGAGGGGAGCTGCACAGCCCCCCTCCAATATTAGTAGCCCCAAGTAGGTGGTGGTTCCTGGGGCCAAAGGTCCAAAATGGAACAACGTAACTTTTTTTTGTAGCCCTGGGGAAGTGGCTGAGGGGGCCATGCCACTCCCTTCACCACATTAGTTAAAAGCCACAGGAGGTGACAGTCCCCCGAGCTGTGTGTGGGGAAAGCTATGCAGCCCCCTCACACCATATTTTTTTTAAACCCCAGGAAGGTGGCATTCCAGGGAGCTGTATTGGGCCAGGCATCCCCCTGTGTACTTTTTGGTGAAAGCCCCGGGGAGGTGGTGGTCCCCAGGGCTGCGGGTGGACCTGGGTACCACCCCATCTCTGGGATTCTTGTTAATTATTGTTAGCCATGACAGCCTTAGGGTGGTCACCCCTAACTTTTTTCCTGCCTCCCTCCACTTTTTGGACACTGTTTTGGCTGGATTTAGGACTCTGCGCACTTTACAGCTGCTCCAGTGCTAAAGTGCATATGCTCTCTCCCTTAAAACATGGTGACTTTGGCTCATACCCAATTGGCTTATTTAATTTACTTATAAGTCCTGAGTAAAGTGCACTACATGTGCCCAGGGCCTGTAGATTAAATGCTACTAGTGGGCCTGCAGCACTGGTTGTGCCAACTACATAAGTAGCCCCTTAACCATGTCTCAGGCCTGCCATTGCAAGGCCTATGATTGCAGTTTCACTGCCAACTCAACTTGGTATTTAAAAGTACTAGCCAAGCCTTAAACTCACCCTTTTCTACATATAAGTCATCCCTAAGGTAGGCCCTAGGTAACCCATATGGCAGGGTGCTATGTAGGGAAAAGGCAGGGCATGTATGTACCTGTGTAGTTTATATGGCCTGGTAGTGTAAAACTCCTAAATTCTTTTTACACTGCTGTGAGGCCTGCTCCTTTCATAGGCTAACATTCGGGCTACTCTCAAATACTGGTTGAGTGGAAGATTCTGAACTGAAAAGAGTAACAAGGTCATATTTAGTATGGCCAGAATAGTAATACAAAATCCTGCTGACTGATGAAGATGTATTTAATATTACTATTTTAGGAATGCCACTTTTAGAAAGTGAGCATTTCTCTGCCCTTAAATCCTTCTGTGCCTTACGATCAACAAATGGCTTTGTTAGCTGACAGGTCCCTTGTGCATTTCACTCAGACAACCCCAACCATAGGATGCTCAGTCACACCTGCACACATCTGCATACTGAATGGGTCTTCCCTGGCTGGGAGGGTGGAGTGGAGGGCCTGACTCTTACTTGTGAAAGGACAGTAGCCTGCTCTCACAATATGGACTGCCAAACCCTCTACTGGGACTGTGGCAGACAGGATGGCTCTAAAAGGGGACCTTGTGCACTTCTAAGCCACTCTTTGTAGTCCCCCCCACTTCAAAGGCACATTTGGGTATTTAAACAGGGCCTCTGAACCTACCAACTCAGACACTTTTGGACAAGATACCACTGGGAAAGAAACTCTGAACCAGAACCTGCAACCTGCCAAGAGGAACTGCCTGGTTGTCCAAAGGACTCACCTGGACTGCTTTTCTGAGACGGACTGCTGCCTTGCTGTTGGCCTACTGCCTTGCTGCCCTCTGGCTCTGCTGAGAAGTGCTCTCCAAGGGCTTGGATTGAGTTGCCTCCTGTTTTCTGAAGTATCAGGGCCAAAAAGACTTCTCCTCTGCAAAGACCTCATTGTGCGTCGAAATTGCGGCACACAGCCTGCCAGAAACGACGCACAGCCTGCATCGCAGTGACAAAATAACCTCATGCTGAACCGGAATGACACAGCCCGGCTCCCCGAGAAGAGATCGTCTCAGCGCCAATGTTGCGACAGGAACTTCAATGCATGGGCCACAGGATCGACGCATAGCCGAGCCGGAATGATGCAGCCCGACTTCCTGCAAGAAGAATTGGTGTAGCGCCTACTGTGCAACAGAAATTTCCCTGCATCGCCCACCGGATCGGCGCAGCTACTATGATTTCATAATGCATGCCCAAGATTTCTCTGCATCGTTTCTGGGGCATCCAAAGACTCGGCAACCCGAAAAGGATCCAAGTTGGAGAAACCAACGCACACCTCCTTGTTTTTCACGCATCTCCCTTGTGGATAATTTAGACGCAAACCAAGTACTTTGTGCTTGCAAGAGACACATTACTTTTAAGAACTTAAGACTCTTTTGATCATTTTCTAAAGTGATATTTCAACATGTACTTATCATATCTTGATCGTTTTGACCTTATTTTATCCAGATAAATATTCTATATTTTTCTAAACCTGTGTGGTGTATTTGTGTGGTGTTGATACTTCTATTGCATTATTTATTGCACAAATATCTTACACATTGCCTTCTAAGATAAGCCTGACTGCTCAGTGCCAAGCTACCAGAGGTTGGGCACAGGATAATTTGGATTCTGTGTTGCCTAACCTGACTAGAGAGATGGTCCTTGCTTGGACAAGGGGGAACCTGACTGCCAACCAAAGACCCCATTTCTAACGATTATGCCTGGGGAGCCTTACAGACCCCCTGGGCCACAAGACCACCACCTTCCTAGGGTGCCAATGTAAAAAGAAAAATTGGGGGGCCGTGTAGTCCCCCCAGCCCCGGCAACCCCCACCTCCCCGGGACATGTTTAGCAGCTCTGTGTGCGCATTATATCAATACCAACACCTGAAGGAGGCGGGAAGGTGTCTGGGACTGTGGGGACTTGGAAGCTCCCCCCATAGTCCCATTGAAACTGTGTGCCCTGGGTAAGCTCCAGGGCACCCAGGAGACATTGCCAGGCCTTGAACGATGGAGTTTCGGAGGCCAAAATTGTTCCAGGGAGTGTGGCCACGTGACCCCGCTACTCTAATTAATGAAGACTTGTCCCCAGGGGCTGTTCTGGCCCTGATGCTTATTTCACAGAAAGTAAACCTCACCAGTAAGCACTTCTAAATATAAACGTAGCTGAAGCTCCACTTCTGTAAAGGTCGAATTACTCTAACTCCTTGGTTGGCAAAGGCATAACAAGTGTGTTTTCTCAGAAATTCCATATTGGAAAATCAATCTGAAATCCTTTGTGGAGGTGAATGCATCATTGATCTGTTGCAGCACAATCTGTTTGTGACTGTGATGTGTGGATTCTTTCTTGTCCTCTCCTAGTGAGAGCAGAGTCCATGGTTTTCCCTTTAAATTGTTAAGAGCACGCAAATGTGCAAATCACCTTAAAGTTCCACCACTTGGCCCCGCCCAATCCACCTTACTAGTATGCAAATGTCTTCCCCCTTTTGCCAGGATGATGGACTGCTTACCAAAGGGCCCTCCTGTGTGTTTTCCTCTAATTTTGGTGGCACATTCTTAAAACTGAGGAATATGAGGACATCTCCACAAAACAAAGAAGCAGTTATGTCATACAGATAACAGGAAGGACCCTGTTTTGTGGAGATTTACATCTTTGTAGTCGTGTTGGCTTTTCTCTACAAGGATCCATATTACTACAAATTTCTGGATGAAGACACATCAGGAACAATCATATTGCAAAACGCACACAAGGTCACTGGTGACATTTTCTAGTGCTCCATTACACAGCTATAGTTTAGGGGCAGAAAGAATTCCACTTGGGTAGATATTTTGTGCAAAACTGTGGACTCTTGTTGGATAAAAGGGTAGGTAAGGTTCCTTTGAGGCACAGTCACTCACACAGGTAATGACACACACAGACACTCGCACACCCACTCACAGACGCGCTCAGACTTTCACTCAGACACTCCTGCGCCCACTCCCATACCCACTCAAACATTAACACACCCACACACAGACCCTCTCGGAGAATCATGCACCCCACTCACAGAGCCACAGAGACTCAGGAACTTGCTCACAGATCCGCTCAGAGGCTGATGCACCCACTCACAGACCCACTCAGAGACTCACTCACCCACACACTCAGAGACTCACACACTCACTCACAGACCCATTTAGACACTTATGCACCCACTCACAGACCCACTCAGACATTCATGCACCCACTCACAGACCAACTCACACATTCATGCACTCACTCACAGACCTACTCAGACATTCACGCACCAACCTGAAGAACCACTGAGACACTATCACACCCACTGACAGACCTACTGAGACACTTATGCACTCACTCACACACTTGCAGTCAAAGGTTAGTGGTTAGAGTAGAGAAATAAAAAATTGACAAAAAATCTTAGATATTCACTTAAACAAACAAAGGTTACAGGGACTTTATAGCAAGGAAACAACATTAAAAAAACCTTGAAAATTCTTTGAAAAAAACAAAGATTACAGTGATTTTATAGTTAGGAAATCATTTTTTTTTAAACTTAAAAATTCATTTAAAAAAACAAAGGTTACAGGGACATTAGAGCTAGGCTCAAATTTTACTTGTACAAAACCAGTGAAATTTAGGAGTTAGAGTTAACTGAGCTAACTATAACTTACGACCCCGCAAGGCACAGGTTGTGACCTCACATATTACATCACTCATGACATAGTCAGTGACACAACCACTCACTCACCCATAGAGCTACTCATATAGCCAGTCACTTACTGATACAGTCAGTAACAGAGCCACACACTCACCCATACAGCCTCTCAATACATCCACTCACTCACCCATACATCCATTCACATAGGCACCCTACAATACAGCCACTCACACCAACTCACTTAACAAAACATCCACTCAAACAGTCACTCACCCATACAGCCTCTTACACAACCAGTCGTTCACTAATACAGCCTTTCAGACACCCACGCATATAGTCACTTACACACCCACTCATCCACCTATACAGCCACTCACTTACCCATACAGCCACTGACACATCCACTCACACCAATATAGTCACTCACACAGCAACTAACTCACCCACACAGCTACTCACATACCTACTTATTCACCCATACAGGCTTTTTCACTCTGATTCACAAACACAAATAGGCACTCAGACAGCCACTCACACACAGATGCACACAGCCACTCACACAATATATGTTGGAAATAGTAGCACTCATTATTAGTACAGAAAGTATACTATTTTAACTTTTGTAGTACCTTGGTATCTATGCTTAACACTCATAAATGTTTAGAAAACACTCACACTCACTGGACGACGTCATCAGGGATGTCAACAGTGATGTCACTGCCCAAGTTATGAATGATGTAATATGTGAGGTCATAAGCAGGGGATTGCGGGGACATAAGTTATAATTAGCTCGGGTAACTATAACTGCTGAATTTCACTGATTTTGTACAAGTGAAATGTGAGACTAACTATAATGCCCCTTTAACCCTTGTTTTTTTCTGTGAACAATTTCCTCTTTGACACTCTTTGACACATTCCTTCTCCAGAAGAACAGCTGCAGTACATGTACACTGCATATAATCACCACTCCAGAGGCATTCTTTCTAAAAATATTATCTGTCCTTAATTATTTTGTGTGCCATACATGACAGATAGCCAACACATTTCAAAAACTGCCTTCTACTGGGCCTGGGCTGCACCCCTTTCAAACCTCTAAAGTCCCTCGGAAGCCCACCACAGGGCTCAAAATGCACAATATGTGGAGTAGGGCTATGTGGCACACATCCACAAGCTTGAAAAGGCCCCAGGGAGCCAGATGAACCCCTCCATGGGCCATTAATGGCCCTGGGACCCCGTCCCTGAAGGCTGGCTCACAGGCTATGTCTCAGGGTGCCCACCCCTGGGACATAGTGGTTTATCTGACTGCACCAGCACAGGCAGGGACACCTATGTTTGCTCTCACTTGGCAGGAGCATTTTTAAATCTCCCCCAAGCGGGTGCAAACACCAAATCTCCTCCCCGCTGACAGGAGCTTAAAAATATTATCCCCTCTGCTGGAAGTAGACTTTACATCTTTTGGTTTCCCTGCCAACGGTGGAGCAGGCAGTGAAACAGATCTAAATATTGCCACCACCTGCAAGGAGCAGCTTTATTAGCTGTTCCTTGCATGGGGAGCAATACCAGCTCCAGCTGGATGTGGTCAGCTGGCTGGGGCCATGGAGGCTTTGGGGCTCTCAACAACAGCTTGGTGGATGCCTTTAGTGGGCAGCAGGGAACACACCCTTAATGGAAACAGGATCCAATAAATGGGGTCTCTGGGGCCTAAGTTGGCCTGGGAAGGGAACCTTGTTCTCCCTCCCCATTTGAATTGGTACTGGAACCCCAGCATTAAGGTCCCTGGGGCAAAATCAGCCCAGGGAGGGGGGCTGCCTGTCCCCTCTCCCTACAAAATGTTACTGGGCCCCAAGGGATGGTGTCTCTGGGGCCAAACTTGGCTCAAGAAAAAGTTATTCATGCCCACTACCCCCTAATGGTAATGCCAGGCCCCAGGGGACCAATATACATGATAGTACCCCATTGAAATGCATTGTAGTGAATGACAGGTTTAAAAAGGAGATCGTATGAAGGATGATAACAGATTTTAGTTAGAGTATTAATTAGTTGTTGCTAAGGTGATTTTACCCTGTGAAAAAGCCTTTTGCTGGAATTTCATGAATTAAGTTTTATAGAAACTGTTTTCTCATGGTTTACCCATAAATGTTATGGAACTTGCTTCAGAAGCTAAAATGAACTGATATTTTCTATACATTCACAGAATTTTTTTCAGTCATATGAGAATGAACTCATTCTCAGTAAAGCATGTAGTTCTAAGAGGAGCAAACAGTTTTACTTATGATAAACGTGTGGCACACTTGAAGCCATTTTGATTGAGTCAAACTGGTAAAACTTAAAACACTTAATTTAGAAAGGAGCTAAATGAGGTGGTTCATTTTTATCATAGAAATTATCGTTAGTGCTGTAGAAAGGAAAATTAGGACATGTTTTAAGTGAGCTCTAAAATATCTTCCTTTTGTACTTCCAAGTGAAGCAGCCTCTCATTTGATTACCTTCTTTCTACGGCAGCTCCCAAGGTGTTCTAAAGAACAACTAAAGTGCTAACAGTCTTACTTATGACAAAGGTGTGGCACACCTGAAGCCATCTTGATTGAATCAAACTGGTAAAACGTAAACCATTTTATTTAGAAAAGAACAAAATGAGGAGGTTCATTTTGTTATAGAAATTGTGGTTAGTGCTGTAGAAAGACAAATTAGGACATGATTTAAATGAATACTCAAATATCTTCCTCTTTTATTTCATTAAAACATTCTGACATGTAGACTAAAACAAGCACTTTCAACACCAGCAGCAGACTGCCAGTTAACTCCCTGGTGATCAGCAGTTTACTACAGTGTTCTAATGAGCAACTAGGGTGCTAGCATTCTGAATTTATGCCAAACGTGTGGGGCATATGACCGCCAACTTGATGGAATTGAAGTGGAAGATGGAAAGTATTTTCTACTGAGGATACCGCAGTAAATGAGGAGATCATCATTACAAATACGTCTGCCAAGGTGGCCACTAGAGAAAAAAGAGCCCAAACGAAGCACAAGTATTACCCAAATGTAGGCAATGACAGAAGTGTGCATAACACTTATTTTATTTATTTTTTTGCAGTTTTATGTCATGCATACTTGACCCAAAGGTAGTGGAGTGCTTTACATGAGCATCAGTTACATTACACAAGGACACATTCCTTTTTGGGGTGTAGGTTTGGGGAAACTAAGTGATTTGCCCAGAATCACAGGATATCCAGCTGACGCCGAAACTCAAACCTGGGTCCACAGACTGCAGCTCTGGCCCTAATACCACATACTTTTCCCCCTAAGTGTAACATATAGCCAAGTGATCAACAGGATAAAAAAATCAAGATTGTAAATAATTTAAAAGTGCTTTGTTGCTATTTGAGAACTCTGAAAAAGTGTACTTATTTTCGTTTTTTAGAGCACTAACCATAATTTCTATTGGAATAAGACCTTCTCATTTTTATCATTTCTAAAAGAAATGCTTTAGGTATTACAGTTTTGATAACATCAAAATGACATCAGGCATGCCACATTTTTATAAAAAATATAGGGGCATATTTATACTCCGTTTGCGCCGGAATTGCGTCGTTTTTTTTTACGCAATTTCGACGCAAAACTAACTCCATATTTATACTTTGGCGTTAGACGCGTCTAGCGCCAAAGTCCATGGAGTTAGCGTCATTTTTTAGCGTGGACACCTACTTTGCGTTAATTATATGCAAGGTAGGCGTTCCCGTCTAAAAAATCGACTCCGAGGCATGTGCGTCGGATTTATACTCCCGGGCCAAAATCACGCCCGGGAGTGGGCGGGTCAAAAAAAATGACGTACGGCCGCTTTTGTGCCGTTTTTTAGCGCCTGCAAAAGGCAGGCGTTAAGGGACCTGTGGGCTCTGAAGCAGCCCAGAGGTGCCCTCCCATGCCCCCAGGGACCCCCCCTGTCACCCTTGCCCACCCCAGGAGGACACCCAAGGCTGGAGGGACCCATCCGAGGGACATTAAGGTAAGTTCAGGTAAGTTTTTTTTTTTTTTTTTTTTGTGGCATAGGGGGGCCTGATTTGTGCCCCCCTACATGCCACTATGCCCAATGACCATGCCCAGGGGACAGAAGTCCCCTGGGCATGGCCATTGGGCAAGGGGGCATGACTCCTGTCTTTGCTAAGACAGGAGTCATTTCTATGGGGGTTGGGAGTGAAAAAAAAATGGCGCAAATCGGGTTGAGGCGCAAAAATTGCCTCAACCTGACTTGCCCCATTTCTTGACGCCCAAGCTCCATTTTCCCCTACGCCGGCGCTGCCTGGTGTACGTCGTTTTTTTTAACGCACACCAGACAGCGCCGGCGGCTAACGCCGGCTAACGTCATTCAATAAATACGGCGCCCGCATGGCGCTTCAGAATGGCGTTAGCCGGCGCTAATTTTTTTGACGCAAAACTGCTTAAGCGCATGTTTTGCATCAAAAAGTATAAATATGGACAATAGAATGTTAGCAATCTAGTTGTTCATTAGAATACTGTTGGGAGGTAGATGTCAGGGGCATGGACTTGGATAATTGAGGGCGGGGAGGGGGGCGCAGAGGCAACAGGTTGAGCATGCTAGCTAGATGGGGGCAGAGGGGCACTGCAGCACAATAGACCATGGGGGGGCAGGAGAAAGTGGGGCAGGGGAAACAAACTAACCATGCAGGACAAGAAAGAAAGACTTTGGCTATATAACAGACCATTGAGGGCAGAAGAAAGAATCAGAAGCAAGATGGTGACCCTGTGAAGACAGTCATTTCTACCTTCCTCTGCAACTAAGCCTCTATGGACTTCTTTCTTGCTCCCTATGTAGCCTTTGTTGGGAATGAATGTGGAGCTTTGTCCATCTAGCATTTCAATAGCTGTTTGACTACTTACAGTGAAGAATCTAGTCTTGCTCGATCGCATACTAAGATTGCTTGTGTCCTGAGTGGTCCGTTCGGTGTCGGTTCAGATGGGACTCCACTCTGCTTGGCATGCAGTAGTAATGCCTCCGAAGAGTGTGACAGGCTTGAAAACGTTTGACAGCGATCATTGGGTACCATCGGTTAGAGTTGAAGCGGGGACTTGGCGTTCTAACCAGCCTTCAACCAAGAAGTGATCTTTAGTCGAACCCCTGAGGCAGGTGTTGGTGGACCCACAAAATCAGCAGTTACATGTTCAGCTGCAGATTTTTTTAAGAAGCCTATCCAGCTCCCTGACACCAATGCAGCCTCAACAAGAAATGCCCAGGATCTGGTGCTGTGTCCTGTGGCTTCTCTCCCAAATTCTGGAGCCAGCGAGATTTATCAAGAGCACTGGGCTGACAGCATACTACTGCCCTCTGTTGTAGGGAGGACTCAGATACCTCCTGAGATGGGGGTTAGTGAATCGGAAAAAAACCCTGCATGAGGCTACCACACAGCATAGCTGTTCTTAATGGAGAAACAGATATGGTGGCAATGCCTTCTGTATTGGGCTCACATGTATCTAATACTTCAGTGGAGGGGTTGGGTGGGAGGTCTTCTCCAGCAGAAAGTACAGAAATTGCCCCAGATGGTGAGTCTATTGAGGCTGCTCCACAGATCCATCTTTTTTAAATATTTTTTTTCAGTGTAAAATGAAACAAATATTCACCATTCTATTTCATTCATTTTCTGAAACCATGACCTAAGGTAGAAAATATGCAAACATTATTGCATTACTTTATGGCAATAGAGTGAAGGGAATTCCAGGTTTTAAATATTCTACTACATTTTGGTTTGGCATTAATTTTCTAGTACCTGATCGCATGCATTTGAAAGTATGTTTTGATGTAGACTCAGGAGATTATGTTTTCTCACTTTTCGATGTCTAGGACTGGTCAGAGCAGGAGGAGGAGGAGCTGCGGAAAGAGCACTTAAGAGGGAACTCAGTGGTCAGTGTGTTAAGTGATGTGAGTAACGCAGACGGTAGAGGTAAAAGAACTGCTCTGGGACTATTCTGTTCTGACCAGCCTGTAAGAAGGTGCCACAGGTGAGAGCAATGCTGCTCAAGGAACCCCGGATACGGTCTCGCTTGACGCAACTTACCAAAGCACAATGGTGCCAAAACTTGTTCAGAATTTTCCATAAGGATGGGGAAAGCTGAGAACAGAATTTTAACATTAGAGAGTGAATCAACAACACATAAGAAAGTGACAGATTCTTTGGAGGCTCAAATGGTTGTTGCCTAGTAGACACTGAAGATTTCATCAATAGAATTTGATGGACTAATCTTAGAGTTCTGGACATTCCCCAAAGACTAGAAGGGACGGATACCTGTAATTATATTGAGGGACTATTTAAGGGAGTTTTCTGGGAACTATCTGACTGGAACTGGGAAGTGGAGGTTCAGCTGACCCATAGATTCCCCATTAAACAAAATACCCAGACCATGAATAATGGGGCAAAACCCAGGGCAATATTAATCTTTCTGGCAATTTTCTACTTTGACTGGCAATCTCCGACCTGGCACATCCAGATCAGAAGATGTCCTTTGAAGAGGGTTCTTTATTTGTCAGGCTGTACTTCTGCCACGTGACGGTGGCGAGAAGGTGGCACCTCTGACAACTGATACAACCTTTTCACAATAAGGGGGTGCAGGCATATTTATTGAACCTGGCTAAGCTTAAGGTGGTTTATTAGGACAAGTTTCACTCTTTTACATCTGAGGTTAAGACAAAAGAGTTTTTAGAACATCTGAGCTCAGGCTAAGGTATTCGTAGCCTGGCTGGGTTTCAGGATGCTCCCTTGAAGCTGTTTGCAAACTCATGTATATTCATATATGTGCCAGGTAAAGCAAGAGTTTGGGGCTGTGGCTCTGAATGGTGGTCGGAGGCTTATTTTTTGTTTGTTTTTTAGGAAGGGAGTGGGTTTGAGTATACCACTGAGGGTTAATTGAGGTAGAGGTGCAGGAGAGATCAGGCTACCATCAACAGACCTGGCTGGTCCGACTGTTTCCAGAAGGTTGCAGGGAAGGGGTGGGGAAAGGAGGAGGAGTTGGATGGGGGAGGGTCAGTGAAGGAGGGGTGGGGAGGGGCAGGGATAAAGATGGTAAAGTGCTGGTTGGGTGTCACAGCAGACATGAACAGGTAAATAATACCAAAGCTTGAAATGTGATAGAGATAGGCCATTTTAAACAGCAGCAGGAACAGAGTAATTTGGTTGATTCCCCTTTTAAGAATTTCATCCAGTTTGTTGTGAGTTGGAACCTTACTCTAGGCAGTTATGAGGGGGCCAGTGAAGGCTTGCCTGATGATGTGACCTGAACAGGCTCTTGCATGAGATGAAGTGGTAAATTCTAAGTTGTGGATTTGCACCGTCAACATATTTGGACTCAATGATAAGACTAAGAGAAGAAGGGTTGTTTTGGGATTAAGGGTCATTAACCAGATTTGGTTTGTATTCTAAAGAACCACATTCCTTGGAACAATTGTGGGTTTTTTAAGGACCTGGGCTTTTCACTTGTGATCTGCACGCAGCAGAGTCTAACACCTAGGGGGGTGACAGTCTGGATAAGCTCTGGATAAGATGGGCCGATGTGTTATCTCAGAATACAGTGTGGGTAAGGGCCGGTCCACAATTCGTTCTGTCTATGGTTCTAACGTGGATGAGGTGGATGTCATTGTTTGGCTGAATGTAGTGCTGGCTTCATGGCCGCTTCCTCTCATTTTATGTGGAGATCTAAAAAGTCATCTTGATGTTAATAGGGATCAAAATAGGAATCAACTATACTCAGGGAGGAAGTTTGTGGTATATGAAAAATACCTTTACGAGCTATCCTGTCCCGGATAGCTCGTAAAGGTATTTTTCTAAAATAAAATATAAAATGAAAAATGCAGGGACCGCGGATGAGCCTTTGAGGGCTCTCCACAGTCCCGGATAGCCCATAAAGGGTTAAAAAAAAAAATGTAAAAAAAAAGATATAGCTCAAGTGCTAAAACCACAAACCTTCACTATGAGCGTTCAGGTTCAGGGTTTGAGCCTAGCTGGACTCATTTCCCTTTTTATTTCAAGTAAAAATGTTTGAGGCTCATACTGAAAGGTGATCTTACTTTTTTTTAATAACAAATGCATTTTTCTTTTTAAATTATGCAGAGATATATCATTCTAAGTATTTCATACATCAAAGCCTAAAGAACTTGCTATCTCTCGCCCTCTCACTTTCTCTCTCTTTCTTTCAATCACTTTCTCTCACACACCCACTCAGACATTCACGCACCCACTCACAGTCCCAGTCAGACCCGCATGCACCCACTCACAGACCCACTCAGGCAGTTACACACCAACTCAGAGACCCACTTAAACTCTCACACAGCCACTCACAGACTCAATGACACCCTAATGCACCCGTTCACAGTCCCATACAGACACTGATGCACCCACTAAAACACTGATGTACACACTCTCACACCCAGACAGGTATGCTCACAGCCACTCTCACCTCAGATACACCCTCTCACACCTGTTCTGATGCCCAAAGAAGCCACTGCCAACCAGTGCTTAATTTGTGCTTGTTGTTTCAGGTGCTGAGCACCGGCACTTATTTTTGAGGCCTGGCGCTAATTCTTCTGCCTCAAGCATTTGGTGCGAGCAAAAGACACATTTGGGAAAGATGGATGAAGAGAAAACGAAAAAGCGTCACAATAGGAGAGAGCAGAAAGCTGCAAGAGTGAGTTTAAGGGGAAGGGAGTGGCTTTAAATATATTTAAGAGGCCCGAGATGGCTTCAGGATTATGCTGCTTCATTATTCCATGCTTGCACATTTAATTGCAGCAGCTGCCTGTTTCAGAGGAGAACTCTGAGCACCGGCACATTTCTATTTACAAATTAAGCACTGCCGCCAACTTCTGCCACGCACGGCCAAAGGCTGCAGGCCAGGTCTTGCAGGCAACCTCCACTGTGCATGGGTGAAGGGTGCATGGTATAAGCTTGGGTGCTTATAGAGGGTTGGGATCAGTGCCTGGCCGCAGGCCAGGTCTTGTGGCCATCCCCCACCCCACACGACCAAAGGCTGGGCGCGGCAGTGGTTGGATTAAAGTATAGTGAAGAAAATTGGTATATGTTAAAAAAATAGAAATTCACTGAAAAAGACAAAGATTACAAGGACATTATAGTTAGAAAATAGAATTGAAAAAAACATAGAAAACAAAGCTCACATGGATGTTATAGCTAGGCTCACATAGAAATTCACTAGTTATAGTTAGTGTTATTGAAAGTAAATATAACTCGTGCCCTACGGTAACTATGACTCATGCCCTCGCCATGCACTGCTAATTACCCTAAAATTACAGCACTCATGACATCTTTGATAACATTCTTGATAATCTAAAATTTTCAGTAAACATTTTGAGAAAAAACTGTACATGGCAGGAGTGCGAGTTATAATTACCTTAGGGCACGAGTTATAGTTAGTTGTGATAACTAACTATAACTGATGATACAAACTATAAACGAGAGGAAGATGAAACCCAACTCTTGGGGTACAGAAAATTAAATAAACGTATCTGAATCTTCAAAATAAAGTGCTAACTGTAGCAGGAGTGTGGAAAAGATAATGTCCATCCTGAACATGAGATCCATGCATTCTTGTGGGCCCTTCCATCTATCTGAAAGATACAATATTAACATTTAAAAAACACATATCAGTGCAACCCTAACACCAGTGTAATTAAGACAACATATTCCTATGCTACTGTACAGTATGACAACAACTCTGGTCCCCATGTTTCACATTACCTGAGACACTGTACAGACTATTTCTGACAATAATAAGAAGAACAGTGTCCCTCATATTCCTCATACAAATGTATTCCCAATTCCTCATCAGAATTGAGGCAAGTAGGGGGTTTAGTTTTGAACTCCAAGATATACCTGGATTCCTGTGGTCTCAATTGCATCATTCTGTTAACACCTCTGGAACTTTGTGCTATATGCTGAATAGTATAGAAAGACAATAGGGCACTGTTTCTACCATGCTTCTCATAAAAATGTCTAGCTACTGGATAATGGGGATCTACATTCATGATAGCCCTCATGTGTTCCATTGTCCTCTTTTAGGCCATCCATGAAGTACTCCCCATATATCTCAGCTGACATGGGCACGCAAGAACATATATTACATATGCAGTGCTACAGGTGAGGAGTTGTTTGATCACCTATCCCCCCCCCCCCCCCCCCCCAACTTGGTCTTTTTATTTTTTTGTACCATCGTACTGTTCTAGAATGCCCTGCAATGACCACAGGGAAGGAAAACTTGCAAGGTATGGTCCTTAATGCTTTTAGTTATAGTAATGTCACTATGCATGATCATATCCTTCAGGGTTATGTCCTCTCCTGTATGTTATTATGGGTTGTGCATCTACTTTGACGACAATGTGGGGGTCTTCCTTAACTATATTCCAATGTGTGCAGAAAATCCCCTGGATCTCAATAGCCTAGCTACTGGACGTCATTATGGCACGCATGCTATTTTGGTTCTCATCAGTGATGCTGGCCCCCTCTTTCTCCACTAGGGTCTCACTTATTTCAGTTTTCCTCATCTTCTTGAAGGCTTCATCTAGAACCCATCAGGGGTATTCTCTCTCTTTGAATCTATTGACCAATGTCTTTTCCACTCTAAGGTAGGACTCTTCACAACTGCAGTTTCTTTTCGCTCTCAGTAGTTACCAAAACGGAATGCTCCACTTAGAATTCGTAGGATGACCACTGAGAGAGTGAAGGAGACTGTTACCTGCAGTGGATTTTCCATGAAGCCTAGTCTCAACATTGTTGTTCACTACTTCCACCTCAACATAAAGCTAGATCACATCTTCTTACTGATATTGTGAGTGATTATCAAGTTATGGGGATTGTTATTCAATTCCTTCACAAATGATTCAGCCTCTTCTTTGGTCCCTTTTCACACCACAAAAATGTCATTGATGTAGCATAGCCACAATATTACCCATTGTAGATATGCTAAATCATTAGTATCCTGGATCAGTGACTTCTCCCACCACCCCAGGAACAAATTTGCTAGACATGCAGCAAAGCAAGTACCCATAGATACTTCAAGTTTTTGTCTACAAAGTGTGCCATTAAATAAAAAGATATTGGGGGTGATTCTAACCCTGGCGGTCGGTGTTAAAGCGGCGGCCAACCCGCCAACAGGCTGGCGGTAAAAAATATGGAATTCTGACCCTGGCGGGAACCGCCAACACAGACAGCCACTTTAACACTCCACCCGCCACGGCGGTACAAACAAACAGCGCGGCGGTCACCGCCAACAGCCAGGCGGCAGACAATGTACCGCCCACACTATCACAACTCACCAATCCGCCACCATTTCCGGGGCGGGAGCACTGCCGATAAAAACACGGCGGAAACAGACTACGAACGGGAAAACGCTCACCACTACGCACTCCAGGAGGAAGGAGGACAGCATGGAACCCGAATTAAACATCCTACCTGCTCTCGTCTACCTTCTCATCTACCACGAGTACGAAGTCCGGCGCAGACGACAACGGTGAGTACTGCACCTACGACACACGGGAGGGGGGAGGACGAAAGGTTACGGGCACACACATATGCGACCCCCCCCCCCCAACTATGTACACACCAATGCAGAGCAAAGAGTCACAGTGGCACCACCCAAACACCCCAGAAAAATGCTAGGACATAATCAAATTTGGAATAAATATTTATGTACCAAAAAGGTCCTGAAAAATGTCGTACAACCATGAAAGATATTCAAAAGAAAACCAATGACATACACATCAGTGTATAACTGAAGTAACAAGTCCTGCACATCCTACGAATTCATCATGTCCGTGGGCCAAAGCTTTGAGAAACAAGGGCAAAGCCCACACAGGAGACCTGAGTCCTTTGGAGAGAACACTGCAGGGGCATCAGATGTAAAAACTACAGGCACCTCAGGGGGAAGGGAAGGGGGGGGCACCACAGCCACATGAGTCCACGACGCCAGATCCACGAGGAGCCACCATGCCCACTGGACCATCCTGGGGAGTGCAAAGCCACAGTCTCTCAATGTCTCTACAGTGGGTGGGCTGCCCACTGGACCATCCTGGGGAGTGCAAAGCCACAGTCTCTCAATGTCTCTACAGTGGGTGGGCTGCCCACTGGACCATCCTGGGGAGTGCAAAGCCACAGTCTCTCAATGTCTCTACAGTGGGTGGGCTGCCCACTGGACCATCCTGGGGAGTGCAAAGCCACAGTCTCTCAATGTCTCTACAGTGGGTGGGCTGCCCACTGGACCATCCTGGGGAGTGCAAAGCCACAGTCCATCAGGTGGATGACAGTCTCCACTGGTCAAGGAGGAGGCATGGTGGGCACAGTGAACCATAAACAGTGATTGAGACGGCGGTGCCCAGCGGAGCGGTGCTTGAGAGGAAGGGCCCAGCGGAGCGGTGCTTGAGACGGCGGTGCCCAGCGGAGCGGTGCTTGAGATGAAGGGCCCAGCGGAGCGGTGCTTGAGAGGAAGGGCCCAGCGGAGCGGTGCTTGGGACGGCGGTGCCCAGCGGAGCGGTGCTTGAGATGAAGGGCCCAGCGGAGCGGTGCTTGAGAGGAAGGGCCCAGCGGAGCGGTGCTTGAGATGAAGGGCCCAGCGGAGCGGTGCTTGAGATGAAGGGCCCAGCGGAGCGGTGCTTGAGAGGAAGGGCCCAGCGGAGCGGTGCTTGAGAGGAAGGGCCCAGCGGAGCGGTGCTTGAGAGGAAGGGCCCAGCGGAGCGGTGCTTGAGAGGAAGGGCCCAGCGGAGCGGTGCTTGAGACGGCGGTGCCCAGCGGAGCGGTGCTTGAGATGAAGGGCCCAGCGGAGCGGTGCTTGAGAGGAAGGGCCCAGCGGAGTGGTGCTTGAGACGGCGGTGCCCAGTGGAGTGGTGCTTGAGATGAAGGGCCCAGCGGAGCGGTGCTTGAGAGGAAGGGCCCAGCGGAGCGGTGCTTGAGATGAAGGGCCCAGCGGAGCGGTGCTTGAGATGAAGGGCCCAGCGGAGCGGTGCTTGAGATGGCGGTGCCCAGCGGAGCGGTGCTTGAGATGAAGGGCCCAGCGGAGCGGTGCTTGAGACGGCGGTGCCCAGCGGAGCGGTGCTTGAGAGGAAGGGCCCAGCGGAGCGGTGCTTGAGATGAAGGGCCCAGCAGAGCGGTGCTTGAGAGGAAGGGCCCAGCGGAGCAGTGCTTGAGATGAAGGGCCCAGCGGAGCGGTGCTTGAGATGAAGGGCCCAGCGGAGCGGTGCTTGAGACGGCGGTGCCCAGCGGAGCGGTGCATGAGAAGAAGGGCCCAGCGGAGCGGTGCTTGAGAGGAAGGGCCCAGCGGAGCGGTGCTTGAGAGGAAGGGCCCAGCGGAGCGGTGCTTGAGAGGAAGGGCCCAGCGGAGTGGTGCTTGAGACGGCGGTGCCCAGCGGAGCGGTGCTTGAGATGAAGGGCCCAGCGGAGCGGTGCTTGAGAGGAAGGGCCCAGCGGAGCGGTGCTTGAGACGGCGGTGCCCAGCGGAGCGGTGCTTGAGATGAAGGGCCCAGCGGAGCGGTGCTTGAGAGGAAGGGCCCAGCGGAGCGGTGCTTGAGATGAAGGGCCCAGCGGAGCGGTGCTTGAGATGAAGGGCCCAGCGGAGCGGTGCTTGAGACGGCGGTGCCCAGCGGAGCGGTGCTTGAGAGGAAGGGCCCAGCGGAGCGGTGCTTGAGAGGAAGGGCCCAGCGGAGCGGTGCTTGAGATGAAGGGCCCAGCGGAGCGGTGCTTGAGAGGAAGGGCCCAGCGGAGCGGTGCTTAAGAGGAAGGGCCCAGCGGAGCGGTGCTTGAGAGGAAGGGCCCAGCGGAGCTTGAGAGGAAGGGCCCAGCGGAGCGGTGCTTGAGACGGCGGTGCCCAGCGGAGCGGTGCTTGAGATGAAGGGCCCAGCGGAGCGGTGCTTGAGAGGAAGGGCCCAGCGGAGCAGTGCTTGAGATGAAGGGCCCAGCGGAGCGGTGCTTGAGAGGAAGGGCCCAGCGGAGCGGTGCTTGAGATGAAGGGCCCAGCGGAGCGGTGCTTGAGAGGAAGGGCCCAGCGGAGCGGTGCTTGAGATGAACGGCCCAGCGGAGCGGTGCTTGAGAGGAAGGGCCCAGCGGAGCGGTGCTTGAGATGAAGGGCCCAGCGGAGCGGTGCTTGAGATGAAGGGCCCAGCGGAGCGGTGCTTGAGACGGCGGTGCCCAGCGGAGCGGTGCATGAGAAGAAGGGCCCAGCGGAGCGGTGCTTGAGAGGAAGGGCCCAGCGGAGCGGTGCTTGAGAGGAAGGGCCCAGCGGAGCGGTGCTTGAGAGGAAGGGCCCAGCGGAGCGGTGCTTGAGACGGCGGTGCCCAGCGGAGCGGTGCTTGAGATGAAGGGCCCAGCGGAGCGGTGCTTGAGAGGAAGGGCCCAGCGGAGCGGTGCTTGAGACGGCGGTGCCCAGCGGAGCGGTGCTTGAGATGAAGGGCCCAGCGGAGCGGTGCTTGAGAGGAAGGGCCCAGCGGAGCGGTGCTTGAGATGAAGGGCCCAGCGGAGCGGTGCTTGAGATGAAGGGCCCAGCGGAGCGGTGCTTGAGACGGCGGTGCCCAGCGGAGCGGTGCTTGAGATGAAGGGCCCAGCGGAGCGGTGCTTGAGACGGCGGTGCCCAGCGGAGCGGTGCTTGAGAGGAAGGGCCCAGCGGAGCGGTGCTTGAGATGAAGGGCCCAGCGGAGCGGTGCTTGAGAGGAAGGGCCCAGCGGAGCAGTGCTTGAGATGAAGGGCCCAGCGGAGCGGTGCTTGAGATGAAGGGCCCAGCGGAGCGGTGCTTGAGACGGCGGTGCCCAGCGGAGCGGTGCATGAGAAGAAGGGCCCAGCGGAGCGGTGATTGAGAGGAAGGGCCCAGCGGAGCGGTGCTTGAGAGGAAGGGCCCAGCGGAGCGGTTCTTGAGAGGAAGGGCCCAGCGGAGCGGTGCTTGAGACGGCGGTGCCCAGCGGAGCGGTGCTTGAGATGAAGGGCCCAGCGGAGCGGTGCTTGAGAGGAAGGGCCCAGCGGAGCGGTGCTTGAGACGGCGGTGCCCAGCGGAGCGGTGCTTGAGATGAAGGGCCCAGCGGAGCGGTGCTTGAGAGGAAGGGCCCAGCGGAGCGGTGCTTGAGATGAAGGGCCCAGCGGAGCGGTGCTTGAGATGAAGGGCCCAGCGGAGCGGTGCTTGAGACGGCGGTGCCCAGCGGAGCGGTGCTTGAGAGGAAGGGCCCAGCGGAGCGGTGCTTGAGAGGAAGGGCCCAGCGGAGCGGTGCTTGAGAGGAAGGGCCCAGCGGAGCGGTGCTTGAGACGGCGGTGCCCAGCGGAGCAGTGCTTGAGAGGAAGGGCCCAGCGGAGCGGTGCTTGAGAGGAAGGGCCCAGCGGAGCGGTGCTTGAGATGAAGGGCCCAGCGGAGCGGTGCTTGAGAGGAAGGGCCCAGCGGAGCGGTGCTTGAGAGGAAGGGCCCAGCGGAGCGGTGCTTGAGAGGAAGGGCCCAGCGGAGCGGTGCTTGAGACGGTGGTGCCCAGCGGAGCGGTGCTTGAGATGAAGGGCCCAGCGGAGCGGTGCTTGAGAGGAAGGGCCCAGCGGAGCGGTGCTTGAGATGAAGGGCCCAGCGGATCGGTGCTTGAGATGAAGGGCCCAGCGGAGCGGTGCTTGAGAGGAAGGGCCCAGCGGAGCGGTGCTTGAGATGAAGGGCCCAGCGGAGCGGTGCTTGAGAGGAAGGGCCCAGCGGAGCGGTGCTTGAGAGGAAGGGTCCAGTGGAGCGGTGCTTGAGACGGCGGTGCCCAGCGGAGCGGTGCTTGAGAGGAAGGGCCCAGCGGAGCGGTGCTTGAGATGAAGGGCCCAGCGGAGCGGTGCTTGAGAGGAAGGGCCCAGCGGAGCGGTGCTTGAGAAGAAGGGCCCTGTTCAGCGGTGCTCTTCTTCACGGCGGGCCCTGTTCAGCGGTGCTCTTCTCCACGGCGGGCCCTGTTCAGCGGTGCTCTTCTCCACGGCGGGCCCTGTTCAGCGGTGCTCTTCTCCACGGCGGGCCCTGTTCAGTGGTGCTCTTCTCCACGGCGGGCCCTGTTCAGCGGTGCTCTTCTCCACGGCGGGCCCTGTTCAGCGGTGCTCTTCTCCACGGCGGGCCCTGTTCAGCGGTGCTCTTCTTCACCGCGGGCCCTGTTCAGCGGTGCTCTTCTCCACGGCGGGCCCTGTTCAGCGGTGCTCTTCTCCACGGCGGGCCCTGTTCAGCGGTGCTCTTCTTCACCGCGGGCCCTGTTCAGCGGTGCTCTTCTCCACGGCGGGCCCTGTTCAGCGGTGCTCTTCTCCACGGCGGGCCCTGTTCAGCGGTGCTCTTCTTCACCGCGGGCCCTGTTCAGCGGTGCTCTTCTCCACGGCGGGCCCTGTTCAGCGGTGCTCATTCAGCAGGTCAAGGGAGCCAGACCTGGCCTGGACTCCCTGCTCAGTCGCCCTCGGACCGTGACGTTTCTGGACCCTTCGGGGACGGACTCCTGGCCTCCTTAGTGTCCTCCTTCCCAGCTGGGATGTGGCATGTGGGGTCCACCTTCTCCGCGCTCCTGCTGCCCTTCCGCTCCTTTGATGGGGCTCTCGGGCCCTTGCCTCCCCTAGATGGTGTGGGTGGTGAAGTGGCCGCACATTGCTCCTTGGGGGCAGCCCTGTCGGTCCTCGCACGGCGGCCCTTGTTTTTGCGGGTCCTCTTGCCGGGGGGGGGGCTGGACGTGTCCTTGCTGCTGATCGATGTGTCACTGCTGGCAAAGGGTGGGCTCCAGAACCCATGCACAACAGTGACACCCGAAGCTGGGCTGGTGGTGGCTGCGGTGCTCTTGGGACTCTTTGAAGATGGATGGGGGAGCTCATCGGGGGGAAAGAGGTCAAGCTTAGCCATGAAAAGTTTTTTAGGGCCAAGGTAAAGGGTAGGAGAAGTGGAGATGGAAGTGGAGGTAGAGGAGGTGGTTGTAGGAGAGTCAGGTGTGCTGTCATTGGGTGAAGGTGCTGGTGCTGTAGGCTGTCGTGAGGTGGATGGCTGTTGGGTGGGTGGCTGCCTGCGTTTGTGTGTCTTGGAAGAGGGGGTGACAGACACAGTGGGAGAGGACACAGGGGACGTGTAAATGGCAGTGGGGGTGGTGACTGCACAAGTGTGGACTGTACTGGAGGGTGAGGTGGTGATGGAAGCACTGGCTGATGTTGGGGTGCATGCAGGTGTGAGTGTAGACGTCACAGGGAGGGAGGAGGGAGACGAGGAGGAGGGGGACACAGGGGTGGCAGTGGCTGTTGGCATGTCTGCATCTGGGTGTTGCTTGGGTGAGTGTTTGTGGGATCTGTGGTGCTTGTGTTTGGATGAGCTGCTCTTGGGTGTTGAGGTGTGTGCAGGCTGGTGTGATGGTGTGGATGGGATAGGCTGAGGAACAGGAGACAGAGAAAGGCTGGAGGCAGTAAGAAGAGGGAGGCTGGAAACAGGGACAATGGCTGCCGTCAGTGCTGAGGCCAGAGCAGTGAACGCTCGTTGATGGGCAGCCTGACCCGAATGAATGCCCTCCAGGTACGCATTGCTCTGTTGCACCTCCCTTTGCACACCCTGGATGGCATTCACAAGGGTCGTCTGCCCAACAATGAGCGTCCTTACCAGGTCAATGAGCTCCGCACTGAGGGCAGCAGGGGCAACAGGGGCAGGGGCTGAGGTGCCTGGGGTGAAGGAGACGCGCGCCTTCCTGGGCGAACGGGCACGGAGCGAAGACTGAGGGGCTGCTGGGAGGGCGGGGCTGGTGCGCTGGGTGGCGGCTGTACCTGTAGAGGCGGGGGGCACGGATGTTGCCGCCACCCCTAGGGAGCTCCCATCCGAGAACGTGTCGCTTTCGCTGCTCTCACCAGCGGTCCCCGTCGTGGTGCTCCCCTCGCCCTCCGGATCACTGGTGCCCTCGGTGTCTGTTCCTGGGCCCACCGGGGCCTTGTGTCCTGCAGCTCCCTCGTGCTCCGATGCCAAATCTCCTCCGCCTGATGATGCTAATGCACACATGCACAAGAAGATGAAGAGAAAGGGTGGGGGGAGAAAAAAGAAGACCAGGTTGAGTGCATGCAATGTCAACACCGTTGGCGGAGAGGACAGACACAGGTGCCTAATGCACTAAGCCGCGCATTCGGGGTACGCTACTCAGTACTACTGACTAAGACAACAGGCCAAGAGACGTCAAACGCGCACATGGGAGATGCTGGACCTTCAATGGCTGTACTTGTCACCCTACCGAGGTGGGGGCCGGGGGCACAGGGCCATGCCTAAGGGAGAGGACTGCACTACAGAAAGCGCCCTGGCCTAATGTCACCCACAGCCCTCCTCCCCCACCCATACGCCTCCACTGCGCAGAAAGATAGGAGAATGTGCTGATACTCACCCCCTTGTGTCTGCTGTGATGTCTTAAAGCGCCCATCCAATTCAGGGTAGGCCACCGCCAGGATCCGGGACATCAGGGGGGTCATGGTGTGACTGGCACCCCTCCTAGGTTGGGAGGCCATCCCCAGCAGTGTTTCTGCAGTCTTCCTTGTTCCGCGGCGGATGTCCTCCCACCTCTTGCGGCAGTGGGTGCCCCGTCTGTTGTGGACCCCCAAGTTCCGGACTTCCTTGGCGATTGCACGCCAAATCTCGATCTTCTGATGGGCGCTGACCTATTTGACATGTACAGGGTGGAAAGGAGGAAATCATCAATGACCTGCATGTTAGATGTAATTGGCCCCCCCCACCAACTTTGCCATATGGCACATGCTCTCATCTGTCGGGCGTTGCACTCCTCATTCGCCCCCCACCCCACCAACTTACATCCACCCCAATCCACACAGGCATAGCCCATTCCATGTGCACCCGGTGTACTCACTTGTTGGTCTGGAGGACCGTAGAGTAGCGCATACTGGGGGAGGACCCCATCCACGAGCTTCTCCAGCTCTTCAGACGTGAAGGCAGGGGCCCTTTCCCCAGTCGCAGCAGCCATTGTATCTTCCAGACCGAGGTCACAGCAGCACTTGCAGTATAGGTCCTCTCCTGTGGATGATCAGGTCTCGAGTGATTAAGCAGATAGAAAATGGCGGTCACGCCCGCAGCGGTGCGTACCGCGGCGGTGCGTACCGCGACCGCCGGCGCACTTCGTCATTGGCTCCTGAAACCCATAGGCTTCAATGTTAACCAATGCGGCTTTGCGCCGCGGTCTTCGACCGCCTACCGCCACGGTGTGCCCCGCCAGCGCATTGACCTCACATCCCATTGTCCCACTTCACAGGTCAGGCAGCCGCCATTTCAAGGGCCTACATGGCTTAATTTTGACTGCGACACACAGGCCTGGGCCTTGCATTGCCACACATACACGCCTTTCAACCCATTGCCATTCTTTAACTGTGCAAGCTGTCTGTACGTACCTTTGGTTTGGCTGACTCTGTGCTCCATGTTGTCCTTCCTAGGCACCGTCCGCTGGGACTTGCGATGAGAAGGAGGAATCCTCGCGTGTACCGACCGCTGGTGGACCTGTCGACAATGGAAGAACGCCATATAATACTTCGATACAGACTTGACCGTGCCACTATCCATGAACTGTGTGCCCAGCTGGAGCCAGACCTGATGTCCCCCATCCGCCAACCCACAGGGATTCCCCCTCTGGTGCAGGTTTTGTCAGTCCTCCATTTTTTGGCAAGTGGGTCATTCCAGACCACAGTGGCCATGTCATCTGGAATGTCTCAGCCTATGTTTTCTAAGATTTTGAGCAGAGTGTTGTCCGCCCTGATGAAACTCATGCGGAGATACATCATTTTCCCAGAGGAGGGTGACTTGCCTACAGTGAAGGGTGATTTCTATGCCCTTGGACATATCCCCAACATCATTGGTGCCATTGATGGGACCCATGTGGCTTTGGTACCCCCAAAATACGATGAGCAGGTGTACCGAAACAGAAAAAGTTATCATTCGATGAATGTCCAGGTGGTCTGTTTGGCTGACCAGTACATCTCCCATGTAAATGCCAAGTTCCCAGGGTCAGTGCATGACGCGTATGTGATGCGAAATAGCAGCACCCCCTATGTGATGGAGCAGCTACAGAGACAACGTGTGTGGCTAATAGGTGACTCTGGTTACCCCAACCTGCCGTGGCTACTGACCCCAGTGAGGAATCCCCGGACAAGGGCAGAGGAACGCTACAATGCGGCCCATGGGCGTACTAGGAGGGTGATTGAGCGAACCTTTGGCCTCCTGAAGGCCAGGTTTAGGTGCCTGCATATGACCGGTGGATCCCTAATGTACTCACCAAAGAAGGTGTGCCATATCATCGTGGCGTGCTGTATGCTTCACAACCTGGCTTTGCGACGCCAGGTGCCTTTCCTGCAGGAGGATGGTCCAGATGGTGGTGTTGTAGAAGCCGTGGAGCCTGTGGAGAGTGAAGAGGAGGAAGACTCAGAGGACGACACAGACAATAGGGACAGAGTGATACAACAGTATTTCCAGTAACACCCAGGTAAGAATCACCCACGCCATTTCACAATTGCTTATAGCCTCCTGCATCTGTACTTTCTGTAGTTCCCACCAGATCTTTTTGGGTAATTTTTGTTTTTCCCTTCCCTTCTCAGTGCTGTATGACTCAGTGCCTGACTTCTGCTTGGTAAGCCCATGAACTACAGCGTATTGACATTGGTATGTTGTCATCACTAATTGACAGAACAGATATTGAACAGTAATATGTAATACATTTGCTAATAATACAGCATGACTCCAAACTGATTTGTGTGCAATATGTGATTTATTTACAGTGCTAGATATTGGTACATGTGATTATAAGGGTGATGGGTGGGGGTGGAGTAATGTCCATGGCAGAGTCCAGTTCTCAGTCTCACAGGTGCATTGTCCTTTTGCCTGTGGAAGGATGGAGCAGAGGCAGTTCATGGTTGGACAGGGTGGCAATGTGGGACAGTGGGAAGAGTTCAGGGGGTATGTCCTGCTGGCGGGGGTCTTGACATCCTACTCTGTCTTTTTTTTGGATCTCAGGCTCCTCTTACGGGGTGGTTGTTCTTCAGCAGGAGGTGGGGTTCTGGTGGCCTGTCGTGGTGTTGGGGCCTCCTGTCCACTAGCGCCGGCGGAGGTGGTAGGCTGTTCCTGGTCCGGGCTAGTGACAGGGGCCCTGTGTGGTGCCACATGGTCCCGCAACGCGTCTTCTATCCTGTTGAGGGCCAGGACGATGGTCCCCATTGCGGTCCCGATGATTCTCAGCTCCTCCCTGAACCCCATGTTGCGTTCCTCCTGCTGTGCCTGGATCTCCGTGAACCTGGCCAGTACCGTCGCCATCGTCTCTTGGGAGTGGTGGTAGGCCCCCATGATGGTGGTGAGGGCCTCTTGGAGAGTGGGTTCCCTGGGCCTCTCCTCCCCCCCCTGTCGCACAGCAGCCCTCCGAGCTGCCCGGTTTCCCCCGGCCTCTGTATCCTGGACGGTGTGCCCGCTCCCACTGCCCCCAGGTCCCTGTTGTTGTTGGGGTGTTGGGTTAGCCTGGGTGCCCTGTAGTGGCAGACACACCGCTGATTGACGTGTCCTAGAGACAGAGGCATAGGCCCGCTGGGTGGGAGCTGTGCTGGTGTTGGCAGAGGGGGTCGGGTCTGGTGTGGCCTGTGGCTGCCTGAGGGGAACCGACTGCCCAGAGGTCCCCGATGGTCCGGGCTGGTCATCAGGTTCAGTGTCGACAGAGCTGCTGTCCTCACTGTGGGCCTGTTCCGGGGGTGGGATGGACATTTCTGGACCCTCCTGGCTGGTGTGTTGGCGTTCGGGCCCTGCATGGGGTAAGAGAGTTTGGTTATTGTTTCTGTGTGTGCAATGGCGTGCGTGTTATGGGTGCCCTCGTCCCCCAGTGCAGGCATTCCCTTGAGGGAGGTGTTGTGAGGGTAGTTAGTGGGGGGGGGGGTAAGTGCAGTGGTCATGCTTGGGTGATGGGTGTCCATGGATTGTGTTGGCATGCAGGAGTTGGTGTTGGGATGGGTGGGTTGTGCTGGTGAGACATTGTCAGGGAGGATGTGTGCTGGGGGGTTGGGGGTGAGGGTGGGGGTGTGGGTTGGCATGCTGGTGGGGTGGGGGGATATAGTAGTTGAGATTGGACTTACCAGAGTCCATTCCTCCGGCTACTCCTGCGAGGCCCTGAGGATGCAGGATGTTGAAGACTTCTTGCTCCCATGATGTAAATTCGGGAGGGGTGGGTGGGGGTCCGCCGCCAGTCTTCTGGACCGCGATGTTGTGCCTGGTGACCATCGATCAGACCTTCCCCCGTAGGTCGTTCCATCGTTTGCGGATGTCCTCCCTATTCCTGGGATGCTGTCCCACCGCGTTGACCCTGTCCACGATCCGCTGCCATAGCTCCGCCTTCCTAGCTATACTGGTGTGCTGCACCTGTGAGCCGAAGAGCTGGGGTTCCACTCTTAGGATTTCCTCCACCATGACCCGGAGTTCTTGGTCCGAAAAGCGTGGGTGCCTTTGGGGTGCCATGGGGTGGTGTGGGTGAGGTGTGGGGTGGTGTATGTGATGATGAGTATGGTGGTGTGTGGTGCTTTGTGCTACTATGTGGTGTGTGTGATGGTGTATTGTGCCTCAGTGTGTATTGCTATGGATTGTCTGCTGTGTCTCTCTCTCCTTATCTCAGTAATTGTGGTCGTAGGGGTTTGTGGGTGATGTGGGGGGGTGTTTTATAGTTGATTGATTGTGTGGGAGTGGGTTGTGTATGTGTATCAGGTGTGTGTATTTGTAATTGTCCAATGTGCCTGTGTTTTGGTGCTGTGTGTGTATTTTGACCGCGGCGGTGTGTACCGCCAATGGAATACCGCGTTGGAAAGCCCGCCGCGTTGATTCGTGGGTCGAAATGGCATGGGCGTATTTCTGTTGGCGTGACGGTGGAGGTTTGGTCATCTCCAGTTTATCCCTGCCCGCTGATGTGGCGGCCTGCAGTGGAGGTCGGATTTTTGGAGGTTTGGCCGTTGTGGGTCAGAATGACCGTGGCGGCTTTCCGCGGCCGCGGCGGTGTTATGGCGGTCTTCTGACCGGCGGTAAGCGCCTTTTACCGCCGAGGTCAGAATGACCCCCATTGTCCTTCAAGAAATATTCAGTCATTTCAATAACTTCTCAGTATGGGCCAAAAACATATTTACTGTCTTCTAGACCTACCTGGTGATGAATGATCATACACAGTGAACCTACATGCAGAGTCACAAGGACATAATCTGCATTCCAGTATATGTGGTTGATCTTCCCTAGAAAAGCATGATTGCGATATATATGTATGTATATATATATATATATATATATATATATATATATATATATGTATATTTATATATATATATACATATATATATATATATATACACATATACATATATATATATATATATATCTGTATATATATATATATATACATATACAAATATATATATACGTACACACACACACACATATATATATATATATTTATATATATATATATATAAAAACACGATGCTGAGGCTCGGTTCCAGTTGACTCCAAGGGTTCAATTTTATTTTAAAACGGCAGCACCACCCAAATCCTGACGCGTTTCGACTAAATGTCTTAATCATAGGTAGGTGGTTGGAAAATGCTCACAGATCAGGTGCTTTTAAGTCACATAGCACGTGACTTGCACATCACAGCATACATTTACCATAATGCACTGTTCAAGTTCTTCCTATCTTATTGCAGAGTTGTGTCATAATCAGGCTGAAATAGCGTTGAAAAAACTCCACAGCTGATGTTTATATCCATAATGACAGTGCTTGTAACCAAATTCGCAGTGCTGAGACAAAGCCACATGTTTCATAATGTAGTTCGTATATTTGTAGCACCGTTTCGTCAAAGCTGCTGCCATTAAAGTAATAACGAACACAAGGAAGTCCAAAACTGTTTGAAAGAGAGGTCAAATGCCTCCCTCCCAACCCTTTCTCACCTCCGTAGAATCATAAATATCAGGATAAATGCCTCACTTGTACGAAGGTCAGCGAGTCGGGCCCCTGTAGATGCATATACAAGACAGTCAAAATTCTCCATCAGGGGCACACAACCCTGCAGGGCGGCCTCAGCGCAAAGGGTGGAGTATCCCAGTAACAAACACAAAAACACGATGCTGAGGCTCGGTTCCAGTTGACTCCAAGGGTTCAATTTTATTTTAAAACGGCAGCACCACCCAAATCCTGACGCGTTTCGACTAAATGTCTTAATCATAGGTAGGTGGTTGGAAAATGCTCACAGATCAGGTGCTTTTAAGTCACATAGCACGTGACTTGCACATCACAGCATACATTTACCATAATGCACTGTTCAAGTTCTTCCTATCTTATTGCAGAGTTGTGTCATAATCAGGCTGAAATAGCGTTGAAAAAACTCCACAGCTGATGTTTATATCCATAATGACAGTGCTTGTAACCAAATTCGCAGTGCTGAGACAAAGCCACATGTTTCATAATGTAGTTCGTATATTTGTAGCACCGTTTCGTCAAAGCTGCTGCCATTAAAGTAATAACGAACACAAGGAAGTCCAAAACTGTTTGAAAGAGAGGTCAAATGCCTCCCTCCCAACCCTTTCTCACCTCCGTAGAATCATAAATATCAGGATAAATGCCTCACTTGTACGAAGGTCAGCGAGTCGGGCCCCTGTAGATGCATATACAAGACAGTCAAAATTCTCCATCAGGGGCACACAACCCTGCAGGGCGGCCTCAGCGCAAAGGGTGGAGTATCCCAGTAACAAACACAAAAACACGATGCTGAGGCTCGGTTCCAGTTGACTCCAAGGGTTCAATTTTATTTTAAAACGGCAGCACCACCCAAATCCTGACGCGTTTCGACTAAATGTCTTAATCATAGGTAGGTGGTTGGAAAATGCTCACAGATCAGGTGCTTTTAAGTCACATAGCACGTGACTTGCACATCACAGCATACATTTACCATAATGCACTGTTCAAGTTCTTCCTATCTTATTGCAGAGTTGTGTCATAATCAGGCTGAAATAGCGTTGAAAAAACTCCACAGCTGATGTTTATATCCATAATGACAGTGCTTGTAACCAAATTCGCAGTGCTGAGACAAAGCCACATGTTTCATAATGTAGTTCGTATATTTGTAGCACCGTTTCGTCAAAGCTGCTGCCATTAAAGTAATAACGAACACAAGGAAGTCCAAAACTGTTTGAAAGAGAGGTCAAATGCCTCCCTCCCAACCCTTTCTCACCTCCGTAGAATCATAAATATCAGGATAAATGCCTCACTTGTACGAAGGTCAGCGAGTCGGGCCCCTGTAGATGCATATACAAGACAGTCAAAATTCTCCATCAGGGGCACACAACCCTGCAGGGCGGCCTCAGCGCAAAGGGTGGAGTATCCCAGTAACAAACACAAAAACACGATGCTGAGGCTCGGTTCCAGTTGACTCCAAGGGTTCAATTTTATTTTAAAACGGCAGCACCACCCAAATCCTGACGCGTTTCGACTAAATGTCTTAATCATAGGTAGGTGGTTGGAAAATGCTCACAGATCAGGTGCTTTTAAGTCACATAGCACGTGACTTGCACATCACAGCATACATTTACCATAATGCACTGTTCGTTATTACTTTAATGGCAGCAGCTTTGACGAAACGGTGCTACAAATATACGAACTACATTATGAAACATGTGGCTTTGTCTCAGCACTGCGAATTTGGTTACAAGCACTGTCATTATGGATATAAACATCAGCTGTGGAGTTTTTTCAACGCTATTTCAGCCTGATTATGACACAACTCTGCAATAAGATAGGAAGAACTTGAACAGTGCATTATGGTAAATGTATGCTGTGATGTGCAAGTCACGTGCTATGTGACTTAAAAGCACCTGATCTGTGAGCATTTTCCAACCACCTACCTATGATTAAGACATTTAGTCGAAACGCGTCAGGATTTGGGTGGTGCTGCCGTTTTAAAATAAAATTGAACCCTTGGAGTCAACTGGAACCGAGCCTCAGCATCGTGTTTTTGTGTTTGTTACTGGGATACTTCACCCTTTGCGCTGAGGCCGCCCTGCAGGGTTGTGTGCCCCTGATGGAGAATTTTGACTGTCTTGTATATGCATCTACAGGGGCCCGACTCGCTGACCTTCGTACAAGTGAGGCATTTATCCTGATATTTATGATTCTACGGAGGTGAGAAAGGGTTGGGAGGGAGGCATTTGACCTCTCTTTCAAACAGTTTTGGACTTCCTTGTGTTCGTTATTACTTTAATGGCAGCAGCTTTGACGAAACGGTGCTACAAATATACGAACTACATTATGAAACATGTGGCTTTGTCTCAGCACTGCGAATTTGGTTACAAGCACTGTCATTATGGATATAAACATCAGCTGTGGAGTTTTTTCAACGCTATTTCAGCCTGATTATGACACAACTCTGCAATAAGATAGGAAGAACTTGAACAGTGCATTATGGTAAATGTATGCTGTGATGTGCAAGTCACGTGCTATGTGACTTAAAAGCACCTGATCTGTGAGCATTTTCCAACCACCTACCTATGATTAAGACATTTAGTCGAAACGCGTCAGGATTTGGGTGGTGCTGCCGTTTTAAAATAAAATTGAACCCTTGGAGTCAACTGGAACCGAGCCTCAGCATCGTGTTTTTGTGTTTGTTACTGGGATACTCCACCCTTTGCGCTGAGGCCGCCCTGCAGGGTTGTGTGCCCCTGATGGAGAATTTTGACTGTCTTGTATATGCATCTACAGGGGCCCGACTCGCTGACCTTCGTACAAGTGAGGCATTTATCCTGATATTTATGATTCTACGGAGGTGAGAAAGGGTTGGGAGGGAGGCATTTGACCTCTCTTTCAAACAGTTTTGGACTTCCTTGTGTTCGTTATTACTTTAATGGCAGCAGCTTTGACGAAACGGTGCTACAAATATACGAACTACATTATGAAACATGTGGCTTTGTCTCAGCACTGCGAATTTGGTTACAAGCACTGTCATTATGGATATAAACATCAGCTGTGGAGTTTTTTCAACGCTATTTCAGCCTGATTATGACACAACTCTGCAATAAGATAGGAAGAACTTGAACAGTGCATTATGGTAAATGTATGCTGTGATGTGCAAGTCACGTGCTATGTGACTTAAAAGCACCTGATCTGGGAGCATTTTCCAACCACCTACCTATGATTAAGACATTTAGTCGAAACGCGTCAGGATTTGGGTGGTGCTGCCGTTTTAAAATAAAATTGAACCCTTGGAGTCAACTGGAACCGAGCCTCAGCATCGTGTTTTTGTGTTTGTTACTGGGATACTCCACCCTTTGCGCTGAGGCCGCCCTGCAGGGTTGTGTGCCCCTGATGGAGAATTTTGACTGTCTTGTATATATATATATATATATATATATATATATCACATCACTAGGACTGGAGTCATGGACACTAGGAGCAGAAGGCTTGGGAACTAAGATACTAGAATATACAGGCATAGAAATATTTACAGGCAGGCAAGGGTATGAAGATAAGTTGACATAGACCCAGGAGAGGAAGAAATGGATTTCAGGTAGTTTATTTTAACAAAGTGTGAGCATGTGCACAATTTCTTTACTTTGTAATGCTTTGGAAAGTCTCCCAGAATCCTTCTCTAGCAAAAGTTGTTTTCTTCACACAGTAATATCATTTTCATGTCAGTAGAACCCTTTCAAACTCATCTCATGGAGTGTGAAGCACGCTACGTGCGTATTTGAATTATTTCTTTAAGCAGGAAATCCGAAGCTAACAGGAAATTCTATTGAAAAGTTCTTGTCCCTAAATATACATTTGCTGTGGAGTGCAAGAATACTAAGCGGTCCTTTAGAGTTTGTCAGAAGCTTTGCAAATTCCATAAACCGCATAATTTTCTTTTCTGCCTTACTTGCATTCTACCAAAACAAATGTGGGCAATAGCTTTGTTTATGACAGCAGAGCTTCAGCTGTCTCTGTCATCCGAAATGACTGCCAGCAGCTAATGTGTCATAGGGCAATTGGCTCTATAATGTCAGTAGGCTTGCCCTATTTAGAAGAGCTTAGCAGATGTTACAAACATCAATGTCCAGCTAGGTTGAATTCTTGGCATCCTTCCGTCTGTCTGGTAGTGAATGGCCCATTGATCTCAGACTGCTTCAGGCTCTTAATAGGTGAAGGCATTCTTAACCTTAACCTTCTACACAAAGGTAGCATCAGAAAGGCAGTCAAGCCTTGAGCATGAGAAAGTGGTTAGCACCCACGCTCTTTAGTTTGGATACAGTTCTGCATCGGGTGCAGGCCTAGGTTCACAAACTGTTCACATCAGTGAACAGTAGAGTACCTCCCAGTTTTATGCACAAAGGTTGAGAGATGGCAGACATCCAAAGTCAAAACAGTGTACAGTGAAGCCAGGATCACTGTGCGTCCTTTCTTCATCCTAGTGGGGGTTGGACAGCTAGACCCTCTACCTGCATGCAGCGGCTCAGGACAAGGGAGTTCTCTGAATAGAATCTGTGTGTTCTAGCAGAAATAAAGTTGCACATAAAGGAAAAGTGGAGTTTGAGGTTATCCTCTTAGGCTGCACTCATACTCCCTCTTACAAACTCTGTTCTTAACTTTTGACAAAAGTTTGCAAACACCTAAAGATAAGCTTAACATAAGTAAACGGTTAATGTTTGCCATCCCTTTACTTATAATTCAAACATAGTAATGTTAGTGCAGATTACACTAGAGATAGCTCCATTGTAATGTTGGGCAAACAATATAATTAAATGTTTACATATATAAGCACAACAAGGACCCTCTTATCCTAGCCGTTAAACTTAAAATTACCCAGGAAGGCAAGTAGACAAAATCTATTTAGCTGTGCTTGGGGCCAAACAAATTACACTTTAGCTGCTATTGTTATATCTCAGGGATCACTGAAAGCATGACCACAAGCCTCCTAATTTGCAAATGATGGGCATTCTCTTGATTAGGGGCACGGCAGACTATTGTTGAATACAAAAACTTACAGAAACACTGCGGGAAATAAAAGAACAAATATCAGATGCCTCCTGCACAGCTTGTTAGATACTCTTTTATATGCTGGTAGATGTTGGGTCTTGCCAGTGCTTGCAAAATTTATATTTTATGAACGATTCTCAGTATACGAAGGTGCTGCTTTTACACCTCTGTTTTCCGATGTCCGAATAGAAGAAGGTGATTTTACCTTTTTTATCTGACCATACTTCTCGAAGGCATTACTAAGCGCAGAAGTGATACAATAAAACAGAAATCAGGTGCTGAAGAAATAGATCCCTAAAACCACAATTGTCATTTATTTATAGGTCATTAGGGTAACAGCGCTATTATTAACAATATAGATGACCTTAAATTTGTGTTTTTTGACTGGTAGATTTTTAGACATACTGGAATGCCATTGTAGAGGTATACAGGTTTAGGAAGGTCCCCAACCACAGTGAGTTGATTTTTAGCTATGTTTCAATAGCTAAATATTTTTTCTAGTATGATTATGACGTACAGCTAAAGTCTGTTTAATCTCAAAGTAGCAAACAGCAAAATAGCTACTGAATAACATACTACAAAATAGTTCCTCAGAGAATAAATATTCCATATGACCCTATCTTGACTCAGAAGCCTTACGCGAGCCTCAAAAGTGTCTCTTTGAAGAAATGTTATTTGTTTTCTGTACTTCCGGCACCCATGTGGCACCAGGCTGCTTTAGCATCATTTAACGCGACATCAACAAGACAGTGTTAAAAATGCACAATGTCCCTGTGGCTGTGTATTTAACCTATATACCGTAGGTAGAGGCCAAACACATTATATTGCCCCAGGACAACTCCAAAGTAACTGTGAACTTTTCAAAAAGCCTTTCACTGATGCAAATCTACTTTACAGATATTAATATAAACCGCAGGTTCTTAAAATGTATGTAAGTGAAATTAAGTATTGAATTCCTTTTGGGATTCATTAAATTGCCACGCCATACTGAGCAATCGATTGCGGAACATTTGGCTCAGCACAGCAGCTCTTTCTTCTTGCTGCCTTTCCAAAGGAATTTCTGAAGGAATTTGCTAGCACAGATGGTGCTGAGGGACCACCGCTTCTCCAAAACGCGGTTCGGAGTCACAGACTTCCCCAGGGACTGAGCGTTTCATACCTCTGGTAAACTCAAAAGCCTAATTGAAAAGGTCCCCGAAGTTTGTTAATAAATTACTGGTGCGACACTAGAACAGACATTCTGATGTCAAGCTATCTCTTAACATGATCTGCTTTGTGAAAGTACTGAGGTGAAGCAATAATAGCTTATTTAAATATATCCTGCCCGCAAGGCTCCACGCGACTGCAGCACTCAAGCAGAAATCCACCCAGAAGAGAAACAAAATGCTTCTCTAGCTCTTTTATTACAAATTAATGTATACGACTTGAGTTTTTAAGGGTATTTTTTTAAGTTAGGATATTTTTCTTATAATCATGCTTGGTAAGGGCTTCTGAATTCAGGAGTGTATAGATTGTATCTATTAACAACATAATAGCTTATTATTCTATACTGCTTCTCATATGTAGACGAATTTACGATATTGGCTTCATTACACGCTTAGCGTGTCTTCTATCGCTGCACCTATGGAACATACGGCCTTCCGAGTGGGCTGCGTGTTCTTGTCTCCATGGACACATAAGTGGGGTTAGGTTATCCCAAACATGGTATCGGAATATTGGGTTTTAAATATTGTGCTATGAAGCTCCCACAACAAAAATGTTGACAGAAGGTATTGCAGTTCACAAGTGGCATTTAATTTCCAGGCCCTTGTACGGTCTGTACCATATATTAGGGACTTACAGGCAAGTTCAATATCCCAGTTAGGTGTATGTCAATCGGGACCAAGTTTAATGGGGGAGCACAATCACCTTCCACTGGTTCGCAGGGCTAAGGCGTACAGAGATATAATACCAGTAAAAATAGTTGTTCAGCAAAAGGCAAAAATCTGAGGTGGTCATGCAAAAAAACAGTGCATTCTCTATCTGTGCACCCTTTTCTGAACATTTGCAAAAGCCATAAATTTACTGTATGTTGTTGGGTTGTGTGAAGTTCACAGAGAGTATCATCAATGTTTAACATGCAAAGATTTGTGTAGATTGGTGTAAAGATAATTTGGTTTCAGTCCAGGGAGCTCCCTGTAAGGTTGTATTTCAGAATACTGATAACAAAAATGTTGACCCTCATTACAACCCTGGCGGTCGGTGATAAAGTGCCAGTAATACTGCCAACAGGCTGGCAGTAAATACTGTCTAATTATGACCACGGCAGAAACAGCTCAGACAGACAGCCACTTTAACACACCGACCGCCAGAACGGAAACAACAGGCACCACGGCGGTAGCCGTCAACAACCAGGCGGAAGACAATGTTCCGCCCACTGTATAAAGACACACAAATCGCCACCTTTTCCGGTGCTGTACCAACAATATCAAAAGCCTGGCAGAAACACTGCACAGAAGGGAAAGGACTCACCTGTGGAGACTCAGGGAAGAACCACGCCGCCCTGGAGCCTGAACCACCTATATTTCCAATGCTGTTCTAAATCCTGCTCCACCACGAACACCAATGATGGCGAAGATGACCACAGTGAATACAGCTGCCCAGCACACAGGGGAGGGGGGGAGGAAAAAGAGAGTGACATATACACGCAACATGCAACACCCCCACCCCAACACCATACACACAAGCAGATGCAGTAATAAAACATATTACATATGACCCCTCAGGAATAATGCAAGGACAACACTGTTAACACGTCCCTTTATGATAATTTATTACACATCAGCACTTGTTTTAGGCCAATGTATCTTTTGACCCAGTTGAGAGACACCTTAGGACGAGATAGCTAATCAATATGTCAATCAATACGTCAATAATGTCATCAATTTTTATTACAACAATGCATTTCACTTTAGTCAAAGACATCAATCAATTCAAGACACCACGGTGACCTGGCAGTCATGAATAACCACACCAGTTTAGTAGAATTTTATTAGTTTTATTCCCTATTAGTTACAATTCTAAGAGCAAGTGTGTTAATCTCAAAACCGAGAAACACAATAGCATAGTCACAATGTGGCAACTCTGATAAGATTTCATTAAGGCAAGAATCATAAACATCAAAACATAACACAACGTTAACATAGATCAACTTTAGCAGAATATCATTAATGCGTCGATTCAACAAAGCATAGCTTCAGTCGTTTGTCCATTTGCGTCAGTTTTAGTGAACACCTGTCCTAACCACTGATTAGCATTGGCATGTTTGGCTTCATGCAAAACAATTTAGAACACCAATTTGGAAAACATCTAGCTATGGTCTCTGTCAAAAGTAAGCAGTTGGTACCTAGAAAGGAAAAATAAACAGACAAATCAAAATTTCATTGTCATAGTTCCCCTCCAAGATTTAGGTCAGCACTCAGGTTCAGTCTTCGTCTTCAGCACATCTGTTGATTCGCCATCAGTCAAAACTCAGCTCCGGGGCAAAAAGGGCCACTTCCCTCATAAGGAGGTAAAGTGTAAAATGGGCAGTCTAAGAAACAATGTTTAATTAAAACCATATTAGTCACCAAACAGAGTGACAGAGTTTCTGTATAAAATCAATAGCATTCCCTAAACTTCTCTCTAGGCTCCCCATGTCATGGGTTTTTATCACTTTTTCATTGTAGATTCCCATAAAATCTAATTGGCTAAGTGGTTGCACCCCACTATCTCTACCCAATTAACTTTGAATTAGCTCATCAAATTTGTCAACCCACAACAGTTCACAGACAGTTTATTGGTCCATATGATTGACGTCTTCAGAGGTAGCACGTCCGGTATGATTTCATCCTTCTGTAATTCTTTGCACATCTTTTGGTCAGTAGCTCCATTGTCTTCACCGGTTTAAACAACCTTGTACATTATATTAATCTACACTGTTGCAGTTTGGCTAAACATTTCTACAAGCAATATGAATTCATGAGAACGGATCCACTATAGTTACATTCAGCTTCTAGTTTGAAGAAAACAAGAGGTCTTGTCCATTTGCGAGTCAGCACACTGCACGTTTAAAAACACATTTAATATGAGAGCCAGGCAGCTAAGCTTCGGCTCATGCTAACTTAACGCCTACAAGATTTATTTAGCATAACTTTAATAACATAATCATTAATAATTAGTGCAAACCATTCTTTAATACAAATATTCAAAGGCATTAGTCATTTTCATTAGTCCTCGTATACATTGGCGGCCACTCCTCGTGGTCACATTTCAAGTGCACGTTTTAGCAAAACATATTGGTACAACTTCTATGCGGCATTATCACACATTAGTTCATAAACATTTCACATAAATATAGATTTTATAAGCTACGCTCTCTCAGTCCCTCCTCTGATGACGTTCGTCATCACACAAACTTTTCCCTTTTGACCTTTCACTTTTAATTTTTCACTTTACGCATAATGCACATTTCAACACCTTGTCCTTTGTGTGAACTCTCCCAAATTTCATTAAACATTTTCTCCCTTTCACTTTCTTTGTTTTTTCTATTTGTTTTGGTCCAATTTATTCTAATTCTCTCATTAATTTTACATGCTCCCCATAAACCCAATAAACAGACCTGGACAATTAATAGACCCCCTAATATTTTTGCAAGCACCCCATTCCAAATATTGGTAAACCAGCTCCCTACTCTGGCAATTCCTTTTCCGACTTTCTCCCAAACTCCAGGTTCCTTCAAATCTTTCAAATCTGCACTATCTCTTGTTAGGTTAGTGAGCATACCTCTAATCGTTCTACTATTATCTGGAATAAATGAGCAACAATGACGTTCGTTAAGCATCTTACAGACTCCGCTGCTCTTTGCTAAAAGAATGTATAAAGCAAGCCGATTTTGAAGAGTCATAGCTCTTTCTGCAGCAAGTTTAGTATCCATCAGGAGTATAGCCCCTGCAAAATTTGTCAGCATGTTATCCACAATAGTTGACAACTTTCGAATCTTTATGGAGTTTAGAATAACCCCTACTGAAGGAAATATGGCTCCAAATATGTCACCAACGACAGCAGCAGCTGTCTCTCGTTTTTGTCTAGTATGTTGTAATTCAGACATTTTAGGTATTTGCTTTAAGTCATCAATCTGGTAAATCTTTGGGAAAACTATCCCCAAATAACATGTCCCATACCACCCCTTAGGGAGATGGTAATAAGCATTGAGTCCACAGATGTAATAGATCCCAGGGATTGCTGGATCCTGCCCATTTAACATGAATGTCCATTCACTCTGAAACAAAAACGCATGCCTGCATTCACTCGTTCCCACAAATAAAGTGTCATGATCAGATTGTGGCCTATATATACCAAGCCTACCTACATGCAATGCATCTATAGCTAATTTGCCCTGCGTCTTTATTGCGGTGTAAGCATAATCATTTGCATATGTGCGTTTCTCTAGCCCTTTTTCTAATCTTTCTCTCAGTGCTTTGCGTCTATCATCAGTGTGATCTAAGAAACTTTTCTGTACAGGTGTTAATAAGCAGGTCAGATTGTTGCGGTGTGCATAAGCTGTGCCAAAGGTTAGTGTCAGCTCAAAGAAACCTCTAACTAGTTTTATACTGTGTTATTTAGCTAACTTGTTCAGAAACTCAATCACAGGCACAAAAGAAAACACTACGTCTAGATTTGAATAAAAATATTGCACATGTTCCTGATCATAGAATCTTGTTAGTAGCAAACTACAACTTATCCTGTAGGTTAAAGGCAGACTATGGTAAGTGACCCTTTCTTGTACTGATGAAGGAATCTTTGTGCACACATAACAGTTTCTCGCATCCATAGTGTCAACATGCTCATTTAGCAAGCAATAGAAGACATTAGTAGAGAGTTCCCCCTTTGAATTAGTTCCCTCATGCAAGTATTTAGTATCTTGCTTGAACTTCTCCCATGGTGTTAGTGTAGCAGTCTCAGGTTTTGAAGCATTGTTAGTCACTTTCTTATCCAACCACGGCATTCCCACAATCACACCTCCAATTATTATAGCACGCACAATACCCAATATAACACTTAACCAACCACACACTTTACTCTTTTTGCTACTACCTCTAGTGTAAGCCATGATCTGTAAAGAATCAGATTGCAGAATAACTTGATAGAGCGTAGTTTAAACATTACATATACTAAACGTGAAATGCTTATATCAATGATTAATGATGCTGCATAGAAAACAAAAATAATTAGTGTTCTGCTTAAAACATGCATCTGAATTATGACTATAATGTATGAGGTTACCAATATATATGTGAGCTAATAATGATAAGTAGAACTGTTCATGCTATGATTTATATTAACACTTACGATATTGCATTTGTATTAAAATCTTATAGGCCTTACGTTAGCGTGAGTTGTAGATTTGGCTGCCTAGCTCTCATTTTAAAGCATTTTCTCTGTTTTCCAGTGTGCTGACTGGCAAAGGGCCATGACCCTGCATTTGTTCTTTTCCTTCATTTTATGTAACAAATCTTATTCCGTTCTCATCCGCATGCTAGCTGCCTTAGTATGAATTCAAATACAATTTGAAACAAAAGTAGATAATGTAATGTACAAGGACATTACACCATGGACAAAGGAACTCATGACCCGAGAAGACGTGCCAAGTGGTGATGAAACCCACCGGACGTGCAACCTCCGAAGACTTCAATTATGAAGACCAATCAAAGTGTTATAAATTATCGTGGGGTGACAATTGTGAATAACTTGATAGGCTAAAGATAGTGGGGTATAGTGAATGTCCAATAGAATTTTGGGGGAAGGTATTACGAAAAAGGGATAAAAACTCATGTCACAGAAGGGAAGTTAGAAATAGTTAGGGAATGCTGTTGATTTTATCCAGAAACTCTGTCACTCGGTTTGGTGACTTTGAGCCTTAATAAACCATCCTCACCCATAGACTGCCCCTTTTCACTTCTCCTTATGAGGGAAGTGTCCCCTGTCCTTTAGACAAGGTTAGACTGATGGCGATTCGACTGATGTCCTGAAGACGAAGACTGATCCTGTGTGCTGACTTAATCCTTGGAGGGTAATTATGACAATGCGATTTGTAATTTGTCTGTTTGCTTTTCCTTTCTAGGTACCAACTGCTCATTTTTTATTAGAGGCCATAGCTAGACGTTTTCTAAATTGATGTTCTAAATTATTTTGCATGAAGCCCAACATGCTAATGCTAATTAGTGGTTAGGACAGATAATAACTCTGACTGACGTAAATAGACAAAGACTGACTTTGCGCTAAGCTGAACTGAGACTTACGTGATATTCATTGTATTCTGATCCATGATCAAGCCGCGCTATGTTCTTATGTTTGTGATCCTTGCACTAATGAAATCTTATCACAGTTGCCATATTGTGACTATGCTCTTATGCTTCTTGGTTTTGAGATTAGCACTTTTGCTGGTAGATTGTAATCAGTAGGGAATAAAATTCATAAAATTCTACCAAAAGGTGTGGTTATTCATGGCTGAAAGGTCATGGTTGCGCCGATAATTTGATTAATGTCTTTAACCAAAGTAAAGTGCATTGTGGTGTGAATATTGATGACATTATTGATATATTGCTTGACATATTGATCAGTTATCTCGTCCTAAGGTGTCTCACCACTGGGTCACAAGATTCATTGGCCTAAAACGAGTCCTAATGTGTATAAAATTGACAGAGAGGGACGCGTTATCAGTTCTGGTAGCAGAGCGACGGTTTTGGCCCTTGGGGGCCCTAGGACGGAGAATTATTGTCTAATTTGTTTTTCTGTGATAATGCAAATTGGAGGTATGATGGGTTTCTAAGTTCACCATGACTTTCCCGGGATCTCGGAGCCTACTTAAGTGAGTTGGGGATGTTCTCGGCGCCATGATATGTGTGGTTAGGGTTCTTACGCTTGCTAAGCTTACGCCTTTTTGCAGGTGATTGTGAGATTTGTGTGTACTTAGGCCAAGTAAATGTTGTTTTAGGAGGAGTGGGCGTACTCTGCAGTATGAGAGTAGGGAAGTCGGCGTACTTCATATGAGTGTGGTGCTTAATGCTCAAAATTATCCACGTGGTTGGTTGTTTATGTACGGACCCGTCGTGGTCTAAGACTCCGGAGTATGTTGTCAAGTGTAGGAGACACTTGGGGGCATATTTATACTCCGTTTGCGCCGAATTTGCGTCGTTTTTTTTTTACGCAAATTCGACGCAAAACTAACTCCATATTTATACTTTGGCGTTAGACGCGTCTAGCGCCAAAGTTCATGGAGTTAGCGTCATTTTTTTGCGTGAACACCTTCCTTGCGTTAATGAGATGCAAGGTAGGCGTTCCCGTCTTAAAAAATGACTCCCAGGCATGTGCGTGGTATTTATACTCCCGGGCAAAAATCACGCCCGGGAGTGGGCGGGGCAAAAAACCCTGCATTTGCGCCTCTTTTTAACGCCTGGGTCAGGGCAGGCGTTAAGGGACCTGTGGGCTCAGAATGAGCCCAGAGGTGCCCTCCCCTGCCCCCAGGGACACCCCCTGCCACCCTTGCCCACCTCAGGAGGACACCCAAGGATGGAGGGACCCATCCCAGGGAAGAAAAGGTAAGTTGTGGTAAGTATTTTTTTTAATTTTTTTTTGTGGCATAGGGGGGCCTGATTTGTGCCCCCCTACATGCCACTATGCCCAATGACCATGCCCACGGGACAGAAGTCCCCTGGGCATGGCCATTGGGCAAGGGGGCATGACTCCTGTCTTTGCTAAGACAGGAGTCATGTTAATGGCGTCTGGGCGCCCCAAAAAAATGGCGCAAATCGGGTTAAGACGATTTTTTTGCCTCAGCCTGACTTGCCCCATTTTGGGACGCCCAAACGCCATTTTTCCCTACGCCGGCGCTGCCTGGTGTACGTCGTTTTTTTTCACGCACACCTGGCAGCGCCGGTCGGGTAACGCCGGCTAACGCCATTCAATAAATACTGCGCCCGCATGGCGCTTCAGAATGGCGTTAGCCGGCGCTAATTTTTTGGGCGCAAAACTGCATTAGCGCAGTTTTGCGTCAAAAAGTATAAATATGGCCCTTGGGTTTATGTTGTAATCTGTGTGGTTTAATAGGTCAATCGGGCGTGGTTGACGAGTCGAGTTTGAGTTGAAAAGTATGTGTGAAACCTTCGATGGAGATTTGGCAAATTCTAAAGTGCACTAGGACGAGCCATTGACAAGTCGAGAGTAGAATTTGAGGGGCGAATTCTGCTTGCGTATGCGGGAACTGACAAAGAGAAAGTAGCGGCTGAGGCTTCAAGTGAAATCTCTGTAAAGTTCTGAAGCGAATGTGTTACCCTTCCTGTAGTAAACCAACAGATTTGTGTTGTCATTTAAAGTGCTCGCAATAATTTGCATTAGTTGTGTGAGTTTAGTGAGGAGCGGACAAGCCGCAAGACTTTGTCAGCTGCAGTGTGTGAGTGTGACGTCAGTGGTGCCGCACTGAGATAGGTCGGTTGTCGAGAGGGGTCGCGCACGGATTGGCTGCCGCCCGTGAGAGGCAATAGGTTGAGAAAGGTGGGTGAAGAGTGTCCTGGGAACTAAGTCACTTCTGATTAAATACAAAACAAGAGAAAATCGCAAAATGAATTTTGTTAAAGCATTCAAGAGTGCTCCTAAGGGAGACACATATATTATAGCAACTGCTGGGGAGCCTACAACACCCGAGGGTACTCCAGCTTATATAGTCATGGAAGAAAAAGGTGTCGCGCCTTGTTTATGGATGAAACAGTGGCGCAAACTAACAGAAAAGGAGGGATGTTTAGCGTTTCCGGAATATGGAACGTTTAATACGAGGATTCTCGCAAGATTGAGGAGGATGTTAAGTGAACAGAAACCACCCCCGAGGCCAGCTCAGTATGAGGCGTTAGCGGTTTGGGATCTAATGGCTCTTAAACAGAGGCAAGAAAAGTTTCAGAGAAGACTGAGAAGGGCAGAAAAATCTTATGCAGAAGCTAGGTGGGATGATGAGAGCAAAATGTGGAGAAGGGGAATTGTTGATGGATTAATATTATTCCCAGCAATAACACAGGGAGAAGAAACACAGGGAAAGAAAGCCACCTGTAAAAACAGATAAAGACTCAAGCAAATCTAAAGAGAATAACAGACCTTGGGAAGAGGAAGATGATTCAGACGATGAGGAGTTTATGGACAGGTTGTTGCATGATCGCCCACCACCTTATGCGGTGAGCGACAGTGTTCCAAGTACTAGCACGGACCCTGGGAACCAGACGCAGGACGAGGGAGTTGCTGATACGGTACAGACTAGTGATACAGCTTTGATGCAAAATGGTGTCAGTGTACCCACTGCACCAGACATACCGACACAGTTGCAACCTCCACCGCAGATACAGAGAATCTACCCAGACGTCCCAGAACTTGAGACTACTACAAATCTGATAGTGCCGCCAGACCCAATATATACGAAATCAAAGTTAATACAGATTGAGTCAACTCCGAAATTACTATCCCAACCACAGCCACAGCTGATACCAGGGTATAACCCTGTAGCTGGTCCGCCATTAGTACCCGTCCCGGGTACTTTAGAAAAGACCTATTGAGTTACTGCTCCACGGAGTCTGGGACCAGGTCAGACACCTGCTGCCATATCATTGCCAAATACTGTCGGTCCACCAGTGCCATTGTATGCACAGGGCAAAACTGGTGTATGTGATCAGGGGGTAATGACTCAAGATGTGATAAGAGGAGGGTCCATGGGAACACCCCAGATATTGGCACCAGGAGAGCAAGCAGTTGAACAGCCGAGATCCTTAATGGACCTTAGTCCAGTGGGAGCACCCATCGAAGCTATGCGTCAGGCAGGGTTAGGAGTTTTAACTCCACAGACAATTAGTGCAAATACTTCACATTCCCCAATGATACATGCAGGGAACATTTCAGTACAGGGTTTCACAGTTCAACAGCTAAACGAATGGTTAGAAAAGACTTATACTTCACAAAAGGGTGCAGTGGTTACAGTCGAACCAGAAAAAGAAAAACAAGACGAATACCTGAACTTAGTAAGATTAGGGGCAGAAGCTGCTGAGTTAGTGGAAGGTACAATGGGAGTGAAACGATTGGAGTCATACACAGAAGCAGAATTAAGATTCTTATGCCCCAAAATTACCAAAGAAGTAGGCAAGGTGCATCAAAGACTAGCAAACCTGGCAGATAAATATAATATTGATATCGGAAATACCAAACATCTGAAAAGAAGTTACAGATTGGATTTTGACTCTAAAGATTTTGAACACATGAGGTCTGCGGGAATGAAGGCACATTTGAAAGAATTGTTGCAAAGCGCATAAATCTGGGGTGCATTGGAGAAATGGGAAGGCAGGTGGGCAAAGAAAAGAGACAAAGAAAAGGGTGACAGTCCAGGGTCTAATCAAGCTAAGGCCTCACCCGATGTGGATTCGGTAAAAATATTACCTATGAGAGAGACAGCCGGTGGTGTCTTAGTCCATGTACCGTGGGCCAGAGGAGACATCCTGGGGAATATTTATACTCCGTTTGCGCCGAATTTGCGTCGTTTTTTTAGACGCAAATTCGGCGCAAAACTAACGCCATATTTATACTTTGGCGTTAGATGCGTCTAGCGCCAAAGTATGAGGAATGAGCGTCATTATTTTGCGTGAACGCCTTCCTTGCGTTAATGAGATGCAAGGTAGGCATTCCCGTCTAAAAAAATGACTGCGACGCAAATGCGTCATATTTATACTCCCGGGCAAAAATCACGCCCGGGAGTGGGCGGGGCAAAAAACCCCGCATTTGCGCCTCTTTTTAACGCCTGGGTCAGGGCAGGCGTTAAGGGACCTGTGGGCTCAAAATGAGCCCACAGCTGCCCTCCCATGCCCCCAGGGACCCCCCCTGCCACCCTTGCCCACCCCAGGAGGACACCCAAGGATGGAGGGACCCATCCTAGGGACATTCAGGTAAGTTCAGGTAAGTATAATTATTTTTATTTTTATTTTATTTTTTGGCATAGGGGGGCCTGATTTGTGCCCCCCTACATGCCACAATGCCCAATGACCATGCCCAGGGGACATAAGTCCCCTGGGCATGGCCATTGGGCAAGGGGGCATGACTCCTGTCTTTACTAAGACAGGACTCATGTAAATGGCGTCTGGGCGTCGTTAAAAATGGCGCAAATCGGGTGGAGGCGATTTTTTTGCCTCAACCTGACTTGCCCCATTTTAAGACGCCCTAACGCCATTTTCCCCAACGCCGGCGCTGCCTGGTGTACGTGGTTTTTTTCCACGCACACCAGGCAGCGCCGGTCTGCTAGCGCCGGCTAACGCCATTCAATAAATACGGCGCCCGCAGTGCGCTTCAGAATGGCGTTAGCCGGCGCTAATCTTTTTGCCGCACAACTGCAATAGCGCAGTTTTGCGTCAAAAAGTATAAATATGGCCCCCTATCTTTTACTAATGATTATCCCAGATTAACAGAGAAACCGATTGAGTGGTATCAGCAAACAGATAGGTTTGTGAAACTTGCGAAGTGTCTCTGGGAGGACTTGAATACTTTGTTTGAGATCATTGTTCCGCCTGATCTATGGATCGAGTGCAAGAGAGGGGTAGATTGGCCAACGAAGGAGCCGGCAAGAGATAAGGTGACCGGGGCACCCTCTGAAGAAGTGATGAAGCATTATCATAAAGTGATTGAGTTTTTGAAGCAAAAGGTGTCGCCGAAGGTGACTGACTGGCAGAAAATCGATCGAACCTCTCAAGAAGTTAAGGAATCAATACATGCTTGCTATGAAAGACTGCTAAAGGCATTTAGGCCCGTATTTATACTTTTTTAGCGCCGCATTTGCGCCGCTTTTTGACGCAAAAGCGGCGCAAACTTACAAAATACAATTGGATTTTGTAAGTTTGCCCCGCTTTTGCGTCAAAAAGCGGCGCAAATGCGGCGCTAAAAAAGTATAAATACGGGCCTTAAACACTATAGTGGTACTAAACCGAAGGACATGAATCATCTTGTGTTTAGATTTGTAGAAGGGTTGAGACCAGAAGTTAGCCAGATGATTAAGAATCATTTGATTTGTTGGCAAGCTAAACCGATTGATGAAGTGTTGCAGTATGCGAAATACTGTAGTGATGAGATTGAGCTGAAACAGAAAAAGCTGAAAGAAAAGGTGATAGTGATGCAGATAAGGGCTGCACAGGCAGGAATACAGGGAAACGGAGTTCAACAGATGATACAGCAACAACAGCAAATGAATGGTGTGTTTCAGACACAGCCGAGAGGTCGAGGCCGAGTGTTTGTGAATCGCGGTCCAGACTTGAATACTGTTGTGGTTCAAAACGATGTGCAAGGGGCGAAAAAGATGTCACCATGTCACGCGTGCGGGGCGTGGGGCACTTGAAACGGGAGTGCCCGAATATGGTGCAGGATGGTGTTGTTCAGCAAGGTGCTAATGTCGGTACATTACAAAATGTGCAGGGCTCGAAAATGAGACATCAAAACCCAAATTTTCAGAACAATCTAGTACAAATGCAAGGGGCACAGCCCATGCAACAGGTACAAATGCCGCGTTTTCCGTCAGTGCAAATGCAACCAGTACAACAGCAGATTCCTATGGTACCTAGACAGCAAATGCAATTACCAATGGCTCCGATGGGACAGCAACAGGTGATGCTTCCTCAACAGGTCACGGGTCAGGTAACAAATCAAAATAATACAGTACAACAATTCCCATTACGAGGCGAAAATGGAATGAATGAGGAATGGTCAGACGATAGCTCAGACAGTGAAGAATGCAGGCTTGCAGCATCCTTAGAGGTAGATCAGAGAGGTCCCTATGTGGAAGGAAAGGTGATGGGTTACAAGGTCTCGTTCCTGGTTGACACCGGAGCCACACACTCTACAGTTAGAAGTGCAGAGGTTCCAAAATTGCCCCTTTCAGGGCGTACCAGAGTGGTTGGAGTAGCCAATCAGTATCTGACAAACCCGATTACAGATCCAGTGCAGGTTGAGATCGGCAACTTCCAGGGACTACATAGGTTTGTAGTCTGTGACTCAAGTCCGGTATCCCTACTGGGAAGGGACTTACTGTGCAAGACAAAATGTTAAATTACCTGTTCCAATGACGGAATTGAGTTACAGACAAATAGTGATGACGAGGGAGATGAAGGACAGTTCTCAGATGAAGACACAGGAACAACTAATGAAGATTACCCTTTGATTACTCTGTTCCCGATGCTTACCTTGATTGACTTACCTGTCGAGCTACAGGGGAAGGTAACAGAGAAAGTATGGGACTTGACCGGAAAGGAAGTACGACTAATAAAAGGAGTAGAACCAGTTAAAGTCAAGGTAAAGCCAAATGCGGTGTTCCCTCAGGTGCCACAATATCATATGACACAAGACGTTCTCATCGAAGTGTCACAAATAATTGCAGATTTTTTCAGGCAGGGAGTCCTGAAAGAGGTTTTGAGCAGTCCGTGTAACTCTCCCATGAAAAAGCCTTGTGGGAAAGTTCGAATTGTGCAGGATTTGAGAAAAATAAATGAAATTGTGATAAAATGTTGCCCTGTGGTGCCCAATCCAGCAGTAATAATGTTCTAGGTTCCCTGTGATGCTGAATGGTTTACTGTCGTAGACCTGTCACAAGCCTTCTTTTCGATACCTCTTCATGAGGATAGCCAATTTTTGTTCAGTTTCAAATTCCTGGATAAGGTGTACAGTTGGTGCAGAATTCTTCAAGGGTTTTCTGAGTCACCGTCCATCTTCAATCAGATATTGAAGAAGGATTTGGAGTCCCTGATACTGCCTTTTAATTCAACTGTGCAGTACATTGACGATTTGTTGATTGCATCTAAAACTAGGGACAGTTGTAAATACGATACCATTGCATTACTGAATCATTTGGGAAAAAATGGGCATAAGGTGTCACCCAGGAAGCTACAATACTGTCAGAAAGAGGTGAAATACCTAGGGCATTTGATCCAAAGAGGGTCCAGAAGAATATCAAAGGAAAGAATAACAGCCATTTTACAAATGAACCCTCCAACGACAAAAAGAGATGTCAGGATGTTTTTGGGAATGGTGGGCTACCAGTGGATACCCAATTTCTCAATCATCTCAAAACCATTGATAAAGCTGACAGGCAAAGAGATCAAGGATGAGCCATACACTATAACTTTGTCTAAAGAAGAACTTGAGTCATTTATGGAATTGAGAGAATGCATGTGCAATGTTAGGAATGCCTGACTATACAAAACCTTTTCTGTTGTTTTGTCATGAACGTGATGCTTGTTCTTTGTCTGTCTTAACACAGGTCCATGGAGATGCAAACCGCCCTGTAGCATATTTTTCAGCTACCTTGGACCCTGTTGCAGCAGCCTTACTGGGTTGTTTGCGTGCAGTTGCAGCAGTTGGTCAGAGCCTTACACAATGTGAAGGCATAGTCATGGGATACCCCCTAACAGTAATGGTTCCGCATTCAGTTGAAATACTGTTGACTCGAACTAAAACTCAGCACATGACAAATGCTCGTCTCACTAGGTATGAGACAATCATTTTGGGGTCACCAAATGTTTCTCTCAAACGGTGCACTACATTGAACCCGGCAACTTTACTTCCTGTTCAAAATACTGAAATCAAAAATGAAGAAGAATTTGAACATGACTGTCTTGAGGTGACTGAGCTATGTACCAAACCTCGTCCAGACATTCAGGACACACAGTTGAAAGAAAATGACTGTATCATGTTTGTCGATGGGTCTTGTCTAAGAGATTCTGCTGGGACACTGAGAGCTGGCTACGCGGTATGTACCATAGCTGGTATCGTTGAAGCCTCCTGGCTCGAGAGAGTGTTTTCCGCTCAAGTGGCAGAATTAATTGACCTTACTAAGGCATGCCACGCAGCTGTGAATCTAAAGGTTACTATCTATACAGACAGTAGATACGGATTCGGAATTGTACATGATTTTGGCCAACTTTGGTCACAGAGAGGTTTCATGACCTCTTCTGGTTCTCCTGTAAAAAATGGTGAGCAAATAAAGGATTTGTTACATGCAATTCAGTTACCTCTTGAAATTGCTGTGGTAAAATGCAGTGCTCATATTAGATCACAAGACTTTGTGTCCATAGGAAACGGCTATGCAGATCAAGTCGCAAGGTTTGGCGCATTGAACTGTATATTGTTCAAGGAGCAATGGGAACTATTACCACAAACTGAAAATGACACATGTTTGAACCTTGCATTACGGGTGGTTGACACATTAGATGAGTTAAAGACAAGCAAAGAGGAGAAACGCTCTTGGCAAAGAATGCAATGTGTACAAAGGGCTGATGATTTGTGGGTCTCAGAGGAAGGGAAACTAGTCCTGCCAAATAGCCTTCTATCTCAGTTCGCCAGGCTATATCACGGACAGACTCACCTTGGAAGAGATGCAATGATCAGGTCATTTAAAATCGATTGGTTCAACCCAAAATTCAGACATGCCGCAGAAATTACCTGTCACAGGTGCATCATCTGTCAACAGATGAATGCTGGAAAAGGAACCGTGGTAACTTTAAGCCACATTGGGAGAGCTGGCGGTCCATTCAACAAGATGCAAATGGACTTCATTGAAATGCCTGTTTGTGGAGGATTGAAGTATGTGTTAGTGATCGTGTGTGTTTTTAGTCACTGGATTGAGGCATACCCCACACGTAGAAATGACAGTCTTACAGTTGCAAAACTATTACTTAGGGAACTGATACCAAGGTTCGGGTTTCCGGTCTCTATAGAGTCAGATAGGGGCAGACACTTCGACAATGAGGTGATTAAACTCCTGTGTGCCGCACTTGACATCGAACAAAAGCTGCATTGTAGCTACCGCCCGAAGCATCAGGACTAGTAGAACAAATGATTGGTACCTTGAAATCGAGAATGGCAAAAATGTGCGCAGCTACCAATATGAAATGGCCAGATGCATTGCCTTTAGTGCTGATGTCAATGAGAAACACCCCAGACAAGAAAACGGGATTGTCCCCCCATGAAATCCTCATGGGTAGAGCTATGAGATTACCAGCAGTACCTGCAAATGCTCTAGTGAATATTACAGATGATATGGTGTTGGATTACTGCAAAGGTTTGGCTGATGTGATTTGCTCTTTCTCTCACCAGGTGGAAGCTAATACAATGCCACTGATTGGCGATCCAGGCCACTCTCTACAAGCTGGTGATTGGGTGGTTGTCAAGAAGCACGTAAGAAAGTCGTGTCTGGAACCACGTTGAAAAGGGCCATATCAAGTAATCTTGACAACCACTACTGCTGTAAAGTGTGCCGGAGTTCCAAACTGGATACATGCCAGTCACACAAAAAAGGTAACGTGCCCTGTCAAAGAGGAACTTGAAGTTTCCGGCACAACAGCCTCAGAAAGAGAAGTCTCCGGGCCAGAAAACAGTCAAGAAGGAGCTGAGACTACCGGAGAGCCCACTGAGAACAGCCTCGTCCCTCAAGAAGTTAATGAGTTCGAGAGAGTTGACAGAGTGCCTATCTCAGTAGAGGCAGCAGGAGAACCAAATCAAGGAGAGGTTCTCCCAGAAGTAGACAGATACGGGTTAGAACTTGAACCCGGAACAGACCCAGAAGAAGAAGAGGAGGAAGAAGAAGGAGAAATAGTTGAGAGAAATCAGAGCGTGCCAGAGTCTCCTGAGCCAGCTGCAGGTCCATCAAGTGAAAACGCCATATCACAAGAGGAGGGTGCTGCCCAACATCCCGAAAAGTCACATCGAAAGAAGACGCATAAAGGTGATAACTGGCCAGAGAAAACACTCTTTAAAATAAAAGACACACCAAACTAAACAATAACAGAAGAGAACAATACATCTCGAGTGGAAGATTTAAGTGAAGGAGAACAACAAGGTGAACGAAGACTGAAAAGAAAGAGTCGCAAACAGAAGATATACAGGTCCTGAATGGGCGTATGCTACAACATCTGAATGGCAACAAGAATTCCTAGCATTCTGTTTTGATCGAGAAGTACCAGGCCAGTACTACGGTACCTGAACTGATCCAAAGAAAAGACTTGGTTAAAATTGAAAATCTGAAAACTGAAAGAGAGACTTTATAAATTACCGAAAGCGACACAGAACCGGATTAACTTTTGAGAAACCTGATTATGACAAGCTGCTAACCTGATTTGACAAAAAGGGGGTCCTGGAGTGAGTGAAGACGCTGTAAATACACGCAAAAAGGAAGAGAGTTTTAAACCATCCTCTTGTTGATTGTTATTCTGCTATCTAATTCTATACAGACATGGCTTATAATAGAAGTAGTAGCAAGAAAAGTAAAGTGTGTGGTTGGCTAGGACTTATAATAGGTTTGTGTGTGCAATAATAATTGTGGGAGTGATTGTGGGAATGCCATTGATAGAGAAAGAGACCATTAATGCTACTTCAAAACCTGAAACTACAACACTAACACCGTGGGAGAGATTTGAGCAAGATGCAAGACACTTGCATGAGGGAACTAATTCAAAAGGGGAAATTTCTACTAATGTCTTCTATAGCTTGTTAAATGAGTATGTGGAAACCATGGATGCAAAAGAATGTTATGTATGCACTAAGATTCCTTCATCTGTGCAGGAGGGAGTTACTTATCATAGCCTCCCACTTACTTATGGTATTAGTTGCAGCTTGCTACTAACAAGGTTTTATAATCAAGAGCATGTGCAATACTTTTATTCACATCTGGATGTTGTGTTTTCTTTTGTGCCTGTGATTGAATTCTTAAATAAATTAGATAAGGAACATGATATAAAAATAGTTAGAGGATTCTTTGAGCCAACACTTACATTCGGAACTGCTTATGCACATCGCAATAATTTGACTTGCTTATTATCACCTGTTGAGAAAAGCTTCTTAGATCACACTGATGATAGACGCAAATCATTAAAGGAAAAATTAGAAAAAGGGTTAGAAAAACGCACTTATGCAAATGATTATGCTTACACCGCAATCAAGACACAAGGCAAATTAGCTATAGATGCATTACATGTAGGTAGGCTTTGTATATATAGGCCAAAATCTGAGCAGGACAATTTGTTTGTGGGAACGAGTGTATGCAGGCATGTGTTTTTGTTTCAGAGTAAATAGACTTTTATGCTGAATGGACAAGATCCAGCGATGCCTGGGATCTATTACATCTGTGGGCTTAATGCTTATTACCGTCTCCCTAAAGGATGGTATGGGACATGCTATTTGGGAATAGTCTTCCCAAAGATTTACCAGATTGATGACTTAAAACAAATACCTAAAACGTCTGAATTACAACATCCTAGACAAAAACGAGAATCAGTGGCTGTTGTCATTGGTGACATATTCGGAGCTATAATCCCTTCAGTAGGGGTTATCTTGAATTCTATGAAAATTCAAAAGTTGGCCACTATTGTGGATAACATGCTGACAAATTTCACAGGAGCTATACTCCTGATGGATACCGAACTTGCTGCAGAAAGAGCTATGACTCCTCAAAATCGGCTTGCTCTGGACATTCTTTTAGCAAAGAGTAGAGGAGTCTGCAAGATGCTCAACGAGCGCCATTGTTGCTTGTTCATTCCGGACAATAGTAAAAAGATTAGAAGTATGCTTACTAACCTTACTAGAGACAGTACAGATTTGAAGGATTTGAAAGAACTTGGTGTCTGGGAGAAATTTGGAAAGGGAATTGCCAGAGTTGGGAGCTGGTTTACCAATATTTGCGATGGGGTGCTTGCAAAAATATTAATGGGTCTATTAATTGTTTTGGCCTGTTTATTAGGATTATGGGGAGCATGCAAAATCAATGACAAAATCAAGAAAAATTGGACTAAAAGAACCAGAAAGAACGAAGAAAGTGAAAGAGAGAAAATGTTCAATGAAATTTGGGAAAGTTCACATAAAGGGCAAGATGTTGAAATGCGCATTATGCGCAAGCTGAAAAATTAAAGTGAAAGGCCAAGGGAAAAGTTGGTGTGATGACGAGCGTCATCAGAGGAGGGACTGATAGAGCGTAATTTAAATATTACATATATTAAACGTGAAATGCTTATATCAATGATTAATGACGCTGCATAGAAAATGAAAATAATTAGTGTTCTGCTTAAAACACGCATCTGAATTACGACTATAATGTATGAGGTTACTAATATATATGTGAGCTAATAATGATAAGTAAAACTGTTCATGCTATGATTTATATTAACACTTACGATATTGCATTTGTATTAAAATCTTATAGGCCTTACGTTAGCGTGAGTTGTAGATTTGGCTGCCTAGCTCTCATATTAAAGCATTTTCTCTGTTTTCCAGTGTGCTGACTCGCAAAGGGCCATGACCCTGCATTTGTTCTTTTCCTTCATTTTATGTAACAAACCTTATTCCGTTCTCATCCGCATGCTAGCTGCCTTAGTATGAATTCAAATACAATTTGAAACAAAGTAGATAATCCAATGTACAAGGACATTACACCATGGACAAAGGAACTCATGACCCGAGAAGACGTGCCAAGTGGTGAAGAAACCCACCGGACGTGCCACCTCCGAAAACGTCAATTATGAAGACCAATCAAAGTGTTCTAAATTATGGTGGGGTGACAATTGTGATTACCTAATGTATAATTTGATAGGCTAAAGATAGTGGGGTATAGTGAATGTCCAATAGAATTTTGGGGGAAGGTATTACGAAAAAGGGATAAAAACTCATGTCACAGAAGGGACATTAGAACTAGGTAGGGAATGCTGTTGATTTTATCCAGAAACTCTGTCACTCTGTTTGGTGACTTTGAGCCTTAATAAACCATCCTCACCCATAGACTGCCCCTTTTCGCTTCTCCTTATGAGGGAAGTGTCCCCTGTCCTTTAGACGAGCTTAGACTGATGGCGATTCGACTGATGTCCTGAAGTCGAAGACTGATCCTGTGTGCTGACTTAATCCTTGGAGGGTAATTATGACAATGCGATTTGTAATTTGTCTTTTTGCTTTTCCTTTCTAGGTACCAACTGCTCATTTTTTATTAGAGGCCATAGCTAGACGTTTTCTAAATTGATGTTCTAAATTATTTTGCATGAAGCCCAAAATGCTGATGCTAATTAGTGGTTAGGACAGATAATCACTCTGACTGATGTAAATAGACAAAGACTGACGTTGCGCTAAGCTGAACTGAGACTTACGTGATATTCATTGTATTCTGATCCATGATCACGCCGTGCTATGTTCTTATGTTTGTGATCCTTGCACTAATGAAATCTTATCACAGTTGCCATATTGTGACTATGCTCTTATGCTTCTTGGTTTTGAAATTAGCACTTTTGCTGGTAGATTGTAATCAATAGGGAATAAAATTCATAAAATTCTACCAAAAGGTGTGGTTATTCATGGCTGAAAGGTCATGGTTGCACCGATAGTTTGATTAATGTCTTTAACCAAAGTAAAGTGTATTGTGGTGGTGAATATTGATGACATTATTGATATATTGCTTGACATATTGATCAGTTATCTCGTCCTAAGGTGTTTCACCACTGGGTCACAAGATTCATTGGCCTAAAACGAGTCCTAATGTGTATAAAATTGACATAGAGGGACGCGTTATCAAACTCAAAGCAAACAATCAACTTGAGGACGACAAAAAGCTCTTTTTTTTTTCAAAGGTCTCTCTTTCTTTCTTTCTGCGTGTATTTACAGCGTTTCACTCACCACAGGACCCTTTTGTCAAATCAGGTTAGCAACTTGTCATAATCGGTTTTTAAGATTCAATTCAGGTTTTATATGTCATATCCGGTAATTTATAAGTCTCTTTTCTCAGCTTTCAGATTTCAATTTCAATTTCAATTTTTAACACAGTCTTTCCTTGATTGAATTCAGGTACCATAGTATTGGCCTGGTACTTCTCGATCAAAGCAAAATGCTAAGAATTCTTGTTGCCATTCAGATGTCATTGCATATGCCCATTCAGGACCTGCATACCTTCCATTTGCGACTCTCTTTCTTTTCAATCTGCATTCGCTTTGCACCTCTCCTTCACTTAGATCCCCTTTCCTGGTTTTGTCGATTTCTTCCTCTATTGTTTCACCTGAGACGACTTTTTCCCTTGCAGCTTGTTTCTCTGGCCAGTTATCACCTTTATCTGTTTTCTTCCTGCTTGGCCTTTCAGGACGCTGGACAGCACCCTCCTCTTGTACTATGGTGTTTTCTCTTGATGGACCTGCAATTGGCTCAGGAGGTATCTCTGTGTTTTGATCTCCTTCTGCTCTCTCCCCCTCGTCTTCTGGGTCTGTAACGGGTTCAAGCTCTAACCCGTATCCGTCTACTTCTGGGAGAGCCTCCCTTGTTGCGGTTCTCCTGTTGCCTCTACTGTGATAGGCTCACCGTCACCTCTCTCGAACTCATTTACTGTTTGAGGGACTAGGCCGTCCTCAGTGGGCTCTCTTACAGTCTCAGTTTCCCTTTGAATACTCTCCGGCCCTGAGACTTCCATCTCTGGAGTTACTGTCTCGGGCACTTCAAGTTCCTCATCAGTTGGACATGTTACCTTCTGTGTGTGACTGGCAGGTATCCAGTTTGGGACTCCTGCACAATTCACAGCAGTGGTTGTTGTCAGTATTACTTGATATGGCACCTTCCAGCGTGGCTCCAAACACAACTTCCTTACATGCTTCTTGACAACCACCCAGTCACAGGCTTGCAGATTGTGACCTGGATCACTAATTGGTGGCAATGTATTGGCCTCCACCTGGTGGGAAAAAGAGCGGACCACATCAGCCAAACCTTTGCAGTAGTCCAACACCATATCATCCGTGACATTCACAAGAGCATTTGCAGGTACTGCGGGCAACCTCATAGCTCTGCTCATGATTATCTCATGGGGAGATAATCCTGTCTTCTTGTCGGGTGTGTTTCTCATTGACATCAACACTAAGGGCAATGCATCTGGCCATTTCATGTTGGTAATTGCGCACATTTTTGCCATTCTTGACTTCAAGGTACCATTCATCTGTTCCACTAGTCCTGATGCTTCTGGGCGATAGCTACAATGCAACTTCTGCTCAATGTCTAATGCAGCACATAAGAGCCTTATCACCTCATTGTCGAAGTGTCTGCCCCTAACTGATTCTAATGATACTGGGAAACCGAACCTTGGTATTAGCTCTCTAAGCAACAGCTTTGCTACTGTGAGGCTGTCATTCCTACGTGTAGGGTAAGCTCCAATCCAGTGACTGAAAACACACACAATTACCAACACGTACCTCAAGCCTCCACACACAGGCATCTCAATAACATCCATCTGCATCTTGCTAAACGGACCTCCAGCTCTCCCTATGTGGCTCAAAGTCACCACAGTCCCTTTTCCTGCATTCATCTGTTGACAGATGATGCACCTGTGACAGGTAACCTCTGCGGCTTGTCTGAATTTTGGATTAAACCAGTCGATTTTGAACAATCTGATCATTGCGTCTCTCCCGAGATGTGCTTGTCCATGGTACAACCTTGCAAATTGTGACAAAAGACTGTTTGGCAAAACCAACTTCCCCTCCTCTGACACCCACAAATCGTCAGCTCTCTGTACGCATTGCATTCTCTGCCAGGAGCATTTTTCTTCTCTGCTAGCACAACCCTGCAGTGATTTCAGCTCATCTAATGTATCAACAACTCTTAATGCAAAATTTAGGCATGTTTAATTTTCAGTTTGTGGTAACAATTCCCACTGATCCTTGAACGATATACAGTTCAATGCACAAAATCTTGCGACTTGATCTGCATAACCGTTTCCCATTGACACAAAAGTGGTCATTACAACCCTGGCGGACAGTGTTAAAGCAGCGGTAAAACCGGCAACAGGCCGACAGTAAAAAAATTGCAATTACGACCGTCAACAAAGACAGCCACTTTAACACTCAGACCGCCACGGCGGTACAAACAGCGCGGCGGTCACTGCCAACAAACAGGTGGAGGACAAAGTACCGCCCACACTATTATGACAGGCCAATCCGCCACCTTTTCCGGGGTGGATTCACCGCGGATAAAAACACGGCAGAAACAGGAATTTTGAAGGGAAAACGCTCACCTCTACACACACCACGAGGAACGAGGACACCATGGACACCATGGAACGGGAACTCCAAATTCTACCTGCGATAGTCTTCCTGCTCCTCTACCAGGAGCACGAACGCCGGCGGCGAAGACCACGGTGAGTACTGCACCTACGACACAGAGGAGGGGGGAGGCAAAAAACAGGGACACACACACGCAACACCCCCACCCTCACCCACTACAACACATACACTAATACATGTTGATACATTACAGTTACACCCCCCAAGCCTCCCGGAAGAATGCAAAGACAAAAGGAAATGATTGTAACGATTGTAATATATTAAAATCCAGTACTCCAAAATATATATACACTATAAACAAATATATACACTAATAATACAAGTCCAGGTATTGCACCATTTATAGTCCGTGGACGACTGGGCCCAAATGCATGGGCGAGGCCCACACTCGATACCCGATCAAAACAGAGAGAACACTGCAGGGGCATCAGATTGAAATACAACAGGCACCTCAGGGGGAAGGGAAGGGGGGCACCTCAGCCGGATGAGTGCACAGCGCCAGATCCACGAGGGGGCTCAATGCCCACTGTTCAATCCTGGGGAGTGGAAAGCCACAGTCTCTCAAGTCTCTACAGTGTGTGGTTTGCCCACTGCTATATCCTGGGGAGTGCAAAGCCACAGTCTCTCAAGTCTCTACAGTGGGTGGGTTGCCCACTGCTATATCCTGGGGAGCGCAAAGCCACAGTCTCTCAAGTCTCCACAGTGGGTGGGTTGCCCACTGCTATATCCTGGGGAGCGCAAAGCCACAGTCTCTCAAGTCTCTACAGAGGGTGGGTTGCCCACTGCTATATCCTGGGGAGTGCAAAGCCACAGTCTCTCAAGTCTCTACAGTGGGTGGTTTGCCCACTGCTATATCCTGGGGAGTGCAAAGCCACAGTCTCTCATGTCTCTACAGTGGGTGGTTTGCCCACTGCTATATCCTGGGGAGTGCAAAGTCACAGTCTCTCAAGTGGATAACAGTCTCCACTGGTTCTGGAGGGTGACTGGTGCCCAGAGTGCTTCATCCTGTGAAGGACAGAGGTGGTGGATGGATGTCTCCACTCGTTCTGGAGGGGGACTGGTGCCCAGAGTGCTTCATCCTGTGAAGGACAGAGGTAGTGGATGGATCTCTCCACTGGTTCTGGAGGGGGACTGGTGCCCAGAGTGCTTCATCCTGTGAAGGACAGAGGTAGTGGATGGATCTCTCCACTGGTTCTGGAGGGGGACTGGTGCCCAGAGTGCATCACTCACCCCGTGACGGACCCAGTTGCGTCAGTGCCCCTGCCGCTCATGGGCTAGCGGTACTTGAGTTGGCGGTTCCCTGTTCAGCAGTGCTTGAGTTGCCGGTGCCCTGTTCAGCGGTGCTTGAGTTGGCGGTGCCCTGTTCAGCGGTGCTTGAGTCGGCGGTGCCCTGTTCAGCGGTGCTTGAGTTGGTGGTGCCCTGTTCAGCGGTGCCTGACTCGGCGGTGCCCTGTTCAGCGGTGCTTGAGTCGGCGGTGCCCTGTTCAGTGGTGCTTGAGTCGGCGGTGCCCTGTTTAGCGGTGCTTAAGTCGCCGGTGCCCTGTTCAGCGGTGCTTGAGTCGGCGGTGCCCTGTTCAGCGGTGCTTGAGTTGGCGGTGCCCTGTTCAGCAGTGCTTGAGTTGGCGGCGCCCTGTTCAGCGGTGCTTGAGTTGGCGGTGCCCGGCCCAGCGGGGCTTGTGCTGGCGGTTGTTCATGGCCCAGCGGGGCTTGTGCTGGCGATCCTTCATGGCCCAGCTGGGCTTGTGCTGGCGGTCTTTCATGGCCCAGCGGTGCTTGTGCTGGCAGTCCTTCATGACCCAGCGGTGCTTGAGTTGGCGGTACCCGGCCCAGCGGGGCCTGTGCTGGCGGTCCTTCATGGCCCAGCGGGGCTTGTGCTGGCGGTCCTTCATGGCCCAGCTGGGCTTGTGCTGGCGGTCTTTCATGGCCCAGCGGTGCTTGTGCTGGCAGTCCTTCATGACCCAGCGGTGAGGCCAGAGTTTGAAAAGCTTGGTGAAGGGCCGCCTGACCAGAATGAATGCCCTCCAGGAATGCATTTGTTTGTGGCAACTGCCTTTCTACACCCTGGATAGCATTCAAAATGGTAGACTGCCCAACAGTGAGTGACCTGAGGAGGTCAATGGCCTCCTCACTGAGGGCAGCAGGGGTGAATGGGGCAGGGCCTGAGGTGCCTGGGGCGAAGGTGATGCCCATCCTCCTGGGTGAGTGGGCACGGGGCAAAGGCTGAGGGGCTGCTGGGAGGGCAGTGCTGGTAGGGGGGTGGCGGCTGTACCTGTAGATGCGGGGGGCACAGATGTTGCCGTCACCACAAGGGAGCTCCCATCAGAGGACGAGTCCGTGTCGCTGGTCTCAGCTCCTGTCCAGCCGTGGAGCTCCCCTCGCCCTCCGTCCCACTGGTGAATTCCGACTCCGTAGTCTCGCCCTCCAGGGCAATGTGGGATGCAGCTCCCTCGTGCTCAGGTGCCACTGCTCCTCCGCCTGATGATGCTAATGCACACAAGAACAGAAAGACCACAAAAAGGGGGGCGGAGACAGAAGAAAGACATGTTGAGTGCATGGATTACCGCTACCGTTGGCGGACAAGACAGACACAGAGGCCCCCTGCACTACTCCGCGCTCTTGGGCTCCACAGTTCAATTCCTGGGAAATGGCCTACAAGGCTATGGATGACATCTGCACACATAGATGACACAGGGGCATGAAAAGCTGTACTTGGCACTCTACAGAGGTGGGGTGGGGTGCCACAGGGCCATGCCTTACAGAGGGGCCTAGCCTACGGAACTCGCCCTGGCCTAGGGAAACCCACAGCCCTCCTCCCCCACCCAGACAACTCCACTGCGCACAAAGTCAGCTGAATGAGAGTGTACTCACCCCCTTGTGTCTGCTGTGATGCCCTCAAGCGCCCACCCAACTCCGGGTAGGCCACTGCCAGGATCCTGAACATCAGGGGGGTCATGGTTCGATGGGCACCCTTCCCACGTTGGGAGCCCATCCCCAGCTGAGCCTCCGCCGTCTTCTTGCTCCAGCGGCGAATGTCCTCCCATCTTTTCCGGCAGTGGGTGCTCCATCTGTGGTAGACCCCCGGACGTCCTTGGCGATGGCACGCCAAATATCTTTCTTCTGGTGGGCGCCGACCTACATGAAATGTACAGGGGAAGAAGAGAAGTCATTACCAACTGCAGCGTCAAAGTGAGTGGCCCCCATCCCTACCCTTGCCATGTGGCACATGCACTCACCGTCTTTCATGCACGCAGCACTCTGCCCCCTTCCTTCTTACATCCAGCCCACTCCACACAGGCATAGCCCATACAACATGCTCCCTGTGTACTTACCTGTTTTTCTGGAGGACCGTAGAGTAGCGTGTACTGGGGGAGGACCCCATTAACGAGCTTCTCCAACTCCTCCGATGTGAAGGCTGGGGCCCTTTCCCCAGACGCACGAGCCATTGTCTCTTCCAGACTGAGGTCGCAGCAGCACTTGCAGTGTAGGTCTTCTCCTGTCGAAGATCAGGTATCGAGTGATTGAAGTGATAGAAAATGGCAGTCACGTCCACGGCGGTGCGTACCGTCACTGCCGGCGTACATCGTCATTGGCTCCTGGGACCCATAGGGTCCAATGTTAACCAATGCAGCTTTGCGCCGCGGTCTTCGACGGTGCCAGCGCAGTTACCTAACATCCCATTGTCCCACTTCAGAGGTCAGGCAGCCGCCATTTCAGGGGCCCACATGGCTTCATTTTCAACTGCGTCACACATACCTAGGCCTAGACTCAACACACATACAGGCCACCTTTTGTGTATGATTGGTGTTCTGGGTAAACTGTGGGGACATACCTCTGAGTTGTTTGACTCTGTGCTTGCTGTTGTCCTTCATAGGCACCGTCTGCTGGGACATGTGAGGAGATGGCGGCATCCTCCGATGTACCGACCATTGGTGGACCTGTCGACAATGAAGGAGTGACATTTGATAATCACCTGCAGGCTTGACCGTGCAACAATCCAGGAACTGTGTACCCAGTTGGAGCCAGACCTGATGTCAGCAATCCGCCATCCCACAGGAATCCCACCTCAAGTGCAGGTGCTGTCAGTGCTCCATTTCCTTACAAGTGGCTCTTTTCAAACAACTGTGGCCATGGCATCAGGGATGTCCCAGCCTATGTTTTCCAACGTATTGTCCAGAGTGTTGTCTGCCCTACTAAAACACATGCAGAGCTACATTGTTTTCCGTCAGGTGGAGGATTTACCTACAGTGAAAGGTGAAAGGTGATTTCTATGCCCAGGGACATATCCCCAACATCATAGGTGCCATTGATGGGACCCATGTGGCTTTGGTCCCCCCCCCCCACAGGAGTGAACAGGTGTACAGAAACTAGAAGAGTTATCATTCTATGAATGTACAGATGGTATGTTTGGCAGACCAGTACATCTCCCATGTGAATGCCATGTTCTCTGGCTCAGTGCATGACGCCTACATCCTGCTGAATAGCAGCATCCCTTATGTGATGGGTCAACTCCAGAGGCACCGTGTGTGGCTATTAGGTGAGCACCTGGAAGCAAGTCAGTGGGAATGGGTGTCTGGGTCTGGGGTTATCCCTCCATGTTAGTGTGTGTCTAACAGTTGCCCCTCACCATTTGCAGGTGACTCTGGTTACCCCAACCTGTCATGGCTACTGACCCCAGTGAGGAATCCCAGGACAAGGGGAGAGGAACGCTACAATGAGGCCCATGGGTGAACTAGGAGGGTGATCGAGCGGACCTTCAGTCTCCTGAAGGCCAGGTTCAGGTGCCTCCATATGACAGGTGGATCCCTATTCTACTCACCAAAGAAGGTGTGCCAGATCATCGTGGCCTGCTGTATGCTTCACAACTTGGCTTTGCTTCAACAGGTGCCTTTTCTGCAGGAGGATGGTCCAGATGGAGGTGTTATTGCAGCTGTGGAGCCTGTGGACAGTGATGAGGAGGAAGCAGAGGAAGAAGACATGCACAACAGGGACTCAGTGATCCTGCAATATTTCCAATGAGACACAGGTAAGAATACAATCCTGCCTACTACATGTACTTTAACACTACTACTTCTCTTCTGTCTGTCGTTTTCACCCAGTGTGTGGTCACTGAGTTGTCACTTTCCCTTACGGTTCCACAGATTTGGGTCCCACTATGTGACATCTGCTTAGATTCCTCGTGGACTAGAGCTGTGTGACATAGGTATGTTGACATAACTATTTTAAAAAACATTTTGTCACTGTAATTGCTAATACACTATTTCGAAATCACAGACAGACTCCAGATCTTTTTGTGCTTTAGGTGTGTTTATTTAAATGCTCAAAATTGGAGGGGGTAGTGAAATGGTAAGGGATGATGGCGGAGGAGTGTCCATGGCAGAGTCCAGTCTATTAGTCTCACAGGTGCATTGCACATATGGGCATAGGAAGTGGAGCGGGGGCAGTTTAATTATGGACAGGGTGACAAGGTGGGACAGTAGGATGACAATCAGGGTGGTCTCATTTCTTGGCTGGGGTCTTGGCATCGTGCTCTGTCTTTGTCCTGGATCTCAGGGACCGTTTACGGGGTGGTTCTCCCTCTGCAGGGGGTGGGGTGCTGGTGTAGTGGTCCTGTGGCAGGGCGTCCTGTCCACTAGTGCCGGCGGAGGTGGTGGGCAGTTCATCGTCCATGCTAGTGTCAGGGGCCCCTTGTAGTTCCACAGTGTCCACCCTGGTGTTGAGTACTTCCTTCAGCACCCCTACGATGGTGCCCAGGGTGGAGCTGATGGTTCTGAGTTCCTCCCTGAAGTCAATATACTGTTCCTCCTGCAGGCGCTGGGTCTCCTGAAACTTGGCCAGTACCGTTGCCATCGTCTCCTGGGAGTGGAGGTAGGCTCCCATGATGGAGGAGAGGGCCTCGTGGAGAGTGGGTTCCCTGGGCCTGTCTGCCTCTTGTCGCACAGCAGCCCTCCCAGTTCCCCTGTGTTCCAGTGCCTCCGTCCCCTGGACCCTGTGCCCACTACCACTACCCCCAGGTCCCTGTTGTTGGGGTGGTGGGTTATCCTGGGTTCCCTGTAGGGGTGGACACACCGCTGATTGACGTGTCCTGGGGACGGAGGTATGGGCCCGCTGGGTGAGTGCTGTGCTGGTGGGGTGTCTTTGCCGTGCCATGGGGTGGTATAGGTGATGTGTGGGGTGGATTGTGTGGTGATTAGTGTGGTGATATGTGGTAGTGTGTTGTGTGAGGTGCGTGGAAGTTGTGTGGGTGATGGAGTTGTGTGCCTGTGGATGCTGTTGTTCTTGCTGGTGGTGTTTCTCTCTGGCCATCTCTCTGTAAATTTGTCGTAGGGGTTTGTGGGTGATGTGGGTGTGTGTTTTATATTGTAGTGGGTTTGTGGGAGTGGTGTGTGTATGTGTATCAGGTGTGTGTATTTCGAATTGTCCAAGGTGGTGGTGTTTTGAGAGATGTGTGTATTTTGAGCGCGGCGGTGTGTACCGCCAATGGAATACTGCGGTTGAAAGACCGCCGCGTGGATTCGTGTGTCGTGATAGTGTGGCCGTATTTCTGTTGGCGTGATGGTGGAGGTTTTGTTTTCGCCAGTTTATCACTGACCTTTGGTGTGGCGGACTTGTGTGGGTGTCTGAATTTTGGCGGATTCCGAGATGTGAGTCATAATAGCTGTGGCGGAATTTCGCGGCCACGGCGGTGTGTTGGCGGTCTTCTGCACGGCGGTAAGCGGCTTTTACCGCCAATGTTGCAATGAGAGCATAAGTCTTGTGACTTGACATGAGCATTGCATTTCAGCACGGCAATTTCAAGAGGCAACTGAATCGCATATAACAAATCCTTAATCTGTTCACCATTTTTCACTGGTGAACCAGAAGAGGTCATGAAACCCCTCTGTGACCACAATTGGCCAAAATCATGTACAATTCCAAATCCGTATCTGCTGTCAGTATAGATAGTAACTTTCAGATTTTCAGCTGCGTGGCATGCCTTAGTAAGGGCAATTAATTCTGCCACTTGTGCGGAATACATTCTTTCGAGCCAGGAGGCTTCTATAATACCGGTGATTGTACACACAGCATATACGGCTCTTAGGATTCCGACTGAGTCTCTCTAACATGATCCATCAACAAACATAATGCAATCATTTTATGTTTGCTGCGTATCTTTAATGTCAGGTCTGGGTTTGGTACATAGTTCTGTTACATCAAGAAAGTCATGCTCCACTTCCTCCGTGTTGTTAATCTCAGCGTTTTCAACAGGAAATAGAGTTGCCGGGTTCAATACAGTGCATCGTTTTAAGGAGACATTAGGTGACCCCAAAATAATTGTCTCATATCGGGTAAGTCGGGCATTTGTCATGTGCTGGATTTTAGTTCGGGTCAACAGAATATCAACTGAATGTGGAACCATTACTGTTAGGGGATGTCCCATCACTATGCCCTAACACTTTGTGAGGCTCTGACCAACTGCTGCAACTGCGTGCAAACAACCCAATAAGGCTGCTGCGACTGGGTCCAGAGTAGCTGAAAAATATGCTATAGTGCGGTTTGCACCTCCATGGACCTTTGTTAAGACAGATAGAGAAAAAGCATCACGTTCATGACAAAACAGTAGAAAAGGCTTCGTATAATCAGGCATGCCTAAAGCTGGTGCCCTACACATGCACTCTCTCAATTCCATGAATGACTCAAGCTCTTCCTAAGATAATGTTGTGGTATACGGTCCATCCTTAGTTTCCTTGCCTGTCAGCTTTATCAATGGTTTAGAGATAATCGAAAAGTTGGGAATCCACTGACGACAATAACCCACCATTCCCAAAAACATTCTGACATCTCTCTTTGTTGTCGGGGGATTCATCTGCAGGATGGCCGTCACCCTCTCTTTTCATATTCTCCTTGACCCTTTCTCAATCAAATGCCCTAAATATTTTACCTCTTTTTGACAGTACTGCAGCTTCTTTGGGGACACTTTATGTCCGTTCTTTCCCAAATGGTTCAGTAAGGCAATTGTGTCATACCTACAGTCATCTTTTGTTCTGGACGCAATCAGCAAGTCGTCAACGTACTGCACTAGAGTCGAACTAAAAGGCAATTCTAGCGACTCCAAATCCTTCTTCAGTATTTGATTGAAGATGTAAGGTGACTCAGAAAACCCTTGAGGGTTTCTGCACCAACTGCACACCTTGTCCAGGAATTTGAAACTGAATAAAAATTGGCTGTCCTCATGAAGAGGTACCGAAAAGAATGCTTGTGACAGATCTACAACTGTGAACCACTCTGCATCACGTGGAACCTGTAACATAATCACTGCTGGATTTGGCACTATGGGGCAACACTTTACCACAATCTTGTTTACCTTTCTCAAATCTTGTACAATTCGAACCTTCCCACAAGGCTTTTTCAGACCCATTATTGGTGAATTATGTGGGCTGCTCAATACCTCTTTCAGGACACCTTGCTTTACAAAGTCTGCAATTATCTGTGACACCTGAATAAGGACATCTTGTGCCTTGTGGTACTGCGGCACCTGGGGAAACACTGCATTTGGCTTCACTTGTACTTTAACCAGTTCTACTCCTTTTATCAGTCCCACTTTCTTTCCTGTCAGGTCCCACACTTTCTCTGTCACAGTTCCTTGCAGCTCAGCTGGCAAGTCAGTTACTGTAAGCATTGGGAATAAGGTTATCAGAAGGTAGTCTTCATTTGCGGTCTCTGTTTCTGATTCTGAAAACTGCCCTCATCTCCCTCATCATCACTGTTGGTTTGCACTTCAATCCCTTCATTAGAACAGGTAATCGAACATTTCGTTTTGCACAGTAAGTCTCTCCCCAGTAGGGATACAGGACTCAAATCGCAGACTACAAACTTATGCAGTCCCTGGAAGTTGCCAATCTCAACTTGTACTGGGTCTGTAATCGGATTTGTCAGGTACTGGTTTGCTACTCCTACCACTCTTATGGTACGCCCTGATAGTGGTAATTTCGGAACCTCTGCACTTCTGACTGTAGAGCGTGTAGCTCCTGTGTCAACCAAAAATGAAACCTTGTGACCCATCACCTTTCCCTCTACATAGGGTCCTCTCTGATCAAGCCTGCACTCTTCACTGTCTGAGCTGTCATCTGACCATTCATCATTCATTCCATCTTCACCACACAATGGGAATTGCTGTACTGTGTTATTTTGGCTCATCAATTGACCTGTGACCTGCTAAGGAAGCATCACCTGTTGCTGTCCCATTGGAGCTAATGGTAATTGCATTTGCTGTCTAGGTACCATGGGAACCTGCTGTTGTGCCTGCTGCATGTGTGCTGGTTGAACACGCAGCATTTGCATTTGCTGCATGGGCTGTAACTCCTGCATCTGAACCATGTTATTCTGGAAGTTTGATTTTGACCTCTCAATTTTGGAGACCTCATATTTTGGAATGTACCAACATCAGTGCTTTGTTGAACGACACCATCATGCACCACATTTGGGCATTCCCGCTTCCAATGCCCCACGCCCCCGCAAGCATGACATGGTGACATCTTTTTCATCCCCTGAGCATCATTTTGAACCACAACAGTATTCAAGTCTGGACCCCGATTCACAAAACCTCGACCTCGGCCTCTCGGTTGCGCCTGTGAACACGCTATTCCCTTGCGGTTGCTGCTGTACCATCTGCTGGATTCCGTTTCCCTGTATACCTGCCTGCGCTGCCTTTATCTGCATCACCATCACTTTCTCCTTCAACTTTCTCTGCTTCAGCTCAGTCTCGTCACTACAGTACTTTGCATACTGCAACACCTCATCAATTGGCTTCGCTTGCCAACAGATCAAATGATTCTTAATCATCTGGCTAACCTCTGGTCTCAGCCCTTCAACAAATCTGATCACAAGATGGTTCATGTCTTTTGGCTCAATAGTCTCAGTGCCACTGTAATGTTTGAACGCTTTCATCAACCTCTCATAATAAGCATGGATTGATTCTTTAACCTTTGATGTCTTTTGGCTCAATAGTCTCAGTGCCACTGTAATGTTTGAACGCTTTCATCAACCTCTCATAATAAGCATGGATTGATTCTTTAACCTCCTGCGAGGTCCGATCTATTTTCTGCCAATCAGTGACTTTCGGTGACACTTTCTGCTTCAAAAACTCAATCACTTTATGATAGTACTTCATCACCTCCTCAGATGGTGCTCCAGTCACCTTATCCCTTGCCAGTTCCTGCGTCGGCCAGTCCACACCTCTTTTGCACTCAAGCCATAAATCAGGTGGAACAATGATCTCAAACAAGGTATTCCAATCTTCCCAGAGACACTTCGCAAGCTTTACAAACCTGTCTGTCTGCTGTTACCATTCTATCGGTCTCTCCCTCAACCTGGGATAATCATTTGTAAATGATAGAATGTCTCCCCTAGTCCACGGTACATGGATTAGAACCCCACCAGCTGTTTCTCTCATCGGTAAAATCTTTACTGATCCCATATCTGGTGAAGCTTTAGCTTGACTTGATCCCTGACTGTCGCCTTTTTCCTTATCTCTTTTCTTTGCCCATCTGTCTTCCCATTTTTCTAAGGCTCCCCATATCTGCGCGCTTTGCAGTATTTCTTTAAGATGTGCTTTCATTCTGGCAGAACTCATGTGTTCAAAGTCCTTAGAGTCAAAGTCTAACCTGTAGCTTCTTTTCAAATGTTTAGTATTCTCAATATCAATATTGTATTTGTCTGCCAGGTTCGCCAACCTCTGTTGTACCTTACCTACTTCTTTCGTGATTTTGGGGCATAGATACCTCAATTCTGCTTCTGTGTATGACTCCAATCTGTTCACCCCCATTGTCCCTTCCACTAGTTCAGCAGCTCCGCACCCAGTCTTACAAAGTTTAGGTAATCATCTCTCTCTGATCTCTCTGCGATCACTGTAGCAGGTTGTGAAGTTTTGTTATTTCCCAACCACTTTGTAGTTGCTGCACGGTAAAGCCTTGAACGTGATATTTCCTGCATGTATCATTGGCGACTGTGAGGCGTTCGTACTTATTGTCTGTGGGGTTAGCACACCTAACCCTGTCTGTCTCATTGCCTCCAAAGGTGCTTCTACCAGACTAAGGTCTAACAAGGACCTGGGTCCTTCAGCTGATTGCTCTCCTGGGGCCATTAACTGGGGAGTTCCTAGGGACCCTCCTCTTATTGCATCTTGGGTCATTACTCCCTGATCACACATACCAGGCTTACCCTGCGCATACAATGGTACCGGTGGACCAACAGTAATCGGTAACGATATGGCAGCTGGTGTCTGCCCTGATCCTAAACTCTGTGGAGCAGTAACTCCCAAAGCTTGGCTCCCAGTGGCTGGTGTAGGTAGGAATGGAGATCTTCTCGCTGGACTATAACATGGAATCAGCTGTTGCTGCGGCTGGGGCAGCAATTGCGGAGTTGGCTCAATCTGCACTAGCCTCGATTTTGTACATATCGGATCAGGCGGCACTATTAAATTCGTAGTAGTCTCTAGTACTGGTACGTCTGGATAGATTCTCTGTATCTGCGGTGGAGGTTGCAACTGTATCTGCATGTCTGGCGTATTGGGTACACTGACACCATTCTGTATCAAACCTGTATCACCAGTCTGTACTGTATCTGTAACTCCCTTATCCTGCGACTGGTTCCCAGGACCCACACTAGGGGCATTGTCGTCTACTGCATAAGGTGGCGGGCGATCATGCAACAACTGATTAAGAAACTCTTCATCGTCTGAGTCATCTTTTCCTATCCAGGACCTCTTAGTCTCTTTAGGCTTATTAGAGTCTTTGTCTGTCTTATAGGTTGCTTTCTTTCCCTGTGTCTCATCTCCCTGTGTTATTGCTGGGAACAATTTGAGTCTGTCAACTTTGCCCCTTCTCCACATTTTGCTCTCGTTGTCCCATCTAGCCTTGGCTAAGTTCTTTTCTGCCCTCCTCATTCTTCTCTCAAATTTCTGCTGTCTTTGCTTAATAGCCATTAAATCCCAGATTGCTAATGCCTCATACTGAGCTGGCCTCGGAGGTGGCTTTTGTACACTTAGCATCCACCTCAAATTCTCTAAAATTCTCGTATTGAACGTTCCGTGTTCCGGAAATGCCAAACATCCCTCCTTTTCTGTCAATTTGCGCCACTGTTTCATCCATAAGCAAGAGTGACTCCCTTTTCCTCCATTACTATATCAGCTGGAGTACCCTTGGGCGGTGTAGGCTCCCCTTCACTCGCCATGATGTATGCGTCTCCTTTCAGAGCGCTCCTAAAAGCCTTGATAAAATTCATCTTTGCGTCTTTTCTTTTGTTTTGTATTTGATCAAGAATTGACTTTAATTCCCAGGACACTCTTCACCCACCTTTCTCAACCTATTACATCTCACGGACGGCTGCCAATCCGCCAATCCGTGCGCGACCCCTCTTGGTAACTGACCTATCCCAGCGTGGCACCACTGACGTCACACTCACACACACTGCAGCTGACAAAGTCTTGCGGCTTGTCCGCCCGTTTCTAGATTCACACCAAACTAATTAAAAATGATTGCGAGCACCTTTGACAACAACAAAAACAACTCAAATTTGCCGGTTTACTACAGGAAGGGTACACAGTTGCTTTAGAACTTTACAGAGATTTCACTTGAAGCCTCAGCCGCTACTCTCTCTTTCTCAGTTCCCACATACGAAAGCAGAATTCGACCTGCAAATCCTACTCTCGACTTGTCAATGGTTCGTTCTAGTGCACTTTAGAACTTGCCAAATCTCCATCAAAGGTTTTACACACAATTTGACTCAAACCCGACTTGTCAACCACGCCTGATTGACCTATTAAACCGCACAAATTACAACATAAACCCCCAAGTGTCTCCTACACTTAGTCAATATACTCCGGAGTCTTAGACCACGACGGGTCCGTACATTAACAACCAACCAAGTGGATAATTTTTTACCACAAAGCGCCACACTCATATGAAGTACGCCGACTTCCCTACTTCCATACTGTGGAGTACGCCCACTCCTACTAAAACAACATTCGCCTGGCCTGAACACACACAACTTCCCAAATCACCTGCAAAATGCATAAGCTGAGCAAGCGCAAATTCTATACCACACATACTAAAACGCCGAGAACATTCCCAACTCACTTAGCAGGCTCTGAGATCCCGGGAAAGTCATGGGGAATTTAGAAACACATCATATCTCCAACTTGCATTATCTGAGAAAAACAATCTAAACAATATTTTTTCGTCCTAGGGCCCCAAAGGGCCTAAACCATCGCTCTGCTACCAGAACTGTTAACGCGTCCCTTTATGATAATTTATTACACATCAGGACTCATTTTAGGCCAATTAATCTTTTGACCCAGTTGAGATACACCTTCGGACGAGATAGCTAATCAATACGTCAATCAATACATCAATAATGTTATCAATATTTAGTACAACAATGCATTTCACATTAGTCAAAGACATCAATCAATTCAAGACACCACCGTGACCTGGCAGTCATGAATAACCACACCAGTTTAGTCGAATTTTATGAGTTTTATTCCCTATTAGTTACAATTCTAAGAGCAAGTGTGTTAATCTCAAAACCAAGAAACAAAATAGCATAGTCACAATATGGCAACTCTGATAAGATTTCATTAAGGCAAGAATCATAAACATCAAAACATAACACGGCGTGAACATAGATCAACTTTAGCAGAATGTCATTAACGCGTCGATTCAACAAAGCATAGATTCAGTTGTTTGTCTATTTGCGTCAGTTTTAGTGAACACCTGTCCTAACCACTGATTAGCATTGGCATGTTGGGCTTCATGCAAAACAATTTAGAACACCAATTTGGAAAACATCTAGCTATGGTCTCTGTCAAAAGTAAGCAGTTGGTACCTAGAAAGGAAAGGCAAACAGACAAATCACAATTTTATTGTCATAGTTACCCTCCAAGATTTAGGTCAGCACTCAGGTTCAGTTATCATCTTTAGGACATCGGTTGATTCGCCATCAGTCAAAAATCAGCTCTGGGGGCAAAAAGGGCCACTTCCCTCATAAGGAGGTAAAGTTAAAATGGGCAATCTAAGAAAGAATGGTTAAATTAAAAACATATAAGTCACCAAACAGAGTGACAGAGTTTCTGGATAAAATCAATAGCATTCCCTAGCACCTCTCTCTAGGCTCCCCGTGTCATGGGTTTTTATCCCTTCTTCATTGTACATTCCCCTCAAATCTAATTGGCTAACGGGTTGCACCCCACTATCTCTGACCAATCAACTTTGAATTAGCTCCTCAAATTTGTCACCCCACAACAGTTCACAGACAGTTTATTGGTCCATATGATTGACGTCTTCAAAGGTAGCATGTCCGGTATGATTTCATCCTTTTGTAATTCTTTGCACCTCTTTTGGTCAGTAGCTCCATTGTCTTCACCGGTTTAAACAACCTTGTACATTATATTAATCTACACTGTTGCAGTTTGGCTAAACATTTCTACAAGCAATATGAATTTCACGAGAACGGATCCACTATAGTTACATTCAGCTTCTAGTTTGAAGAAAACAAGAGGTCATGTCCTTTTGCGAGTCAGCACACTGCACGTTTAAAAACACATTTAATATGAGAGACAGGCAGCTAGGCTTCGGCTCATGCTAACTTAAGGCCTACAAGATTTATTTAGCATAACTTTAATAACATAGGGCCAGATGTAGCAACAAACCAAATTGCGAGTTGCAATTTGCGAGTCCATCCGACTCGCAAATTGCAACTCGCAATTTGGTATGCAGTACGGTGTCTCAGACACCAACTGCGACTCGCTATGGGGTCGCAATGACCCACCTCATGAATATTCATGAGGTGGGTCTCAAATTGCGGCCCCATAGCGAGTATAGGCACTCGCAAACATGGAGGCCTGCTGTCGTCAGCAGACCTCCATGTTCGTGACTGCTTTTAAACAGACTACTCCCTGCCCTGAAAAAATATTTTTGGGTCCAGTCACAAACTGGAAGGGGTCCCATTCCAATTTGCGAGTGGGTTACCATCCACTTGAAGTGGATGGTAACTGCGATGCCATTTGCGACCGCGTACGCGGTCGCAAATGGTATCGCATCTCACTGCGAGTCGCAAATAGGAAGGGAACACCCCTTCCTATTTGCGAGTCGGAAATGCATTTTGCGAGTCGGTTCCGACTCGCAAAATGCATTTCTGCATTTCTGCATAGGAAACTGCGTTTTGCGAGTCGCAAACAGTTTCCTACATCTGGCCCATAATCATTAATAATTAGTGCAAACCATTCTTTAATACAAATATTCATTGGCATTAGTCATTTTCATTAGTCCTCGTATACATTGGCCGCCACTCCCCGTGGTCACATTTCAAGTGCACGTTTTAGCAAAACATATTAGTACAACTTCTATGCGGCATTATCACACATTAGTTCATAAACATTTCACGTAAATATAGATTTTATAAGCTACGCTCTCTCAACACCAATAGATTAAAGTGACTGTAATAAGATAAATATAGTAATAATACATGCATCCAATCTAAAAGTATATACATATTTACAAATCAAGGGACACTGCCTAGTCCTCAATGTTCGTGGGCCACAGGGCCACATCACAAAGTCCAAGGCCCCATTTTACTCCTGCAACTACACGGAGAGAACACTGCAGGGGCATTAGTTCGAAGGCAGGCACCTCAGGGGGACAGGGAATGGGGGGGCACCTCAGCCGAAGATGGTACAACACCACAGGTCTTGAAGGGGGCAACATGCCTTGTGTTTGGTCCTGGGAAGTGCAAGGCTACAGTCTCTCAAGTGGGTGACTTGCCAACTACTTGGTCCTGCGCAGTGCAAGGCCACAGTCTCTCAAGTGGGTGACTTGCCCACTGGCTCTGGAGGGGGCAACATGCCCTGTCCTTGATCCTGGGAAGTGATAGGCCACAGTCTCTCAAGTGGGTGACTTGCCCACTGGTGCTGGAGGGGGCATTGTGCATTGTGATCTGCATCCCGGAGAGGATTGGGTGAGTGGATGGCTTCTGCACTGGTTCTGGAGGAGGCTTTGTCCCCTGTGATCTGCATCCCAGAGAGGATTGGGTGAGAGGATGGCTTCTCCACTGGTTCTGGAGGAGGCTTTGTGCCCAGTGATCTGCTTCCCAGATTGATTGGGTGAGTGGATGGCTTCTCCACTGGTTCTGGAGGGGGCATCATGGCCTGTGATCTACATTCCGGAGAGGATTGAGTGAGCAGATTGCTTCTCCATTGGGTCTGGAGGGGGCTTTGTGCCCTGTGATGCAGGTCTTGGGGAGTGCAAGGTCACAGTCTCTCAGCTGGGAGTCATACCCACAGGATTTGCAGGGCAGACCGCACAACAGCCCATGGACGCAGGACTACACACTGTCCACCGGCGGTGAAGGCTGCTCGGTGGTGGTGATGCTATTGTTGCCACTGGTGGGGGGGTGCTCCCGACTATCCCCTGCAGCCTTGGATGGCTGCCCACTGGTGCTGCTGCTACTGGTGGTGGTGCTGGTGGAGCTGGTAGTGCTGCTACTGGTGGTGGGGGGAAGCTCCAGCCCATTCCCTGCAACCTAGGACGGCTGCCCACGGCTGGTAGTGGTGCTGGTGGTGGAGCTGGTGGTGGTTGTGGGGGGAAGTTCCTGCCTCTTCCCTGCAGCCTCAGACGGCTGCCCACTGCTGGTGGTGGTGCTGCTGGTGGAGCTGCTGGTGGTTGTGGGGGGAAGCTCCTGCCCGTCCCCTGGAGCTTTGGACCGCTGCCCCTTTCTTGGTGGTTGTGCTGGTGGTGGTGCTGTTGGTGGAGCTGGTGGTGGTTGTGGGGGGAAGGTCCTTGCCATCCCCTGAAGCCTCAGACGGCTTCACCACCAATGGACAATACTGGGCCCATGGACTGGGTGGCTGAGGTGCTTGACTAGGTTTTACCCCCCTTGGCCAAAAGTGAAGGACGGGGAGGGGAGAGGAGGGGTAGGGAAGAGGTCAATGGTTGAAAGGAAAAGCTGCTTAGGGACACTGGGGCGGGAAGAGGGAGTGGGTTTGGGAGTAGAGGAAGAGGGAGTGGTTGTAGGAGGTGTCTGTTTGCTGTGTTTGGGTGCATGGGCTGGATGCTGGTGTGAGGTGGATGGCTGTTGGGTGTCTGAGTGCTTGCGTTTCTGTACTTTGGGAGGAGGGGACACAGACACAGTGGGAGAGGACACAGGGGATGTGTGCATGGATGTTGGGGTGGTGACTGCCAGTGAGATGTGTGTTCTGATAGGTGTGCTGGTGATGGCGGTAGTGGATGAGGATGTAGTGCATGCAGGTGTGAGTGTATACGCAACTGGGAGGGAGGTGGAGGACGAGGAGGAGGGGGACACAGTGGAGGCAGTGGATGTTGGTATGTCGCATCTAGATGGTGTTTGCATGAGTGCCTGTAGGAAGATGTGTGGTGCCTGTGTTTGACTGTGCCACTCTTGTAAGTTGTCCTGTGTGCATGCTGCTCTGCCTGTGTGCTTGGGATAGGTTGGGGTTGACGGGAATGGAGTTGGGTAGAAGAAGTTGGAGGGTGGTAACAGGGACAATGGCTACCATCAGAGAGGAGGCCAGAGCCTGGATTGATCTCTGTTGGGCCGCCAAGCCAGTGTGAATGCCCTCCAGGAATGCATTAGTCTGTTGCATCTGGGCTGCCAGACCCTGGATGGCATTCATAGTGGTTGACTGCCCTACTGAGATGGATCTCAGGAGGTCAATAGCCTCCTCACTCAGGGCAGCAGGCCTAATTGGGGCAGGGCCTGAGGTGGTCGGGGCGAAGGAGATGCCCACCCTCCTGGGTGAGTGGGCACGGGCAACTCACTGAGGGGCTGCTGGGAGGGCATTGCTGGTACGGGGGTGGCGGCTGTACCTGTAGCTGAAGTAGGCACAGAGGTGTCCGCCACCACCAGGGAGCTTCCATTGGAGGAGGTATCCGTTTCCGAACTGTCCCTTCCAGTGTCTGCCGTGGTGCTACCCTTGCCCTCTGTCCCACTGGTGCCCTCACCGTTGGTGGACTCTGCCTCCTGGGTCCAGTGGGATGCAGCTCCCTCCATCGCAAGTGCCTCTGCTCCTCTGCCAGATGATGCCAATGCACATAAGGACAGGGTGATAAAACAAAAAGGGGGGGAGAGACAAAGGATACACTTGGTCAATTGCTGCACCAACACCTCAGTTGGCATACACAACATACTCACACACAGGGAACAGCCCTACACACTAGGCAATACACTACCAATAACAATGCCAGTCACCAGGGCGTGGGGAGGGACACCCACCGCCATCTGCAGCATACTTGGGACCCACACACCTCTGCCCAGTAGTGGATGCGTACTAGCTAGGTTGGAGGAATTTCACATCGGAACCCTGCCCAAAATGGGACCTACTCTGCAATGTCAGGCTTGGTCTAGGGGCACGCACAGGCACACATCCCCCACCTGGATACCACCCCACCAGGTGTAAGTAGCAATGAATGGCACTGTACTCACCCCCTTGTTGCTACTGTGATGTCCCCAGGCGCCCATCCAGCTCCGGATAGGCCACTGCCAGTATGCGGGCTATAAGGGTGGTGAGAGTTTGAAGGGCACCCCTTCCTCGTTGGGAGGCCATCCCCAGCTGGGCCTCTGCCGTCTTCCGTGCCCAGCTTCTCAGGTCCTCCCACCATTTCTGACAGTGGGTGCTCCACCAGCCGTAGACCCCCAGGGTCCGCAAGTCCCAGGCTATGGCACGCCATATACCCTTCTTTTGATGGGTGCTGACCTGCAGACTAAATATTCACAGGGAAAGGAATTAGTCAGACGGTCCTGCCTGTTACACTCATGGCCCACCATATCACTTCCCATCCCCTTAAGCACAGACATGGCCCAGTATACATGCTGCACGCTGCCCAGGGCCCATCCACCAACCCCCCCCCATAGCAGACCTTCACACACACCACCCCAGGCATTTATGCCCCATGCATCGTGCTCACAGTGTACTCACCTGTTGGTCTGGAGGCCCATACAGCAGTCCGTACTGGGGTAGGACCTCATCCATCAGTCTCTCCAACTCCGCTGAGGTGAAGGCAGGGGCCCGTTCCGCAGTCACATGAGCCATCGTAGGTTCCAGACACAGGTCACAGCAGCACATGCAGTGTAGGTCCTCTCCAGTTGAAGGTCAGGTAGCAAGTGAGTGAACCGGTAGAAAATGGCAGTGACGTCCGCTGCAGTGCATACTGTCACCACCGGCATACATCACCATTGGCCACTGTCCCCCTTTGGTCCCAATGATAACCAATGAGGAGTTGCACTGTGGTTCCTGACTGCTTCCCACAATGGCGCACAAGGTCAGTGGAATTACCTCACTTCCACTTGTCTCTCCATACAGGACAGGTAGACACCATTTCGGAGGGGGCAGGCCATGGATCCTAACTGCGTTGCAGTTCACAATTGTACATTCAGGACATATGTCACCAATAAATTAAATAAATCACATCATGCATTGAACTGTAGTGGATACAATGTACAGTTAATGACCGGCTCCGCACTCTTTGGTCCCATAGATTGCAACCGCTGCGGATCAATAGGAGATGGATACATTCCCCCGTGTACATACCACTCGTGGACTTGGCAACAATGGAGGACAGGCACATCATCCTCACCTACAGACTTGACAGGGCCACAATCACAGAGCTGTGTGCCCAACAGGAGCCTGACCTGATATCTTCTATCCGTCAGCCCACTGGGATCCCCCCTCTTGTGCAAGTGCTATCTGTGCTCCATTTCTTGGCAACTGGTTCTTTCCGAGTGACAGTGGGCTTGGCAGCAGGAATGTCACTGTAGGAGGCTGGCCTGGCTAACAGTGGGTACCTGATAGTACTTACACCTTGTGCCCGGTCCAGTTATCCCTTATTAGTAGATAAGTAGTGTTCTAGCAGCTTAGGCTCATAGAGGTAGCTATAGCAGAGCAGCTTAGTCTGAACTAGGAGACATGGAAAGCTCCTACTATACCACTTATATCATATAGGTACTATATCATAAGAAACACAATACTCAGGTTTACTAAAAATAAAGGTACTTTATTTTAGTGACAATGTGCCAAAAATATCTCAGAGGATATACTGCCTTAGGAGGTAAGTAAAATACACAAAATATACACACAAACCAAAATCAGGTAAGTAAACAGTTAGAAAAATAGTGCAATCACTGTAGAAAACAATGGGATGCAATAGGCCTTGGGCAAAACAAACCATATACTATGAAAGTGGAATGCAAACCACAAATGGACCCCTAGGCTAGTATAGTGTGTAGAGGGTCGCTGGGAGTGTAGGAAAACACTAAGGGTGTCCAAGATACCCCACCCCAAGACCCTGGAAAGTAGGAGTAAAATACTACTATTGCCCCAGAAACAAACTAAACTCGTGATAGGGGATTTTGCAAAGACCACAACACACTGCAACACACTGAAGACAGATTCCTGGACCTGAAGACCTGCAAAGGAAGGGGACCAAGTCCAAGAGTCGTGAAAGTGTCCAGAGGGGCAGGAGCCCACTAAACCCCGGATGGAGGTGCAAAATGGCGGCCTCCAGATGGGAGAAGCTGAAGATTCTGCAACAACGGAAGGTGCTAGGAAATTCTCGTTCTTGCAGAAGATGTCCCACAGAGTGCTGCAGGATGCAGAGTTCTTTCTTTGGCAAAAGACCGCAAACAAATCTTGCTAGCTGCAAGAGTTGTGGTTGAAGCAAAAGGGTGCTGTCCGGGCCCAGGAAGGCCCAGGATATGGCCACTTGGGAGAGGAGACAGAGGGGGGCCTCAGCAATGTAGTGAGCCCACGCACAAGTAGGTAGCACCCACAGAAGTCCTTGAACATGGGTTCGAGAAGTCTGAACATGGCGGTCGTCTCAACACTGCAAAAGGGGTCCCATGAAGCTGGAGGTCAACTCAGGGAGTTGAGCAGTGCAGGACAGAGTGCTGGGGACCTGGGCTTGGCTGTGCACAAAGGGTTCTGTGGAAATGTGCACAGGAGCACTAGCAGCTGCAGTTCACGCGGTGCACAGGATTACTGTCTGGAGAGGGGAGGCAAGGACTTACCTCCTCCAAATTTGGACAGTTGGACCACTGGACAGTCTGGGTCACTTGGGTCTACCACCTGTGTTCCAGGGGCCACGCTCGTCAGGATGAGAGGGGTCCCAGAGTACGGGTGATGCCGAAGTTTGGTGCCTGCTGAAGCAGAGTGGAAGATTCCGTCGACCCACAGGAGATTTCTTCGTGGCTTGCAACACAGGATGAAGGCAGGCAGCCAACAAAGCATGCACCATCAGGAAACAGTTGAGAAAGCCAGCAGGATTAGGCATTACAATGTCACTGGTAGTCTTCTTGCTACTTTGTTGCAGTTTTGCAGGTGTCCTGAAGAAGTCAGTGTTAGATCCTTGGCAGAAGTCGAAGAGAGAGGTGCAGAGGAACTCTGATGAATTCTTGCAAGTCGTTATCTGAGTAAAAGCCCACAGGAGATACTCTAAATAGCCCTCAGAGGAGGATTGGTCACCTAGTCAGGTAAGCACCTATCAGGAAGGGTCTCTGATGTCTCCTACTGGCACTGGCCACTCAGAGACCTCCAGAGTGCGCTCACATCTTTGGATCCAAGATGGCAGACTTCTGGGACACACTGGAGGAGCTCTGGGTACCACCCCTGGGGTGGTGATGGACAGGGAAGTGCCAAGACCTGCTCCTCCCATGTTGTTAGAGGTGGGGCAGGGGGAGTTTACCGCCAGTCCTCTGTACAGCGAGTTGGTGTCTTGCTTCAATGCAATGCACCTTCCCCTTAGGTCGTTCCACCTCTTCCTGATGTCATCCCTTGTTTTTGGGTGCTGTCCCACAGCATTAACCCTGTCCACGCTGGCAAAGTAGGATTTAACATTATTATTTTAGAAATACTACTTTTAGAAAGTTGGAATTCCTCTGCTCTTAAAGTGTACCTGTAGCCTGTCTCCAATGCATGTCTGGGGTTAATGACAGATTGATTTTTGCATTCCCTCTAGACAGAGACACACAAAGGAAGAATAGGTGTGACTCAGTGCCCATCTGTATGCTGATGGTGCATCCTGAGCAGGAGGGGAGGGAGGAGCTGACACCTAAAAGAGCAGTGTAATGTCCCCACACAAGGGGAATGAGTCTGGAGCCAAGGTTAAGAGGAAAGGACCTCTGTGTACTTCACCCCCACTACAAAGCCACACCTTGGCAAAAGTACTGGGTCTCAGTCCGTACCAAATCAGACACTTCTGGACCTGTAAGTACCCTTTGTCAGAAGGACTGTTGTACTGCTACAAGGACTCTCACACTGATGGACTGCTGCTCTGGAAGAACTGCTTTTCTGCTGTGCTGCCTTGCTGCCTGCTGCTCACTGACCCTGCTGGAGGAGAGCTGGACTCTGCCTGGAAGACAGAGTGATCTCCAAGGGCTTCTCTGCTTGCCTCCTGTTGCTTCACACTCATGGATATCCAAGTCTCAACACTTGCTCCTGTGCCTAGCCCATTGGAAGTGGACCCAGGGACTTGCTCCAGTCAAACCGGTGCATCTCCTGTCTGCTAGAAGCAGAACCCATGCATTGTTGCTGTTGCAGGAGCAGGCTCAACACATCCCCTCAGCTGCATGGAGAAACCCTGAAAGTCATCTACAGAACCACAACCTCTCAACTTGACAGATCATCTTAGGAACAGAAGCATCACTAATACTGTTTGAAGAAAATCAATGCATTACCTTGACTGTAAAATCTACACAGATGCCTTGCCTGGCAGCAACACGCGTCTCGCTATTGTGAGCAGGCTCATGGTACTGTGTTCAGTGGGCCTTCATGGCTCCTGTATCCTATAGGAGGCTGGCCTGATGTGTAGTGTGTTCCTATGGTACTTACACCTTATACAAGGCCCAGGTATCCCATATTAGTGTAGTGTAGTCAGTGTCTAGAAGCCAGGTTCTGTAGAGGTAGTTGTGGATGAGCAGCCTGGGCTTATCTAGGAGACATGCAAAGCTTATGCAAAACCACTGTAGTCACACAGTATTCACACACATTAAAGACACAGTCATTGTGTTACAAAAACAAAGGTATATTATTTTGGTGACACAAATACCAAAATACCATAGAGGCTAAACTCCCTTAGGAGGTAAGTAATACACAAATTATATACACTAGTATGCAGAAATAGGCATACAAACAGTTAGGAAACAGTGCAATTAGTGAAAATCACAATATAGAGAAATAGCCCTGGAGGGAGCACAAACCATATACAAAAAAAAAGTGGAATGCAAGAGCAGGTCCCCCACCTTGGTAATTGGAGTGTTTAGAGTACTAGGAAAAACCAAAGAAGATTAAGTTGAGTTCCTGGAGGTTGCAGATGATGAGCCATGCCAGATGGAGGATTGCAGTTGGGTTTGTGTCTTTGGATTCTGCCAACAAGCCTTGGCACATGCAAAACTCGCAGTTAGCAAAACATTTTGAGCTGCCTGGGACCAGCAAGTACCAGGTGGACTCTACTCAGGAGAGGGAGACAGAGGGTGCCTTTAGCAACACAGAGCCCACAGAAGCACAGGCAGCACCCACAGGAGTACCGCAGGATGGGGACATGAAAGTCAAAGAAGGGGCCCATGCTGCACTACAAAAAGGGCTCCCACGCCACCGGAGAACCACTCAGGGAGATGTGCATTGCAGGAAGGAGTGCTGTGGGCTGAAGCTTCAAGATGCCTGAAGATCCCTTCGAAAAGATGCTAACAGGCCTTGGCAGCTGCAAATCAATCAATCAATCAATCAAAGGCATTTGTATAGCGCACTGCTCACCCGGAGGGTCTCAAGGCGCTGGGGGGGGGGGGGGGGGGGGAAACGCTACTGCTCGAACAGCCAGGTCTTGAGTTGCTTCCTGAAGGCGAGATGGTCTTGCGTTGTCCGGAGGTGGATGGGGAGGGAGTTCCATGTCTTGGCTGCCAGGTAGGAGAAGGATCTTCCTCCGGCGGTGGCTCTGCGGATGCGGGGGACGGTGGCGACAGCGAGGCTGGCGGAGCGGAGCTGGCGGGTGGGCTTGTGGAAGGTCAGGCGGCTGTTGAGGAACTTGGGGCCCAGGTCGTGGAGGGCCTTGTGTGCGTGGGTGAGGAGTCGGAACGTGATTCTTTTGTTGACGGGGAGCCAGTGCAGGTCTCTCAGGTGTTCGGAGATGTGGCTGTGTCGGGGGATGTCCAGGATGAGTCGTGCTGAGGCGTTCTGGATCCGTTGGAGTTTCTTCTGGAGTTTGGCGGCGGTGCCGGCGTAGAGGGCGTTCCCGTAGTCCAGCCGACTGGTGACGAGGGCCTGGGTGACCGTCTTCCTGGTCTCGGTGGGGATCCACCGGAAGATCTTTCGAAGCATGCGCAGGGTGTTGAAGCATGAAGATGAGACGGCGTTGACTTGTCTGGTCATCGAGAGGGAGGAGTCCAGGATGAAGCCTAGGTTGCGAGCGTGGTCCGTTGGCTTGGGGGTGGCTCCCAGGGCGGGGGGCCACCAGGAGTCGTCCCAGGCGGATGGTGATGATCCCAGGATGAGGACCTCCGTCTTGTCTGAGTTCAGTTTCAGGCGGCTGTTCTTCATCCATTCGGCGACGTCTTTCATCCCTTCGTGTAGGCTGGCTCTGGCGGCGTCCGGGTCGCTGGTGAGGGAGAGGATCAGCTGGGTGTCGTCGGCGTAGGTGATGATCTTGAGGTTGTGTTGACGTGCGATGGTTGCGAGGGGGCTCATATAGACGTTGAAGAGGGTGGGGCTGAGCGATGACCCTTGTGGAACTCCGCAGATGACTTCGGTGGCCGCTGACCGGAACGGGGGGAGGCGGACTCTCTGGGTTCTTCCGGCGAGGAATGAGGCGATCCACTCCAGGGCCTTCCCCTGGATGCCGGTGTTGTTCAGGCGCTGTACCAGGGTGCGGTGGCAGACAGTGTCGAACGCTGCGGAGAGGTCCAGGAGGATGAGGGCCGCAGTTTCCCCATTGTCCATTAGGGATCTGATGTCGTCTGTGGCTGCGATGAGGGCGGTCTCCGTGCTGTGGTTGGCTCGGAAGCCGGATTGCGAGTGGTCGAGGGATCCGTTGGTCTCGAGGAAGGCAGCTAGCTGTCTGTTGACGGTCTTCTCGATGACTTTGGCAGGAAACGGGAGGAGCGAGATGGGGCGGTAGTTCTTGAGGTCGGAGGGGTCTGCAGTTGGTTTCTTCAGCAGGGCACTGATCTCGGCGTGTTTCCAGCACTCCGGGAAGGTGGCGGTGGTGAAGGAGGCGTTGACGATGTCACGGAGGTGGGGTGCGATGATGTGGTCAGCCGTGTTGAAGATGTGGTGTGGGCAGGGGTCCGTAGGGGATCCGGAGTGGATGGTGTTCATTGTGCGTGTTGTGTCTTCGGTGCTGACTGGGGTCCAGGTGCGGAGGGTGGCGGTGGGGGGCATCGGTTCGGTGGTGGGGTTTGTGGTTGGTGGGCCGAAGCTGTTGTGAATGTTGGCGATCTTGTCGTGGAAGAATGCAGTGCAATGGGTACTGTCCTGCATAGGCAGGCAAGAGCTTACCTCCACTTGAGTTGGGTAGCTGGAAGAGAGGACCATTGGGACCACTTCAGTCCACCACCTGAGATGCAGGATCCATGCAGCTCAGCAGGAGAGGGGATCCACACAGCCGGTCGTCATTGCAGAAGCCTGCAGAAGCAAGGGAGTGACTCCTTCACCCCAAGGGAGAGTCCTTCTTCTTTCTGTTGCAGGCTGAAGATCGGCTGTCCTCAGAGGATGCATGACCGGGGAAAAGTTGCAGTTGCTGGAAGGAGCTGTAGATACAATGTTGCAGGAGGTGTCTGGCTTCTTTGTTTTAGCTTGTCTGGCCTGGCCTGGAGCATCCAGATGCAGTTTCTTCGGTCAGAAGTCAAAGTAGAGATTGCAGAGGAATCATGCTGGAGTCTTGCAAACTGAATCTGAGGAACCACCCAAGAAAGAGACCCTAAATAGCCCTGAAATGGGTATTGGTCACCTAGCTGGGTGACAATTTATCAGGAGGGGGCTCTGACATCACCTGCTGGCACTGACCACTCAGACGCTCCCAGGGATCCCAGCCAAACTTGAATCCAAGATGGCAAAACCCCAGGACCCTCTGGAGGAGCTCTGAGCACCACCTGTGGGGTGGTGAAAGACAGGGTAGTGTTCACTCCCCTTTCTTTTGTCCAGTTTCATGCCAGAGCAGGGACTGGGGGTCCCTGAATCGGTGTAGACTGGTTTATGCTAGGAGGGCACCAAATGTGCCCTTCAAAGCATTTCCAGTGGCTTGGAGAAGCTACCCCTCCCAAGCCTGTAACACCTATTTCCAAAGGAAGATGTGTAACACCCCTTTCCAAAGGAAATCTTTTGTTCTGCCTTCCTGGACTTGAGCTTTTTAAGCAACAGGAGGGCAGAAACCTGTCTGTGAGGTGTCAGCAGCTGGGGCTGCCTGTAAAACCTCAGAAGGATGAGAGGGCAATACTGGGGGTCCTCTGAGAAGCCCACTGAGTGCATGGAATCATACAACCAATGTTTGCAAAAGCATTGGGGTATGATTCCAACATGTTTGATACCAAAGATGCCTATGTTCAGAGTTACCATTATGTAGCTGGACATAGGTATTTTCCTATGTCCAGAACACGTGTAAAATGGTGTCCCCGCACTCACGAAATCTGTGAAAATGGGCCTGGAGCTCATGGGGCACCTCTGCTAGTGCAGTGGTGTCCTCACACACAGGTACTTTGCAACCTGCCCTGTGGGCTAGAAAGCCTGTCATGGGGTGACCTATAAGTGACCTGGTGCAGTGAAAAGTGGCTGTGAAAGCGTGCTTGCACCTTTTCACACAGGCTGCTATGGAAGTCCTGCAGAACCCTTTGCTTGGGTTCCCTATGGGTGGCAAAATATATGCTGCAGCCCATAGGGATCCCCTGGAACCCCAATGCCCTGGGTACCTAGGTACCATATATTAGGGACTTATAAAGGGCCACCAGTGTGCCAATTGTGGGATAAAATACAGAGTTTTGGGAGAGAGAGCATAATCACTGGGGTCCTGGTTAGCAGGATTCCAGTGAACACAGTCAAACAAACTGACATCAGGCAGAAAAAGGGCGTAACCATACCAAGAAAGGTGGTACTTTCCTACATATCTGCCCCGCGCTTCATCATGATCAGTCCGAACTCTTGACTTCGCACAGGTCCAGTGCGACTAGATTACTCCTAGTGGTGTTCATTGATTCCAAGCGCTACAGACACTTTTATTCTTTAATCTTTAACAATTCATAACTCGACTTCTGTTGTTTTGGTCTTGATTTATTTATAAAATAACCTGGTGTGGATTATTTTTGTGGTCTTTTCACTGTGTTACTGTGTATTGTGTTGCACACATATTTTTCCCATTGCCTCTTAGTTTAAGCCTGACTGATTTGTGCAAAGCTACCAGAGGGTGAGCACAGGTTAACTTTTATTGTGTATCTGACTTACTCTGACGAGGATTGTGGTTCCTGCTTGGACAGGGTGAACACCTCTGCCAACCACAAACACAATTGGTAATCGGTAGTGAGGATGTGTTTGTGCAGCGCCATACAGTGACTTTATGTACACTAGTACTCCATATCTATGCCAATTCAAACCAGCTCTCCCTAATTGACATGTTTAAGTTTTCCAAAAGTCTTTTTGGCCAATTCCCATTTTTTGTCTGCAGTGTTTATGAACTTATCTGTCAAGATGGAATTTGAGCTAGCCAATCTGGAGATCTACACAGTGGCCCAACTAAAAGGGTTCCAGGAGAGGAGGCTGTTCATTAGGGAAGTGCCAAAAAGGCAGAGCTTCAAAAAGCCTTAAGAGCATGGGAAGCAGCCCACCAGACTAACTCAGATGAGGAGGAGGAAGGGCCTGAGGAGAGGTTGGAGCAGGACCAGTCTGGACGCTGTGTCATGCAACCTACTGAGCTGGGAGATAAGATTCTCCCAGGATTGGAAGTCCACACCCGAGTAGGCAGCAATGAGTCTTCAAGAAACCCCAGAGGAGCTGGAGGACAGGAGGGAATAGAGAAACATGAAGCTCGAGGTTGCCAAATTGAAATTTGAGAGAGAGCAATCTCTAGAAGAGAAAGAACTGGTCATGAAGGAGAGAAAGATGGCCCATGAGCTCAGCCTGAGAAAGCTGGACATAAGAGCACTACAGGTGGAGTCCAGCAGTAATGGTGGCAGTGTACCTACAGTTGCCACTGGTGAAGTAAGGGTCCACCTACCAAAAGACTTGGGCCCTTATTATGACTTTGGTGGTCTTTTTCTAAGACTGCCGAAGCCACGGGCACCAGAAGACCTCCAATGCTGGCAGTCTTCCGTCCACCATATTACGAGTACTGAGGGATTTCCGCCACAGTTTGGGTGGAAATCCTCCAAAAGTTATGCTGGTGGTCAGAGGCACAGAGGCGGTTCCACCACCAGCCCTGCCAAAAGACCTATGCCAGCTGTATTACGACCTGTAATAGGGCCTGGCGGTGTCCTGATGGCGGGGTGCTGCCGACGGTGGAAGAGCCTGTTCCCTGGCGGAAGACCTTCTCGCTGGACAAGGTAAGTTGAACGTCAGGGAGGGGGTTGGGAGGGTGGGAGTGTTGTGTGTGCATGTGTGAGTGGGTGTTGTCTGCATGTGTGAATGTAAGTGTATATATGTGTGTGTATGCGTGTGTGCATGGGTGTTTGCATGTTTGAATGCGTATGTGTATGTATGTGTGTATGGGTGTTTGAATGCTTGTATGATTGTTGGAGTGAGTGTGTGTTGGATTGTTTGTGTGAATGTGTGTATGCATGCATGTGAGTGAATGCGTGTATGTATATGTGTGATTCAATGCACATATGTATGCGTGTGAGTGAATGCATGTATGCATGCGTGTGAGTGAATGCGTGTATGGAAGTGTTGGTGAATGAGTGTATGTGGGGTGCATGTGTGTGTGTGCGTGTATGTGGGGATGATGGTGCAGTTACGTAAGGGGGATAGGAGGAGGGAGATGCTGTCATGGTAAGGGGTGGAAGAAGGGGGTGCTGTCATGCAAGGAGGGTGGGGGTATTGGAATTGCAGGGGGTTGGGGTAGTCATCTGCCGGTGACAGAAAATAAATTTTCTGTCACTCGTAGCCTTTCTGCCAGGGTTTTTGTGGCGGTACCGCAGAAACCGTGGCAGAAAGGAGACTCGTGATACTGCCTGCAATTTTCAGTGGACCGCTGGGTCAGAGATGCTGATCTCCGGCCCGGCTGTCCGAACTGCGCCTGGTGGTACAAACGGGAATGTGGAGGTTTGGCAGAGGTCAAACTGCCACACTCATAATGTTGCTGCCAGCCCGTCCGCAGTGAGATCACCACCATGGCCCTGGCAGTCTTCGGACTGTCAGGGTCGGAATGAGGGCCTTGGTGCCCAGTTATGTGGTGGGGGATGACATAGAGAAATGGTTTCTGGACTAGGACGTGGCTCAAAGGGTGCACAAGGTTCCCAAGGAGTTCTGGGGGTAGGGAGGTGTAGTCTGTGGAAGCACATGCCTAGAATAGGAAGAGACACACTCTAGGTTTGGTCTGACCCCTAAGAGACTTTGGGGTAGCCACAAAATCTCATCCCAGTCATGGGTGGATTTCCTTGACTATGCCAGCAAGGCACTGAAGAGTTGGGTCAGTGCAGCAAGGGTGATGATTATTCAGGGATGCACAAGTTAATTTTGAAGGAGCACAAACTTGATATTTGTTTTCTAACGCTGCACCAACATCAGGTTGATAGCAAGCTGACTGGCCCCAGGACGCTTGCTGAGGAAGTGGACATCTGGGCCAGCACCAGAATGTCCAAGATGGTATCTGGGGGGACTCCCAAAAGGGTGGTCAGGGTTCCTACCAGAAGAAAGAGGGAGAGAGGGAGGAAAAGAAAGAGTTCTCTCATTGCCCCGAAAACAACTTACATGGGAAAGGGTCCAATACCCAATCTGGCCACCAGAAGTAAAGGTTCCATGACAAAAGTCAGCCACAAAATCCCAAGTGTGATAAGTGTTTTGAGCATGGCTACTACAGGGGGGAACCCAAGTGCTCATAAAAAGCACACCCTCCCACCCAGTGGTGGTAGGCAAAGTGCTGAGGGAGGAGCTTGTCCTAGCAAGTAGGGGGAGTTCAGGAAGGTTACCCTAGTGTTGCTTGGTGACAGTGCGATGGTTCCTAAAATCCATGTGAATCAAAAACAGCAAAATATAGCTAATGGGTTAACATCAATGGACAAGGTACTGATGCTCTGGAGGACACAGGTGTCAGTATGACTATGGTAAGGAGTCAGTGGTCTCCCCAGAACAGGTTGTACCCACTGCATTCCACCAGGTTGTTGGCAACAGGGAGGGACACTATCCACTGGCCCTCATTCCATTCAAATGTGTCTCCCAGTTGAGGGTATGGGGCACCTGCAGTGGCCATTGTGGTGCTCCCTGAGAAGGTCATTGCTTCCCTTGGGAACCTGCCAGAGCTTGCTGGATGGCAAGTGGAAGGACTCACCAAGAAGGAGTTATGTAAGGCACAGAGAGAGAGTCCAACCCTGGAGGGCAATGAGGTAACAGGCTGAAGCCCAAGCACAGGAGATGCCCAGGGTGAATGTTTCCTCAGGTGCTTTCTGAAGGTCCTGCTTGATTTGCCAGGCATGTGAAAATACAGGTCAGAAGCTGAAAGCTCCCCTGAATCCCTTACCTGTCATTGGCACACCTTGAAAGGGTGGGTATCAGTATTTTGTGGCCTATTGAGCTCTAGACAGCCTCTAGCTGCAGATTGTTCTAGTGTTGGTGGACCATGCCACAAAATATCTAGGGGCCATACCTCTGAGGATTGCAACTGCACCTGCAGTCGCTGAGCCCCTAATGGGGATTTATACCAGAGTGGGTTTCCCCAAGTAAGTTTCCTGACTGGGGCACCAACTTCATGTCTGCTTACATGCCGTCAATGTGGAAGGAGTGTGGAGTGACTTACAAGTTCTTTACCCCCTAACATCCACAAACTATCAGGCTTGTTGAATGGTTCAACAAGCGCCTTAAAGGCATGATCAAAGGCCTGCCTAAAGCCCTGAGGCATAAGTGAAACATCCTCTTTGCATACAGAAAGGTGCCACAGAAGGGAGTAGGCTTCAGCCCTTCAAGCTTCTATATGGCCACCCTGTAAGAGGGCCTCTCAGTTTGGTGGAAGAAGGGTTGGAGCAAGCTCACAGGAAGATTCCCCAGAATGTGGTTAGCTACACACTAGCCATCAGAATTCAAATGGCTAATTTTGGAAGCAAGCTTCTGACAACTTAGAAGCCAGTCAGGAAGTGATGACCAAAATTCTACCCCGGTGGAATTGCATCTTAGGTAGAAAATGTGGGTGATGGAACCCATGGAGCCCAGGGCCCTTCACGACTGCAGGACTAGACCCTATGAGATTGTTTAGAGGAAGGGTAAGGCCACCTACCTGGTACCCTCACAGGTGCCTAGAGGTCTTGAGGTCATATCAGCCAACTCAAACCACACTTTGAAAGGTCTTAGCTCACCATGCTGTCGGTGACAGAAAGAGGAGAGGAAGAAGAGAGTGACCCTCTCCCTGACCTATAGCATCTCAGGAGAAATATGGATATGTGGAAGGTATGAACCTTTCTCACAGTCTAACTTCTGAACAGCAGAGGGACTGCCACCCATTTCTGGGGCAGTACTCTCTGGTTTCCCTTATCCCTGGGACTACCTACCTTTGTATTCATGTTGTCTATACAGGAGACAGCCCCCCTTTTAAGAATAAATCTCACAGGCTGTCTGATAAGGTGAGGGACAGGCATTAACCATGCGGTTTCTGAAATGCTGGAATTGGGGCTGATTGAACCAACCCTCCAGTAGCCCCTGGTCTACTCCTGTGGTACTGGTACCAAAAGCTGCCCCACTGGGCACTACACCTGAACTCAGGTTCTATTTTGATTACAGAGGCCTCGTTTGGGATATTTAACTTATGTGCAAGTTCAAAGTAGAGAGCACTACCTGTGCCCAAAGCCTGTAAGCAAAATGCTACTATTGGACCTGCAGCACTGATTGTGCTATCCACATAAGTAGCCCTTCGAACATGTCTCAGGCCTGCCAACTATAGTGTAGGTGACAGCTTGATTTTAAGTATCCCCCGCTAGACAGCCACACACTAGGCCTAGGTCGAACTTGCAGAGTACTGCAGAATTCTGTGGAGTGCTTAAAAAAACAGCGAGATTCCACTTCGGTCCGTGAACGTGTAGAAATTTGCTCGCCCACCTGTTTGCATTGCTTGGTGCCAGTAGCATTTTCTGCACTGCGGTATAAGAACAAACGGAGCCACACTGTTGCATGTCAAGGCCATTTTGTTTTACCTGTTCTGTGAATAGTGCTGGGTCTTTTTTCACAATGTACCTTTTTTCAAACCTCCCTAAACCACTCATCTGACTCATTCAATTCTCTTTTACCTTTATTATAATAGTGTGTGTCTTTTTGTTTGTGTATTTTACATTGTTGTCTGTCTTTTAATTTTTCTATGATTTTTGTAATTTTTTTGGTTTTCCCCTTGCAACCTTATTTATTCCTTTCTTATACATTCCTCCTATTTTTTTTTTTCCCCCACTCAGTGCAATGGCATAACCTGGGCGAGGCAGCAACAGTGCAGCTGGTAACCGGAGACCTTGCAGTCGTCAGTGCCACCAAGGGGGCAGAGGTGACTACACTTGTATTTTATGTACAGTGCCAACTTCCCTCTATGCTGTCAGCAGGTGGGAGGCCCGGGAGTGGGTATGGTCTGCAGGAGCGTCAGTTGTTTCGGGGAGGGTATACTAGTGTGTGCAGAGGAGGACTGGAGTGAGGCACACCAAGCAGCACTTGACACACCACAGAGCAGATATCCTAGACAGGGAGCAGGACCTGCTCAACCTGCATGGGATGCAGGTTGGTTAGGCTTGTGAGTAATGATTCATTTGTTGTGTTCTACAATGCTCATATTTGTTTTTCAAATAACATGCTGCTCACACTCAGAGGCAAGTGAAATTTGTATAATGTTACAAGTATTATGTGGTCCAATTTAGTGAGCCAGGTGCTCAGCACTACCTAATTGTACTCGTTGGCACTCACTTGGGCAGATTATTTAAGAAGTCATGGAGACTCCTTTGTCCTGTCACTAAGATAGTCGTACTAGTAATATCAGTGAGTTAGCATTCTCTCTGTCTTTCTTTTTGTAGCTTGTACAGTCCCAAGCAATCACCCAGTGATATGTACTATGCATCTATGCATTGTAAAGGGAAACTGAGTAGGCCCATCACAGAGGGTGGAGAAGCAAAGATTATTCAATTATTCATTGTAATGCATTAGTAGTTCCAAATGTAGATAAGGAAATTTTGAATAGGGCTTAGGAAATTAGGAATAGGTCAAGTCAATACCAATAACATAGGCAATCTAAAAAGTGCAATATGCTACTGCCTTTGCCTGCCAAAATATTTTCTGGGAGGTTAACTGCACCACTAATCTATTTTTGTTATCTTCTTTATTTCTTACATCAGCATCCAAGGGCAAGAAGAGGACATCAGAGGAGGGTCAGCCTGAAGCCGGGCCTGCCACCATCAGTGCTGCGGTGGTGGATGTACCTCCGCCACCACCATGGCTGATAGCTCTCCTAGTCCCAGTACGTCCTCCTGTTAAGATTATTTCCCTAACTTCACATTTACCATGACTCTTTTTTTCAAATCCTCTTACTTCTCTCTAATGTTTGTTAATTATTTTTATCCCTGCATTATCCTTTTTCTATATTGCATGTTTCTGTGGCTGACTTCCTCCTTTCTGTACTAGTTTATAGCTTTCTTTTGCTTTGTTTTTAAGCTTCACTCTCTCCTACCTTATATTCTGTGGACTGGTACTGTAAGAGAATAGATTTTATGTACTCTACTATTAGGATTGCAGACCTAAGCAAGCTATTCTATGCATGTTTGTTGAGAAGGCTTTCTTTTTCTTGCTCACGGTCACAGTAAAACAAGAGTGTTGCCAATTTATCCTATCCCTTCATTGTGCTTCAAATGACTCACAGTCCTCATAGCTCTGCCCCTCCTTTACGAAAAGTTTTTCCGTTGGCTTGGCTACCTGGCTTTGCTGACATTGTCAACCAACAAAATGCCCAAAGTGATATTTTCAATAGAAGAGAAGATACTGTTAACCGAACTGTAGTCATTTGTTGCACTTGTATTTTGTTAAACAACATAATAAGGGGGGGGGCGCAGCTGGCATCTAAAATGTGTAATGCTTTTTCTAGTGCCATAGACCACCAGTGCAAGGCTAGCACCAGTGCACCACATGCAGAGGCGGTTGGAGGAGGAGTCCCAAGGGTAGCAGAGATGGGTGATGGTAAGTCACATTGCTTGGATATTGGCAATTACTAGTATACTCACTGTATTTGTTAAGCGAAGCAGACCCCACCCATCATCATTCAACACCTCCCTGCGCACAACATTTTACGATCCATGACCAAAATGCAGCATGGTTCAATTCAGCACTGTAGTGTGCAATGTGCATTGTTCTCAATGCATTGCAAACCAAAACAAAAAAAAGACGTGTTTCCTTTCCCTCCCAGTGCCCACTCAGTCACTTGCTAGTACTTCTGTCCTTAATTCTTTTTTAAGTTCTATCTCAGCCTATCAAAAAAAAAGAAAAATCTTTTCTTGGCATGTACCACATTTTTCTGGCCGGTTCGTTCATATATTTAATGGCCTTCATAATGGATTTACGCCTGTTTTTCCCTTTTATCATTCATCAACTTCAGTGATTGACCAAGCCAAAGCGTAGGCACATGATGATGATCAGTGGCAGTCCACTATTCTATAGCAAAACCTCTACCTTCCTGGCCCAATCCCTCTAGCTTTTCCTGCCATTGAGTAAGTTAAGTTTCCTTTCCTTACTTCCAAGCAAATGTGGTTTTATTGGTTGAATTTGTTTTGAGGCCAGGAAGTAAAGTTGGATTAGGTGCCCAATTTTGTGTTTTGCTGATGGGATACTCTGTGATAAATGTGTCAAATATATTCTACATATCCCATTCCTTTCCCTGTACTGCAATGCATCATTTTCCCCGCCATCTACATAAGGCAGACAGGAGGTCTATTATCCAAATGTTGTACATGACATGTGTGATGTATTATTCATGTGCCTCTTTGGAGTCAGGATAGAATTGAAAGGCATTTGGGAAGAGGAGATCCACTGGAATTAAAGTAAGATAATTGTCCATTGTTGCTGCCCCAGTTGCAGACTGTAGAAAGTAGTACTCAATGCACTAACTAGCATGCCTCCATTAATTTAGCATAACAAGAATACTTGTTCTCCATAGTGAATGATGGCTTACTCATTAATGAGAGTTAATTTAATGATTTTTTCCACACAAACCGTCTGTTTGGTTTTTTTGGAAATCATTTTCAAGGAAAAAAAAACACAGTTTTTTTTACTAATCTGGTGTTATGCTGCCTTAGTTTCTTTCAGCCAGTCAGTGCTTTTATAGGAGGTATGTGTGGGTAAAAACATGACCCTGTGACCCTCCTAATTACATAAAAAATTCCAATGGCGGTATGGAACTAGCAGTGTACTGCTACTGTGCCACTATATCATTTTTAAACAAGTGTTCACACAGAGCATTAATTAGAATTTGTCTTTTTAATTTTTTCTTTCTTGATATAGCTACTCAAGATAGATTACCATCACCAATGACATAGAAGGAGATAGCAGCCTGGCTGTGGTGACAGAGGTTGGAGGCCACCTGGGTGGAGTACCAATGGCTGGAGGAGGAGGAGGGTGCAGCACATAACCATGTTCCAGGCCCCATGTTCCAATGCTGTGTGCTGCGTGCTGCATGATCTGGCATGCTTGGGCCGTTGGATGGCCCACGAAGAGGCCCAACAGCAAAAAACTCAGGCCCTCATAAAAAATGCTCTCTTCTGAGCCCTTTTTTGTTTTTTTGTTTTGGTGGAAGGGGCTTTTGTTGTGGGAGGGGAGGGTGGGAATTGAGAAGGGACTGATACTTTTTGTAGAGTATTTTTGTTGGACTCTTTGGGCTTTTTTTGACATTGATTGGGGACTTGGTGTTTTTTTGGGGGTACAGATGTAGACCTGTTGTGGGTTGAGAGGATAGGTTTTTTTGTTGGAACTATTTGAGGAAAGGGGAAAAATATTCATACTTTACGCCTGGAATAGTTTTTTGTGTTTTACTTTTACTTTACACTGCTGTCTTTTCGTGCAGCATGTTTTAATCTGATCTGATTATCAAAGTGTATACCAGTTAGTTATAGTCAGGGCCACTGGAATAATGCAATTGTACGGCCGTGGCATTTTTCACATATTTGTAATTTTGCCGCTTTTGCCAACTAATCCATCGCCTGCTGCATAATCTGCAGAATTTAACAACAAAAAAATAATTTCCAGCTCAAATGGATCAAATGTTACTAAAACTGCAGCAACACATGTCCTTACACAGTGGAAGACCCTTTGCAAGGGTTAACTGATCACCTTTCTGTAGCTTATTGCTATATTTAGGTCTTAAACTGGTACTGATGAGGCTCAACCAATGCCCTGAGTGTGTTAACATGTTTCAAAATGACAAAATAATTACATAATACCATCACAAACTGTGCTGCATAATGCCACATAGTTTGGATTTCTTGCTGTCTAATTTACTTAACCCTGCTGTATAATTTGGCCCTCCCTTCCACATAATTCCAGTGGCCCTGGTTATAGTTAGTTATACTCTGGTCCTACTTTCCCCTGTAACTATATTGATCATTATGGGTGGTATACTGCCTTTACCTATATTGCCTATCATAACCTAGAAAAACAAGCAGTTACTTATCTGCCGTAGAAGTTAATTACTTACTAACTAAACAAGTTAAATTCACTCTATAGTTATCTTACTTGAATAGATGAAGCAAAGGCTGCTACCTCTCTCTCTTTCCCAAGGTGCTTTGATAATGGTAGTGGTAGTGCGCTAACAGGGAAGGCATTACATGCACAGTTCCACTCCCACCTACTTGAGCTTCAATTGTATGATTAATCAAAAGGATTAACCATCACAGGTAACTAATTTGAAAGAATAACACAGAATTAGTGGGTTATATATTTATATCATAGCTTTAGAAAGACTGAGACCAGACTACTACCACCATGAAAGCAAAGAATACCATATATTATAGCAAAACTATTAATAATAACTTATTCTGAGCAATGTGGAGCATGGAATTTAACTGAAACTAAAGTTACAAAATCCTTGAGTCAGGAAAAGTATACTTGAAGCCTGGAGTGGACAAGGTTAAGTGTTTACACAAAACAAGGCAGGAATGATGATGTTGGCGTTGACAAATGATGTTCCTTTACACTTTAAATATTAATCCCTGTTATGCTTTAGTGGGTAAGTGTGGCTGGTGTTGGCTATAGCTCAGGTAATAGAAGATCCCTCATTGAGTTGGTGTTGTATTTAATCACATCTGTCCCACCAAGCGTGTTATGGTGTAAATTCAGTCACACCTTAATAAATCACCAACCCTAAAGGACGAAGGTTAGCGGATTGATGAAAGGATGGGAAAGCAGATTTGGGGAAAGCTGTGACAAAGACAAACACTGCCCACCACAACAATAGTATTCATTAGGGCGATGAGTAACACATCATCATCAGTCTGTTGTGGAAGGAAATGAAGGAATGAGTATAACACAGTACCATTAAATAAATTGCAAACAGTCCTTCAGTCCCAGAGACCAGAGTTATTATTAGATATCCAAATGTTCTGTCATTTAGGTTTGAGAACCATAAATTATGGAGGAGTGAAGTTAATCCAGCTGGTTCTAATAATTATGATTGTTAAGATAAGAGTGATATTGTATTGACAAATTGGGTGGTGCATGTGCATTCTTCTATGAATGTCGGTCACGTTGTGCTCCTGGCTGAACCAGTCTGGTAGGCAAGCAGGAGTGCTGAGCTTTCACCTTTCATGCAGGAGGGTAAGTAAGTAAGTAAGTAATACATTTTATTGTACAGTTAGTTAAAACCTTAACTATAAAAGTTTATAAACACTCATTTGTACAATTGCATAGTCCCCTTTCCTTGCAATTGGTTGATTTCGGGAGGCCAAACCCTAGCCTTATCCAGGCAAGTAAAAGAGTGTTCTAAATTTTGTAGCTAAAATTAAGTTTAAAACAGGTCCATTTCTGTCCTGAGGAGCTTCGCGTCCATGGGAAAGACACTGAATACGTTTTCGTCCTACTACTTTCAGCAGGTGCAGGCTACCTGGGCCTGCTAATGTTCATGGAAGAGTGCGAACAGCAAAGATCTGGATGTTACCTTTCTTAATCATCTCTTTTATTTGCCTTTGAAAGGAGACTCTATCATCAAAGAGTACCCCTAAATATCTATAATTGGTCCAGTTGTTCTCCATATAGGAACCTTTTATCACTTTTCTTGATCCTGCTGCTAACATCCACAATACTTGTTTTCTTCAAATGTTTTGTCATCCCATTAATTGAGAAATATGAGGACAGTTTGTCGATGAGTCATTAAAGCCCTATTTGTGTCTGGTAAGGAGAATCACATTATCTGCATATGGAAAGTTTGAGATGTGCATAAAATCTAAATGTGAGTTTTCTGTGTCTAAAGCGGGAAAAAAGTCAGCTAAAAAAAGGTTAAACAGTTACTATGCCAAGACACAGCCTTACTTTAGGCCCAAAGATATTGGTATTTTCCTGGACAGGATGGAACCGTCTCTGATTCTCACCCTTGCCCAGGCGTCCGTACACAAAAGCTGTATGGCTTTCAGAAGATGGGCTGGAACACCCCATGATGATAGCTTTAGAAATGCAGCCTTCTATTCTGCGTAACAGAAGTAGAAAGGTTGCTTTTTGCGCTTCAGGTTGTCCTTATTAAAGATAATGCCAGAATATGGGTTGACGTACCCGCCCCTGGAGTAAACCCAATTTGAATCTGGGGGACATTATGATTGATATCAGCCACTGCAGAAAATCTGTAAGTAGCAAGCTAGCAAAATGTTTTGGCTTTATAGCAAGAAGGGTAATCAGGTGGTAATTAGCTGGTTGGTGCTGATCCCCGTTCTTGAAAGCTGAACTGATTATGGAACCCTTCCAAGAATCTGAATAATTTGTTGTTGTAGGGCACTGTTAAATATTGTTGGCAGACCGTTTGGACCCGGGGTCACATTAGGCCTGGCCCTTTGGATAATTTACAAACTTGTTTTTCCGGAAAGAAATATGTCACTTCAGAACTATAAGGTGAAATTATAATGCATGGGTCCAGGCTATCTGAGTAAGTAGAGATAACTTCAGAGTGGTATTTAAAATGGTCCTTCAGGAACGTGATCCTTCAGACCTCTGTTAGATTGGAGCTGGCTACAGCGCAGGAGGCCTGGTTCAGATCGTTAATCATTTTACAGAAATCCCTTGAATTTTTCCTATTGGCAAGAAGCAGTGACTTTGCACAAAAGTTTTGTTTTGAAGTTAATTGTTATTCCCAAATCATGTTCCAGTAGATTGTATATAAGCTTTTCAAAGTATTTCTGGGTTTTTAAGATGCTTCTTAGTACTTATCTGAACATGATTATATTCTTTCCTTACAACATCAACGATAAGCAGAGACTTTGAGCCTTCTTTGGGATTCCGAGCCTCCTTTGTGTCAATACGAGCCGCTTTGGTTATGGTAGTAACCCATTAGTATGTCAGTAAAGAGTGATTAATTGGGAGCTGGATTAAGAAGATGTTTCTAAGGCACTGATTTGCTAAGGTCAGAGCTGTGACACCAATACTTTGAAAAGTCTTTTCTGACCGGTGAAGTATTTGATATTTGATTATCCCAAGCTCTCCTGGTAAAGCAAGAGCTTTGTTATGAAGCTGGTGTAGTGCTTTGATTACTTTCTACTGTTACCAGCGGTCACTATTGATTGTTTTGACAATCTTAAATGATTTAATTACGCAAGGTATGAGGAGTGTTACAGCTGTGTGTCTAACATGGAGGATGAAAAAGGAGAGTCATAGGAGCATTGTGGAGGTCTAACTTGTTGGAATCTTCAATTCAGAATTTTTAGTCCTAGGAATTCTAGGACTTTCACTAGGGAGACTGCATTCGGGTTATTAGTTCTCCTACTTGCATCCCTTGTAGACTGCACAGGGATGTACTATAGGTGGTCCTATTGAGCTAATAACTAATCTCAGGAGAATGCAGTCAGTAAATTCATATTAAAGTCTCCTGTGACTAAGATTACTGGAGATAAATAGTCTTGCCGACTGGCAAGTAACATGCTTAAGAGTATTGATATGATTGTGGCCCTGATTCCTGATTCTGGATGTAAATAAAGATTTATCAGTAGAAGCGGGTTCTTGCATTCTTGATGCCAGTTCAAGAGTTTAATTACTAAAATGTTTCCATCCTCTAACTCCACCAATTCACTGTGGATCTGCAGTTGTAAATGTAGCCAGGTCCCCTTTTGGACGTCCTGATTTCTTAGTTTTGATCGCAGGACTCAAATAGCCTGCTAAGCCAACCATTGTGAGTGGTTTTAGAGACCATGGGCCTCGTTTATGAGGCCCTAATGGCACCCTGCCCCACTGAAGTGTCATTTTTTTTATTTACGCTTTGGTGGCAAAGTGTGCCAACTGATATTTACAAGGCCATGCAAAGCCAACTTGCATGGCTTTTCATGGTCTTGTAAATATGGAACCCTTTCACGTATAACAATGCATGAAAGGGGAGTTCAGTGGGTGTTGCTTGGGGTGTTTCCCATGGCCTGTGTTGGTGCTAGGCAGTAATTTGCGTGCCACTGCAAGGGAGCATACAGAAATGTGCCATATCTTGTAGATACAGTGCAATTCTGCCCTTTCCCAGTGGCACAGGGTGGCGCAGCAAGGCACTTGCTGCACCACACTGTAACATTGGCCTTGTAAATGAGGATCCATGCCTCTTGTAAGAAAATGATATGATCACTCTTCAGTAGTTCAGGGGGATTCTTTTCCTGTGTTTTAGTCTGTACATCAGTAACATTCCATGAGCAGATGTTTAAGCTTTCCAATCAGTTCAGTGCTTAAGATTGATTACATTTATTATTTTTGCAGACTTTCTAATGTCATGAGCTGGCATTACCATGTAGGGAAGTCGTAAGCCAGCCTATTTTTAGCTTTATTTTGTCACAGTGTTCTTTAGCAAACAGGTTTTATTAGCTGGAAACAGTATTGTGGAAGATTTCTCTTCAGGATTCCTAAGGATCGTATACATTTGTTTGGTCATGTCTAAGTCGTTATCATTTAAGTTCCCCATTAAAGGTGCAAGCGGAGTTGGATAAGCAACAGGAAGAGGTACTGTTATTTTGATACTCCATGCCAAGAAGTGTTCCTTTTCCTGGAAAACCTTCTTTGCTGGCAAGTTTCCTGTCCATATCAATAGTGTGGATTCTTGATTCTTGCCATATGAGAAGGTCGAGAATTGAATCAATTCTATATCTGCTGTGGCTATCTTTTCAAGATATTTCCCTGTTTGAGGATGCCATGCCTCCCTCTTGACTGGTATATTGGGGTAAACATTGTTTTAGTGAAAGAAGCTGATGCTGAAGGGTAGTGATCAGACGATTGTGTAACTGTCATGATGTCTTCCATTTCGCCTCAACTTGTTGACGTGTGACTGGAGGGATCGGTGGAATCCTGAGTTACACTGGGGTTGTCATGGTGTGGACCAGACTGCAGACTATTGTAGTCTTCCTCCTCACTATTAATGCAATTTAGGTACTCTGATCTAACTGCGTTTGTAGGCTGATTTGAAAGATGTAATTCAGCCAACACCTACTGCTCCGAGTCTCAAGGGTTGCTTGTATTGGAATGCTGTGGCCTTTATTAAATGATGAACTATCTGTCACCTCATCAGAGGTAAAGAGGCATGTGATGGATCTTCCGCCTGTTGGAACTCCAAGTGTTTTGTTAAATAATAGGAAGAGTTTAACCTTTTTTTGGTGGAGTGTTGTTGATACTTTTTGATGGTTTAACTTCATGAACAATGGTGGGTTTGTTGTTCCTCAACTTTGTAACACTTGTACCAGGAAGCATTACTAGGCTTACTCTTTTTTGTTTCTTTCTTTATGTAGCTTCTTTTTAAGTTTTGTGCACATTCTATAGGGGTTGGGTGATCAGTTTGAGATTTGCTGATATCCTCCATGTGAGAAAACAGAGCTGATTGCAGAGGCCCCCTAACTTTTTGCCCCCATTTTTCACTTTTTGCTGGTGTTTTCCTGACTCTGATGGTGCCCTGGGTACTGCTAACCAGTCCCAGGGCCTGTGCTCTGTGTAAAATCAATATGCAAATTAGGCTAATTATAATTGGCTAAGTTAACCTAGCTATAAGTCCCTAGTATATGGTAGGGCATGTAGGTTTAGGGACCACAGCATAGGTATGGCACCCATAGGTGCACTGCTGAGGTGCCCAGTGTCATTTTAAAGGCAGGCCTGCCTTGCTGGCTGCTTTTAAATTAAAGTTATATGCAAATTCGACTTTGGAATTAAAAGTAGTTCCAAAGTCTTAAACTACCTTATTTTTACATATAAGTCACCCCTAGGGTGTGCCCTATGTGCCCCCAGGGCTGGGTGCCATGTAACTATAAGCAGGGACCTTATAAAAATAGTTTTATAAGCCCTGGTGAGGTAAAAACAGCCAAATTCATTTTTCCCTCATTGTAGTAAATGGCCTTCATAGGCTAGAATGGGGAGACTTTATTTCAATTTTTAAATTCCCCTTAAATGATGGATACCAAGAGTTTGGTATCAAATTCATTTTTGTAATAAATCCCACAACTTCCAGTTGTTGGATTTAATATAACTTGTTCAGGTAAAGAGTTTTAAACTTTACCTGAAAAGTTGCCAATTTCAGCCCTGAATTGTTTTTGCTGCTGTGCTCTGATTGGCCAGCCTCTAGCAGCCTTGATGAGGTGTGAAGTGGCCTGGCTTCACACAAAGGAATGTGCCTGTGGGAGGGAATCTCCCCTCAGCAGATGGTGAGGCAGGAAGGGGGAGGGCTGCCAAACTGGTCTTCAAAGGCAGAGAAGGACATTTGGAGCAACCAGCAACACCCCCACATCCTGCAACCCCAGAAAACTTGGTGCCCCCCTGATTAGATTAGGAGAGGGCAGGAGAGGGGTGTGTTTATGAGTTTTAGCCACACCAGTGGGCGGGCTAGCCAGATGTAACCTCCAAAAATCAGATTCAGCCATGATGGATTTCTGGAGAATGTTGCCTCCTGGGATTGATTTTTGCAACACTTCCCAGGAAGTGGTCATCACAGGGGGAAGGACCCTGCACCTGATTGGAGAACCAGGACACCCCTGCTTTTCACCCAGGTGCAAGGATAAAACTGGCAGACCTGCACCCACACCTCAGGTCCCTACCACATCCAAGGAAGAACTACAGAAGAAGAAGGACTGCTCTGCTGGACCCCTGCCCTGCACCTGGACCCTGCACTCAGAAGGACTGCACACCTGGGCTTCACCACAAGAAGGACTTTGCCTGGCTTCAACTGGTTCAAGGAGGGACTCCCTGTTTGCTACAGGTGAAAAATTGCTAACCAGAGTTCCCTGCACCAACTCCTGAAGAAATCAACCAGCTGGCCACTGCCCAGTGGCTAAAAAGGAGTTTGTGTCAGGTGCATTCAGGGAGTTGTAGTCTGCACCCCCAAGGACCATCTCAGAACTTATGGACCCTTGGGGTGAGCTATGGACCTCAAAAGAACCTTAACAGGACATCTGGGTGAAGCCCCAGAAGTTTGAAGAAGTTTGGAGATCTTTGTAAAAAAAGCTCTATAGAGGGACCGACCCGCCGCAGCAATTCTAGCCAGCTTGCCTCAACCACGACCCGGCCTGATTTGCTGGTTCGTCCCGGTAAAGAAAATCTCAGAAAAAGAGACTAAGGGGGTGATTCCAAGTTTGGCTGGCGGCGGGTGCCGCCAGCCAAACGGGAACCGCCAGAATACCGCTGCGCGGTCATAAGACCGCCGCGGTTATTCTGAGTTTCCCGCTGGGCGGGCGGGCGACCGCCAGAAGGCCGCCAGCCTGCCCAGCGGGAAACCCCTTCCCACGAGGATGCCGGCTCCAAATGGAGCCGGCGGAGTGGGAAGGGTGCGACGGGTGCAGTTGCACCCGTCGCGATTTTCAGTGTCTGCTACGCAGACACTGAAAATCTTAGTGGGGCCCTGTTAGGGGGCCCCACGACACCCGTTACCGCCAGCCAGGTTCTGGCGGTCAAAACCGCCAGAACCAGGCTGGCGGTAAGGGGGTCGGAATCCCCATGGCGGCGCTGCCTGCAGTGCCGCCATGGAGGATTCCCCAGGGCAGCGGGAAACCGGCGGGACACCGACGGTTTCCCGTTTCTGACCGCGGCTGTACCGCCGCGGTCAGAATGCCCATTGGAGCACCGTCAGCCTGTTGGCGGTGCTCCTGTCATTTTAGCCCTGGCGGTCGTCGACCGGCAGGGTTAGAATGACCCCCTAAGTCTGAAGGTAAAAAGTTGACCGGGACCTCCCAGCCAGCCTATCCGAGGAGGGCCCCAGGGACGTCGGATCAAGATCCAGGTTTACCCCGGTCGAAGGATTTTCACCTCGAAAAAACAACTAAGTCCGAAGGTAAAAATCTCCACCGAGGATTCCCGCATCACGTATCCGGAGCAGGGCTCCAGGAGGTCGGACTGAACTGGCAGGTTCGTCTCGCTGAAGAAAATCTTCGAAAAAGAGACTAAGGGCCTGATTCTGACCTTGGCGGTCTTTTCGCAAAACCGCCGAGTTACCGCCGTGGTAAAGACCGCCGACCGCGGCGGTATGCCGCTGCGCGTATTCCGACCGCTGGGAGCGTTCCGCCGGAATCCCGCCAGCAGCCACACTGGCGGTCGGCGGGAAAGTGGAGACTGGTCAACCTCCACCGCCACGCCAGCAGAACACCGCCCCCAGAATTACGACCCACATTTCTGTGTGGCGGTCTTCTGTTGGCGGTCACGTCCCTATGGCTCCCGTCGCCTCCCGGCGGACCAACGCACAAGGTAAGTTGATCGTCCGTGAGGGGAGGGGGTGGGGGGGTGTTGTGTGATGTGTGCGTGCATGGGGGTGTGTAGAGGGGGTGTGTGAGCGCGTGCATGCGGGCGGGGGGTGCTGCTGTGCCTTTGGGCAATGTGTGTAGTTCGGCGGGTGCGCATGTCGGCATGTATGTGTGCGGGTATGTGCCCCCGTTGTGTATGTGTGTGTGTAGGGGGTGTGCATATGTGCATGTTGGGGGTGCGTGCATGTCGGGGTGCGTGTATGTGCATGTCGGGGTGGGGGGGCAGGGGGTTCGTACCACCTCTGGGGGGTGGCAGGGGGGTGGAGGGTGTGGGGGGAGGACTCGTGGGGGGCAGTGGGGGGTGGATGAGACCCCTATCAGTGCCAGGGAAGGAATTCCCTGGCCCCGATAGTGCCTACCGCCATGGTTCGCATGGCGGTTCCCGACCGCCAAAAACCGCGGTGGTAAGCAGGGTCATGATACGGTTGGCGGTCTTGGGTCGACCGCCGGGCCGGAGTGTGCGAACTCCAGCCCGTCGGTCATGACCGCCGTGGCGGTCGGAGTGGGGAAGTGGCGGTCGATTGCGGCGGTGACCGCCGCGGTCAGAATGCCATTTTTTGGACCGCCGGTCTGTTCGCGGTCCGACCGCCGCCTCTCCGCCGACCGCCAAGGTAAGAATCAGGCCCTAAGTGTGAAGGTAAACTTTTAACCGAGGCCTACTGCGGCCTGTAGCCGAGCAGGGCTACATCGCGGTCGGCCTTAAACTTTGACTTTGCCCCAGTCGAGGTGCAACCAGATGACCCGATTGGCGCTTTTTGTTTCTAGGCACTAAAAAAAAAAAATTCTTTAAAAATTCATATCTCCGGTTCCCCTTATCCGATTTTATTCGTTTTTGTGTAATTGTAAAGATAAAAATATAATCTATTTTTATAAATTGGTTTTGGATTTTTAAACTGTTTCCTGTGTTTTATTTAATAACTGTTTTGTGATATTTGAATGCTTTACACTCTGTCTTCTAAGTTAAGTCTTGACGCTCGTTGCCAAGCTACCAAGGGTTGAGCTGGGTTTAATTTACTGAGACCTAACTGGACCTAAGTGGAGGTTAGTGGCCTATTGCTAAGTGTAGGTACCTACCTGCCCTTACCAATAACCCATTTTCCAACACTCCACACATTGTATAACATTGAGTGAGTCTGGGGGTCTTTGTCCTCCAGTGATGGTACTATGTGACGAAGTGAGTCATCTTTCAGAGCCCTTCGGACTTTCCTAGTCACTCCCTCCAGCCATTGGGAGAGAGTTATGCGAGTTGCGAGTTGTTACAGTGCCCATCGGATTTAAGAGATATTTTTAGATCTTATATGAATATAGTTAGAGCCTCAGGAATTGTTACAAGTCTATTGACCACCGGGCCATAGTTACAGTCAATGATGGATTCAACAGGTCTACTTGCAGATCCAGTTTATTAGACTGATTTATAAAAGCATTGAGGGCCATTTGAGATGTTCTAAGTAGAATGTCCAAGACCATCGCTGGGTGTGGTAAACCATAGGTTGAAGGATTGCACACAGAGTGCTTCTCCTGAGTTTTGGAGTTTTTTAAGGAAGTAGTAAGGGGACCCTTGAGAGACCAGGACTCCTTTGCTGGGGTTTCAGAAGCTTGGGATCTTGATGGTCTATAATAGTAGTGTCCAAATCACTTTTCCCTTTCTTAATTTTCACTGTTCCTTCAACTGGAAGGGTAGATCCATTCATTAGTGGCAATCTAGAGGATGGCTGAGGATACATTTTTTCTAGAGAAGGTCATGGCGAGAAAGGTTCCAGTGAAGGAAGCTCCAGGTCGCTGAGCGGGCCCCAAGCTGATTCTTTATTTTCCTCTAACTCATTATTGGGATCTGCATCAGAAGGGCCGTCCAGAGTCTGGATGTAGATTAGAGATTCATGGAAGGTTATTATTGGTTTTTGTTGGTGACATTGAATCTGGAAGAGAGTTTGAATCACTTAGGGCGGCAAAAATTACTCCAACTGGGTCTTTTAAAAAGTCATATTTTTCTGGAAATTTGGTTGATTTCTCAAACAAGCGTACTATAGGTGAAATTGGAGGCTGGTTTTCCCTTACTGGGTTTGCCTTCACACTGCTTCCAGTTAGTAAAGGGGGCGTTTTATTCTTCCTTTTGGACATCATGGGGCATATTTATACTCTGTCTTCGCCGAATGTGCGTCAAAACATTTGACGCACATTCAGCGCAAAATGTGCCCCATATTTAAACTTTGATGCCCAAGCCTGCGGATGTCAAAATCCCGCCGTGTGCGTCATTTTTTGGATGCGGGAACCCGCCTTGCCTTAATCATATGCAAGGTAGGCGTTCCCGTCCCAAAAATGACTCAAACGGCCGTGCGTCGTATTTATGCTTCTGGGCAAAAATGCTGCACGGCTGGGAGGCGGAGCCGGAAAATGACGCACAGCCCGATTTGCGTAATAAATTAACGCCTGGGTCAGTGCAGGCGTTAAAATGGGGCAAACACACCTGTATTTAATCAGAACACACAGAAGCAACAGCAGAGTAGCAAAAAGGGAGACATGGAGGTGCTTCTCATCCAGCGTGCACACAGACGCAGAGCCCAGCAACAACAACAGCAGCTACCACAATACCAGCAGGAACCCCAAAGGCAGCGCAGAAGGCAGGAGAGGATATTCCACACCAGAACAACCCTTCATGGCCTCAGGGAACATGACATCATCCAGAGGTACATATTGAACTGCCAGGCCATTCAGCAGCTGCTGCGAAACATAGAGCCACAGTTGGCACCCACCTTGCTGACACCCCACACCATCCCAACAGAAACCAAGCTGCTAGCTGTACTTCACATGTTGGTTCTTTTCAAACAACTGGTGCCCTGGTTTCTGGAATATCACAGCCATCATTCTCTGCCTTCTTGCCCAAAGTACTGGATGCCATCATTGGACTCACACCACGCCACATCTGCTTCCCAAACACACTGCAGAAGCAGCAGGAGAAAAAACAGGGGTTTTAAGTCATTAGTGGCTTCCCACACGTCCTAGGTGCCATCGACTTCACACATGTACGCCTTGTGCCACCTGCTGCAACTGAACACCTCTACCGCAACAGTAAGCACACACACTCCAGCAATGTGCAGGTCATTGTCGATCACCAAGGATTGATCACCAACATCGTGGCAAAATATCCTGGGAGTGTCCATGACTCATTCATCTTCCGTCACTCTACCATCAATCAGGACTTCCAGGATGGACGGTATGGCAATGGACTACTTGTTGGTAAGTACAAAAACCTACTTATATACACACTTCACAGCAACCCTCTAGGACACACAACACATACACCACGACAGCAACATGTGGACAGGAACACACTGAGGTCGTGACATCGCTAGCCATGTTTTATAGGTCAGCATTGAACCTGTCACACATCTGAAATTAGTGTACAGTCTAATGTAAAGACGTCAATGATCACAACGTTTGGAGAGGTTTGCCTATTTGTCACCTTGCAAAATGTAAGCGGTTCACTGATGTTTAAATTAATACATTGCATAAGTCTAAAGGATTGGGATATCCAGGGTACATTGATGCTAACGTGTTACCACCACTGTCAAAATTAATCTGTGTATGGAACTATCATCTCACCCCCAGTGAAGACACAGGGACACCTGTATCACAAGTCACAATGCTAGGGAGTGCACACTGTACTGCAAATCCCAAAACATACTGCTGACAACCGGTCAGCAGCCAAACACTCAATCAGCCAAGGAAACAACCCAATGCAGATGGTACATCCTACAAGCCTAGGAAGGAACACAATAATACAAAAGAGTCACAGACAACACAAGACAACTACTGCCATGCAAGGTGATTTCAATGGGGCAAGCTGCATCAACATGATCCCATTCATTTTCTTTTTCAGATGATCAGGGGTATGGGATCCAGCCATGGATAATGACACCATTTGGCAACCCAAGCACTGCAGCAGAGCATGCCTACAATGACGCACATAGGAGGACACGGAGCATAGTCGAGAGGACCTTCGGCATCTTCAAGTCAAGATTCAGGTGCCTCGACATCACTGGTGGCAGCCTCCTATATTCCCCAGAAATGGTCTGTAAGATCATTCTAACATGTGCCATCTTGCACAACATTTGCATACGAAGGAACATTCCCCTCTTAGAACCAGAGCCACACATGCCTGAAGAGGAGGAAGAGGAGGATGCTGGCCTGCAACATGAGGAGGAACAACAAAACACGGCTGCTGGATTGCGTAGGCGCCAACATATTGTGAACAATTTCTTTTAAAACTAATCACCATCACCACTGTATTAACTAATGTAAATAAACACCGATAATAATCACCATATCATGGTCTGGGTAATCATTTTTGCTCACCTTTATCTCTAACTATCAGAATAAGGGTGTGGCCTCATGGAGCATTGCTGATATACCGATCAGGACACAGAAATTTCCTGAGCAATTGTGATGCGTATCATACAACAGTCACATACACACACACTGTAAATGACATATATCCTGTACATTTCACCTTTGAAGGGCAATAGCAGAGGAACACACCTATTTCACACATACATGTTGGCAACATGGTTCATCACAGCATATGGCACACAACTAAGACACCATCACTCAATAAGGGGAAAACAAGCCTCATACATGAGGCAGTGGATGTGCTATTGCATTGGCAACAGGAATGTATGACCAGATCCTTCACAGCAGTAAGTCGTACAGCACCTATCTTTGCAAGGACTATCTGTGACTAGAGTTCCATATAAGCAGCATGCCCCCATGGGACTGTTGTTGGTGTAGTGTAATGGTGTGCCCCAGTTTCTCTCTGTGCAGGCCATGCCCCCATGCCATACCCCTTTACCCATGCCTCTCCATGTATATGATGACTTCCATGCATTTTGTGGTTGGTATCCCTCCCTGCTTACAGTTGACATTAGTGCATTATAATTCCCCATGCGACTTACCCTGCATGTGCGTTGTCTCCTGGTAGTCTGCGCTGTCCTGTCCTTGAATCCCAGTGACGATCTCCTCAGGGACGACGGCTGTGACCATCTCCGCCATGTGGTCCAGGGCCTCCTGGTGTGCTGGACTCCCACTTCCAGTCTGCAGTGCTGCCGTCCTGTTCCTGGCCATCTTTTCCTTGGTCCTGTGCTTGCAGTCATGCCAGCGTTTTATTGCACTCAATGACTGTTCTGCGTACTTCTGACACACTGTTAATCTTGTCAACAATTTGTTGCCATATTGCCTCTCTCCTACTGATTCGCAACTTTGAGGTGACAAACAGTTGGTGCTGGTGTTCTGTCACCTCTTTAACCAGAATTTCCTGTTCCTCTGCACTGAAGCAACACTTTCTTTTCTTCTTCAAACTGTCCTGGGTCTTGTGTGGGTCCTCCTGACTGGTTCCTGGTCTGTTGTCATCTTCCTGGGGTCTGTACAGGCATCTGAGATCCATTTTGGCTCTCCTCTGCTGCAATGTCTGTGTTTACGGGAAATTTTGCCACTATTGCGTAAAAAAAACACTGCATATCCGGTGTGCAGGGTCGTAAATCGAGCCACAGTCATTTCCGCCACGTTAACGTCGTTTTGCTTTACGACTTGACGCTGCGGTGTGCGTAAAAAAAAATGACTTACACCTGTGGTTGGCGCCGCTGGGCGTCAAAGTATAAATTTGACGCCTGCACGGTGCACCGAAATGGTGTTAGCCGGCGATAATATTTTTGACGCAAAACTGCAAAAGATAACTGAAATGTGCCTCCTGTCAAATTACATAGCTAGTCAATACAACTGTCCTGAAATTATTTAGTCTGATAACTATGCACAGTGGCCTGGATTGCACCATACTCTGCCCTTCCTGAGGGTAATATCTGATGAAAAGAGAAACCACACACCATCATGCTGTGTTGGACAGAATAATGCTTCCTCAAGGGATATCTAAGCCATCCAATAGTGGCAGCAAAATGTTGCCACCATGCAATACTAACACATGTAACAGTGCCCACAAATCTAAGCAAACAGTCAACAAACTCCATGAATGAAGGTGTCTGAGTTTACATCCAAATAAGTAATCATGCTGAACAGTGTCACAAATGATGTCTGTGAGTCATGAACACGACACTACAAGAGTGCTTAGGAGCACTCAGCTAATAAGGGTTTCCTTGAACATCACACTGCAGTGGGACGTCAAACAGTTTCCCCAATACCAAATCTGGAAGCACTGTATGTGACTTTGAAAACATACGTAATGAAAAAAAGACGTTGGGATCCATAGTAACTGTGATTGGTGGTTGCAATGAATGGTGGAATCTTTGCAAGGTAGCTCTAGGGTAGCTGCCAATCTTACAGCTCAGTTAGGATTTCTTTGTAGCATTGGACACAAATGTAATAGAACAAAATTAATGTACACTTATGCCAAGGCCCTGATCAACAAGCATTTAATACATACTGCAAAGGGTTCACTACATATTTATTAAACGTTAATAACAGAAGAGGAAACTCGGGGAAAAATCTTACCTACCCTAATCTACCCTAACTACTCATTACCCACAGCTGTCCCTAACTAACCTAAGCTGAACTTACTTATCACATGTAACGAAACATTCTAAACATCAACCCCCCAACCCCCTTATGAGACGGGACACATGGAGGACAACAGATACTAACCTAAACATATACTATCCTATACTAAACAAATATATATTTTTTTGTATTTTTTTATTTTTTAAATATTTTTTTGTAATATTTTTTTTTTCTAAACACACAAGAACCCCAACATAGCAACCCCCACCCACACACTCAAAAAGAAAAATTTGAAATAATCAGGACCCCCACCCACTAACACTAACCAAACTAACAGCCTATACTAACCTAACACTAAGACCCCAAAGGCCACTAAGTATAAGAACAAGGAAAGAGGAGGGAGGGGAGGGAATCATGTCCATTAACAAAGTCTAGAGCTTGGCCCTCCGGAGGGTCCGCTTAATGGACGCCTGTTCATATGGTGAACATCCCGGCTCAGGTGACTAATTTTCCGGAGGACACTGTCCATTTTGCACTGCATGTCCTGAAAAGCAGCAGGGTCAATTGTTGCAGCTGGGGTGGTCTGGGTACCAGCTGAGGACATGTGTGGCCGTGTATTGTCAATGCCTGTGGGCTACCCTGAAGGTGGTCCACTGCTAGGGCCTTGAGCACTTGCAGACCTTGTTGGGACAACAGTCCCAGCTGTGGGTGGTGCCACCTGGGTGGAAGTGGTGGTCGTGCTGGTGGTGGCTGTGGTGGGCAAAGTAGAGCCACCCTGTGGGAAAGCCCTCCATGCTCCGGAGGCACGTTCGGTCCTGTATCTTCGGGCCATCCGTCTGTGCCCCGACTCCACCAGCAGGATATGCTGGTAATGCATTGCCCGCCTCTGGAACTCACGGACCTGGATGGGTGTCATGTTAGCAGCTGTGAAGACAGAGGCAAACAATTACATTAGGAACTGCATTGTGTGAAATGGCACAAGAAGTAAATCAGACAGTACATCTACTGTACTTGTAACAGCTCCTATCATCATACAGATCATTGAATGTCCCTGAGGAAGTACATGGCAGGCCAACCAACAAAGGTCGCATCACACATAGCACATCCAAACCCTACAAGATGGGTAACAACTGGCATGAATTTGGCATCAGAGTTCTGCCAGTTGTCAGCTAACAATCATGCAGCACATCCTCCGCCAATGACAGGGCTACAAATATCAGTGTACGGGATGGAAATCAAGGGCCACATGATCTGCAAGTTGTAAATGGACTTGCTAGTATAGTACTCATTTGCTAGACCTGAGTGTGTATACTAGGTTCAAACCAAAGATTCACTGATTTACATGTCTGTGTAACATACTTGTATCATCTGTCCTAGGTACACTATTCACAAACCCATGCCTGTGTATGAGGGTGGGGGGGTGGAAAAACAACTAACAATTTCAAACAACATGGACACCCAGGAAGCTTAGGAAAGCTGGACATGTTTTTGGCTCTACACACACACCACAGCTAAGGTGTATCTACAAATAGGAGACAGCAACCCCTTGACCAATCCCAGCGCCACACATGTCTGGAAATGCAGACCTTTGTCCACATCATTTACTTCCAGTAAGGCATGACTTACAACAGACACAGAGTTGCAAGAACACCCCTGGCCATGATTTGCATGCACACCTAGGCCATTGCACTCAAGTGCCACATACTTGTAGCACTACATGTGGGGCTACATGCTGCTAGGAAGTTCAACCTACAGTTTCATAAGTACATTAGTGAACAGGGAAGCAGAAGTCTGTGGGTAAGCATTTTGCAGCCCCATTCTGGGAGAATGTGGGTCTGACAGGCAGACTAAATCTGAGATTAGGTCCAGTACGACTCGTGTTGATACAAGTGTTATCCACATGACTCACCCCAATTCACATTGCGGGGCCTACAGGAATGACCTAGAATCCCTAGATAAGACAATAGGATAAGCATTGGCAAACTCTAAAATGCATGTGCATCCAAGAGAGACATCCAAAGCCTGTTTACTTGAGGAGTGCATTACCAGTCAAACAGCCATTGTGGCCATGACAAATTTATGACACATAGGTACAATGTACAGAGGGGCAGGGACATTTGTAAGCCCTCATGTCGTTACAGTTTCTTCATTTGATGTGGCCCAGCTATGGTGATTTGCAGCAAGCATTGGAGATATGAACCCATGTGCATTCCTTTGGCCTGCCATCCCTAAGCGAAAGGTGGAACACCAAACACCAAATACCAGTGTAAGATGTTAGCTGAGGGCACCTTACACTTTTTCCCTATGTTTCCAAATCCAGATCTGACATGTATCTAAAATGATGAAGGACCACAATAATTCCTAACATTCCTAACTTCCGTGAACGCTTTCCTTACACACTCACCAGACACACATGAGACATATGTCTGGGTCCCATATCTATCATCAATTGACATGAAGCCTGCACTCATTTTCTGCATCATGTAGTGTTTCTAAAGTCAGTCTAGCTGTTGTGTCAACAAAGGTTGGTAATATTTTGGAAAATCTATACTTCACTGGCAAATGTGACCGATATAGACATGATTGGCTCCTAATTTGTGTTGCTGTCTGACACAAAGGCGGCACCAAATTACATTAAGCAAAAGTATTCAGTAAGTTTGCAGAGCACTTGCTTCCTGACAGCTAGCAATTGTGGTCCTTCACATAGTCCATCAATTATCCTGTATGTTTCCGAAGCATTCCACACACTCAACAACATAGCCAGCAGATATTGTACAAATCATCTGATGTCACTACAGAGCTTTTAATCGTGCACATTTACATGATTTGTACTCACGAACAGGGCCACCAATCACTATACCCAGGTGGTCCAGCAGATCTTGCTCCCTGGTGATGAGGTCAGCCCAGTGGTGCTTCAGCTGGTGGTCATTCCTCTGGCTCCGATACACGCACTGCAAGTGATGCAGGACCTTTCCCCACCGGATTGGACGTGCCTTGGTGTGATACCCCTGTATCACCTGCCCTCCTGCCTCAATCATCAGTGGGAGGAAATGGCACACCAGCCATATAAACCCCCGACCTCCTCCTCACCCATCTTGCCAAGACGTGGCCTACCCAACATCTTGGCACCGAAAAAGGGGAATAGGGGATAAGAAAAACAAAGGAGAAAAATGACAATGACAAAAAAGTAAACATAACAACTAAAAGAGCCCAACTATCCCCAAACTAGCACTACCCACGACAGACTCCAACAAAAAACAAAGACAGTACAATACTGGACAATAGTACACAATAAACACTCAGACAGTATACAACAACACATTTAACCGGTTCTGTGCCTGGCCGATTTTAGGTCAATCTGCCCCCAAGGGGGCAGAAACCACTAGGCAACGGGGATTTTTTTTTTTGGCGCCAATGTCACTCAGGGGGAGCGACCCCGTAGGCAAGGGTCGCTCCAGGGGGGTGTTGGGGAGGTGGGGGGGAATTTATTTTAGGCCAATTCTGCCCCCCCTGGGGCAGATCGGCCTATTGTTATTAGGCCGATCTGCCCCTAGGGGGGGCAGAAACCTGTAGGGGCCAGAGCAAATTTTTTTTGTGTGTTTTTTTTGTTTGTTTGTTTTTTCAGAGATGGGGAGCGACCCATTAGGCAAGGGTCGCTCCCCTGGGGGGCAAATTGTATTTAGACCATTTCTGCCCCCCTTGGGGGCAGATTGGCCGATTCTAGGTCAATCTGCCCCCAAGGGGCAGAAACCACTAGGCACCGGGGATTTTTTTTTTGGTGCCAATGTCACGCAGGGGGAGCGACCCAGTAGGCAAGGGTCGCTCCGGGGGAGGTTGGGGGGTGGGGGACAAATTTATTTTAGGACATTTCTGCCCCCCCTTGGGCCGGCTGAGCTAGAGGCCAAAATCCACAAGTAGGCACTGTTTTCTATGGAAAAATGTGATGTGTCCATGTTGTGTTTTGGGCCATTTCCTGTCGCAGGCGCTAGGCCTACCCACACAAGTGAGGTATCATTTTTATCGGGAGACTTGGGGGAACGCTGCGTGGAAGGAAATTTGTGGCTCCTCTCTGATTCCAGAACTTTCTGTCACTAAAATGTGAGGAAAATGTGTTTTTTTAGCCAAATTTTGAGGTTTGCAAAGGATTCTGGGTAACAAAACCTGGTCAGAGCCCCACAAGTCACCCCATCTTGGATTTCCCTAGGTCTCTAGTTTTCAAGAATGCACAGGTTTGGTAGGTTTCCCTAGGTGCCGGCTGAGCTAGAGGCCAAAATCTACAGGTAGGCACTTTGCAAAAAACACCTCTGTTTTCTTTAAAAAAATGTGATGTGTCCATGTTGCGTTTTGGGGCATTTCCTGTCGCGGGCGCTAGCCCTACCCACACAAGTGAGGTATCATTTTTATCGGGAGACTTGGGGGAACGCTGGGTGGAAGGACATTTGTGGCTCCTCTCTGAATCCAGAACTTTCTGTCACCAAAATGTGAGGAGAACATTTTTTTAGCCAAATTTTGAGGTTTGCAAAGGATTCTGGGTAACAGAACCTGGTCAGAGCCCCACAAGTCACCCCATCTTGGATTCCCCTAGGTCTCTAGTTTTCAAAAATGCACAGGTTTGGTACGTTTCCCTAGGTGCCGGCTGAGCTAGAGGCCAAAATCTACAGGTAGGCACTTTGCAAAAAACACCTCTGTTTTCTTTAAAAAAATGTGATGTGTCCACGTTGCGTTTTGGGGCATTTCCTGTCGCTAGGCCTACCCACACAAGTGAGGTATCATTTTTAGCGGGAGACTTGGGGAACGCTGGGTGGAAGGAAATTTGTGGCTCCTCTCTGATTCCAGAACTTTCTGTCACCAAAATTTGAGGAAAATGTGTTTTTTTAGCCAAAGTTTGAGGTTTGCAAAGGTTTCTGGGTAACAGAACCTGGTCTGAGCCCCACAAGTCACCCCATCTTGGATTCCCCTAGGTCTCTAGTTTTCAAAAATGTACAGGGTTGGTAGGTTTCCCTAGGTGCCGACTGAGCTAGAGGCCAAAATCTACAGGTAGGCACTTTGCAAAAAACACCTCTGTTTTCTTTCAAAAAATGTGATGTGTCCACGTTGCGTTTTGGGGCATTTCCTGTCGCGGGCGCTAGGCCTACCCACACAAGTGAGGTATAATTTTTATCGGGAGACTTGGGGGAACGCTGGGTGGAAGGAAATTTGAGGCTCCTCTCTGATTCCAGAACTTTCTGTCACTAAAATGTGAGGAAAATGTGTTTTTGTTAGCCAAATTTTGAGGTTTGCAAAGTATTCTGGGTAACAGAACCTGGTCAGAGCCCCACAAGTCACCCCATCTTGGATTCCCCAGGTCTCTAGTTTTCAAAAATGTACAGGGTTGGTAGGTTTCCCTAGGTGCCGGCTGAGCTAGAGGCCAAAATCCACAGGTAGGCACTTTGCAAAAAACACCTCTGTTTTCTTTAAAAAAATGTGATGTGTCCACGTTGCGTTTTGGGGCGTTTCCTGTCACGGGCGCTAGGCCTACCCACACAAGTGAGGTATCATTTTTATCGGGAGACTTGGGGGAACATAGATTAGCAAAACAAGTGTTGTTGCCCCTTGTCTTTCTCTACATTTTTTCCTTCCAAATATAAGAGAGTGTGTAAAAAAGACATCTATTTGAGAAATGCCCTGTAATTCACATGCTAGTATCGACACCCCGGAATTCAGAGATGTGCAAATAACCACTGCTCCTCGACACCTTATCTTGTGCCCTTTTTGGAAATACAAAGGTTTTCTTGATAGCTATTTTTCACTCTTTATATTTCAGCAAATAAATTGCTGTATACCCGGTATAGAGTGAAAACGTACTGCAGGGTGCAGCTCATTTATTGGCTCTGAGTACCTAGGGTTCTTGATGAACCTACAAGCCATTATAAAGCTGCGGACCATGATCCTCTACTTCCTTAACAGGATTCTCACGCTTGGGTGACGCACTAGATGGCCATATGTGTGGCCCACATATATATATTGCACAAATTGGGCATGTTTGGCATCAGGAGAGGATAGCAAGGTGACACACAGAAGTACAATACCCCAATGCCTATGGCTCAATGTGTGTGCATTGGCTACTAATGTAGTTGTCGACCCAGTGTGTGTGCATCACAAGATGCATTATTGAAAATATGCTTGTATGAATGTGAAGTCAATGTGTCCAAACCTTAGATGCAAGTCAGTGTGGAAATGAGAGAGGACATGTGCTAATCATACATGTAGCAACATCTGTTGTGTGCACTTCCAAGATTTAGGGTACCATAGACACCACAAATGACAAAGCATGCACCGGATAGATGGCAGACCCTTGTTCATGTCAATGGTCCACAAGGTACCCATCCCATGTCCTAGAAATTTGGTAACTGCTTCCTCTGCACTTGTTGGTGAACCCACCGTGAATCTGGCACATGTACAGACTAAGTGGGTACCATGTTATTGGCACAGACAGCCAAAGGTGACCCCCAACTGTTATATCACGCCACAGTTGTGGTCATATTACTGAGCCACAACTCTCCAGTGGCAGTGGTGGACCAGCAGACGAGGCAGCACATGGCCACATATTTCCTGTGGTCAATTGCACAGAGGTGTCTGGTTCATGTGTGTGGTTCAATGTTGATCCAGTATAATTTTAGGGGTGCATGTTGTCACAGTTACGTCCAGGTCTCATCATGAGTCAGTTGCGCCTATTCCTGTATCTACTGAGTTACCTTCGGAGATCAATATGAGTAAAGTCGATGAGGACATGAGAACCTACATGGGGATGGTCCCACCCTGTCACTGCAGACTTGTTATGAGACTGTCAACAGGACAACCTTGGTGTGCTGAGTGAGATCATATGTCAGGAGTCATGTTCCGGCAGGGGTCATTACAACATTTGTAAACAGGTTGGCCTGTAAAGTTCCCACTGCATCTGGGAACATCACAGACTCTGTGTTGATTAATCTTGCAGCTATTCACCACGCACAGCCCAGCAATATGTTGTGAGCAATGTGATTCTGCATGTGAACTGTTGGGGTCCTAACATGTGTGGACTTTTCATGCACATTATCTGAGGTAGCTGGTTCTGCTGGAGGGACCATACCCAATCCCTGCATCCGGCCCTGGTACACTGTCACACCTTGTCGTTCATGCACACATGAGACCCAGACAAGGGATAGGCCATGATGTTGGTATTCAAAGACAATTTTGCTAATATGGTACAATTAAAAAGCAGATGATGCTCTACAATGTATTTGGGTATGCCATGAGGAAGCACCTGACAAAATACCCCCTGAGGAATGTGAGGTTTGGTAACGCAAGTGTGGTACATATGTAGCCACAAGGGACCTTTAGGGTAACGCACAGACAGGTGCCAGTTAGGCTGACAGGCTGCAGGGTCAATCAGGATTCTGCAATTTCACAAGGTACATACTCAGTGGTCTGACTAAGAATGGTCGGAGGAAGAACAAGACAGTTAACAAGGAAAACTGTCTATGTCCTGTGTTTTTGAAGGTGACACATAAACCCAAGGGCTGTGTCACAAGGCTTAAATACTAGCAATGCATAACAGTGTATTTGACTAAATGTCAAATTCTATGCTGTTCCAACCATCTGCATGGGCAGTGCATGCTGAAATGGGTGGTGTACATGGAGGTGATCACAGGTGTGTGCTGCATCAGTTTCTCAGAAGTCCTGTAGGTGAGATCCAAGTTCAAATGGCCAACAGTACCTTTCACACAGGAAGCAATCTACAGGTGATAACAGGGCTTAGAAAGCCAGTGTATTAATTGACCGGACGTCCATGCAGTCAGATGTACTATGACAATGGCATAACATAGGAAAGGGTGTAGCACACTGGATGACTATTGTTAGTCTGTGTGTGTAGAGGAGGAAATATCAGGGTACACATATTACCATTCCAGGGACTTCTTCAGAAGGGTGGGTTGAGACCAGGGGCATGGGTGTGTCAGGAGTTAGGAAATGGGCTGACATGTACATGGAATGTCATGTGCGCAATGCTTGTCATAGGTGTGGCACTTGTGCTATGTTCTGCTTCTATGGAACTCTAGTCACAGATAGTCCTTGCAAAGATAGGTGCTGTTTGACTTACTGCTGTGAAGGGTCTGGTCATACATTCCTGTTACCAATGCATTTGCACATCCACTGCATCATGTATGAGGCATTTTTTCCCTTAGTGACTGATGGTGTCTTAATTGTGTGCCATATGCTGTGATGAACCATGTTGCCAAGATGTATGTGTGAAATAGGTGTTCACAATCTCCTATTGCCCTTCAAAGGTGAAACATACAGGATGTATTTCATTTACATTGTGTGTGTATGTGACTGTTGTATGATACGCCTCACAATTGCTCAGGAAAACTCTGTGTCATGATCAGTATATCAGCAATGCTCCATGAGGCTACTCTATTATTCTGATAGTTGGAGATAAAGGTGAGCAAAAATGATTAGCCAGACCATCATATGGTGATTATTAATGGTGTTTATTTACATTAGTTAATACAGTGGTGATGGTGTGTTGGGTTAAAAGAAATTGTTCACAATTTGTTGGCGCCTACGTACTCCAGCAGCTGTGTTTTGTTGTTCCCCCTCATGTTGCTCGCCAGCATCCTCCTCTTCCTCCTCTTCAGGCATGGGTGGCTCTGGTTCTAAGAGGGAAATGTTCCTTCGTATGGAAATGTTGTGCAGGATGGCACATGTTAGAATGATCGTCCAGACCATTTCTGGGGAATATAGGAAGCTGCCACCAGTGATGTCGAGGCACCTGAATCTCGACTTGAGGATGACGAAGGTCCTCTCCACTATGCTGCGTGTCCTCCTATGTGCGTCATTGTAGGCCCGCTCTGCTGCAGTGCTTGGGTTGCCAAATGGTGTCATAATCCATGGCTGGATCCCATACCCCTGATCAGCTGAAAAAGAAAATGAATGGGATCATGTTGATGTAGGTTGCCACATTGATATCAGCTTGCATGGCAGTAGTTGTCTTGTGTTGTCTGTGACTCTTTTGTATTATTGTATTCCTTCCTAGGCTTGTAGGATGTACCATCTGCATTGGGTTGTTTCCTTGGCTGAACAAGTGTTTGCCTGCTGACCGGTTGTCAGCAGTATGTTAGGTATTTGCAGTAGTGTGCACTCCCTAGCATTGTGACTTGTGATACAGGTGTCCCTGTGTCTTCACTGGGGGTGAGATGATAGTTCCATACACAGATTCATTTTGACAGTGGTGGTAACACGTTACCATTTATGTGCCCTGGACATCCCATCCCTTTAGACTTATGCAATGGATTTATTTAAACATCAGTGAGCCGCTTACATTTTGCAAGGTGACAATTGGCCAAACCTCGCCATACATTGTGATAATTGACGTCTTAACATTAGAATGTACACTAATTTCAGATGTGTGACAGGTTCACTGAGACCTATGAAACATGGCTAGTGATGTCACAACCTCAGTGTGTTCCTGTCCACATGTTGCTGTCATGGTGTATGTGTTGTGTGTCCTAGAGGGTTGCTGTGCAGTGTGTATATAAGTAGGTTTCTGTACTTACCAACAAGTAGTCCATTGCCATATCGTCCATCCTGGAAGCGTTGATTGATGGTAGAGTGACGGAAGATGAATGAGTCATGGACACTCCAAGGATACTTTGCCACGATGTTGGTGAAAAATCCTTGGTGATCGACAATGGCCTGCACATTGATGGAATGTGTGTGCTTACTGTTGCGGTAGAGGTGTTCAGTTGCAGCAGGTGGCACAAGGCGTATATGTGTGCAGTCGATGGCACCAAGGACGTGTGGGAAGCTACTAATGAGGTAAAACCCCTGTTTTGTCTGCTGTTGCTACTGCAGTGTGTTTGGGAAGCAGACTTGGCGGGGTGTGAGTCCAATGATGGCATCCAGTACTTTGGGCAAGAAGGCAGAAAATGATGGCTGTGATATTCCGGCAACCAGGGTGCCAGTGCTTTCAAAAGAGTCACTTGCCAGCATGCGAAGTACAGCTAGCAGCTTGGTTTCTGTTGGGATGGTGCGGGGTGTCAGCAAGGTGGGTGCCAACTGTGGCTCTATGTTGCGCAGCAGCTGCTGAATGGCCTGCCAGTTCAACCTGTACCTCTGGATGATGTCATGTTCCCTGAGGCCATGAAGAGTTATTCTGGTGCGGAATATTCTCTCCTGTCTTCTGCGTTGCCTTTGGGGTCCCTGCTGGTGTTGTGGTAGCTGCTGTTGTTGTTGCTGGGCTCTGCGTCTGCGTGCACGCTGGATGAGAAGCACCTCCATGTCTCCCTTTTGCTGCTCTGCTGTTGCTTCTGTGTGTTCTGATTAAATACAGGTGTGTTTGCCCCATTTTAACGCTTGCCCTGACCCAGGCGTTAATTTTTTACGCAAATCGGGCTGCGCGTCATTTTCCGGCTCCGCCTCCTGGCCTTGCAGCAGTTTTGCCCAGAAGCATAAATATGACGCACGGCCGTTTAAATAATTTTTTGGATGGGAATGCCTACCTTGCATATGATTAATGTAAGGCGGGTTCCCGCATCCAAAAATGACGCACAAGGTGGGATTTTGACGTCCGCAGGCTCGGGCGTCAACGTTTCAATATGGGGCAAGGTTTGCTCTGAATGTGCGTCCAATTTTTGGACGCACATTCGGCGCAGATGGAGTATAAGTATGCCCCATAATTGGTCATTTTGTGTCTGGTCTTTGAAGAACCAGAAAAAAGGGGTGGACCCTACGGATCAGTTTTGCTAAGTTTGAAAGAGCCAATCACCTTCAGGAAAAATGATTACCCATCAGACTCCAAGCATTGCAAAACATCAGATCAAGTTTATAAATTAGTTGAACACCCTCCCTCACTGCCTGTCACCACATAAAGCATCAATGATCACTCACAATCAGTCAATAATAACTCACCACTCATTGGCAAAATAGTTACCTCTTTCAATACAAACATAGCGGTAGGTACACAATTGTAACTCTTCTTTGATGCAAGCAACACATTGGAATTTGGTACTCCTGTAAATCAGTGACCTTCTGGGACAACACTGCTGGATGATGAAAAAAGGATAGGTATGGAACGGAGGCAGGCATTGTCTCCAATGTCCTGAAGTGAATGAGGAGGCTTCTTCACTGCACACTGGTCCAACTCCAAATCCGCCCCACACTTGTCTAAAAATAGTGCGGCAGCATAAGTCAGACACAAGCATAATGTTCCACTAGCTATATCCTTTTTTTCTTTTGGCAAAGAAAGAAATTTGACAATAAATAATTAAAAAGTACTGCGGTGACATACTCAGTCAGAGAAGTCGAGTTTGTTCTCAAATTCAGGTGGTCTACACAGAAGTTGGTCAGCTAACACACTTGAGTCAGACCAATCATCCTCAACCACCTCCTGAGGTATTTTATGAACAGTGTAATTATGCAGTATGAAGTGTTAATTCATTTTGATCATGGCCAATCTCTCCATATTTTGAGGCAGGAGACTGGTCTTTCCCACTGTGACAACTGTCCCACTGTGACAACTGTGCCAGCTGCACTGAACAAACGCACTGGGCCCACTGGCTACTAGACAGGCCTGATACTTTATTGCCAGCCTGCTGAGCACTGGCCATTGGGGCATCTCTGCATACAAATAGACCACTGGGTTTTGATCCACATAGACCTCTATTCAGTCATCCAGATTGTTAGACCTGACAGCCTTAGGGTGGTCACCCCTAACTTTTTGCCTGCCTCCCTCTACTTTTTGGACACTGTTTTTGCTGGTTTCAGGACTCTGCACACTTTACCTCTGCTAACCAGTGCTAAAGTGCATATGCTCTCTCCCTTAAAACATGATGACATTGGATCATACCCAATTGGCTTATTTAATTTACTTATAAGTCCCTAGTAAAGTGCACTATATGTGCCCAGGGCCTGTAGATTAAATGCTACAAGTGGGCCTTCATCACTGATTGTGCCACCCAACATACCACCGCCGTGGTTACCAGCCGTCTACCGGTATCATGACTGCCAATGGTATACTGCCACGCCAGCAAAACACTGCCAACCATATCAGGAGCAAGGATACGGCCTGGTGGTGTTTTGCTGGAAGACGCTGGTGCTTCCAGCAGTGCCGCGGACCCTCTCCAGCCGGAGGGCCCCCTGCAAGCAGGTAAGGCGGGTTCTCTGACCGGAGAGGGGGGTGGGGGTGTTGTGTGTATGTGGGCGTGTGTGCGTGTAGTGGTATGCGTGTATGCCGGTGTGAGTCGCGTAGGATGCATGCGTGAATGAGTGATTATGAGTGTTGTGTGTTGTGAATGCATGTGTGTGACAAGGTATGTTGGTGTGTGTTGCGGTGTGTTGTGGTGTGTTGCGGTGTGTGGGTATGTATGTGTGCATGCATGGGTGGTGGTGAGTATGCGTGTGTGCATGTGTGTATATGGGTGTCTATATGTGCAGGGGGTGCAGGCGAGAGAGGGACAGGGGGGAGGACTCTGGGGAGGGGGCCAGGGGAGACCTCTATCAGTGCCAGCGAAGGGATTCCCTGGCTGTCAGAGTCACCAGATCCTCGGGGTTTGTGTACGTTCCCAACACTTCCACCACAAGACAGCTCCAATCCTCTGATTAGATTTATCACAGAGTCTAAGAGAGTCCAAGTGGGGAAAAGGGGATTAGGACGGGAACAGCTGGGAAGGAGACCTGTAGGAAGCAAAAGGTTAAAACACAACATCAAAATTACATCTCATGAAATCAGTACCATGCTACAACTCTAAGCTTCGTCTTTTCCAAAAAACATGAACAACCCTAGAATAGTCCTAAAACTTACTAGGCTTTAGATGACCGAATGCCTGAGCAGGATACAGGAAAAGTTAAATAGGACTTTCAGATTCGAGTACTTTCTTTAGCATGAGAATCATCATGAGAATGAGAAAGCAATTTCTAAACAACCATATGAATCTCCTTTTAAGAATATATATCAGGAACACACAGCATTACATCTAGAACTCTGGTATTGTTGTGTTCATCTCAGAAAAAACATTGGGAAGTGAATTGCGCACATTGCATATTTTTATATGAGTATTAAACACCATCAAGGATTGTGCACCATGAAATCACACAACGTAGATTCAAGGAATAAATCATGCAACGTGTCAACTTGAAATGCTACCAAGAAAATGTCTTAGAATAGTAGCGCACAGTAATTTACATTATTTATACACGAGGAAAGAATTGCGCGTCTTGCCAATTCAAATGCCATCATACAAATGCCAAGAAATGGTAGCGCACAATGAACAACATGAAAAGCACTCAGGGAAAGAATTGCGCGTCTTGTCGATTCAAATGCCACCATGCAAATGCCAAGAAATGGTAGAGCACAATGAATAACATGAAAAAACACTCAAGGAAAGAATCGCGCGTGTTACCGATTCGAATGCCACCATGTAAATGCCAGAAAATGGTAGCGCACAATGAACAGCATGAATTACACACGAGAAGTGAATCGCACGTTTCGCCGATTCGAATGCCACCATGTAAATGTCAAGAAAAGGTAGCGCGCAATGAACAACAAAGTTAAATGCTCATGAAACGAGTTGCACGTCTTGCCAACTCGTAAAACATCATGTAAATGTCAAGAAATATCAGCGCGCAATGAACAACAATGTAATAACGAAGTCAAATCTTTATGGAATAAATTGCGCGTCCTCCCTATTTGCAAACCACCATACAAATGTCAAAAAATGGCAGCACACAAGTAATCTGTTATTCATTTAAGAATTAAAATCAAGAACATGAAAATTCTCAATTACGGTGTTGGGAAATGTCCAAACACCGTCTTACCGCCTGGAAACAGTGATCACCAATGAGAGATGAGTGCAGAAGACTGGAAAATCCAAATAGGCCGCCGGGACAGGAGCTCAGGAAGAAGCTGCTGCTCTGCACCGGGACCTCTGAATAGTGAGCAGTGGAAGTTGGGCTGACTCTCTTTTATTGAGTCTTGGCCCAGCCTAGAACCACGCCCAGGCATGTTGCAGGGAAAGTCTCTAGAAGGCCCTGGAAAGGGACCACACCCTAACACACTCTGAATGTCTGCAGCAATACATTGCAAATGTACAGTATTTATAAGCACCTTAAAAATGAATTTTTTTGGATGGAATTCTGCAATGCAAATGGTTAAACAATAACATATCATCACAATGCATAAATTACATTATCTTGAGAGTGTTGGGTTTTTGCATTCTAGATGCCCGTAGAGCACGCACTGTCCTGGTGTTGACACTGGCACTGATAGTGCCTACCGCCATGGTGTTCGTGGCGGTAAGTTTGTCATGAAAACCATGGCGGTAGGCTGGGTCGTAATCCTGAGGGTGGGATTGTGGCGGCTGCCGAGCTGGAGACTGAAATCTCCAGCCCAGAGGCCGTTACCACCCTGGCGGTCGTGTGTTAAAGTGGCGGTTTTGGAAGGTGGTAACTGCCATGGTCCAAATCCCTTTTTTTTTTACCGCCGGCCTGTTGGCGGTATTATTTCCGTTTTAACACCGACCGCCAGGGTTGTAATGAGGGCCTGTGTGGTGTATATTTGAGGTGTTCTACTGTGTTATTTACTGATTTATTGTGGGAATACTTTACTCAGTGCCTTCTAAGTTAAGCCTGACTGCTCAGTGCCAAGCTACCAGATGGTAGGCACAGGATAATTTGGATTGTGTGTAACTTACCCTGACTAGAGTGAGGGTCCTTGCTTGGACGGGGGGTATCCTGACTGCCAACCAAAGACCCCATTTCTAACACAGATACTCCTGAAAAATCTTCTCAATTGTCATTAGGGCTACCACTTGCACAATCTTTTTTTTTTGCCTTTGCCTCTGCACTGGACGTAAGACCTGCCACTTGAAACCAAGCCATTGCAGAGATGGGACAATTCTTCTATTCTTGTTGTTATGGTTGATGCCGGTGTTCTTGCTGCTGGTGTTGGCTGCTGTAAAACAAGACTGCCCTCTCTGGAAGTTGAAGGTGGCAACCCAAAACATCTGCCCAGGATTGGGACTCTAATTTCCAACTGTTGTTTTTCCAGGTATCTGGCTTGCGCAACAATCCATGTCTTGTATTTTGAAACATCCCCTCAGAAAAAGGAATAAAAATGGCTAGAATGTGTTTGTACTGTGGATAAAGTAGTGTGATACAGATGTACTCTTTGGACAACATGATGTCTCTTTGTTGCCTTGTATTAACAGTCAATTGAAGGATTAAGCTCTCAACCATGGCATTTTCTTCTGTGTTTTTGCTCACACCTGCAAACCTTTCAGACACCTTTTTCTACTGGCACTGAAGCAGATGCAAAAATGGGATAGCTTGGCCCCTCATACTGTCCTCCTGCCTGACTTCCCATGTGAAAACCTCAAAAGGAAGTAGCATCTGTGTCACATATTTGACTAGGCTCCATTTGTGCACATCCATGATCAAGCCTTTCCCAATTACATCCCCTCCTCTTTGAATGACATAGACACTAATGTCCCTGAACTGCTCAAGCAGGATTTGCAACATGTAATAGGTCGGCTTCCAATGTGTTGGCACCTCCTTGTATCAGGGCTTTAACTGGTACTCTGATAGCACTCTGAATGATCCCCAACTAATTCTTGGTTTTAAAAGAATGGTTGAAATGAGTGCAGATTCTTCTGCAGGTGGCCAATGTGCTGCTGACTAGGGCCCTCATTACAACCCAGGCAGTTGGTGATAAAGCGGTGGTAACACCGCCAACAGCCCGGTGGTAAAAAAAATGGAATCATGAAAACGGCGGAACCCGCCAACACAGACAGCCACTTTAACACACTAACCGCCATGGCGGTAGCAACAAACACCGCAGCGGTAACCGCCAACAGCCAGGCGGAAGACAATGTACTGCCCACAGCATTACAACAGGCTTATCTGCAAGCTTTTCCGGGGAGGTACCAATGCCATCAAAAGCACGGCAGAACAGTACTCTGAAGGGAAACAACTCACAACTCAACACTCAAAGAAGAACCACGATGCCATGGAGCCCGAGCTGCACTTTTTTCCAATGCTGGTGTACCTTCTCATACACTAGGAACATGAATGCCAGCAAAGACGACAACGGTGAGTATTGCACCTAGCACACAGGGGGGGGAGGAAAAAGAGAGTGACACACACATGCAACACGCAACACCCCCAACCCCAACACCATATATACAAGCAGATGCAACAACATTACATATTCACCCAATAACCCTCAGGAATAACGCAAGGACAAAAGGAATGGATTAAAATGAGTGTAATAGTACAGTTTTAGATATATACGTCCTTAAACAGTAAACAGTATGCACAATATAAACAAAAGGAGGGACAGTGCCCACTCCAAAATGTACATGACCCACGGGGCCAGAACACATAGGCCAAGGCCACACTTGACTCCTGCCTCAATACGGACAGTACACTTCAGGGGCATCAGGTAAAAAAAACACAGGCACCTCAGGGGGACAGGGAATGGGGGGGCACCTCAGCCAGAAGATGGTACAACACCACTGGCCTGGAGGGGGCTCCATGCCCACTGCTTTGTACTGGGGAGTGCAAAGCCACAGTCTCTCAAGTGGGTGGTTTGCCCATTGCTTGGTCCTGGGGAGTACAAAGCCACAGTATCTCAAGTGGGTGGTTTGCCCACTCCTTGGTCCTGGCAAGTGCAAAGCCACAGTCTCTCAAGTGGGTCATCTGCCCACTGCCTGGTCCTGGGAAGTGCAAAGCCACAGTCTCTCAAGTGGATTGCGTCTTCACTGGTTCTGGAGGGGGCTTTGTGCCCAGTGTGCTTCATCCTGCCAAGAAGGGGGTGAGTGGATGCCTTCTTCCACTGGTTCTGGAGGGGGCTTTGTGCCCACTGTGCTTCATGGGTCAAGGTCACAGTCTCTCACCTGGGTGTCACACCGACAGGTGTTGCAGGGGCCAGGACGCACTGCAGCCCATGTAGTCACTACTATACATTGCTCGCCGGCGGTGATGGCTGCTCAATGGATGTCAGTTGCGTTGCAGGTGGTGGTGCTGTCAGTGGTGGTGGTAGCCTCCAGGCTTTCACCTGCAGCCTCGGAGGGCTGCACTCTGGGGCTGCTACTGCTGGTAGTGGTGCTGCTGGCGGCACTGGCCGCAGTGCAGCGGTTCGGTGCCGCCCGCGGTGCAGGTAGTGGTGCTGGCTGCGGTGGAGGTAGCCTCCAGGCCTTCACCTGCAGCCTCAGACGGCTGCCCACTGGGGCTGCTTCTGCTGGAAGTGGTGCTGCTGATGGCGGGGCAGGTTGTGGTGCTGGCTGCAGTGCAGGTAGCGGTGCTGGCTGCGGTGCTGGCCGCGGTGCTGGTAGCCTCCAGGCCCTCACCTGCAGCCTTGGACGGCTGAAGTGCCATGGCTGGTGATGTGTGCCCCTTCCTGCCCTTAGCAGATGGTGGTGCCACCTTGCTTCTGCCAGCTGGTGTCTTTTTCTTGCCCTTGCTAGCTGGTGGTACCTCCTTTCCTTTGCTGGCTGGCGTCCCCTTCTTGCCCTTGCTAGGTGGCGGACCCTTCTTGGCCTTGACAGGTGGTTCTGGCACACTGGGTGGGCTGACGGGTGCCTACTTGGAGCCTCTCACACCTGCAGTAGCTACAGAAACCACAGTGGCAGTGGACTGGGTGGCTGAGGTGCTGGGCTGGGTTCTGGCCACCCTGGCCCGAAGTGAAGGATGGGGAGAGGAGTAGGGAATCGGTCAATTGTGGTGAGGAAAAGCTTCTTAGCGACACTGGGGCGGGAAGAAGGTGAAGGATCTGGTGTGGAGGAAGAGGGAGTGGTTGCAAGAGGTGTCAGTCTGCTGTGTTTGGGTGCAGGTGCATGGGCTGGATGCTGTTGTGTGTCTGAGTGCTTGTGTTTGTGTACTTTAGGAGGAGGGGGGTCACAGACACAGTGGGAGAGGACATAGGGGACGTGTGCATGGATGTGGGGGGGTGACTACCAATGAGTGGTGTATAGTGATAGGCGTGCTGGTGATGGAGGTAGTGGATGAGGATGAAGTGCATGCAGGTATGAGTGGAGACGCTTCTGGGAGGGAGGTGGACGAGGAAGAGGAGGGGGACACAGTGGAGGCAGTGGATGTTGGTGCGTCTGCATGTGGGTGGTGCTTGTGTGAGTGCCTGTGAGATGAAGTGTGGTGCTTGTGTTTGCCTAAGCTACTTCTGTGTGTTGATTTGGGTGATTGCTGGTCTGAAGGTGGCTTGGGATAGGCTAGGGTTGAGGGGATTGGGACAGGGTAGAGGAAGTTGGAGGGGGGAGGCTGGGGACAGGCACAATGGCTGCCATCAGTGAGTTGGCCAGACCCTGGAATGCTCTGTGTTGGGCCTCCAGGTATGCATTTGTTTGTTGTAAATGCCCTGTTAGACCCTGGATGGCATTCTGTATGGTGGACTGCCGAACAGAGAGGGATCTCAGGAGGTTAATAGCCTCCTCACTGAAGGCAGCAGGGCTGACTGGGGCAGGGTCTGAGGTGCCTGGGGCGAAGGAGGTGCCAACCCTCCTGGGTGAGCGGGCACAGGAAACATGCTGAGGGACTGCTGGGAGGGCGGTGCTGGTACGGGGTGGCGGCTGTACCTGTAGTTGGGGTAGGCACAGAGGTGTCTGCCAGTGCCAGGGAGCTTCCATCGGAGGAGGTGTCGCTGTCGGTACTGTCCCCTCCTGTCTCTGTCGTGGTGCTCCCCTCGCCCTCCGTCCCACTGGTGCCCTCACAGTCGGTGGATTCAGGCCCATGTGTGATGCAGCTCTCTCCGTTGCCGGTGCCTCTGCTCCTCCACCAGATGATGCTAATGCACACAAGGACAGGGTGACAGAAAAAAGGGGGGGAGAGACAGAGGATACACTTCGTCAATGCCAGCAACAAAACTACAGTTGGCGTACACAACTCACAGGGAACAGCCCTATGCGCTAGGCCATGCACTACCAGTTACAATGCTAGTCACCAGGCCATGGGGTACAATGCCTAACGCCATTAGCTGCACACCTGAAACCCACAGGACCCTGCCCAGTAGTAGATACCCACCAACATTTTTGAGGTTGGAGTTCATCTGAGCGTTCTCACATTGAACCTACCCTGCCATGTTCGCCCTGGCTTAGGGGCACCCACAGCCCACATCCCCCACCCAGAGATGACCTTAACGCGCGCAAAGTCATGATTCTGAATCTGTACTTACCCCCTTGTGGTTGCTGTGATGCCTTCAAGCGCCCATCCAACTCCGGATAGGCCGCCGCCAGGATGCAGAACATCAGGGGGTCAGGGTACGATGGGCACCCCTTCCTCGTTGGGAGGCCAGCCCCAGCTGGGCCTCCGCCGCCTTCCTTGCCCAGCAGCGCAGGTCCCCCCAACGTTTGCGGCAGTGGGTGCTCGCCTGTCAAAGACCCCCAGGGTCCGCACCTCGTTGGTGATGGCAAGCCAAATACCCTTTTTCTGATGGGCACTGACCTGCAGAAAAAAAAACAGCAGAAAAGGTATTAGTCATACCGCCCTGAGTGTAATACTCATGGCCCAACATATCCCCCATCCCCTTAGGCACATACATTGACCACCGCACATGCAGTACTGTGCACAGGACCCCTCAGACCCCCCTACACGAGGCTTACACACACAGCAATCCATACATCATGCCCCATGCATCATGCTCACAGTGCACTCACCTGTTTGTCTGGAGGACCATAGAGTAAAGGGTACTGGGGTAGGACCCCATCCACCAGTTTCTCCAACTCCTCCGAAGTGAAGGCAGGGGCCCTTTCCCCAGACACTCGAGCCATTGTCGCATCCAGACACAGGTCACAACAGCACTTGCAGTGTAGGTCCTCTCCTGTTGAAGGTCTGTTAGCAAGTGAGTGAACAGATAGAAAATGGCGGTCACGTCTGCGGCGGTGCGTACCGTCACTTCTGGCGTACATCGCCTTGGCTCCTGGAACCCATAGTCCCAATGATAACCAATGCGGTGTTGCACAACGCCCGTGGAATTACCTCATTTCCACTTGTCCCTCCTCACAGGTCAGACAGCCACCATTTCATGGGGGCACAGGCCATGGCACCTAACTGCATCACAGAAGACATTGGCACATCAAATCACTTACGAGTTCACATACTGTTTCTGTAAAGCAAAAATTGCATATTAATCTGAGAATATGTTTGAATATGACCTTCTGCTCACTGTCTTTCACCCTAGAGTTCAGCCACTGAGGATGAAAAGGAGATGGAGACATCCCCCCGTGTACAGACCCCTGGTGGACCTGGGGACAATGGAGGACAGGCACATTATCCTAACTTAAAGATATGATAGGGCCACAATCCAAGAACTGTGTGCCCAATTGGAGCCACACCTGATTTCAGCCATACGCAAGCCCACAGGTATCCCCCTTCTAGTGCAGGTCGTGTCAGTGCTCTATTTCCTGGCAAGTGGTTCCTTCCAAGTGACAGTGGCCATGGCATCAGTGATGTCACAGCATATGTTCTCAAACGTGCTGACCAGAGTGTTGTCTGCCCTGATAAAACACATGCGCAGCTACATCGTTTTCCTCCAGGTGGTGGACTTGGCCACAGTGAAGGCTGACTTCTGTGCATTGGGACATATCCCCAACATCATTGGTGCCATTGATGTTACACATATTGCATTTTTTCTCCCCTGAGAAATGACAGGTGTTCAGAAATCGATAAAGCTTTCACTCTCTTAATGTGCAGATGGTGTGTTTGGCGGACCAGTACATCTCCCATGTCAATGAAAAGTATCCTGGCTCTGTGTACGATGCCTTTATCTTGAGGAATAGCAGCATCCCATATGTGATGGCTCAACTCCAGAGGCACAGGGTGTGGCTAAGCGGTGAGCCCATGGTCCCCACACAGTTGATGTAGGTATATGGGTGTGGGGTTGGCCCTAAGGGTGAGTGTGTGGCTAACAGGTATCCCTCGATATTTGCAGGTGACTCTGGTTACCCCAACCTCTCATGGCTACTGACCCCAGTGAGGAATGCCAGGACAAGGGCAGAGGAACGTTACAATGAGGCACATGGGCGAACAAGGAGGATCATTGAGCGAACCTTTGGCCTCCTGAAGGCCATATTCCGCTGCCTCCATCTGACACCCAAGAAGGTGTGCCAGATCATTGTTGCATGTTGCACAACCTGGCCTTGAGATGCCAGGTGCCTTTTCTGCAGGAGGATGAGCCTGGGGATGGTTGAGTGACAGTGGTTGAGCCTGTGGACAGTGACGAAGAGGAGGCAGAGGAAGAGGATGTGGACAACAGAACAGCAATCATTCAACAGTACTTCCAGTGACACACAGGTGAGACACTGTAACTTCACCTTCCATTGCAGTTTTGTGTTGGACATTGAATATTGCAGCCTGCTTTCCCTATTTCTATGCCCACTTTCTGTACCCTTTGGCATCTCTGTTTTCAGATCCCTGTGCCCCACTCTGGCTCCTTGTGTGTTTACTGCTGCCCACTACAGGTCATACCTATTTAAATATTACAGTACATTTGAATTGCAATGTTTACAGTTTGTTAAACTCATACATATTTCAAACAATTTATAGACTCCATACTTGTAATAGTTCCAAGGGTGTTTATTTCAGTGCTGAAAAGTAAATGGGGATGTGCAATGGGCTGGGTTGATGATGGAGGAAAGTCCAGGTTCATTGTCCAAGGGGGCATAGGAAGTGGAGCAATGGCAGTTCAAGGTGGACAGGGTGACAGAGTGGGACACAAGGGTGACAATCAGGAGAGTCTTATTTCCTTGTGGGGGTCTTGGCAATGTTCTCTGGCTTCTGCCTGGATTGCAGGGACCGTTTGTGGGGTGGTTTTCCTTCTGAAGGGGGTGGGGTACTGGTGGCCTGTTGTTCCTGTGGCGGGGCCTCCTATCCAATAGTGCCGACGGAGGCAGAGGGCTGTTCTTCAGTGTAGCTAGTGTCAGGGGCCTGTTGGTGTGCCACTGCCTCCCTGATGGTGTTGGCCATGTCTGCCAGCACCCCTGCAATGGTGACCAGTTTGGTGTGGATGTCCCTCAGGTCTTCCCTGATCCCCAGGTACTGTCACTCCTGCAGCCGTTGGGTCTCCTGTAGCTTGGCCAGTACATTGCCCATGGTCTCCTGGGAATGGTGATATGCTCCCAGGATGTTGGTGAGTGCATCATGGAGAGTCGGTTCCCTGGGCCTGTCCTCCCCCTGTCTCACAGCAGTCCTCCCAGCTTCCCTGTTGTTCTGTGCCTCTCTCCCCTGAACCGTGTGCCCACCACCACTGACCCCAGGTCCCTGATCGTCCTGTGTTTGTGGGGTTGCCTGGGTTCCCTGTAGTGGTGGATACACTGCTGATTGATGTGTCCTGGGGACAGATGGATGGGCCCGCTGGGTGGGTGCTGTGGTGGTATTTCCTGAGGGGGGAGGCTCTGTGGTGGGTTGGGAATGTACCTGGGTCACTGACTGTCCAGAGGTTCCTGATGGGCCAGGTTGGTCATTGTGATTCAGGCGTGCAGAGCTGCTGTCATCACTGTTGGCCTCTTCTGGGGGGGGACTGGATGTGGCTGGCACCTCCTCTCTGGTGACATTGAGTGGGGGTCCTGTGGGGATGTAAATGCAGTGTTATTGTTTCTGCGTGTGCCATCTTGTGCATGGGTATGTTTCCCTCTATGGTTGTTTTACTAAGGCAGCTTTGGCTTGTGTGTGTTGTGATTTGGTTGGCTATGTGATTGTCACTAGTATATATGCTGTGGTGATGGGTGTCCATGCAGGTCTGTGATGGGTGTCCATGCATTGGTGTTGCATGCAGGGCTTGGTTGTGGGAGGGGTGGGTTATGATGGTGGGGTGTCTGGGAGGTGGTGGAGTGATGGGAGTGAGGGTGAGGGTGGTGGTATGTGATGGCATGCACGTAGGGGGCTGATAGTAATAGAGATTTGACTTACCAGAGTCCAGTCCTCCTGCTACTCCTGCCAGGCCCTCAGGATGCAGTATTGCCAAGACTTGCTCCTCCCATATTGTTAGTTGTGGGGGAGGAGGTGGGGGTCCACCGCCAGTCCTCTGTTAAGCTATCTGTCGTCTTGCAACCACAGAACATACCTTCCCCCCAGGTCGTTCCACCTCTTCTTGATGTCATCCCTTGTTCTGGGGTGCTGTCCCATGGCGTTGACCCTGTCCACGACTCTCCGCCATAGCTCCATCTTCCTTGCAATAGATGTCTGCTGCACCTGTGATCCAAATAGCTGTGGCTCTACCCAGATGATTTCCTCCACCATGAACTTTAGCTTCTCTGAGAACTTGAGGTGTCTTTGTGATGCCATTGGTGTACAGTGAGTGGTGTGTGTGAGGGTGTGTGGGGTGATGTGTTGGGGTATGTGCTGTGAGGTGCGTGGATGATGTATGGGTGACCATCTGGCCCAAAGACCCTTAAATAGACATCATCTATCATGGCCTTAACTATGTTACTGCCATTGTCTGTGTCAACAAATTCTTTTGTGAGACCTCTGCATCTCAGCCATTCACACACCTTGCTGGTAAAGTCTTCTAAGATGTTTGCAGCTAAATGGGATTTCTCCATGGTGAATATGGCTACTATTGCATGCCATTGAATGTACTTAAAAGTATCTTGAGTGCTTAGACCTATAGGTAGCTGTTGCCTAAACCCTGCAAAAGATATCCAGTGTGCAGTGATACACATGTAATCAGTTGCTTGACAACTGGTCCACATGTCTGCCATCAGTGGATAGTGTGAACAGCGCTTTGCTGCAAACCTTGTCCAACCAATTGCAGCACATCGTGATGGAGCAATGGAACAGCAACTCTGGCAAAATAGGTCCAACTGGAAAGCTATAATTTTGGCAGATGGGCACCACAAATTTTTAAAATCCCACTCCTTCCACAAAAGAGAAAGGTAGGAGTTCCAACACAAGCATTTTAGTAAGATTCCCATTGTACTAATGTGATGTTGGGTGGTTGTGGTTGTAGGGACCTTCCTGGCTAAACATGCCTGTAATAGCATGGATTTATTTTTCTCTGTCCACTGACGCAACCGACTTCTGAGAAACAGGAGGTGGTAGACACAATGTGCATCTTGGGTCAGTCACTGTTTGCTGTGGTGTCTCCATCTGATTCTTGTCCCATTTTGAGGTTGCTGAGGTGGGCAATACTGGTGCACTGCTAAAGACAGGGCTGTTTTGCGTAATGATGTCACCCTCTTCTTCCTCATCACCTTCCCCAGTGATTGCAGCTGATTCCCCACTCTCCTCACCTTCACTACCTGCAACAATTTAAATTGCTCCTTACCCCAGATTAATTTATATGTTTTCGTATGTGCCATATATTGTGAACCAGGCTTATCTCAGCCACCACTCATGTTGCAAATTGAGCATATTGCCATATTATGCTCTTGCTTTCTTGTCGTCAAAAAGTACCAAACAAGTGAGTACAATATTCTTAGTGTGCCAATGCCAATGCCTGAGGAACAACTGGAGGTAGGTGGGTGTGTCGTCAATTGCCTCTCTGCAGTGTATACATCTACTAAGGTAGTGGTTGATTCTTGTCTCAGTGGGGGCCTCACAAGTATGGGAGCTGGTGCTGGTTGTAGTACCGGTGCCACATCCCTCAGAGCAGGTTGAAGAGGAGAGGTAAAGTTGGTCTCTTCTCTGGACCAGCTTCCATGACAATGACTGAATTGTCATCCTCCTCATCCCCTTCAGTAATTCTAAGGCTTTCACAAACTTTCCTTTTCCCTAGCCTCTTCTGACTTGTCTTGGATTCTATCGGGATCCAATCATTGTCCAGATCATCACAAGGGGTGCTTGAAGAAGATGGTGGAGTAGCATTACTTTTTCTTGTTGGAGATCTAAGAGCCAATGATTCTAAAAGAGGAGGTTCTTGCTCAGCAGGAGACTCAACCTCCAGCTCTGCTCCTAGTTCAGGAGGCTCTACTGTTGCTGGTTGTAGCTGCTGTCCCCTTGCGCAGTTTCACACAATGAATGGTTACTACTTTGTGAAAGAGACAAACCCAGTTCCACATCACTGCTCCTTGGCATTGCCATGTGTGCAGTGGCTGCCTCCCTGATGTTGTGATTCCCTCGTCTAGGTCTAGTTTTTGTGTTGTGTGCAGCCAGCTACCCCATGGGTGCTGGCTCAATCATACTACATTAAATAATAAATGTTGTTAACTGCATTGAATTGCCATTGCTGGGGTTAATCCAGGCTTGTTACTTATTGCTGTTAATGTGCACAGTAAACACCTACGCCTCTGCACATTTCTATACAGCTGCTGTCCTGTTTGCTAGGCAACACCCTCCTGCTCTTCTGTTTGCCATGTGCTACACATAACTTCTTCCAAGAGAGACAATTAATAGCCTCACACAAGTCAGGCAGTGCTTGGCTTTGTTTCCTGTTTCTGTGGAGCTGAGGTCAAGAGGGTCAGCCAACTCCTCCAAGCTTCTTCACTGTTGCCAGGCAACCAGGGAAAGGACTAAGTTGAGAGGCAGCCCAGCAGAGAATTCCCCAAGGCTTTCTCACTGTTGCTCAGCAACCTGTTCAGGACTTCTTCCAGTACAGCTAAGTGACAAAATAAAAGGCAATCACAGTAGTGTGAATGTTTTTGAATGCTTTTGAACTAATCCATTTGTATTTAAAAAAAAGACTTTGGTGACTTTCATTTCAGAAAGAGAGACATTTAAGGTGGTTAGCAAGAATGTCTGAAAGATTGATTAGCCTTGATTATTTTTATTATTACTCTTATCCAATCGCTTGTTGTCTTTAAATTAAGACCTGTGAAAGAAAGCAAAACACCTAAAATCGTGTTCTAAGAATATTACCCTCATTAATGTTTGTGTCGTGCCGGTTACTAACAAAATCACAAATTCCTACAAATCATTTTCAACGTTGATCCATACGCAATATCAGTGATTGTCACAAAAATTAACATGGGGGAAATCATTTTTTGAAAGACTTCTGATCTTTATTGTTCAACCAGTGCTTATGCATATTTGCTTGTGGGAAGAAAATATTCCTGTTTTGTGTGGTTTAGTTAAGTTAAATGTTTAGTATGTGCAACAACGTCGAGAGTGATTACTTAAGATGATATAGGACAAAGAGAAGTCCCAGGCAATAGTGGTGCATTCATGTCAGCCCTATGGAGTGGAGAGAAAGTACAAGGAAGCGAGTTGAGTGACAGGTGAATATCTAGGGGTCTGAGTGAGTGTGTGAGCGTTAGAGGCTTAGTGGGCAGCACATCACCCATACCTATTCCTTTCCTGTGTAGAACCCGACTCCTCAACACTACAGTAACACCGATCACCTTCACCCTCAAGAGTAGGGGCTTGGCTGGACCAGGCAGCAGTGGTGTATCTCTCTCTTCCTCTCTCTCTCTCTCTCTCTCTCTCTCTCTGTACCATCCAAATCACCCTCCCTTTGGGGACACCTGCCAGGACTCCTGTGTTAAGATCGACAGTGCCAAGAGGTGTCCTGCGATGACGGGGGAACTGTCATCACCCCTGCAGAAGACCTGCTTTTCAGGTGAGTGGTTGAGCTCTCACAGCTGACATACATGGGCTTGGGCTTAGGTTGGGGTGATGATGTTGATGCAGGAGAACTGCTCACAGCTTCCTCTCCGAGGCTAGTGCAGCGTGCACAGGTTTCCAGAAAAAGGCTGTGTTCGGCATGCATGTGTTGGAAAGCTGCTTCTTCTCACTGGCCACTTTCTTGGCAGCTGTCAGTTGGCATTGACACTGAGCTGCACAAGAGAAGAGATTTTAGGACTCATCACATGTTGTGTGGTCATGTATCTTTGTTAATTCTTTTTATTAGGCAGAACTGTGGGTGATGTCTCTTCTCTTGTGCACCTAAAAGCAAACAACAAGAAAAACATTTAGTGAATTGTGACATTGTTGCAGAATTAGCACAGACAAAGACAATATAATTTAGTGTGGTTGGTTACTTTAGGTATTATCCTAAATACTTAACAACAATATATCAAACTATTTTAAAGTCGAACCACAACTCGAGAACATAACATTTAACTTCCAATCAGGATAACAACATACAGATGTAACTCTTTCTTTTATGTACATTTATTCTGAGGGAGACACATGTGGCAGTCAGAGAGCTGCAAGGACTAGGTGCACCAAAACAAGGCTACCCTTGACGAATGTGTGACCACAAGGGCATCATCATAGCCACAAACCAGAAGCCTGTACACCTATAACCTAGGGTATCTAAAAGTCTACTTTGCCACTCAGGTAGATCTTGAGTGTGTGATTTTATTTTCCCATGAGGTAGAATAGGTGTCTGCTCACTCATGATTGACTAGGGATCCATAGTCCTGAAGAATGCCCAGATCAGGTTAGGCAAAGTGTGAGGGCAGAAACATGTTGGCTTTTTAAAGGATGGGTTGAGTCATTATATTCATGGTTATCATCCACATATGCTTTTACCCATACCATCGGACACCATTACTAAAGATAACATTTACCGGAAGTCCACTAGGTATTTGTACCTGATATAGATCCCATTATTATCCAGCAAGGTTAATCTAAGAACCCCCTCTGGGTGCAGTTCACCAAGATGTTCAGTCCACCCTGGACCTACTAGTGTGGGTAGAAGAGGTCAGTGATAACGCATGACACGACCAAGAGGGTGAGACCATCTCTTCGATAAGGAGGAATCCTCTGCAAGATAATCAACACAACAGTGTCAAAAAGAGAACACGAGTGGTGGTAGGATCACAATCAAAGTGAACATGGTCAAATGGATTAAGCTTATTCCTCCACACCTTTTGTATATCTTGCTTCCACTCTGGGAGAATCACCTCTTATCTCTCTCCTTGTGTAACAGGAAAATTGAGTAATACCTGAAAAAAGAAAGCTGTTGTATGGTTATGCACCTATGGAAGTCACGGGGTGGATGTATGGAGGCAAATTGCAAAAAAATGTTTTAAAGAAATGTAAAAAAACAAAACATTCTACTTAAAAAATAAAATGATAACATTAAAATAAAAAATATGATAAAAATAAGATGAAACAATCAAAATAAAAAATGAAAATAACAATTAAAAAATGAAAATTAATTGATGAGGTACTACAGGAGTATGAGAAACCCATTGGGCAAGAAGGTGCAGGTGAAAACCTAAACAAATCCATGTAATATAAAGCATAATTCATATTATACATATACCAAAATGATCCTCAAGCACATTATTAAACTGATATAAGGGAAAGGTAAAAAAATGAACAAAATAAAAACAAAAAGCCATAGCGCTCTCCTATAAAAAATCCTTAGAAAATTGATTAAAAAGACTATAATAAAGGGTGGCTGCACAAAATGGCTGCCGGGCACCTGGTTAACCAACGACAGCAAGCAAGTAGGCATGGAGCACAAGGGACACTGGTAAGCCTATGGCAAAGCACACTGGCTGGCTCCACAAAATGGTTTCCAGCCACATAGTCGAAAAACAAGAGCAAGCAAGGAGGCAAGGAGAACAAAGAACACATGCAAGCCTATGGCAAAATCACACTGGCTGGCTGCACAACATGTCTGCCTGCCCCATGGACATGCAATAACTACAAGCAAGGAGGCATGGCCACAACAAAGAACACATGCATGCCTATGGCAACAGCACAGTGGTTGGCTCCACAAAAAAGATACCAGCCACATGGTCAATCAATCAATCAATCAATCAACATTTATTAAGCACAGCTTATAACCCATGGGTTCTCAAGGTGCTAGCTGGGGGATGCGGATCAGTCGAAGAGCCTGGACTTCAGGTCCTTACTGAACTGAGCCAGCGATAGGGACTACCTGAGGAGGAACTGCATCGTGTTCCATGTCTGCATCGTGAGGTAGGAGATGGTTATTCCTCCAACTGTGTTCTTATGTATCCTGGGAATAGAAATGAGGTCCAGTTGTGCTGAACTGAGTTGCCTGGGGTGAGTATAGAAGGAGAGGCAGTGGTTGAGGTAGGCAGCTCCGACATTATGGAGGGCCTTGTGTGGATGTTTGAAGGTGATGCCTTTGTTGACAGGGAGCGAGTGTAGGTCTCTCAGATCTGAGGAAATGTGGCTGTGGTGAGGGATGTCCAGGATCAGTCTGGAAACCGCATTCTGTATTCTCTGGATTCTTTCTTGGAGTTTTTTGTTGATTCTGGCATAGACTGTGATGCTCTAGTCTAGTTTACTTCTGACGAGTGCCTGGGTGACTGTACTCCTTCAGTCAATGGGGATTCACTTAAATCTTCCGGAGCAGGCAAAGGGAGTGGAAGCATGATGAGGAGATTCTGTTGACTTGGCAAGTCATAGACAGTGATGAGTCGAGAATGATGCCGGTGCTGCGGGCGTGGTCGGTCAGAAGTGGGGCAGCTCCGAGGCTGCTGGGTCACCAGAAGTCATCCCAGGTGGAAGTGGCAGGCCCGATAATGAGGATCTCCATCTTTTCAGAGTTTAATCTGTGGCAGCTGTCCCTCATCCAGCCAGCGACTGCCTTCATTCCATTGTGAAAGTTCGTATTGGCTGTGGATGGTTTGTCGGTCAGGGAAAGAATAGTTGTGTGTTGTCAGCATATGAAACAATGTTGAGCTTGTGGTCTCGGCGCGCCTGATCATGTAGATGTGGAAGAGGATGGGGACATGGTCAACAAACAACAGCAGCAAACAATGAGGCATAGCTACAACAAAGAACACATGCAGGCCTGAGGCAAAAGCATGCTGGCTGGCTAAAAAAATGGCCACCATCCACATGGTCAATAAACAACAACAGCAAACATGGAGGCATGACCCCAGCAAAGAACAATTGAAAGCCTATGGCAAAAGCACACTGTCTGGCTACACAAAATGGCCATCAGCCACATGATTAACAAACAACAACAGCAAGCAAGGAGACATGGAGAACAAGGAACACATGCAAACCTATGGCAAAGCACACTGGCTGGCTTTGCAAAATGACAGTCGACCACATGGTCAAACAAGAACAGCAGGCAAGGAGTCGTGGAGAACAAAGAACTCATGTAACCCTATGGCAAAGACACACTCACTGACTACACAATATGGCTACCAGCCACATGGTCAACACACAAGCAAGGAGGCATGGAAAACAGAGAACACATTCAGGCCTATGAACATTGACTACACAAAATGCCCCCTGGCCACATGCCATAGAGAATCAAGACAAATGGTGGTGTAAGGAAAAAGCACCCACACACACACTGGCCAGCAAGAGGAGGCATGGTAACACTGAAGAAAATACTACCATTAATTTCAGCAATGTCAAACACAAAACTGAGCTATTAAAGTTTTACAACACCTATCCTCCCATGGCATCAAATATTACCCTATCTATTCACTTTCTGCAGAAAACAAATATGAACTACAAATATAAACCCATATTTCTAATTTAATCCAGTGCCATTACTACTTTAAATTAAGTTTTTTAATTAGACCATATATACCCTAGACACAGTCCTTTCATGCGCTGATCACTAGTACTGGGCCTACTGGCAGGATGGCCCATTGGTAGACTAGGCCACATAGTAGCATAAATTAATTTAGTAAATGTAACGCACACGTAGAAAATGTACTGACCTGTGCAACATGTTTCCATTAACAAAAGATGAAAAATGAAATGCAAAAGAAATCAGGAGCCCTATTGAAACTTCAGGCCACCCTCCTCATTGAAATTTAAAAATCAAATAAAAGTACAAAGAAATACTGGTGGATGCCCTATCAAACAAACAATACTCTTACCCTATTTTTTAAAACTTTATTATGATTTCACAAAAACAAATTCCTTAAATCCAATGCTATATATGCAGAAGACAAAGAGAGTGATCCTTCCACCAGGAAATCCAAGTGAAAAGTGACCAGAACATGGATGAAGCACTGGAAGGAGCTTGCTGGACAGGAAAAAGGAGGTTGAAGTCTCTGGGACACTTCCTTCATGTTGAAAAAAAGGTTTAAAAAAAGGCTTCTCACACTGAAACCAACTTGAACGGTCCATTGGAATAGAATATCCACTCCAAAGCATCTTTTTGAGTAGATCAAGCTGCTTCTTTAGTAGAGAATCTGCTTGAGGTGCAGCAGTGGTCGCTCAAGTTCACCAGTGGCACAAAAAAGGCACCGAAAAAAGGCGTAATCAAATTTCGAAGCTGTGCTAGCGGGTGCAAAATCTTGTGCATGCTAACAAATGGCCTAAAAGTATTGTGACGCTTGCCAGTGAGTACCAAAAGAAGCCTTGTTGGAACAACAGAAAAAAAATTCCATCATGCGGAGGATGTGGGAATTTATCAGGAACTCTGCCATAGACGCATAGCACAGAGTTTTGGAATTCCGCCAACTCCGTGAGTGAAGCGATTTTTTTCAGCTCACACCTACCACACACAAAGGAAGAGTACGTGTGTCTGAGTCCCCATCTGCATCTGAGGGCGTACCCTGGGCAGGAAGGGAGGGTGGAGCTTACACTTACACTTGAAAAGGCAGTGTTCTATCCCCACAACAAAGGGCTGATTACCATCTGTAGTGAGTCTGGAGGTCAGGGCTAGGAAGAAAGTATGTCTTTGCACTTCAAAGACTCTTCTTTGAAGTCACCCCTGCTTCAAAGGCACAACTGTGTATAAGTACTGGGTTTCTGACCCTGCCAAATCAGATACTTCTGGACCTGTAAAGTCCCTTTGTCAAAAGGACTCCTGTGCTGCTACAAGAGCTGTCACTCTGCTGGACTGCTGGTTTTGAAGAACTGGTTTTCTACTGTGCTGCGCTGCTGCTAACTGACCCTGCTAAGGGACAGCTGGACTCTGCCTGGAACCTAGAGTGATCTTCAACGGCTTTTCAGCTTAAATCCTGCTGCTTGAGACTCAAGGATATCAAAGTCTCACAACATGCTCCTGTGCCTGGCTCTTTGGGAGTGAACATAGGTACTTGCTCCCATCAAACTCAAGCATTGCCTGTCTGCTTGAAGCAGAACTGATGCATTGTTGCTGTTGTGGGAGCATGATTGGTATATTGCACTGAACCATCGCTTTGCCTAAAGAACTGATGTATCGTAACTGCCTCATCGCCGACACGGCAGAGGGGAAAGATTGACGTATCCCCTCGACTGCATGGAGAAACTTGGTGCATCGCCTACAGAATCACCGCATCTCGGTGCATCATCTTAAGGAGTGACATATTGCTACCACTGTGTGATGAAAATTAACGCATCACCTTGACTGCATATTGACACTGACGCATCGCTCAGCTACACTCTGCATCTTGTTGATACGAAAAGGATCAAGGTACTTTGTTCAGCGGGCCTGTGTGGCTCCTGTATCGGGCCTGTACTCCATCATGAATGGCCTGAACTCTTCAATTTGCTCCGGTCCAGTACAGCCAGGTAACCCTCATTGGCACTTATTGCTTCTAAACGCTATAGACACCTTTATTCTTTAAAAATTAATTTCTCAACTTCTACTTATTGGAATTTTGTCAAGTTGGTCTTGATTTATGTATAAAACCATAATCTATTTTTCAACCCTGGTGTGGAGTCTTTTTTGTGGTGTTTTCACTGTGTTACCATGTGCTGTGTTGCACAAATACTACTCATTGCCTCTTAAGTTAGGCCTGAATGCTCTGTGCCAACCTATCAGAGGGTGAGCACAGGTTAACTGCTAGTGTGTATCTGACTTACCCTAACTAAGATTGTGGTTCATGCTTGTACAGGGTGCACACCTCTGCCAACCAGGAACCCAGTTTCTAACACTTGTTATGGGGGTCACACAATGCAATAATACCTCCACTTGAAATCTCAGCAGAATAACTCTGCACCTGGTAATCATTAAGTGTACATACAATGGTGGAGCCCAATAATGTCACATAGATTCTTGTGGCAGTGGCAATGGGGTTCGGATAAAAGCACTAGTAAAACAAATTTGACAGAATAGCACTCCAAATACAACAGTGACCTTATACACATATGTCTAGATCTTCCTTTAACATATGGGCACATGACAAGATCCAAGGCTCTTGGTCCAGCACACTACCATATATAATTAATACAGGACACAGGTCCACAAAGTAAAGAGCGATCACTATAGCCATTTGGTAAAAAGAAGAGGTTATCATGAAGTAAGCCAGCCAAAGTTGAAGACAGGATTCCTTATTACCCGTGCCCGGTGATCCATACTGAGGGGTATATTTATACTCTGTTTGCACCGAATTAGCGTCACTTTTTTTACTCTAATTCAGTGCAAGTGTATATTTATACTTTGGTGCAAGACCCATCTAGCGCCGAATTTATGGAGTTACAGTCATTTTTTGGAAGTGGAGACCTACCTTGCCTTAATGAGATGCAAGGTAGGTGTTCCCATGCACTGGCACTGCTCTTAGGACCTAATTTAAAAGATTCTGACCCAACGCCTCCGATGCGTCAGATTTTTTGTGTCATGGATGTGCTGTATTTACAATGCAGAGATCCATGGGGCAGGTTTCCACAGATGTGTCTGAAATTCTCATACCTCTGTGGTACTAAATTGAAGGCCTTCCCCCAGAACTGGTTTTGAGTGAACACAGGGAAGTCTTTGCCTGCTTCACTGGCATACACCTCTAGGGTGGGTACAGGAGCTCTAGAGAAGGAAGAAAATGCTTTGCTGTCTTGGTTTTAGGTAGAGAGATGCACGGTAGAGTAGGTTACAGTGAAACACACAAGAATTGATGCAAATGTGTGTAGGGTCAACCCTGGGAACGTATACTGTGTTCGTTAGGGAGTGGCCAGTAGTTCCCCTGTTGCGTAGGCTCTTATTATTCTAATGAGACTACTGGATTTTGAGCGGCAGAATCGTCTGCAGTGTGGGGGACTGAGTCTTACCCACTACCGGTGACGCCTATTGCCCTAATCTGGGTTTTGCTTCGGCTAACTAGCAGTGCCTCATCTCTACCCAAGGGCAGGGATGATTTGGCAGCCGAGCGCATGACATAATTGATTTCTCAGGGAAATCATGGTGACTCAGGTCTCAGCCGTTTCACTCAATTACATTAGTCTCACATACACAATGACAAACAGAGGCAGTATATTTTTCAATAAGGTTTTAATGAAGCGACTGCATCTTAGATAGCAAAGTATGGGCTGCAATAACAAGGACGATACAGCATGACAAGAGTAAAATTGTGACAAGGAGAGTGAAGCATAGAAATAACGCTACCATATTGTCATTAGAGTCAGTAGACTAATTCCTACCTGGGCTATAATAGAGCACAGCATGTTAAGCTCTAATTCTGCCCTTCGGGTCCCCCTGGGAAGACATCATCCCCCATACCCGAGCAAAGGCCTGAAGTCTGCATAAGCAGCTGTAGCAAAGCGTTCAGCAATCAGCATACAGTTGTGGTTCTCTGGCTGAAATCTCCCTCTAACATGTAAGGGACAAAGAAGTGTTTTTATAACAAAACAGCTGATGTTTGCCTAATTTGCTAAAATAACGTGCATGGAGCTACAACTAAAAGGCTACACAACACCCCCATCCACAGGCTGGCACTGGGCATACATTTTGCACCCACTTTGCCCTCCTCAGAACATGGCTGAACCTGTGTCAGACAGAAGAAGCACTCTACCTGCTGTTGCGACCTGAGAGGAGAACACTAAGGGATGGACCTGATTCCTGTAGCCAGGACCAAGAAGTGGGCTGAAAGGATCAGTTAGTAGGCTTTGTGTTCAGCTATAGAGACACAAAAGCTGAAAGAAGCCTACTTTTCAAGCTGTCCAATTTCAACTGGACCTGTTCTGAGCCCTGCTGGTGGCTTATGTTTGAAGGATTCCTTGCACCTTGCTGAATCTATACCCCTGCTCATTCCAAGTAACTACCACCAATTACATTTACATTTAGTTAGATAACAAATGGCTTGTTCATACAGTGGCTTGACTTAAGAAGACTTGAAAACACAGGCAAAACAGAGGTATTGATGTTTGAATGTTAGAAAATTGTAATGTAATAAAGTTATAAAGTTATAAACTAATCTGTCCGATTCAGTTATTCTTGTATTTCAGGCAGAAGAATATGAGAGCAGTGTAAAGTGAAGATAAGCATTGCCAAGATAAATAGGTCTCAATTTAAAGTGAAGATACATGCAGTGTTAGTACATTACAGTGAGACTCACAAGATGGATCCATCAAGAGGCAACAGAAAGTGCAATTGTTGTAAAGTAGTTATTCATATGATTCAATAGGAGCTCTTTAATGGAGCAGAGGAATACACCCAAACCGCCCATATCATTACGTGAGAGATGAATATTTCACTCGGCTGTGCCACTATATGATAGACAAAGTAGGAAGCGTAAGACTGAAAGAAAGGCTAGTTGACGACAACTAATGTTTGATAGAGACAGACCCAAAGCCCACTCTATGTATATTGTTAGTAATAGTTGTGTTTAATAGTTAAGCTGGTAAACTCCAGACCTAAATATGTGAGTGGTTGGTCCTTCAACATTCAGTGTATTCAGCAGGTAGGCTGTAGTATTTAGGATGCAAACGAGACATAGGCATGTAGTCAGGAAAATGGTGTGTCAGAGCTGGAATAGAAGCAATAATAGTGTTCAGACTAAGGAAAGTACACCATCACTAGTCTCAATAATTTTCAAGAGGTTTGCTAGTTCCTTAAGGTGGTGACTGTAAGAAAAATATGAGATCTCTTTGCATTTCTGGCAGTAATGGGTCTAGACTTGGTTTGGTGCTGATGCTCTGAAAATGTACTAGAGGAAAGATATATCTTCACTCCAGAATAGTTTGGGGGAAACAAAACCCCGCCGTAGTGTATATCTGCTTTTTTGAGTAAATGTGCCTTATTGGTGTTGAAAGGTTGGCCTAGTCTATGAGAGGTGATTTGGAGTGGATTGAACCCTGAGCGTTACATGAGATAAACATATGGGGAAAAGTGAGAAATGGGCTTATACATTTGTACTTGTATGATTTGGCATGACAATGATTAACCAATGCAGTGTAATAAGACACACCTGCAAAAATGTTTTTTTTTGTGTTGTACCTTTTTATTTTCACAACCCATAACAATATACAGAAAGCATTTAACAAGTCTTCAAGACTTGTGTACCTCATACATCTTAAAGTCTGGTGGAGCCACACAAAAAGCAGATTCGGAAAGTATCTACATCCGAGGCATACAATTACTATTAAAATAAAGTAGGGAAAATAACCATAGCACAGCAGTACAAAAATACAGTAGTACCTTACACTAATACAATAAGGCATGAGCTCAATAACACAATGATGTAACACTAATACAGTACCGTAAGGCTATAATAACTTTACCCCTCTGCCCCACCTCTGGCCCCAATAAAGGACATGAACATGGATGTTCCTAGCAGAACTAACAAACCTGCCATCACCATTCGCAACTTCACTAAGTGTCCTAGAGGGACGGGGAGCACCAGGATGTTATATGAGGATGACAAATTATGGAGAAAAAGCAACTCTGTAGGACGTCCAGCCAAAAGATATGAGCTGAGGGCGGAGAACCATGTCCCAAGTAGATTGAAAGGAGGGACGATATCCTTCCCTTGGAATGGGGAAGGAAAGACCTGAAAGGGGTCCTAAAAGAAGGGGGGGACAGAGGTGGAATATCACCCCAGTGATAGTAATGCAGGCAATAAGAGTAGATGCCCCTGGATGGTGGTGGGAACTAACATGGAAAGGTCACAAGTGAGGAGGGGGTATCTGAAGAAGAAGGAATTCACAAAACCAGGAAAGCAAAGAGAGAAGAGCATAACTATGGGTTAACAATAAAAGAGGAGACAGCAGAGGTGTGGGAAAGAGGAACGTGCCAAGGAGAGGAATAGGGGAGGATGGAACGAGAGGAAGAGTGAGAATAAGAATAAAGGGGGCAAAGACGTAAATGGGGATGTGAATGAGAAAGAAATTGGGAATGATAATGGTAGTGACCGAGGGGGGGAAGAACTACACAAATGGGAGGAGGGAAAAGGACAGAAGACAAATGAGAGAAGGACTGATGAGCGCATGGGAAAGAATGAATAATGATAATAATGAAAATAATGTAGGGGATGGAGAAGTGAAGAGGGGAAGGGGAGAAAGAAAGATAGGGGTAAGTGATCGGTTCATTCCGGACCGGGCGGAGAGCAGATAAGGGTGCGTGCTTGCATTCAACTGAGACCGATACAAAACAGAAAGGGGTAATAACGCACTGGCGTGTGATGGCAAACGTACCAGAGAAGCAGAGCCCCACTTGGTCAGTTATAGTGCGACCTCTTGTAGGAAATATTCAGCTCACTGGTCCAGAGAGAAAGGGCGACCATGTTTGTAAAATCAAGTCTGCTCTCTCCTGCAAGTCATATATGAGTCGTTCGTGGGAGGCTGCCTGGTACATTGCAGTGATCCATTCCTCATGGGAGAGCCTGAGGATACAGACTTTTGCTGTGGCCAGTGCGGTGTGCAATAAACAACGCTGTGGTCGGGAGAGATAGTAGAGCTCTCCTGTGTCATGCAGCAGTAAAAGGGGAGGGGTGAGGGAAGACGGCAAGGGTAATTCCGCTTTAAGGGTGTCCCCCACTGATCGCCAAAAAGGCTGAATTGCCGGGCAATCACGTAAAATATGGGGCAAATCACAACGGGCGTGAGGGCATCTCCAGCAGGAGGCGTGAGACAGTAATCCTGCAGTACGCAGTTTCTGGGGAGTCCAGTACCAATCATGCAATGTTTTAAAAAGACTGAATTTCAATCGGGCCTTTCATGCTCCGCGGTCTCTGGCCTCGATTAAGTCTGCCCAATCCTCTAGTTCGTATTCGACCTGTAAGCGCGCCTGCCACTTATTCTTGAGGGAATTGAGGAGGGGGAGTGAGCAGAGGTGTCAATTTAACAATGCCAGCAGTCCAGATACAGCCCCCCTCAGTTGACCCCAGGTTTCCAGATATTGGAGTATCGGGGATTGTGTAAGTCGCCAGGGGGTGTTCCCTAGACGTCTCACCAGACAATGTCTAAGCTGTATAAAGCACCAAGAGTGATGTTCAGGAAGATCGAGTTCCGAGAACGACTTCCACCTGTCTCCCGTTATGAGCTGATCCACCCGTATGAGATCTTTCAAACACCACTCCCTCCAAAAAATAGTCTCTCCCCCAATCTGAATACTTTTATTGCCCCATATTGAGGCCCTGTCATGTATTTGGGGGTTCACTTTCAATAATCGGTGTGCCTTCCGCCATGTATTTCGCATGGCTCCAATCATGGGGTTGGTGGTTCGCTGGGATATCGGACCGACATTATAGAGTATCTGGAGACCTGATGTGGAACGTGAAAGCATCCGTTCTACCTCCACCCAGATCGGCGGGTCCCTTACTCCCAGGAGAAAAAAGATCATTTGCGAGAGATGCAATGCAGAGGTGTAGTGTTTGACTAAGGGGAGACTCAAACCCCCAAACTCACGCCTGGCAAGCAAAGCGGATCTAGGTAACCATGGACGCACGGACCCCCAGGCGAAAGCTCTGATGTAACGATCTATCTCTCGGAGGAGAGACGAGGGTATTTGCAAGGGCAGCATGCCCAAGACGTATAGAAATCGCGGCAAGGTCACCATTCGTACCGCCTGTACTCTGCCCCACATAGAAAGGCCCAAATTGGTCTATTTCTCAAAATCCTGTTTCATACTGCAAAGCAATGGATCAAGGTTGTCTGTCACCATTTTATCCAAACCTCTATGAATGTCAATGCCTAGATAACGAAGGCGTGATTGTTTCCATTTGACCGAGAATCCCTAAAATGAAGCGCTTACTGTTACAGGGGATAATGGTAGCACCTTACTCTTATCCCAGTTAATTCAATAACCCAAAAGATGTTCAAATTCTGTTAGGATCTCTCTGAGGGCTGGAAGGGAGTTAGACGGGTTGGTGAGAGTGAGTAAAATATCATCCGCATACAAGTAAATGATGGAACTGCCACCCGGGACCGAAATTGCGTATATAAGATTGGAGCTGTGAATTGCTGCCACTAAGGGTTCCACAGCCAATAGAAACAATAACGGGGATAAGGGGGAGCCCTGATGCATCCCTCTGTTGACTGAGAAGATGTCTGATAGAAACCCATCACAGTTTACCGGGGCTATCTGGGAGTCATGTGGTAAACGCAATCTGTTGATAAAACTAGTCCCTAGACCAAAAAGTTTTAGTATTTCGAAGAGGTACCACCACTCTATTAGATCAAACGCCTTCTCCGCGTCCAGTGATAGGGCAAGGGCTTCCTCTTGTGAGTCCTGTGCTGTCCAGATGGCATAGAGTAGAGTGCGGAGGTGATTTCTTGATGAGCTGCCCGGTACGAAACCAACTTGAGTATGGTGAACCAGGGAGGGGATGACCTTCCCGAGGCGTGGTGCCAAGATCCCTGCAAGAATCTTTACATCTCCATTGAGGAGAGATATGGAAATATAGCTACCACATAGAAGAGGGTCCTTGCCTGGCTTGGATTAAACTGTGATGGAAGCTTTGTTTGAGAGAGGGTGTAAACAGCCTGTCTGGTCAGCCCCCCGAAATCCCAAAGAGCATCCACAGTATCAGCTCCCGTCCATTTATAGAATTCGGATGTGAACCCATCCTCCCCAGGTGCCTTGTGATATGGAAGGTTGGCTATCGCCTGTTGTATCTCCTCCTTGCTGATGTCACCCTCCAAGAGCGCTCTACCCTCATCAGAAAGGCATGGTATATTCGCCCTCTCGAGGAAGGCGTCCAAGCGACCAGTGTCTTCAGTTGTTTCTGGGGTGTATAGGGCTTTGTAAAAGCGCCCAAACTTATCCGTGATTGCCTGAGGGTGCATAATGAACGTGCCGTCATGACTGAGTAAGGCTGGAGTGGCCCATGCTGCTTCCCTTTGACGATGTTGAGCAGCTAATAGACGACCCACCTTCTCCCCGTGTTCATAGTGGCGACCTTTCATCCGCTGTGAGGCATATTCCGCCAGTGATGTATAAAGTGAGTTGCGCTCCATTTTGGCTAGTTCCAGGTGGCGACGGATGGACGGAGTGGGTGTTTGGGTGTACACCTGGGTGGTCTGGGCAATGCAATCTTCCAGTTTGCTCTGTTGATCCCTCCTTTGAGCATTGGCGATGGCCGCATCTGTCATGAGCTGTCCTCTAATCGTTGCCTTCGCCGCCCCCCATGGTGGCTGGGGCGAGGAGACCGAGCCCTTATTATTCTAAAGATATTTGGCAATGTGAGATTTAAGTTGTTCCCTTCGGGGTTCAGCATCTGGGATTTGGAAGACGCCAAGGCTTACGACCGGGTGAGGCCATCCCCAGCTCCAGGGCCAATAAAACCTGGGAGTGGTCAGACAGTGCGGCCGGAAGAATTTTGAAATATTCGAATCAACTGTAATAACTGATGGGGTTTGGCAAGGACGTAACGTCCCTTCGGATCGCACCATGTCTTCAGAAGCCTGAACTGCAGGGATCGACGAATGAGTATCGCCACTCCGCATTTCTGCCCTGAACCCTGAGTCTCACTGTGCACAGATGGTGCTCTGCTGAAAAGCACCTTGCCCACCCAGTCCCTACGAAGGTTTTCTGACTCTGATGGGGAGAGGTGTGTTTCCTGTAGTAGGGCAATGCCATTTTTTTTTACCGGTGATAAGATAGGACCTTCTGACGCTTGATATAGTGCGTCATACCATGCACGTTTTAAGATAGAACCGTGAGCGGGGTTGTCGATCCCATTTTGGAGCGTAGTAAGAACCTATTTGAAGGGGAGCGGGGGACTCTGTGTTTGTTGGTACAAGGAATGAAAGAAGGGGCTAGGAGTAGCGAAGGTCCGAGCAATTGTAATCTAGGAAGAAACAAATAGAAAAAGGGGAGAAATGTGGGTGAATCCCTCGGTCAAAGGATATAAGAAAGTCGAGCAGACGGGAGAGCAAGGCAGGGAGGAAAGAAAAATTTAAGGGGAGCAGGGAAAGAGATAGACAAAGAAAGATAATAAGCACCAAGACAGAAGGAAAAGAGTGCTCAAACGGATAAGCTCAAAAGAAAGAGGAGGGGTGTGAAGAACGAAGAGAGAGGAAAGAAAATAAATGAATATAGGAAAAGGAAGAGAGAGTGAAAACGGCAGTGAACAAGGAATATCTCACCCCGAAAGCCCTGCTAAACTGTGGGTCAGAACGCTGGGTGGGCGTCAGGGAGGGGAAGGAGGGGAGCCTAGGAGCTGACCAGAAAGAAGCAAGGTACACAGGGCCATATTTATACTCCGTATGCGCCGAAATTGCCTCGGTTTTTTTGACGCAATTTCGACGCAAAACTAACGCCAACTAACGCCATATTTATACTATGGCGTTAGAGGCGAATAGCGCCAAAGTTCCCGGAATGTGCGTCATTTTTTAGCGTGAACCCCTTCCTTGCGTTAATGATATGCAAGGGAGGCGTTCCCGTCTAAAAAATGACTCCCAGGCCTTTACGTGGTATTTATACTCCCGGGCAAAAGAGACGCCCGGGAGTTGGCGTGGCTAAAAACGGCGCATTTGCGCCACTTTTTAACGCCTGCTCAGGGCAGGCGTTAAGGGGCCTGTGGGCTCAAAATGAGCCCACAGGTGCCCTCCCATGCCCCCAGGGACCCCCCCTGCCACCCTTGCCCACCCCAGGAGGACCCCCAAGGATGGAGGGACCCACCCCAGGGACATTCAGGTAAGTTCAGGTAAGTATAATTTTTTTTTTTTTTTTTTTTTTTTTGGTGGCATAGGGGGGCCTGATTTGTGCCCCCCTACATGCCACTATGCCCAATGACCATGCCCAGGGGACAGAAGTCCCCTGGGCATGGCCATTGGGCAAGGGGGCATGACTCCTATCTTTACAATGATAGGAGTCATGTTGATGGGGGATGGGCGTCGTTAAAAAATGGCGCAAGTCGGGTTAAGACGAGTTTTTCGACGTAACCTGACTTGCCCCATTTTAAGACGCCCATGCGCCATTTTCCCCCTACGCCGGCGCTGTCTGGTCTACGTGGTTTTTTCCCACGCAAACCAGGCAGCGCCGGTCTGATTGCGCCGTCTAACGCCATTCCATAAATACGGCGCCCGCATGGCGCTTCAGAATGGCGTTAGACGGCGCAAAACTTTTTGACGCTAAACTGCGTTAGCGCAGTTTAGCGTCAAAAAGTATAAATATGGGCCACAGTCTCCCAAACAAAATCACTTGATGCTTGAGAGTCCACTCCATCCAGCCCTCCTACCCCAGTTACAATGAAAAGGTTTATCAGTGCAATTGACTTTCTTATAGGGTAGGAAAAATGTTACTCACTGGCATATCAGGTTTCTTTTAAATATATTTTGTTAGACATATTTAATTAAGTTTCTTTTAAATATATTTCATACTTAGTATACGTTGAGTGTAAGATATTTGATGTGGGATGTAAAGGAATCTGAGTTTTGTGTTGGTTAATAAATTTAATACCTAGGGTATTTTTTAAAACTAATTGAGCAATATTTTGTTTTTTAACAAAATGTAATTTTAAAATGTTTGTTTTTATTAAAAATAATATAAACATTGAACTTAAGAGTAATATGTTTTAGGGATGGAGGCAAGAAATATAGGGATATAGGGTACTGAAGGGTATTAATGCTCATGTAATAATTATTAAACATGTGCTACTGTTTTAAGAATTTAAATTATAGTTAAAAGTACTGAATAAATGTATTTACAAAATCGGAATAATATGTTTAGAGATGGGGCAGAAGAGATATGGATTATTAAATGAAGAAGTGTATTAATACTCAGGTATTATTTATTAATAATGGGTAATTAATTCAAAATATCATTAAAAGTACTATTTAAAAATATAGAAGCAACTTTTACAAAACATTTTCCCATGCTCTCCATTGATTTCAATAGACAAAATGTTTTTTTCTTTTTAGTTTTAACTTTTTAGGTTGGCGTTCTTGCTTGTGTAACTGTTGATATAGTCAGTGGAATTTTGCAGTCAAGATTGGAAACACTGGTGTCAAGTAAGGTTGAGATTTATTTAAATATTCTCCACCTTTTTTTTTTTTTAATATAAGTTAGGCACTTTATTGTAAGGAGAAAGCGAGGAATGTAGGTTGATGTTAAATTGTGTTTATATGTATATCAGCTTATATTCAACTAGTTTTACATCCTCAGACAGTCTGTATTCATATAGGCACATCAAGGCACTTTTTAGTTTTGAACTTTTGGGGGTCATTATGACCCCGACGGTGAGTGTTAATATGGCGGTAGTACCCCCAACAGGCTGGCGGTACATACCGCCACATTGTGAGAATGGCAGGTTGGCTTCAGCCAACCCGACACTTCTCCACTCATACCGCCATGGTGGTTTCAGCCGCCGGACCGGAGATGTCAATCTCCGGCCCAGCAGTCGGCACTGTACTGCCTTTAGCCGGCATTATGAGCCTGCCTACCACCATGGTTTTCTTGGTGTTAGCAACGCCATGAAAACCATGGTGGTGGGCCCTACAAGTGACAGGGAATTCCTTCCCTGTCACCGGTAGGCATGGTGGTAGGCCCTACCAGTGACAGTGAATTCCTTCCCTGTCACCGATAGGCAGCTCACCTACCCCTCAAACACACACCTGACACATCCCACCCACTCTATCCAAAGCCCCCCATTCACACACTAACACCCCCACCCCTGGCATTCAAATATACCCCCCACCGCGATCCAAACATACGCACCCCCACCCCTTCTGATATCACAAAAACCTCCCATACGTGCACACACCCGCAGACACGCACCAGGCATACACTCAATCACTCACACTGGCATACACGCATTCATACATGCATACTTCCTGATGTGCATGCACACATTCTCACACACAATCCCACTGACATGCAGACACGCACTCACTTCACTATTCTTACACACATTCACTCACACGCATACAAACATGCAAACAACACACACAGACGCATTCACACACAGACTTACACATTCATGCACGCACTCAGACACACACACACAACACCTCCCACCCTTCCACCCACCTCCCCTGTCAGAAGCCTGACTTACCTTGAGAAAGGAGGTCTTCCGGCAGGGAACGGCCAGCCAGTCTGTATTACTTGTCATAATATGGCTGGCGGCGTTCTACTGGTGTGGAGGTGCTGGTGGTAGCAGTGCCACCTTACCACCGTCCGCCACCATGAAAACTGCTGGATTTCCTCCATTCTTGTCGAGGAAGTCCGTCAGTGCTCATAAACTGGCAGCTTGATGGTAGCTGCGGTGGCGGAATGTTGGCAGCCTTCACCGCTGCAGTAAGTGGTTTTTACCGCCAATGACAAAATGACCTCCTTCATGTCTAAAAAGTATGATCATTACTTTGGAAACATTTATATTTAAACCTATATGTCATTTTTTTTTTGTTTTACTTCACATTTTTGTATGGTAACTTACTTTTGATGAGGAAGATAATGATCAATAAAGGAGGCATTTCTAAAGAGTTGGATAGATTTGTTTTTGGGCTTACGGAAGTAAATTTGTGAAAGAGCATTATGAAAAAGTCAGGTAATTAATGATTTTCACATGACATTTTAGTGCAACTTACAAGTATTTGTGAATTCAGATTTGCTATTTTAAAATTACTTACTTTTTTCAGGTTTAGGTTAGAATTTACAGGTGCTGAACCACTAGATTGCCAAATACCAAAGTCGGCTGGTAAGTGGATCATTAAAATTTTACGAAGGCTTGAAGAAAGAAGACTTCTACTGGTAGTACATTTGAAACAAAAAAAAACTGTGAACTATTTAAAAAATATCAATTTAATTAAAATATTGTGTAAAATATTTTAAAGGCTAGTAAGATTAATAGTGTACAATATGAGAAATGTTTTCTAGGTAATCTGAATCTCTTTACTTAGAGAACTTTTGTATGTTGGCCAATAGTCATTCAGAAATGTCTTTGATTTTTTGGGAAACTAGAGGATTTAAATTACCTGTTAAAGATTGCCCCTGTCAGGGAATGATGCAGGTTAAGGTGTTGCTTCCAAGTTGAACTGTTAAAGGAGCTATACTAACACTTAATGGTGTTGTTTGTTTTTGCACCTCCATCTAAGCAGGTCGATTAGCAGTTCCGATTGGAAAGCATGGTTTCCTCTTGTGACCGACTTGTTTAAATTGCCGCTCCATGTATCTTCAAAATAATTGAAAAGCGAAGCCAATTTCTATTCCTTTTGTGTACAAAATTCTGATTGAATAATTTAGCTGTAGTTTGATACTTCTAAATTCAAATTATTATTTACTGTTTACTTGTAATCCTCAGATAAGGGTTTAAAAAAAATCTAATATGCCTGGGGAAAGTGAAAATATCCTTTATTTTCAGTATTTGGGTAAAGTTTAATAATACTGATAATCATCTATAATTCAAAATGAATTAATATATTCCTTGAAATTTTGTTTATTATTTTTGATTTTACAACTGTTAAAAATTGAATAACGAGTGAGGATCACTTGTCAGGGAGTAATCTCCAAATCCGTGGGAGGGTGGTATCATTAATGCTAGCATGTATTTTGTAAATTTGGGTTTTCAGATTACTTCTGGAACCAAGAAGAACCTCTGCCAATGAGAAGAGCTGGAAGAGGAGTACAGCCTCTTTGCCTGTGACTCTGCTTTTCTGGGTTGGCCTGTAGTTGCTGCTTCTCCCTGAGAGAGGACAAAGACTGGACTTTGTGGTATATTATTGCTTGTAAAGAATCTTCAAGGACTTGGACTGAGCTTGCCTCCTGTTTTGTAGTCTCACTGCCATCAAATTCAATGTACCACCTGCAACACTGCTGTAAAAATGACACGGCACCCGCCCTGCGGCTGAAATCAATGCACCACCTGCACTGCAGCTAGGAAGTCTATGCATCACCTGCACCACGGCTTTCTTGCATCTGCTGAAAATGATGCAAAACCCATGCTGCACGGTTTTCCATCACCATGCAGCCAGATTTCTCACCATCATCGCTGGGCATCAAAATCAACGTACCCTTGCATGGAACAGATGTGCCCCATCCAGAAAACCACGCACGGACTCACTTGTGAGTGAGTAAATGACGAATCGCTGACTTTTTCGATGCACGCTCTACCTGACGGCTTTATTTTTTATGCAAGCTAGGTTCTTTGCGTAACAACAACATTTCCATTTCTTTTATTAATTAAGAATCTATTATTTTAAAAATTCATAACTTTACTTGTATATGTTTAATTTTTGTCATTTTGGTCTTGTTTGATTTAGATAAATATTGCCTATTTTCTAAACTGGTGTCCATTTTGTAGTGTTTTCACTATATTACTCGGTGTGTTGGTACAAATACTTTACACATTGCCTTTGAGATAAGCCTGACTGCTTGTGCTAAGCTACCAAGGGGGTGAGCAGGGGTTTTCTAAGTGTGTATCTCCTGTGGCCTGACTAGGGTGAGGGTCCCTGGTTAGACAGAGTCCAAACTGACTGTCAACCAGAGAACCCATTTCTAACAGCCCCCCGGGCCCTAGGGACCACCAGCTTCCGAGGGCATAATCCCTTACTGGTGAGGGGGATCCTGTGGACCACCCGTTGCCTAGGGACTGCCACCTCACTAGGATTTTTGGATTATATGCAGGGGTGTCACATGGCCTGCAGCAGCCCCAGGTACCACCACCTACCCAGGGCTTTAATTCAATATTATGTGGGGAGGCCATGTGGGCCCCCCATGACCTGAGGAGCACCACCACCCCAGGGTGAAATGCCATACTTGTAGGAGAGAGGGTGTTAGAAATGGGGTTTTTGGTTGGCAGTCAGGTTACCCCCTGGCCAAGCAAAAGCCCTCACTCTAGTCAGGGTAAGTCACACACTATCCAAGATTATCCTGTGCCCACCCTCTGGTAGCTTGGCACGAGCAGTCAGGCTTAACTTAGAAGGCAATGTGTAAAGTATCTGTGCAATAAATCATACAATACCACCATATAGCACCACAAAACTACACCACACAGTGTTTAGAAAAATATATAATATTTATCAGGATAATTGTAGGTCAAAACGATCAAAGTTGCAATACGAATTTGTAAAGATATCACTGAAAAGTGATATTAAGAGTCTTTAAGTCTTTAAAAAGCAATAAAGTGTCTTTCAAGCACAGAGTACCTGGTTTCTGGTGGGAAATCTCCTCAGAGGGCCACAGGAGAAGAGATGCGTGGAAAAAGGGGTGTGTGCGTCGTTTTCTCCTCAGCACACACAGACTTGCGTCGTTCTTTTCCACGCGGGGAAGTCGGGCGTCGTTTTCCGGCGCGCAGACAGTCTCTTTTTGTGGATCGCGGGGATTACCAGATGTCCCGGGTCTGTGCGTGGATTCTCCTGCTTGTTTTCCGGCTGCGCGTCGTTCTGCGGGGCTGCGCGTCGAAGTTTCGATCTCACGGTAGGCGTCGCGTCGATTTCTCCTTGGAAGTCGGGCGGCGTTGTCCTTGCGAGGCCGTGCGTCGAAATTTTGGTCTCACGGCAGGCGTCGCGTCGATTTCTCCTTGGAAGTCGGGCGGCGTTGTCCTTGCGAGGCCGTGCGTCAAAGTTTCGCACTCACGGTAGGCGTCGCGTCGATTTCTCCTTGGAAGTCGGGCGGCTTTGTCCTTGCGAGGTTGTGCGTCGAAGTCTCGATCGTCCCGAGGGCGTCGCGTTGATCAGCGTCGGTGTGCGGCGTTTTTCTCGCCGCGAAACAAGCTGTGCGTCGAAATTTTCGGCGCACGGAGCGTCCACGTGAAAGGCAGAAGTCTTTTTGGTCCTGAGACTTCAAGGAACAGGAGGCAAGCTCTATCCAAGCCCTTGGAGAGCACTTTTACAGCCAGACAAGAGTTCAGCAAGGCAGCAGGCCAACAGCAAGGCAGCAGTCCTTTGTAGAAAAGCAGACAGGTGAGTCCTTTGAGCAGCCAGGCAGTTCAGCAAGGCAGCAGGCCAACAGCAAGGCAGCAGTCCTTTGTAGAAAAGCAGACAGGTGAGTCCTTTGAGCAGCCAGGCAGTTCTTCTTGGCAGGATGTAGTTTCTGGTTCAGGTTTCTTCTCCAGCAAGTGTCTGATGAGGTAGGGCAGAGGCCCTGTTTTATACTAAGTTGTGCCTTTGAAGTGGGGGTGATTTCAAAGAGTCTCTAAGAAATGCACCAAGTTCCCTTTCAGCTCAATCCTGTCTGCCAGAGTCCCAGTAGGGGGTGTGGCAGTCCTTTGTGTGAGGGCAGGCCCTCCACCCTCCCAGCCCAGGAAGACCCATTCAAAATGCAGATGTATGCAAGTGAGGCTGAGTACCCTGTGTTTGGGGTGTGTCTGAGTGAATGCACAAGGAGCTGTCAACTAAACCTAGCCAGACGTGGATTGAAGGGCACAACAAGTTTTTAGTGCAAAGAAATGCTCACTTTCTAAAAGTGGCATTTCTAGAATAGTAATATTAAATCCGACTTCACCAGTCAGCAGGATTTTAGATTACCATTCTGGCCATACTAAATATGACCTTCCTGCTCCTTTCAGATCAGCAGCTGCCACTTCAACAGTGTATGAGGGCAGCCCCAATGTTAGCCTATGAAGGGAGCAGGCCTCACAGTAGTGTAAAAACGAATTTAGGAGTTTTACACTACCAGGACATATAACTACCCAGGTACATGTCCTGCCTTTTACCTACACAGCACCCTGCTCTAGGGGTTACCTAGGGCACACATTAGGGATGACTTATATGTAGAAAAAGGGGAGTTCTAGGCTTGGCAAGTACTTTTAAATGCCAAGTCGAAGTGGCAGTGAAACTGCACACACAGGCCTTGCAATGGCAGGCCTGAGACAAGGTTAAGGGGCTACTGAGGTGGGTGGCACAACCAGTGCTGCAGGCCCACTAGTAGCATTTAATCTACATGCCCTAGGCACATGTAGTGCACTCTAATAGGGACTTACAGGTAAATTAAATAGTCAATCATGGATAAACCAATCAATAGTACAATTTACACAGAGAGCATATGCACTTTAGCACTGGTTAGCAGTGGTAAAGTGCTCAGAGGTCAAAAGCCAACAACAGCAGGTCAGAAAAAATAGGAGGAAGGAGGCAAAAAGTTTGGGGATGTCCCTGTCAAAAAGCCAGGTCCAACATGACCCCCCACCAGCCTAAAGCCAGGGGAGAACAATCACTATCCTGATGTACTTCCCTGTTTGAGGCGACAGAACAAGGACCCAGGCCCACAACAGCAGGGGCATGCTCCAGTTCTTCGCCTTCCTGACTCCAATTGGATCCCTCTGTCCATACTCTCAGGGCCCACTAAGCCCATCCATGGGGAACCTTTCTCCTTTCCTGCGGATCCCATCTGTGCAGCACCTAACCTTACTTTGCTCACAGATGTATCCCAGGAGCAGGATAGTACCCCCATGACCAACATAGTGGTGTTGCCCACTCTACCCCTGGGGTGTGACACTTGTCCCCTCCCCAGGGATAACTCTGTCCACCCGGACAGCAAGCCACAGTGATTACTGACAGCTGCCAGGGATGAGAGCCAGGCCCCAGGCCTCTCAAAGCTCTCCAACCACTGTGGCTGTGGAGAGTGGGGGGCGGTAGCCCCAGGTGCTGGGCACCCTTTAACCACTCTCCCTTCCACCAGGTCAGGGATGACAGCCTGAACCTGGTCCTCCCCTCTGGGGCTTTGTACCCTCCTTCCTGGAGCGGTACCCCCAGAGTCCAACATGGCCAGGGGGCTTACAGAAGTCGCCCTGTACCATTCCTCCACCAGTGCAGGGCTGTTAACCTGCCACTGGCCCTCCAACCTGGGGTCTGTACCTTCAGGTGGGACTAGGGCCCGGGGTGAGGCTTCCCTCCCCCTGCCCTCCCTTCTGGGGTCCAGCACCCTCCAACTAGGAGTGGCCTCCTCAGAAGACAACATGGTAGGGGCACTGTTATCAGTAGCCCCTCCCTCCAGGTCCAGGGGGACACCCTGAACCTGGTCTTCCAGCCCAGGGTCTGTACCCTCAGACTGGATCACCGCCTGGCAAACCAGGACTTCCTGGGGGGCACGCCTACCCCCCACCAGGTCAGAGTTTAACCTCTGCACCTGCCCATTCAACTCAGAGTCACCACCCTGAAGTTGAACAATTGCCTGGCACGCCAGGACTTCCTGGAGGGCACACTGACCCTCCACCAGGTCAGAGTTTAACCTCTGCACCTGACCATTCAACTCAGAGTCACCACCCTGAAGTTGAACAATTGCCTGGCACACCAGGACTTCCTGGGAGGCACACCTACCTCCCACCAGGTCAGAGTTTAACCTCTGAGCCTGGTTCCCCAACCCAGGGTCACCACCCTGAGGTTGGGCAATTGCCTGGCACGCCAGGACTTTCTGGGGGGCACACCTACCCCCCACCAGGTCAGAGTTTAACCTCTGAACCTGGTCATCCAACCCAGAGTCAACACCCTGAGGTTGGACAATTGCCTGGCACAGCAGGGCTTCTTGGGAGGCACACCTACCTCCCACCAGGTCAGAGTTTAACCTCTGAACCTGGGTACCCAACCCAGAGTCAGCACTCTGAGGTTGAACAATTGCCTGGCACGCCAGGACTTTCTGGAGGGCACACTGACCCTCCACCAGGTCAGAGTTTAACCTCTGAACTGGGCCATTCAACTCAGAGTTACCACCCTGAAGTAGAACAATCGCCTGGCACGCCAGGACTTCCTGGAGGGCACACTGACCCTCCACCAGGTCAGAGTTTAACCTCTGAACCTGGTTCTCCAACCTAGGGTCACCATCCTGAGGTTGGACAACTGCCTGGTACACCAGGGCTTTCTGGGGGGCACACCTACCCCCCACCAGGTCAGAGGTTAACCTCTGAACCTGGATATCCAACCCAGAGTCACCACCCTGAGGTTGAACCATTGCCTGGCAGGCCAGGACTTTCAGGGAGGCACACCTACCTCCCACCAGGTCAGAGTTTAACCTCTGAGCCTGGTTCTCCAACCCAGGGTCACCACCCTGAGGTTGAACCATTGCCTGGTATACCAGGACTTTCTGGGGGGCACACCTACCCCCCACCAGGTCAGAGTTTGACCTCTGAACCGGGTTAGCCAACCCAGAGTCACCACCCTGAGGTTGGGCAATTGCCTGGCACCCCAGGACTTTCTGGGAGGCACACCTACCTCCCACCAGGTCAGAGTTTAACCTCTGAACCTGGCCATCCAACCCAGAGTTGACACCCTGAGGTTGGACAACTGCCTGGCACGCCAGGACTTTCTGGGGGGCACTCTCACCCCCCACAAGGGACACGCCGTCCCCAAGGGCCACACAAGAGTCTGGTTGGCGCAGGTCTCCCGACCTCTGCCCATCCGGCAGAGTCTGGGTTTCCCCCAAACCAGAAACGGTCTCACCTGGGTCATTCCTGGGGGGCTCTGCTCTCAGAGCTGACCCCTGACTTTCAAGATCCTCCACTGGGGTCTGCCACCCCCTCTCAACCCTATGTCTGGACTTCTGCACCCCCTCACTAGGAGTGGTACTGCCAGACACCAGAACTGTTGGGATGCTGTCTACAGTCATCCCCCCAAGTTCTTCTGACACTGCGGGGCTTCCCTCAAAAGGTGGCCCTACGGTACAGGTTAGGCTCTGAGACCTACCTGGGACACTACAATCCTCTCCCACCTCACTTGGTCGGGAACCACCTAGACCACTCCCTTCAGGAGCACCTCCAAATGCCTCTTCAGACTCTCTGGTACTCACCCAAAAGTCTGCCTCCACTGTAAGTTCCCTTGGGTCAGAGAACTCACACTCCACCTGGTGTTGGCGTAGCTCTGGAAAATAAGGACTAGACATATGCTCTCCAGCAATTACATCACTCTGCCCTTCACATGTATTAACCACAGTACCCTTCACCCAACCACCTAGTAACTCAACCTTGGAAAAGCACTCTACTTCACCCTCCTGAGACTGGTGAGACAGTATCTGTCTGTCCCTGACCCTCAACCCAAACTCTTCTGGGATGTCTCTACACTCTATATCCAGGACGTCCACCAGGGGGGAACCCTTTTCTCTGTCACTCTCTGCTAGAGTCAGTAAAGTGTCCCTCCCCCCAGTAGGAATATGACTCCCTGTGCCAGTTCCCCAATCCTTCTCAGGGACCCTGTGCATAACGGGAACTACCTCATACCCTTGAACCGCCTGGGGTGTGTCAACTCTCTTCTTCAAGTTGGGTACCACATCTCTGGGCTTGTGCCCTTCTTCAGCAGTACTAGATGCAAGATTTTTGCTGCCACCATCTGAACTGGACTCAGCCCTTCCGGCCTCCAGTTTCAGCTCTTTACAGCTCAGCTCTTGAGCTGCAATCTTTTCTTCTTCCAGGGCTAAGAGACTTGCTGCCTCAGCCCTTTCAATAAACTCATCTAGCTCTTCCATCCACCGTGCTTGAGCCATGAGCCATTCTTTTTTCACTGGGTCTCTTTCCTCATCTGAGTCGTCCTCCTCCTCCTCTGAGGGGTACTTAGTCATTTGGTTTCTTGCTGCCTCTCTCTCTGCCCATCTGTCTTCCTCCCAGACTATGTAGGCACGTAGCATCTCTGCTTTAGTAGATCTCTTTGCTACAGGAAGGCCACATTCTCTGCAAAGCTTCTTTAGGTCAGCCTTAGTGAGGTGGTCAGTAGGCAAAAAGAATAAGTAGGTAAGCGATCCCATTCTGATAGGATCTTACCAGCAAAAACCAAAATCCAAAGTCCAAAATATCAATAGTATATCCAGGAGGACATCAGAGACCAAAAGTCAAAAAAAGAGATACAAAATCAAGTTGACCTTCAACTGTGGGTAGGTAGTGAAATACTTAGCTACTGTATGTCACTGCACAAACACAAGTCCTATCCTCACCGCTGATCACCAATGTTAGAAATGGGGTTTTTGGTTGGCAGTCAGGTTACCCCCTGGCCAAGCAAAAGCCCTCACTCTAGTCAGGGTAAGTCACACACTATCCAAGATTATCCTGTGCCCACCCTCTGGTAGCTTGGCACGAGCAGTCAGGCTTAACTTAGAAGGCAATGTGTAAAGTATCTGTGCAATAAATCATACAATACCACCATATAGCACCACAAAACTACACCACACAGTGTTTAGAAAAATATATAATATTTATCAGGATAATTGTAGGTCAAAACGATCAAAGTTGCAAGACGAATTTGTAAAGATATCACTGAAAAGTGATATTAAGAGTCTTTAAGTCTTTAAAAAGCAATAAAGTGTCTTTCAAGCACAGAGTACCTGGTTTCTGGTGGGAAATCTCCTCAGAGGGCCACAGGAGAAGAGATGCGTGGAAAAAGGGGTGTGTGCGTCGTTTTCTCCTCAGCACACACAGACTTGCGTCGTTCTTTTCCACGCGGGGAAGTCGGGCGTCGTTTTCCGGCGCGCAGACAGTCTCTTTTTGTGGATCGCGGGGATTACCAGATGTCCCGGGTCTGTGCGTGGATTCTCCTGCTTGTTTTCCGGCTGCGCGTCGTTCTGCGGGGCTGCGCGTCGAAGTTTCGATCTCACGGTAGGCGTCGCGTCGATTTCTCCTTGGAAGTCGGGCGGCGTTGTCCTTGCGAGGCCGTGCGTCGAAATTTTGGTCTCACGGCAGGCGTCGCGTCGATTTCTCCTTGGAAGTCGGGCGGCGTTGTCCTTGCGAGGCCGTGCGTCAAAGTTTCGCACTCACGGTAGGCGTCGCGTCGATTTCTCCTTGGAAGTCGGGCGGCTTTGTCCTTGCGAGGTTGTGCGTCGAAGTCTCGATCGTCCCGAGGGCGTCGCGTTGATCAGCGTCGGTGTGCGGCGTTTTTCTCGCCGCGAAACAAGCTGTGCGTCGAAATTTTCGGCGCACGGAGCGTCCACGTGAAAGGCAGAAGTCTTTTTGGTCCTGAGACTTCAAGGAACAGGAGGCAAGCTCTATCCAAGCCCTTGGAGAGCACTTTTACAGCCAGACAAGAGTTCAGCAAGGCAGCAGGCCAACAGCAAGGCAGCAGTCCTTTGTAGAAAAGCAGACAGGTGAGTCCTTTGAGCAGCCAGGCAGTTCAGCAAGGCAGCAGGCCAACAGCAAGGCAGCAGTCCTTTGTAGAAAAGCAGACAGGTGAGTCCTTTGAGCAGCCAGGCAGTTCTTCTTGGCAGGATGTAGTTTCTGGTTCAGGTTTCTTCTCCAGCAAGTGTCTGATGAGGTAGGGCAGAGGCCCTGTTTTATACTAAGTTGTGCCTTTGAAGTGGGGGTGATTTCAAAGAGTCTCTAAGAAATGCACCAAGTTCCCTTTCAGCTCAATCCTGTCTGCCAGAGTCCCAGTAGGGGGTGTGGCAGTCCTTTGTGTGAGGGCAGGCCCTCCACCCTCCCAGCCCAGGAAGACCCATTCAAAATGCAGATGTATGCAAGTGAGGCTGAGTACCCTGTGTTTGGGGTGTGTCTGAGTGAATGCACAAGGAGCTGTCAACTAAACCTAGCCAGACGTGGATTGAAGGGCACAACAAGTTTTTAGTGCAAAGAAATGCTCACTTTCTAAAAGTGGCATTTCTAGAATAGTAATATTAAATCCGACTTCACCAGTCAGCAGGATTTTAGATTACCATTCTGGCCATACTAAATATGACCTTCCTGCTCCTTTCAGATCAGCAGCTGCCACTTCAACAGTGTATGAGGGCAGCCCCAATGTTAGCCTATGAAGGGAGCAGGCCTCACAGTAGTGTAAAAACGAATTTAGGAGTTTTACACTACCAGGACATATAACTACCCAGGTACATGTCCTGCCTTTTACCTACACAGCACCCTGCTCTAGGGGTTACCTAGGGCACACATTAGGGATGACTTATATGTAGAAAAAGGGGAGTTCTAGGCTTGGCAAGTACTTTTAAATGCCAAGTCGAAGTGGCAGTGAAACTGCACACACAGGCCTTGCAATGGCAGGCCTGAGACAAGGTTAAGGGGCTACTGAGGTGGGTGGCACAACCAGTGCTGCAGGCCCACTAGTAGCATTTAATCTACATGCCCTAGGCACATGTAGTGCACTCTAATAGGGACTTACAGGTAAATTAAATAGTCAATCATGGATAAACCAATCAATAGTACAATTTACACAGAGAGCATATGCACTTTAGCACTGGTTAGCAGTGGTAAAGTGCTCAGAGGTCAAAAGCCAACAACAGCAGGTCAGAAAAATAGGAGGAAGGAGGCAAAAAGTTTGGGGATGTCCCTGTCAAAAAGCCAGGTCCAACAGAGGGTCCTGTGGACCCCATGTGCCCTGGGACTGCCACCTCCCTGGGGCTGTTTGGAATATATGTGGGGGGAAACAAGGCCCCCCTGTAGCCCAAGGGACTGCCACTTCCCCAGGACTATCCCCAGGGAAAAATGCCTAATTTATGTAATAGGAGGGGGTCTACAGGAACTCCTGGAACTGTTTGGATTATACGCACCCCCCCCCCACAGCCCCAGCGACTGCCACCTTCCTGGGGCTAAATTGAAATCATCAAGGGGATCGATCGCAGGGGCCACCACTTCCCTGGAGCAAATTCAAATATTGGAGCGGGCCATGTGGCTCCTCCCAGGGTGCCCCTCCCCCAGGTAACACATGTTTGCTGTGACTTGGCTGGGGTTTTGACTACAGCACCCCTCCCCCATTTAATCGAGGTGGGCCCCGGGCTATGGGCTCCCCATGTCTGAAATCTGCTGGGGGAGGCGGGCTGGGTGCCCCCTTGACTCCCCCAGGAAAGGAATAGAAAGAACTCACTCATCACAGTCACATTCAGATTGTGCTCCAGTAGAGGCATTCACCTCCTCAAAGGATTTCAAATCGTTTTTCAATATGGAATCACCGAGTAAACACACCTGCTTTGTCTCCATCAAACCCAGGATTTAGCATCATTTCTCCTTTCCAGAAGTGGAGCTTTAACTGGGGCACCTGCAAGTTTATATTTGTAAGTTCTTCCTGTTGGGGTTTGAATTTCAGTTGAATATGCATTATGGCCAGAACTGAAGCTCACCTGTTTGTTTATCAAACAAGAGTCTTTATTTCATGGTCCCTAGACTAGGGTTCTTCAAATGTTTTTGCTCTTAGCCTCATAAACAAAATGATTTGAATTTTTGGCCTCTTCCAAAAGTTTATGGCAAGGATTGGGTGGTGTGAGGGGCATGGCTCAGCACAGGAAGTGAGGTTTATGAGATCATCTCAGGGATACATTTTGGTAGCTCATAATCCACACTAAATGTGGGATTCATAAAAGAGCAAGTGCATAAAAAACACTAAAGGACCCAAAAATACTTCTCACCATATCTGCGGTTTTGGGAACCACTAGCACTCTTGGGCCCCCGAGAAACTCCATCTGCAGCACTAATGATAACTGTGGTCCTCAGTAGCAGGCCATCTCCTCTGCCTCTTTCTCCCCTTCCCCATTAGCCCTGACAATCACTCCAGTCTTGAAACAGGCTGTCTGTACCTATGTTGTCTTCCTTTTTGCAGTAAAGGCCCCCCCTGCTCTAATGCTGGAAAGGAAAATAAACACCATGCTCCATTTGTGAAGTAAGACAGTCATAAATGGGATGTAGTGGCCCCCTCAAACACCTCAGCACCGGTGCCACTGCACCTGCTTCACTAATAATAACTACTGTCTTGCAAAGTAGGCTGTCTTTATGCACTTTGTTAAACACTTGGGCTATTATCTTGCCACATCCTCATTTCTGCTATCTCTCTGAGGCCTAAAGTATGGAGTTTCCTCTGCCAAAATTTTAAACTCTTTCTGGACATTGTTGTGACCCAAAGCAACACTGGCACAGGAAATAATTACTGGGCTCTAATGTAAGCAAGGATTGGAGTTTAGTTGGCCTGTGATACCACTGGGTCAAGAGGCCACTGCATCTGTAAATCTAATGATACCTACAGCCCTGCGAAGCAGGTTGTCTTCTCTGGCCATTCCACTAGACCATTACTCCTATGCCTGAGGTATTCAGTTGACTTTCCGCCCCTTTCTGTAAAATAAAGTTGGGGTGGGCAAAACATCCTTTCCCCCAGTGGAATTTGCAGAGTTTTGCCCACTCTGCATTCCGCTTGCAGCATGGAGTTCCAGCAAAACTCTGCCAACCGCTGTATGGCAGAGTTTTTTCTCACACGTGGCTCGGCCAACATTACGTTGGCAAGCGGGAGCAAGAATTTGCATCCTCTAGTGTGATTTTCAGGTGATAGAGAGCCTGCAAACATGATTGAGGATTGACCTCTACTGTGGCCGAGGTACCATTGGAAAGTGGAGATGCAAACCTCAAACTTTGTCAAAAATTACACAGTTTCCTTAAATTTCTGTGATGAAAACTTCCAGAATCCACAGGAATTCACAAGAGTCCTCACACCAAGCATGGCCCCACTTATGCCGATACAAATGCTGCCCCACTTGTGTGGTTGGGCAGTGAATATATGGAAAGTTTTGGGGAGCTCTGTCAAGTGGGGGCCGAGAAAAAGAGGCGGGTCAAAAAAGTTTTGTTTCCCATGTTAATTCCCATAGGGCATTTGAAAATGATTACAGGCAAAACCACTGGATGAAATTACTCCAAATTTGGCAGAAAGCTAGCTTTCGTTACGCGGATTGTGCTTTCAATTATTTGGTGTAAATCTATACAGTAGTTTTTGACAAATGTAGGGAAATCCTAATGTGTATGTTTCTGGCTGTGGCGACTTCACGATTATTTCTCCAATATTTTGCAGAAACGTGCACATTTTCACAAATGCGCATGCGAAAAGAAGCATTAGACATCATGAGACAAGCAAACCAATGTCGACAACGACCCAGCCTGACTTGCACATTCGCCCTGCTAAAAAGCTCTGGAGCCCCAGACTTCTAGGATTTCACTGTGGGCTCATGGAAAGGCAAACCGACAACTTTGCATTGAAATCAGCTTGTTGTGTTGGGTCGTCCGATGTCGGAGAGGAAAAGCTCGAAAAAAAGCCGAAGGTAAAAAGTTGACTGAGGCCTCCTGCAATATCCGAGGAGGGCTCCAGCGAGGTTGGCTCCAACTTTGACTTTGTCACAGAGAAAGATTTCTGTCCTGAAAAATCATCTATGCCTGAGTGTAGAACTCTTCAGCGAGGTCTCTGTGACGCGTATCCAAAGAGGACTTCAGAGAGGTCAGCTTCAACTTGTCACTTCCTCCCGGGAGGTGCGAGATCTTCAAAAATCCTTCTAAGTCTGAAGGTAAAGCTTAGCAGGGCTCCATCGGGATCAGCCGCAACTTTTGACTTTGCCCCGGTCAAGTGCGACCAGATGTCTAGATTGGCGTCTTTGTTTTCTAAGCACTAGATAACATTTAATCTTTCAAATTCATATCTACGGTTTCCCTTTATTTGATGTTTGTTGTTTTTGTGATATTTTAAAGACAAAAATATAATCAATTGTTACAAATTAGAGTTGGATTTTTTATTCTGTTTTGTGTTGTACTCATTTACTGTTGTGTGATTATTAAATGTTTTACACACCTGTCGCCTAAGTTAAGCCTAACTGCTAGTTGCTAAACTACCAACGGTTGAACTGAGATTACTTTATTGAGACCCTGACTGGAAGAACTGGGAGTTTGTGGCCTATTGCTGAGTGTCGGTACCTACCTACCCTTATAAATAATCTACTTTCTAACAATGGGTGTGTGAGTAAGTTGTTATTTATTTGTTGTGTGGGTGAGTGAGTGGGTGTACAAGTAGTTCTATGAGAGACTCATAGTCTGGGTGGCTGTATGTCTCTTTGACTGGGTGTCTTAGTGACTGTATTGCTGAGTAAGTGGGTGTGTGAGTGGATGTATGGCTGTGTGAGTGGCTCACTCAGTGGCTGTATACGAGAATAAGTAAAGATTGCATTAGCTCTAAAAGTGGCTGTGTAGCTGTCTGAATGGCTCTATGGGTGTATAAGTTGGTGCGTGAGCAAGTGTATGGCAAAGTGAGAGGTTTCCGGCCTGGCTATATGAGTAAGCTAATGGGTGTGTGAGTGCATTTCACAATTAGTGAGTGTTTGTGTGTGCAGTTGTATGGGTGTGTGAATAGGTATGTGAGTAGTTGTGTGAGGGTGTGATTAGGTGTATGAGAGGTTTGTACAGGAAGTGAGTGGGGTGCGAGAGTCTTTAGGTTGATGATGCCATCAGTAATGTCATCAGTAATGTCATTTGAGGTGTCATCAGTGATGTCACTGACGATGTCATGAGTGATGTAATATGTGAAGTCATAAGCAGTGTATTGCGGGAGCGTAAGTTATAGTTAGGGCTGGTAACTATAACTGCTGAATTTCTATAGTTGTGTGAAAGCAAATTCAGTACCTAACTATAAAACTATAACTTCCTTGTGTGAAAAAAAAAAAAAAAAAAAAAAAATATATATATATATATATATATATATATATATATATATATATATATATATATAAACTTGTAAATTCCAACTCACAGAAAAAAGCCTCTGCCACACGGTGTCCAATAACTGCTATCTTTATTATGGCAAACAAAAAAAAAACAACGCGTTTCGGGAGTCCTCGCTCCCTTGTTCACAAGTAATCCTTATTCTTACTTCTATTTCTATATATTCCTTCCCTAATACCATTAACATAAAAAACGTACTACATTAATTATTATAAATACGGCGGCCATATTAAACTTATATGTATTATCAAATTAAATGTGTATTTCCAAGCATTTTTCCACACAGATCATAATTCAAACATCCTTCTGTGAAAAAATGTTTTTCTTTTTCTTTCAAATTCCCATATTTTTATACATCATAATCAATAATATTTCTTTACATCACATGTATACAGTAAGTAAACTAATTAAACAGAAGATCATTCATAATACTTCATCAATTTCTTTTGTGATATAATAGCTCTTCCGCATTTCTGACAACCCATCATATTTTTTCTATAAAATGCAATACAAAAAAGAAATATAATTAATTAAGACCTATTATGGAAAAGACAACATTTAGAAAAAACTCATATCAAATAAATATCAGATCACAATGTTCACATTCCTTAACCAAATATTCTCATAACTCTCTTATCTACATATTCACTGATAACACCTTAGGTTCTTTCATTTTCAATTTATGTCATCTAATTCAACAAATGTGCGGCTAATTCCTCATCCTAATTGAGCCCTTCAGGTTCCATGGTGTTACAATCGATAATTAAGTGGGATTCCAATTTCCTTAACTCTAGTGTTCTGTTTCCACCTCTTATATTCAACACTATTTTATCTAATACCATAAACTTTAAATCATTAACATTATTGCCATGATGTTCTTTAAAATGTCTAGCTGCTGGGTAAGATTTGTCCTCATTTTTTATGGTTCTCATGTGTTCCAATACTCTTTTCTTGGCCATGTGTATAGTACTCCCAATGTAAAATTTGTCACACGGGCATTTCAAAGCATAAACACAGTAATCAGAATGACATGATAAATGCTTCCTGATCTTAAATGGTTTTAACTTTCCCTTAAAAATAATTTCTTTACAATTTTCCCTATGTCTGCATGCTTTGCATTTCCCACAGATAAAGAATCCTTGAATCATCTTTCTCTCCAATGCTGGAATCAAGCATTGGCTTAATGTGTCCTTTAGGGATCTACCTCTCCTAAAAGTAAAATTCGGATAATCAGTGATCGTATTAACTAGATTCTTATCTGTTTGTAATACCGGCCAATTTTTTTTAAACATCCTCTTAATCTCCCATATCTTATCATGATATGTTGTAATAAATCTAACTTGTTTTTTATCTTGTATATTCGTCCTCAATTTTGTTACCAACAAGTCCTCTCTTTTAATCTGTTTAACGTTCAATAATGCTTTCTCTATGCTTTTCTCCGAATATACCCTCTCTCTGAATCTTTTAATCATGATACTTGCTTCTTTATCAAACAAAGTGTCCAAACTGCAATTTCTCCTTGCCCTCAATAACTCTCCATACGGAATACTTTGAATCAAGTTCTTTGGGTGATAGCTGGTAACATGAAGTAAGCTGTTTCCAGCCGTATCTTTTCTAAACAGCTCACATTCTAACTTATTATAGATCACGCTTACTTTTACATCCAAAAATATAAGCTCCGAAGGGTGTATTTCACTACTGAATTTGAGATTCAATGAATTATCATTCAAAGTTGTAACAAATTCAATGGCTGATTCCATGCTCCCCTTCCAGATACAAAAGATATCATCTATAAATCTCACCCAAAGGACTACCCGCTCTTCAAAGCCCGTAATATCCCTTATACCTGTTCCTCCCACCAACCCAGGTATAAACCCGCGTAGCTGGGAGCAAAGCACGTCCCCATCGCAGTCCCCTGGAACTGTCGATACAATGTATTTTCAAAAATGAAGAAATTGTTAGTTAGACACATATAAACCATTTCTAGCAGCATCTCTGTGCGTAAAAGGTACTACAGGGACCTTGCTCTCAGAAAATATCTTAAGGCCTTAATCCCTTCATCATGAGGTATACCTGTATACAAGCTCGTAACATCCAAGCTTATTAGTAGAAAGTCATCTTCCCAAGTGATTCCATCAATTGTCCATAAAAAATCTGTCGTATCCTTAATATAAGAGCTCAATGTTTCCACAAAGTAGCAGCTGTCTTAGGGAACTCTACTTTAAGGAACTGGCATTCATCCCATTCTATAAGTCCCTGATCTTTCCATTCCTCCAGTTTCTCAAACACTCTTCTCTTTGCATCCTTCATTTCATCTCTACTAGCAATAGAGTAATGGTTTTTATCTTGTAACTGTCTCAAACCCTCGTTGATGTATTTATCTCTAGGCAATACTACCACATTGCCACCCTTATCAGATTTTTTTATTATAATACTTTTGTCATTTCTTAATGATTCACTCGCTTTTCTATGTCTCCACTGCAAGTTATCACAGGGTTAGATTTTTTCACAGATCTTAATCTTTTCATTTCTTTTATTATCCCTTTTTCAAAAACATTAATTGCTTCACAATTCACAGACGGGGAGAATGTTGACTTAGGTTTAAAATTACTCGGACATCTTTCCCCTATATCAATATTCAATTGCTATATATATATATATATATATATATATATATATATATATATATATAAAACCTACTGCAAGTTGCCACGAGGTAGGTATAGAGTTGGGACCATGTTTCCATGGAAGAAGTGTTTTTTGACTTGCCTATGTCCTTGGCACCGTTTCACCGTTTGATGAATCTTCACAAATTTTTCCACAGAAGTGGCCCAGTGATTCGTGGTTTGCATGGGAAGTTTCAAGGTAATCTGCCATACAGGGGCCGAGAAGACAGGGGGCTCAAAAAATGTTGTGTTTCCCATGTTAATTCCTATAGGATAGGTCTTCACGTCTACAGCCCGAACCGCTGGATGGCATTACACCAAATTTGGCAGAAAGCTAGCTGTCAGTACGCAATTGGTGCTTTTTGTTAATTGTTGTAAATCCATTTAGTAGTTTTTGAGAAATTCAGAGAATTTAAAATTTGTATATCTCTGGCCGCAAAGTATTTGCAAACAAAGACGAGCTCATGCAGGGAAATGCACAGCTCTGATTGGCTGCCAACACTTCAAACCAGGAAGTGTAGCCACCCTGACCCATAAACACTGGTGGTAGGGTCTCAGAGGGACACCCCCAGAGCCAAAAAACATTTATTTTTATTATGTTTTTGCCACAAGTTTTCAAAATTTGCAAAAAAATAAATTAAAAAACAACGGTGTGCTCCCAGGATTGTTTTTTTTTTATAGAACCCAGGTGGCCCAGGTCCCAGGGTGTAGTACCTATGGTACTTACACCTTATACCAGGTCCAGTTATCACTTATTAGTGTAGTGTAGGCAGTGTCTGATGCCAGGCTGTCTAGAGGTGGCTGTGGATGATCAGCCAAGACTCATCTAGGACACATGCAAAGCTCATGCAATACCATTGTAGTCACACAGTACTCACACATATGAAAGAAAACACTCAGTGTTACAAAAAAAAGGTACTTTATTTTGGTGATACAAATACCAAAAATCCCTTGGAGGCTATACTCCCTTAGGAGGTAAGTAATACACACATGATATCACTAGTATGCAGAAATAGGCAAAAAAACTGTTAGAAAATAGTGCAATTAGTGAAAATCACAATAGTTAGAAATGGGCCTAGAGGGAGCACAAATTATATACTAAGAAAGTGGAAGGCGAAAGTCGGTCTCCCACCTAGACATGTGTAGTGGGTAAGGGGAGCTGAAAGTACTTAGAAAGCCCAAAGGTAAATACCAGAACCCACCCCAGTGACCAGGAAAGCAGGAGTAAATCACAGTAAGCTTCCTAGAACACACACAGAAATGTGAAGACGAATTATGCAAAACCCAAAAGAGACTGCCAGACACAAACAGTGGGTTCCTGGACAAGAAGACCTGTGGAAGAAGGAGACCAGGTCCAAGAAACACAGAAGAGTTCAAGAAGAGCGGGAACCCTTGCTAACCCGGATGAAGGTACAAAAGGAGAACCACCGGTGAAGAAGAAAAGTCAGCACGGCCCCCAAGAAGACAAAGCTGGGTTCCTGGAGGGTGAAAGTGATGTCCCACTCTGGATGGAGGATTGCAGTTGGGTTTGCGTAGTTGCACACAAAGCTTGTGGTTAGCGGAAAATGGCGCTACCTGGGAACCAGGAAGGACCAGGTGGAATCTACCCAGGAGAGGGAGTCAGAGGGGGCCCTCAGCAACTCAGAAAGCCCACAGAAGACCAGGCAGCGCACACAGGAGTCCCAGAGCACAGAGACAAGAAAGTTACAAAAAAGGCCCACACAGCACCATCACAAAGGTTCCTACACTGCAGGAGATCCACTCAGGAAGCTGTCCTTTGCAGGATAGAGTGCTGGGGGCCGGAGCTACAAGATGCATGAAGCACTTGGAGGACAGATACCAAAAAGCCTTGGCAGCTGCAAAAGACGGAGTGCACGGGGGTACTGTTTTGCGTGGGGAGGCAAGACCTGAACTCCACCAAAGGGGGAAAGCTGGACGAGAAGACCATTGGGACCACTTCATTCTACCACTCGTGATGCAAGATCCATGCAGCTCTGCAACAGAGGGGATTCACACAGCTAGTCGTCGTCACAGTTCATCCCTGCAGAAGCAGGGGAGTGACTCCTGCACCCCAAGGGAGATTCCTTCACTCTTCTGGTGCAGGCTGCAGATCGGCTGTCCACAGAGGATGCAGGACTGGGAAACTGTTGCAGTTGCAGGCAGGAGCCAGAGGTACAATGTTGTAGAAGGGATCTTGCTTCTTTGTTGCAGCTTGTAGAGTTCCTGGAGGATCCAGATGCAGGGCCGTATTTATACTCCGTTTGCGCCGAATTTGCGTCATTTTTTTCGACGCAAATTCGACGCTAAACTAACGCCAACTAACGCCATATTTATACTATGGCGTTAGAGGCGTATAGCGCCAAAGTTCCCGGAATGTGCGTCATTTTTTAGCGTGAACCCCTTCCTTGCGTTAATGATATGCAAGGGAGGCGTTCCCGTCTAAAAAATGACTCCCAGGCCTTTACGTGGTATTTATACTCCCGGGCAAAAGAGACGCCCGGGAGTGGGCGTGGCTAAAAACGGCGCATTTGCGCCGCTTTTTAACGCCTGGGTCAGGCATGGCGTTAAGGGACAAGTGGGCTCAAAATGAGCCCAGAGTGCCCTCCCCTGCCCCCAGGGACCCCCCCTGCCACCCTTGCCCACCCCAGGAGGACACCCAAGGCTGGAGGGACCCACCCCAGGGACATTCAGGTAAGTTCAGGTAAGTATTTATTTTTTTTTTTTAATAATTTTTTTTGGCATAGGGGGGCCTGATTTGTGCCCCCCTACATGCCACTATGCCCAATGACCATGCCCAGGGGACAGAAGTCCCCTGGGCATGGCCATTGGGCAAGGGGGCATGACTCCTATCTTTACAATGATAGGAGTCATGTTGATGGGGGATGGGCGTCGTTAAAAAATGGCGCAAGTCGGGTTAAGACGATTTTTTTGCCTCAACCTGACTTGCCCCATTTTAAGACGCCCTAACGTCATTTTTGCCCAACGCCGGCGCTGCCTGGTCTACGTGTTTTTTTTCCACGCACACCAGGCAGCGCCGGTCTGCTTGCGCCGGCTAACGCCATTCCATAAATACGGCGCCCGCATGGCGCTTCAGAATGGCGTTAGACGGCGCAAAAATTTTTGACGCTAAACTGCGTTAGCGCAGTTTAGCGTCAAAAAGTATAAATATGGGCCGCAGTTTCTTAATTGAGAAGTCAAAGTTGAGGATGCAGAGGATTCCTGCTGGAGTCTTGCAATCTGAATCTGATGAAAAACCCAAAGGATAGATCCTAAAGAACACTGAAAGGGGGATTGGTCACCTAACCAGGCAAGCACCTATCAGGGGAGGGCTCTCACATCACCTGGTGGCACTGGCCACTCAGATGCTCCCAGAGTTCCCTGCCAACTTGGAATCCAAGATGACAAAACACTGTGGACCCTCTGGAGGAGATCTGAGAACCACCCCGGGATGGTGATCGACAGGGAAGTGGTCACTCCTCTTTCCTTTGTCCAGTTTTGCACCAGAGCAGGACTGGTGGTAGACTCATTTCCATTTTTTTAAATAAAAAACAAATTATTATATTTTTAAAAATACAGTTTTTATTTTAACTTGGTGATAAATAACTCATTCTAAATATATCAGACATCGAAGGAAAAAACACTATCTCTGTTCCTCTGACTTTCTTTCTCTCTCTGTGTTTCTCCTTCAATCAATTCTCCCACTCACACAACCACTCAGACACTTATGCATCCATTCACAGACCCACTCAGGCACTCACACAGCCAGGCAATGAGCCACTCATACACTCATGCGTCCACTCACAGACCCACTCAGGCACTCACACACCCAGTCAACGAGCCACTCAGACACTCATGTAGCCATTCACAGACCCACTCAGATTCTCATGCACTCACTCACAGACCCACTCAGACCCTTACAGACCCACTCAGACACTTACGCACCCACTCACACACCCACTCAGACCATCAGACCCATTGACACCCTGATGCACCCATTTACAAACCCACACACATGCTGATGCACCCAGTAAAAGACTGATGTATACACTTTCACACCCAGACAGACACTCTGATAGTCATTTTTACCCCAGATACAGCCTCTCACACTTATCCACACACCCAGAGAGGCTGCAGCTCACTTCCTCTGTGCATGCGCAAAGGGCCATGCACAGCATCGGGTTGGGTGGTTAGGAAGGCTGACCACAGGGACTGGTTGCAGACCAGCCCTTGCGGGCGAACACAACTACACATGGGAGAAGGCCATGCATGGTTGGGTGCTTATAGGGGGTTGGTCTCAGGGTCTGCCCGCAGGCCATACCTTGTGGCCAACCACTGCCGCACACGGACAAAGGCAGTGTGCTGCGGTTGTTGGATTCATGTATTGCAATGAAAAGTATTATACGTTAAAAAAACATAGAAATTCACTGCAAGGATGCCTGCGTCTGAGCTAGGCAGCCCATTATGTGCCAGAGCAGGAGGGGTGGACAGAAATATACTGTATCTTGTAGATACAGCACATTTCCACCCTTTCCAGGTGTTGCAGGGAAGAGCAGCAAGGTAACTTGCTGCGTTGCCCTGCACCACGGGGCTTGTAAATAAGCCCTGCAATGTTTTGCCCATTTTTCCTCTCTCTGAGTCTTGTTAGAAGTCTTATCTCTTCCAGGTAATAGAAAAACACAATCAGCCAATCAGTGAAATGACAACAGAGCTTTATCGAATAGAGATTTTGCTATTCACTAAAGACATTCTCCCCCTTCTTAGTGATACAGTCTTCTTCCCCAACCAGGGTCTTATCTTAAAGTCCCTTTCTCACCTTTTATACTACCCTGCAATCCTTTTAGAGCTTCCTGCGGTCAGGATGTCCTTGAGCCTAGTCTTAGATTATTTTCTGACAAATCAAGATGCCATGCCGTTTGGGTCGCACGCCTAGAGTCCTGGGTGTAGACTGTAACTCATTCGATATTATCTTCACTCACTCATCTCTGAGTAGCAGCAGAAGGAGTAAGACCCCACTCATAATAAGATCTGTAGCTGAGCCAACTGTAGGAAGTCTTGGGGCTTCACTAATCGCCCACGACCAAGTTGTGTTTATGTCCTGACTCTTCAGTTACTGGTGTGGCTGAAAAGAATAATATATATCAATGTTTGCTGCCCTCATGGCAAGGACTTCTGGAACTCCATGGTGTGCTCTGTTTCCTAGAGTCTGGGCACATGTAACTGTGGAAGTCAGAAGGCAAAATGTTTAGTAAATCCATTTTAAGTGGGTACAATGTAACTGGCAGGCTAAAATGCCCTCATTGGGACCATGAGAATCGGATTCCAGACCTGGATTCAATATGTGACTGAAATTGTGAGATGCTGGGCAAATCAGTTTATCTCTTCCTTTCACAAATAGTAGTTTGTATAAACTAACGTGTTGGCGCACGCACACACACACAACACGCACACGCACACACTTTACAGTAATTGTAAACAAATAAATCCTGGTCCATAACAAAAATTAAATTAAGATAGTATAATTTCTGATACATTTTCTAGAATATTTGTGGTAATAATTGAATTCTCCAGCTATATATTGCTTAGAAAGTAGTTTGCAATCAGCTAATTTGAAGTAAGACTCTCATTAGTTGATGTTGTGGAGTAAGCAGTCATTAAGATACATATTCCCCCTATGCTTCAAATTTAACTGAAAAAGAGGAAGAGCTTACTATTAAACTGAAGACTACTATTAAGTGCTATATAAAGATATTGGACACATAGGACTCCAGCATCTGCTAAGGAAAGTCATCAGAAATGCACCATCCGATTGTGCTGTAAGAAGCCAAGATGTCTAACTTTAACGTGCGAGGGTTTATTTCAAGTTTGAGACCTTTACAGTCATCAACTCCTACCTTTAAACTATTATTTTTTATCGTCGTCCCTTCCCCCAGGGACCGTCAGCAATTGAATTGATAATTTTAGAAAACTCTATGTCTTGTCCATTCTTCTGCTGTTCATTGTATTGGCTGTAGAATTAATTCAGATTGATCTTTTTTGCCCTTACACCTCTTACAATCCCCTCAAAATCGTTTTTGATTGAGAATATTCTGTAAGAGTTCTATGAGTCCTTCCTCACTTTCTGCCTTTTATAACAAGAGATATGGAAATAAGAAGTGTGGGCTTCTTTCAACAAGCAGCAAATCACTCTACATTGATGGAACTCTGGGCTTGGATCCAACTACAGCCGCCTTAATGCACACTGGTTTCAGGAGACTTTCGAAATGACACGAGACCAATGGTGATTGGCAGTTGCCTTAGAGACAACTGCCAAAGATAAATTGATTTGTTTTTTTTCACTTGGTTTACAGATCTCTGGATAATTCAATCGAGCCTGAATGCTAATCAAGGCTGGATGTTAAATATTGCATGAAACGTCTCCTATAATTTAAATAAAAAATCTATAAAAAGGCAAACCACTAGGTTTTACATGTGAAGTAACAGAAAATTGTTGGGGCCTCGATGCAAAATGTGTCGAGAAACCACTAAAAGTTTACTTACAAATATTCAAAATCCCTGGGCCAAGAAGCAGTCTTGCTAATTTGTAACCTGCTCGCCAGACACTATGGTGGCGGCTTACGTTAAGCAATGCGGCACTAGGGTGCTACATTGCTGTTATCCTCATGTGGAGACAAGAAGGAAACCAACCGGGAAGTGACCCAGACAATGATGCACAGATACAATGGGCCTGAAGCTGTCCAACAGCAAACTGTAAGCAATCCCATCTACCCTGATGCTCACATTCCAAGCTAAAACAAAGATTAAGGTGGTCATTATGATGTTGGCGGTGTGGCCCGCAATGCCGGCGATGGCGGGAAAACCTGCCAGCCGGCATGGTGGGCCACACGGCCACATAAAGAACACCTTGAGGGCCGCCATCGGCAATCTTCACTCCGTCAGGCAGTCTGGCGGTGATCGGAATCATTATTCAACAGGGCAGCGGTTCTGCCCCTCGGATAATGATCCCTAATCCTCCAGCCTTTCCCTGGGGGGAAACTCGCCAGGGAAAGGCTGGCAGAGGGGGTGCCCCAGGGCACCCCTGGGGGCCCCTGCACTGCCCATGCACTTGGGATCAGTAGTGCAGGGGCCCCTGTGCAGTGCCCCATCGCGCAGGTCACTGCCCGATTTTCAGGCAGTGATCTGCGAGACAGGTGCAGCTGCACCTGCCGCACAGAGGCATTGGCAGCGGCTCCATGTGGAGCCACCATCAATGTCCTGGCTAGGCATTCCTCTGGGCCGGCGGGCGGAAACAATGTTTCCCTTTTCTGCCTTTCTTTCTCTGGGTTAAAGTCTGAGTGGGAAAATAAGCCCATATCTCCAAAAATGAATGCAAATACCTCCAAACCTGCAATCCAAGCATAAATTATGCACTTGCCAAGACCTAGAGGCATATTTACAAAGAAGT